>NC_090990.1:88684529-89322214 GCF_041146395.1 Eulemur rufifrons
CATCTCTATGGTTCTCCTGGAGAGAGTTGGAACCCATTATATTAAGTGAAGTATCCCAAGAATGGAAAAACAAGCATCACATGTACTCACCAGAAAATTGGTTTCCCTGATCATCACCTAAATACAAATCTGGGAACGACACCAATTGGATATCAGACTGAGGTGGGGGGTGGGGGAGGGGATGGGGGTATGCCTACACAATGAGTGCATTGCGCACCGTTTGGGGAGTGGTAACGCTTGAAGGTGCTGACTTAGGAAGGGAGGGTGGGGAAGGGAGGGATTTATACCTACATGATGGGTGCAATGCACACGACCTGGGGAACAGACACGCCTGGAGCTCTGACTTGGGGGGAAAGGCGGTACAGGAGCAACGTATGTAACCTGCAATTCTGTATCCCCCATAACAAGATGAAATAAAAAAAAAAACGAGCTACCCAGAAGAATCAGCCTCATTCAGCAGGGCACCCTTGTCTAATTAGGCTCTCCTAGGTATTTTATGACTGATCTGGCTTGAAACTCATTTACCTTCTTGGAAATTTGCTGAACTTTCAATCCTCCAATAACTGGCCTCAGATAACACCACACTGCACTCTCTGTACCTGTGACCAGTTGCAGAGTCCTGTCTAGACTATGGAGGCCCTGCCCAGCCACCATCAGGACTGACCCCTTTTCAGGCCTTCCTGGCAACTTCAGCCTGGCTGACTGTGATCCTGTCTAGTTCTGGTACTTTGCACAGATGTGTACTTCCCCATGCTCTCCCCACACTCTGAACATACCCAGCCCTGGCCGAGGATCTCCGCCTGCCCATGTCTAAACCTACCCTGGACAGGGTCAGTGCATGCACATCACACACTATGGGTTGCTGCTGTTCTAGTTTCTTCTTACCGCCACTGCTGTGCATGCATCCCCACCTGCCTGCCTCTGTTTTCAAACTCCTGCTGCCCACGTGCTTTAATCTGGGTTTCTAGACTCCTATTCTCCTAGAATTGGCTTGAATTATGCCTGTTGGATACTCATGACCATTTTTCCTGGGCACCATCCAGGCTGCCTCTCTGAATCTGGGATTGATTCTGTTCTGATATCTGATAACTGCAGCACCATGAAATGGTGCCTGAGCACCCTCCTTGCCTAGTACTCTGTCCTTCAATTCCAGGGAGTCTCTGCCCTGCACTGTTCACTTGGTTCACTATGGTCTAGACCTGCAAAGGAGACATAAGGAAAACCACCACTTGTGCTACATGGTGTAAATATAAAATAAGATTGCTTTTGAGAAGCTCCTGGGCAGAGCAGTGGAGTGCACAGGTTCTTATCCATCTGCCATCCTGGGGAGAAGTTTCTGGGTTGGGCACAGCTGTGTACGCTATGGAAAGGGCTCTAACAGAAAGAACCTGCTTCATAATGTTCTAAATATTTATAGGAATGGGGGGAAGATGGCGGAGTGGCGGTGACTGCTTGGATCTGCGCTCCGGCGAGGAAGCCGTGGATCCGGACCTGCCGCAATGCTAGAGGACCGCTCCCACACAGGAACAGTGGTGTGAATCCACGGAGAATCAGTGTGGGACAAACAGAGCAAGTGAGGTCTGAGGTGAACAAAAATTAAGATCGCGGAACTCTGCAGAAGGCATGGAACAGACAGTAGCCAGCGGAGCGCGGGCCGGCTGTGCCCGCCCCCAGGTGGGGCGGGAGCAGTCTTTTGGGAAAGCGGCTTGCGCTCCTCACTGACCTCCACCCCCAATTGCTTGGAGATCCCCCCGCAAGCCAGAGGAGAATCACCAAGGGAGACGTAGGCATTGCAGACAGGAGACTTTTTCGGGAGAATAGCTTGGAACCTGGGAAGTCTCGACTGAGACAGCCCTTGGCGAGAAGGGACGGACCTGCGCCAGGGGGGAGGGGCAGGAAGGATCCTCGATCAGCGAATTGCGCTGTACCTCTGCGCTACTTTTGTCGGTGGTTCTTCAGCCGGTGGCCCCCGGCGGCTTTGCCCGCCAGCACCCCCCCCGGGCAACGGCGGTCTCTGGTCTCTGCCTGCCGGGGAGCCAGTACCCCTCCCACCCAGGAGCGCTGCGGGCGCCATCTTGAAAGCAAAGGCGGAACCGCTCGGGAGCCATAAGGTGCCGAGCGACTCTCTCTCCCCGGCGCCCTCCGCTGGTCTCTGGGCCTGCACCATCTCCCGCGGGGCCTTGCTCGGCGTGAAGGGGCAGAGCTGCGCTAAACGTAAAAAAAACATTGAGTCGCTGCTCGGGACCCAACGGAGCGGGCGTGAAGGGGTGGAGCTGCGCTAAGACGTTAAAAAAAAAAAAAAAACATTGAGTCGCCGCTCGGGACCCAACGGAGAGGGCGTGAAGGGGCGGAGCTGCGCTAAGGCGCAAAAACACAATCATTGAGCCGCTGAACTATATTCTTCAGATTTGTGTATCCCTTCGTTTAGCAATGTGCTGTGGTGCTGTGTAGCTCTGTTTTTGTTCTTTTGTGTTTGTGTTTTTGGTGTTTTTGGGTTAGGTCTTTTTGTGTTATTTGTTTGTCTGGTTTTTGTTTTTGTTTTGTTTTGTTTTGTTTGTTTTTTTGGTTTTGTTTTTTTCTTATCTCTTTTTCCTTTTTTTTCTCTTCTCTTCTCCTTTTCTTTTCTCTTTCTTTTTCTTCTCCTTCTTTTCTTTCTTTTCTCTTCCTTTTTTTTTCTTTTCTTTTTTCTTTTTCTTTATTTCTTCTCTCTTTTTGCCTTCTAACTGGGAAGCAACGGTGAGCTTTGGAACGGGCCAGGCCCCTGGCTCTGGTACACACCGGAACCTGAGCAGTCACCCCAAGCACCGGCGATGTGCGGGTGCGCATTCGCCATCTTGGGGCCCACAGCCAAGTCACTGCGGAGCAATAGGGTGCCAAGAGGCTCCCTAGACGGCCCCCTCGCCTGATCCACAGACCTTATATAGGGACCCCGCTCATTTCTAAACATTGACTACTTCTCCAGAAGTGAGAGTGTGGAGCCTGGTCCCTGGTGACACTGCGCCAAGGCAGACTTTTGCCCATGGGAGCTGCAGCAACTGGGGCGCTAAGCGAGCGAGGGCATCGTCCACTCCCCATAGCTAGTATCTTTCCTGCAGATAGAGACAGAAACCTCCCCTATAGAGGAAGAACCAAAGGGAAACAAACAAACAAAGAGAATTTCGGTCTACTACTAGTATGGACCCTGCCTGCCTTCTGAAAGACCACAACACAGTGTCCCAACTCGCCAAAGCGGTCTTGGATCACTCCAATCCTCTAGGATTGGACGCATCAGAAGCAGTCACCCAACGGAAACAGAAAAATCTCTAAACAATACACAACAGTCTCCCCCTCTTGCCAAAAGAAGCAACATACCTAGACTGCTTCACAGCCTAAGAATAGAGCACAAACAGTGCTGTTAACCAGACTAAATCTATAAGAAAAGATCCAACGATAAATCTAGATGGGAAGGGCCCAGCGAAAAAACACGGAGAGCACAAAGAATGAAACGGAAAGCTCATCCCCAAAGAGAAATACCAGCTCCCAACCATTTGACACAAACCAGACTCAAAACACCAACATGTCACAGGAAGAATTCCAATTATGGATCATAAACAAGCTGAATAATATACAAGAATCAATGGATAACCAACACAAAGAAACCACACAAAAAATACAGGATTTGGAGGAAAAATTCACTAAAGAAATTGAAATATTGAAGAAAAACCAAACTGAACTCCTAGAAATGAAGAATTCACTCAGAGAGCTACAAAACACTGTGGAAAGTCTCAAAAGCAGGGTAGATCAAACAGAGGAAAGAATCTCAGAAATTGAAGATAACTCCTTCCAACTAAATAAGTCAGTCACAGAGATAGATCAAAAAAGTAAGAGAAATGATCTGAGTCTTCAAGAAATGTGGGATTATGTGAAGAAACCTAACTTGAGAGTTATTGGCATTCCTGAGGGTGAAGAAGATAATAAGCAAGGGTTGGACAAGATATTTGAAGACATAATGGAGGAAAATTTTCCACGCCTTGCCAATACTCTAGACATACAGATTCAAGAAGCTCAAAGGACCCCTGGGAGATTCATAGCAAATAGGAAAACACCACGCCACGTAGTCATCAGGCTGACCAAAATATCCACTAAAGAGTCCCTTCTCCGAGCTGTAAGGAGAAAGAAACAGGTAACTTACAAAGGAAAACCCATCAGAATTACGCCAGATTTCTCAGCTGAAACCTTACAAGCAAGAAGAGATTGGGGCCCCATTTTCACGCTTCTGAAACAGAATAATGCCCAGCCTAGAATCTTGTACCCAGCTAAGCTAAGTTTTCTATATGAAGGAGAAATTCAGACATTCTCAGATAAACAAAGGTTGAGGGAATTCACCAAGACAAGACCAGCCCTACAAGAAGTACTCAAAAGAGGGTTACACACAGATCAGCACAAGAAAGATCCACGAATGTAAAACTACTCAAGAGCTAAAGATGAAATCCCAGATACCACAATGGCTCAGGAGAGAAAACATCGCAATGAAGTTCTACCCAACAAGCTGAACAAAAAACCGTCTCACTTATCAGTTTTCTCAATAAATGTGAATGGCTTGAATTCCCCGCTCAAGAGACATAGACTGGCCCAATGGATAAAAAAACACAATCCAAGTATCTGCTGTCTTCAAGAAACCCACCTAATGAGCAAAGATGCATTTAGACTGAAAGTAAAAGGATGGAAATCGGTATTTCAAGCAAACGGTAACCAAAAGAAAGCTGGTGTGGCAATCTTAATTTCCAATAACTTAGCTTTCAAACCAACAAAAATAATAAAAGACAAAGATGGCTACTACATACTGGTTAAGGGCACAATTCAGCAAGAAGCCATGACTATACTCAATATATATGCACCCAACCTAGGTGCACCTAGATTCATAAAGCAAACCCTACTAGATCTCAACCAAATGATAGATAACAATACTGTAATAGCTGGAGACTTTAACACCCCACTGACAGTACAGGACAGATCCTCTAAACAGAAAATAAACAAAGACATAATGGACCTAAATAGAATGCTAGAACAAATGGGCATGGCTGACATCCATAGGACATTCCACCCAAAGTCCACAGAATATACATTCTTCTCATCAGCTCATGGGACATTCTCTAAGATTGACCATGTCTTAGGACATAAAGCATGTCTTAAAAAATTCAAAAAAATAGAAATTATACCATGCATCTTCTCAGATCACAGCAGAATAAAAGTAACAATGATCACAAACAGAAACCCTCACTCTTACTCAAAGTCATGGAAGCTAAATAACTTTCTCCTGAATAATTATTCTATAAAGGAAGAAATCAAGATGGAAATCAAAAGTTTCTTTGAATTAAATGACAATGGAGATACAACTTATCAAAATCTATGGGACGCAGCTAAAGCCGTCCTGAGAGGGAAATTCATATCCATAAATGCCTATATCCAAAAGACAGAAAACATGCAAATAGACAACCTAACGAATAGACTCAAAGAGCTGGAGAAAGAAGAACAGAATGACCCCAAACCCAGCAGAAGGCGAGAAATTACTAAGATCAAATCAGAATTAAATGAAAAGGACAACAAAGAAACTATAAGGGAAATTAATAAAACAAAAAGTTGGTTCTTTGAAAAGATAAACAAAATAGACACACCTCTGGCTAGACTAACCAAGAGCACAAAAGTAAAATCTCTAATAACCTCCATTAGGAACATGTAAGGAGAAATCACAACCGATGCTACAGAGATACAAGATATCATCTATGAATTCTACAAAAATCTTTATGCACACAAACTGGAGAATGCGGAGGAAATGGACAAATTTTTAGAAACACATAGTCTTCCCAGGCTCAACCAGGAAGAAATAGAGTACCTGTACAGACCAATATCAAGAACCGAAATTGAAACAGCAATAAAAAACCTTCCGAAAAAGAAAAGCCCTGGTCCAGATGGGTTCACACCTGAATTTTATCATACATACAAAGAAGAACTGGTGCCCATCCTACATAAACTATTCTCCAATATGGAGAACGATAGAATTCTCCCCAACACGTTCTACCAAGCCAATACAACATTGATACCAAAACCAGGAAAGGACGCAACAAAAATAGAGAACTACAGACCAATTTCTCTCATAAATATAGATGCAAAAATTTTCAATAAAATACTAGCAAATCGAATCCAAGTACTTATAAAAAACATAATCCACCACGACCAAGTGGGCTTCATCCCAGAGATGCAGGGGTGGTTCAACATATGTAAATCTATAAATGTAATTCACCACATAAATAGAAGCAAAACCAAAAACCATATGATACTCTCATTAGATGCAGAAAAAGCATTTGACAAAATTCAACACTCTTTTATGATAAAAACGCTTAACAAAATAGGCATAGATGGAACCTACCTAAAAATGATACGAGCCATATATGACAGACCCACAGCCAACATCATTCTGAATGGGGAAAAACTGAAAGCACTCCCACTTAGAACTGGAACCAGACAGGGCTGCCCACTGTCCCCATTACTTTTCAACATAGTATTGGAAGTCCTTGCGAGAGCTACCAGGCAAGAGAGCAAAATCAAGGGAGTCCAAATAGGGAAGGAAGAGATCAAACTCTCACTTTTTGCTGACGATATGATGCTATATCTGGAAAAACCCCAGGATTCAACCATGAGACTCCTGGAATTGATTAACGAATATAGCAAAGTCTCTGGCTACAAAATTAATATACACAAATCAGAGGCATTTATATATGCCAATAACAGTCAATCGGAGAACCAAATTAAAGACTCAATACCCTTCAAAATGGCAACAAAGAAAATAAAATATCTAGGTATATACCTAACTAAAGAGGTAAAGGACCTCTATAAGGAAAACTATGACACACTGAGAAAAGAAATAGCAGAACTTGCAAATAGATGGAAAAATATACCATGCTCATGGATCGGAAGAATCAACATTGTTAAAATGTCTACACTACCCAAAGTGATCTACAGATTCAATGCAATCCCTATTAAATTACCAACATCATTCTTCACAGATGTAGAGAAAATAATTATACACTTTGTATGGAACCAGAGAAGACCCCATATAGCAAAAGCAATTTTAAGCAACAAAAACAAAATGGGAGGTATTAATTTGCCAGACCTCAAACTATACTATAAGGCCGTGGTTCTTAAAACAGCCTGGTACTGGCACAAGTACAGGGACACAGACCAGTGGAACACAACAGAAAATCCAAATATAGAACCATCCTCATATAGTCACCTAATTTTTGACAAAGCAGGAAAGAATATACTCTGGGGACAAGAATCCCTATTCAATAAATGGTGCTGGGAGAATTGGTTAGCCACTTGTAGAAGACTGAAACAGGACCCACAGCTTTCACCTCTCACAAAAATCAAATCACGGTGGATAACAGACTTAAACCTTAGGCGTGATACAATCAGAATTCTAGAAGAAAATATAGGAAAGACTCTTACAGACATTGGCCTAGGCAAAGAATTTATGAAGAAGACCCCCAAGGCAATCCCAGCAGCAACAAAAATAAATGAATGGGACATGATTAAATTAAAAAGCTTCTGCATAGCCAAAGAAACAGTCCAGAGAATAAACAGACCACCTACAGAATGGGAAAAAATTTTTGCATACTACACATCAGATAAAGGACTGATAACAAGAATCTATTTAGAACTCAGGAAAATCAGCAAGAAAAAATCAAGCAACCCTATCAAAAAGTGGGCAAATGACATGAATAGAAACTTCTCGAAAGAAGATATAAGAATGGCTAACAAACATATGAAAAAATGCTCAACATCCCTAATCATCAGAGAAATGTAAATCAAAACCACAATGAGATATCACTTAACCCCAGTGAGAATGGCCTTTATCAAAAAAACCCAAAACAACACATGTTGGCGTGGGTGTGGAGAGACAGGAACACTCATACACTGCTGGTGGGACTGCAAACTAGTGCAACCCCTGTGGAAAGCATTATGGAGGTATCTTAAACAGATTCAAGTAGACCTGCCATTTGACCCCGCAATCCCATTACTGGGCATATACCCAAAGGAAAAAAGGTCATTCTTTAACAAAGACACATGTACCCGAATGTTTATAGCAGCACAATTCACAATAGCAAAGATGTGGAAACAACCCAAATGCCCATCAATACATGATTGGATTAGTAAGCCGTGGTATATGTATACCATGGAATATTACTCAGCTATAAGGAATGATGAAGATACGACATCTCTATGGTTCTCCTGGAGAGAGTTGGAACCCATTATATTAAGTGAAGTATCCCAAGAATGGAAAAACAAGCATCACATGTACTCACCAGAAAATTGGTTTCCCTGATCATCACCTAAATACAAATCTGGGAACGACACCAATTGGACATCAGACTGAGGTGGGGGGTGGGGGAGGGGATGGGAGTATGCCTACACAATGAGTGCATTGCACACCGTTTGGGGAGTGGTAACACTTGAAGGTGCTGACTCGGGAAGGGGGGGTGGGGAAGGGAGGGATATATACCTACATGATGGGTGCAATGCGCACGACCTGGGGAACAGACACGCCTGGAGCTCTGATTTGGGAGGAAAGGCGGTACAGGAGCAACGTATGTAACCTGCAATTCTGTATCCCCCATAACAAGATGAAATAAAAAATATATATATATTTATAGGAATGGGGGGATGAGGGACATCTAGCTGACTGCATGACAATGAGAGTTTTAGGATTAAAGAGACCAGTTGCTGATATCAATCTGTTCTTCCAGTGAGCTAATCCAGATAGCTGAGCTGGCTTCTCACTATGCTACCAAAAGCAGGGAGGACATAGGCCTTGAGACAATGCTGATGTCTCTCCCTCAAGCTCCTTCTTCACACCTGGCTCACCACCTGCCCTTCTCCCCACCCTGAGTCCAGTCTTGCTCAACAAGCCTATTGTCAGCATCCAACCCCTGCTTCCTCTGGAGGCCTCTGCAAGATAAAAGGCTTACAAATGCATGGAGCCTCAGAGATAATGCATTAGTTGTTTCAGGTAGATGTACATGTGATTGGAGCGCCATTCCTATGTTTGGGGCAGAGGGGGGAGCGGGGATTCATATAGAAAGCAGTAGAGAACTCAGTGCCAGAAAGGGTGAGGGGGACAGGCCACTAAGAGGAGCCCTTGAGCCACTCTGGGCTTCCCAGGTATTCCAAAGACAGGGCCCCACCCCAGCCTTGTACCTCACCTCAATCTCCCCATCTCTCATCAGAATACACCCATCTTCTAATTCATTTTCCCGGGACCCTGTTTTCTAATGCAATTGTAAAATCACAGAAGTTTAGGTATACATTATCTTACCATAAAGTGGGAACATAAATATCTTTACCCCAGGGTAAGAGAAGCAGAGGAAGCTTCTTGTGAGAGGTGGGGGCTTTGTTTGTTTGTCTTTGGAGGTGCTCTCCCCTCACGGTGCCATCTTCTCGCTCCAGCCCTGCATGCTTCCAAATACCAGCTCCGCCACTCCTTGGCTAATTGATCGCAGGCAACCATCTAAACAACTTTGTGCCTTTGTTTTCTCATCAGCAAAATGGAATTATATTCATAACTTTCTTCAAAGGATTGTCCAGAGGATTAATGAGAGAATTTTATATGAATCACTTAGCATGGTACCTGGCACTCAATAAACATTAGCTCTTATTATTTCTTGAAGACTTTATGTCTCCTATTTTTTAAGAAAATCAATCCAAATGCATTCTTCTATTAAGTAGTATTTAAGGGCAATGTATATTACCCCTCCCAGGTAATATAATTGCATTTTAACTGAGAGGATGTTTTTATCCAATGAAGGGCTATACTCAGAAAGTTTCAAGCTTCCAGGCAGATGGAGAATGGAAGAGTTTTGGGGCAGGTGAGGTTCACATATCCCTCACATCAAGTGAACTGAAGTAGTTAGATGCCTATTGCCCCAATATGTGCAGGTAGACTTTGGATTGTTGTACAAATTCCATAAAGCCCCAAACCTGGAAAATGACAACCAGAACTTATTTTCACAGCTCTATTAAAAAACAGGGTATGACAGATCATTTTACTTTTCCTGCTTGCATCATATAGTCCTTTTTTAAAAAAAAGTTACTCAAAAGAGATAAAGTATGACCTGAATAACTTAATTTGAATACCTAAACACTCAGGCTATTTACCAATGATAGTAATGTTTATTCTTACTTTTATAGATTTTCTTCTCTTTCCAAATCAATTCCACTATTCTGCTAAACACTGACATCACTTTTGGCAGATATTTATTACTAAGGTGTTTGTAGATTTTCCAAAGGCTAATATTTAATCTAGTTTATTTCCCTAAATTCTACACCAACACCAAAAACCTTCTAGGTCAGCTCCATTCTGCACTGTAGTTTTGATTAGCAGGGCTATTTCTTAATGCAAAGCCAACGTTGTAACATGTTTCCTTCCCTACTTTTTATTCAAAAGCTCCTTCAGAGGAGTCTTTATTGCCTTTTAATTGTCTGAGTTTATTTTCTACAATTCTCTTATTAAAGCAGAGTTGGCAGAAGGGGTAAGGGGGAATATAGTCGGTCCTCAGCAACCTTCAAAGTCATCTTTAATCTTGTAAGCATCTTCATCCATCAGCCAGCCTCCCTTTTCCCTTGCCTCTGCTTTTTCTTGATCTATTCGGAAAAACCTTTCTCATTCTCATTTGCTCATATTAATTCACCCTGCTCTTTGGCTGCCCGACCTTAAGTTGCATATTCTCATTTGATTCCCTCCTGTCCCCTTCCTTTCCAAGTCAGATTTTTCTTTGTGCTTAGGTTTTTAAGCCACCCTTTGTAAATCCACTTTGCGAAGAGCAAGCAATCTCCAATCTTCTTTTCCAGAGCAATTGTAATCCACTATGCTTTAATTATAGTGTCTGTTCAGATGTTCAAAATTCCATCCAGTTATAGATTTTAATACTTCTTCCCTCTGCACTGTATTTATTAGATTGATTAATTCCCCAAATGTGCTTTTTTGAAGTTTAATACCTTTGGTCCTTGAAGCCACTGCTTGCTTAAAGAATTCAAGAAGATCATGATCACTGGTAACAAGGCAGCTGCCTTGGAATTCGCTATATAACTCAGCTGTTGCCATTCCTGGTCTCTCTACTACTGTCCCACCCTTAGCCTGATTTCCCAGCACATTAGTGAAAACACCATCCTCTCCCTACCCTGGGACATGCTGTGATGGACAGTGGTTTTGCCTACAACCAGTGGAGATCTGTGCCTGGGAAGTTTCACAGAAAGATAAACATACTAAGTAAGGATTGACTTTTTTATTATTATTTACCCTCATCTCATCTCGGATGACTGGTAATAAGTTGAGGTAACTCACATTATTTATTTGCACCTTCATTTTCATATAAATGAAATTACAAGGGGGGTAGGTGGCTTCTAAGATATCATCTAGCTCTTATAAATACCATGCTTCTGTGATTCTAATTTATTTTCCAAAATTGTGAAGTTGTATTTCTGGCACATTAATGTGAATTAAGGAACATTTTATTGTTTAAAAATAAATATTTAATTTAGATGTGGTGAGTAGTCAGACCACCTTATCTTTATTAAGGCAAAATTGGCATATGGTAATATGTACATAAAGTGTACAATTTGGTAAGCTTTGTCATAGATAATATGCACACACACTCATGAAACTATCACCATAATCAAAATAACATTCATATTTATAAGCCCTACTTTGGGAGTAGTTGAGTATCACTTATGATTCCATATTATCTACTATGTTAGCTTTTTAACTAGAACTTTTTGTAGTGTTAATTCAGTGGTGGCTCTACGGTTTATAATATACATCTTTAACTTATCACAGTCTACCTTGAAGTGACATTATATCATTTCATATATAGTACCAGAACCTAACAACCACATAATTTCATTCTCCTCTCCTGGCCTTTGCGATGTTGTTGTCATACATTATGCTTCTATATGCATTATAAACACCAACAGTTATTTTTTTCCTTTAAATGGCCATATTTTTAAAAGATTGAAATAATTCTTTAACGACTTTTATAGTCACCCACGTAGTTAACATGTCCAGTGTTTTCCATTCCTTTGTATAGATTTATATTTCTATATGGTATCATTTTCCTTTTGCCTGAAGGACTTCCTTTCTTGTAGTGCAGGTCTGCCGGTGACAAATTTTTTCAGTTTTTATATATCTGAAAAATCTTTATTTAATATTAGCTTTTTAAACATTTTTGTTGAGTATAGACTCTAAGTTGACAGTTGTTTTCTATCAGTACTTTAATATTGCCTCTCTTCTCTTGCACCTTTTCTAATGAGAAATCTATTGTCATCCTTAACTTTGTTCCTCTATAAACAATGTATCGGCCAGGCATGGTGGCTCACACCTGTAATCCTAACACTCTAGGACGCTGAGGCAGGAGGATCACATGAGGTCAGGAGTTCGAGAACAGCCTGAGCAAGAGCGAGATCTCTTCTCTACTAAAAAAATGAAATAATTATCTGGGAATGACTAAAAATAGAAAAAAATTAGCCAGGCATGGTGATGCTCACCTGCAGTACCAACTACCAGGAAGACTGAGACAGAAGGATCGCCTAAGCCCAGGAGTTTGAGGTTGCCATGAGCTAGGCTGATGCCACAGCACTCTAGCCCAGGCAACAAGACTATCTCAAGAAAATAGACAATGTATCTTTTTTTCTGACGCTTTTAGGTTTTTCTCTTCATCACTGGGTATTAAATAATTTGATTATAATTTTCTTTGGTTTTGTTTACTTCCTGTTTTTTGGGCATGTTTTGGGGCATTTTTTGAGCCGTAGAATTGTAATATATGGTTTTCATCAAATTTGGACAATGTTTGGCCATTATGCCTCCAAATATATTTTTGTATCCTGCTCTCTTCCCTTTGGGGACTACCGTTATATGTATCTTCGGCCACTTGAAGTATACCACAGCTGACTGATTCTCTGTTCATTGTTTCCCAGGTTTTTCTTTCTGTGTGATTAATTTTGGTTAGTTTCTACTCTGCTTTCATATTCAATAACCCTTGCTTCTGTATTGTCTACTCTGCTATCAAGTCCATCCAGTGTGTTTTTCATCTCAGAAATTGTAGTTTTCATCTCAAGAAGTTTTTTTTATATTTTCATAATATGCTATTTAATAAGCTCAATTTTTTCTCTATGTTCTTGAGAAAATGGAATGTCCCTAATAATTTTGACATCTATGTCATTTCTGGGTTGATTTTGATTGATTTTTTTCCTAATTATGGGTCATATTTTCTTGCTTCTTTGTATGCCTGGAAATTTTTTATTGGCTGCCAGACATTGTGAATTTTATCTTATTGGATACTGGATATTTTTGTATTTCTATTAATATTCTTGAGTTTTGTTCTGCTTCACCATTAATTTACTTAGGAACATGTTGATCCTTTCTAGTTGTGCTTTTAAGCTTTGCGAGGCAGTAACCCCTCTACTGAGGGAGGACCCTGTTGAATACTCTCCTTGATGTCCAATTATGATATTTTTCCTCTCCGGTGGGAACAGAAAATATTCCCTGCCTTGTGTGAGCTTTGGAGATTGTTCCTTCCAGTCCTTTTAACTAATTCTTTCCCCAGTCTCTGATAGTTTCCGCACAAGCATGCACTGATTGATAGATAGTACTCAGATGAAGACCGAAGGGGACCCTCTGAAAATCTCCAAAGTTCTCTTTCTGTGCAGCTCTCTCCTAAGAGCACTGTTCCCTGCAAAATCTAACCACACTGGCCTCCCCAGACTCCCAGATCTGTCTCCTTAAATCAGAGAAACCACCAATATTTTTCTGGATTTTCCCTACCTTTGCCACGGCCTCAAAATTCTCTCTTGGTACCATGCTGGGGCAATCATAAGGCTCACATTATTTGTTTTCTATCTCTCAGGAATCATTGTCCTTTTTCTGATGTCTAAAGTCTTATAAACTATTTTTTCATACTTATGGTCCAATTTTTTAGTTGTTTTGTGAGAGAGAGCAAATCCAGCCTCTTACTCCATTTGGCCAGAAGCAGAAGTCATCCACCGTAACTTGAACTACTATAAAATTTCCATTTCAATGAGCATGCCTCTGAGTATTTAATGACCATTTGAATTTCAATATTACAACTTCAAGTCATTCTCAACAATCTTTCTTACCTCTGTGTCTAAATATATATTTATTATTACATTTGGTATTCTGGGTTTTTTTTTCCTTCAATAAACAGTTTCCTCAAAATATCATGAATGCTTATTACTTTTTTGTTTTACCTTAGTTTCCACTATTTGTAAGTTGCACTGCTATAGAAGTCTAAGTAGAACCAAGCTCATTGCTGTTGGCTTAGCTCAAGTTTCAAGAACCCAGAAACAAAGGTTTAGTCATTTTGATGTCCTCATTCTGAGTCCATTTTTCATGTTTCATATTTACTCATTTGGTGATGACTTCCAAGGAGAAGGAAAGATTTTCTTTTGGAAAAAAATAAATTGGCCTTGAGGGTAAGAAAGAAGCCCCTCTCCCAACTGTTCACTATTTCCAAAGTATAAACTGGCCTTGATTTCTGGTCTGTACCACACCTGAATTATAATGATTTGTGGAAAATTTTTCTTATTTCTTTATCTCTCTTCTGTTTATTGCATATCCCCCTGTTCCATTTAATATTTAATGGTTTGAATTTAACACAGACACACACACACACACACACACACACACCCTTTCTGTGCATGCCAAGAACTTACCATTTCTCAATCCATTTTTTTCAAGTGCTATAATAAAAAAAAGTTTTGAAAAACTCTGATGCTACCAAATAAATAAATCACACCAGAACTGAGGGCTTGGGAGAATCCATCCAATTGAAAGCCTGTTAATAGACAGTAAAGCACTCTGTGCCTGGGGTAGAAAGGTGCTATAAAAACCCATAATTGTGTTGCCACAGTTAGACCAGCTCTATAATATGCGATAGAGCCAGAGACATTTCCTTTAATCTAGTTCCTGGGATTTCACCATGTTCCCTTGGTTTTATATCAGGTGACAGAATAAAAAGTTGTCTGTCCCAACCCCTGTCTTCCCAGTGGGCCTGTCCTCCACGCTGACAGGCGCTTTCTCTGTTCTCCCACAGCAGGGCAGCACTCAGAGGCTGGGGATGAGCCCTGCTGGCAGCCTGTCCGGAGCCGAGGGTCCCGCTCATCACACGGGGACGCGGGGACACGGGGACCAAGCTGCCGCTGGCTCTGAAGTTCAGCACACGTTCCCGCTGCGTTGTCAGGGCAATCAGATCAGCCAGACCCTTTCTGAGCTCAGTTGCCCAGAGACCTAGAAGGGCCATCCTTCTCCCCGACTTCTGCCCTCGCAGGCCCATGCCGGTAAGTGCATGGGTAACTAACTGTTAGGCCTGACATCGCCTCAGATGTCATTTTCTGCCTGTGAGGCTGGATCTTCACCAGCCAACACAGCCAGTCTTATGAGGCAGGCCTGCCCGAAAACGTATTCACAGCTGAGTGACTAATGCCATCTCTGTCCTACGCCTGGAAAAGTGTACAGGTTTTGGGGAAATGCCAATGACTTTCTGGAATGAAACAACCTTACTTGGTTTTTTCAGTTAATATCAAATTTTCCTCTATTCCAAAAAGCATAGCTTATATTTGAGTAACTCTTTATATTTGCTTACTTAGCAAATACACATCAGGCCCCTGTTCCGTGCCAGGCGCAGCGCTAGGAGGGGGACGTGTGGCAGGGAGGCGGACCCGGCCGGCCTTCGAAGGGCTCGCAGTGTGTTGAGGAATTCAGACACGACAAGGCACCGCTGTAGTGATTGAGGACTACGTTCTGGAAGAGGCACCGAATGTAAGTGCACATGACGGGGACACCGTATCCAGCGTTGGAAAGGGCAGAGAACTCCCTGCGGATGTCGCGCCCAAGCTGAAACCCGAAACATAAGGGCAACCAGGCTAAGAGAGTGGGCCGGGCGAGGCAGCGGGAATGTCGGCAAACTAGGCGCTGTGCAACTGGCTTGTCAAGCCTGGAGTCCAGCGTGGGCTTCTAGGGGGAGAGGGCAGGATGGGGGGGTCTCAGGGGAGCAGGGGCCAGATCCAAGGCTTGCCCTCCCAGCAAGGAGCTTGAAGTACAGGCTGGTGACAGCAGATACTGACAGGTGTTAAGCAAGGCCCAACAGGATCAGAGTCACACTTTAGAAGGATCCTTCAGTTTGGGGTAGGGGGCAGGTAGAGGGAGGAAGGTTGTAGAGAGGAAAACAATTAGGAAATTATTGTCTCCTGGGCAAGAAATTACTCTGGTCTGAATCAAGTTAGTGGCAGTGGAGTTTTAGAAAAATACATAAATTTAGAAATATGCATGAGGCAGAATCAACAAGAGTGATGGATTGAGGGTAGACATGTAAGAGAGAGAGGTAGCAGTTAAGCAAGATGCTGTGACTAACGGGGTGTTGGTGGCATTTGGCAAGACAAGAAATGTAAGAGGACACAGAGGTCCACAGTGGGTGCTACATTTTTCTATTATCAACTTGGTTAAGGTGCCTGTGGGAAGTGAGGGAGGTGGTGAGGTCGGACCATCTCCCAGCACTCCCTCATGGGGCAGTGGGTGCCAAGGAGGGTGTTATAAAACAGAGGAGCTGAGGCCTGGCAGGAAAGGGGATTTTCCTCAAGAACTCACAGGAAGCTCATGATTGGGTCCCCAATTTCTGATCCAAAGCTTCAACCATCTGACCTAGCATCCTTCATAAGATAATCTCGGATTTTACATCAAACGCCAGGTGGTAGTTTGGCATAGGTACAGAGGACCCCCCCCCCCCCCCAAGCTAGAGACACATTTCAAACAAGTCAAATAGATCAGTAAATCATATGGAAGTACAGCGTCTAGAGAGGTCAGTTTGTTACCTTCAGGCTTGATAGGCACCAACTCCTCCCCTTGCTTATGAAGATGGGGAGGAGTCTGAAGGCTGATTCCACAAGCCCCTGGAGGCTGCAACTGGCCCACTGGTCACCTCCTTCTGCCCCAGTATCCTCGTGCGAAGGATGCAGAGCATCTAGTCCTTTGAATACCCACTCCTATTATCAATGTGGACTCATCCTCCAGATGTGATTCTTGTCCTCTGAGCCCTCTCCCATTTTTCTTTCCATCTGTGTGCTGTGCACATTAGCAGAGGTCTTCCTCCTTGACAATCTAACATGTGCTGTACCTCCTCCAGACCTCTGTCCTGGATGAGGGCAGCTAATAGATCCTCAAGGACACAGAGACCACCCTCTGTTCTCTAACCCTACAAATGCTGGATAATAAGGCCATGATTTTGTTAAGGAACTTTTGTTCCACACAAGCACATCACACTGTAGAGTCAGTGCTTTTCATATAGAGCTGGAAATGCAAATAGAGAAAAATGACTATATCAGTGAAATGCTCCACGAGGCCCCCAAAGACCTAATTATGAATGGACAATAAATATTTAATCTCATCTTTAACCCTTGAGGCAAAGGCCCAGAGTGGGCCTGATTCACTCCACTGGCAAAACTGCACAAGACTTTTCCATGTAATTTCTCTCCCATGGATAGTTTAGCAAATCAAAATATGCCCTCTTTCCTCCCCACTTATGGAAATATACTTGTTTCTGCCCCTGCCTACAACTTCCTTTGGCTCCGCCTGCTTCTCAGTGAATCTCTTCTTCTCAGTTTTAAAATCAGTGGTTTTGTGTTAGCCCCATTTTTATTAAACAAATGATAACAATGAAAATGACAACAACTAACATCTATTGAATACCTACTATGTACCAGGCCCTCATGTAGGCTTTAAGAGCTTTATGAATGTGATCTCATGTAAATTTCATAAAACACTATGAGATAGGTTTTATTATTCCTATTTCATAGATAGAAAACTTGAAGCTCAGAGAGAATAATTGGCCCAAGTCATATTGTGTGCAATTGGAAAAGCTAGGAGTCAAACCAGGTCTCTCTGACTATAAAGTCTGTGCTCATCCACTGTACCATAATGGCTCTCTAATTTTAAAAAATTACATTAAAATTAACTCCAGAACTCAATGAAATCCTGATATCCCTTTTAAGCATCAGTGATCCTGGCTTAACTTCAATTCTCTCCAAGATCACATGGCCACTGCAAGGCAAACTAGGCCATTTCCCAAAATACAAAGAGGAGGAGGAAAATATGTTAAGCACCTTGTAGGTGCCAGGGGCCTTTAAGAACTTAATCTTATTGAATTTTTACAACTGCCATGAATGATAGGTATCATGACATTAATTTTTCCAATGAGGAGTTTTAGATAACCTTAGATAACTTGTAACAATTGCCACCGACAGAATGAGTTACAACATAGAGCTGATCTGCATCATACATGCTGGTGTGAATGCAGAGAGACAGAAACACTCGTACACTGCTGGTGGGACTGCAAACTAGCGCAACCCCTGTGGAAAGCAATATGGAGATACCTTAAACAGATACAAGTAGACCTTCCATTCCACCCACCAATCCCATTATTGGGCATCTACCCAAAAGAACAAAAGTCATTCTATGAAAAAGACACCTGTAGCCGAATGTTTATAGCAGCACAATTCACAATTGCAAAGATGTGAAAACAACCTAAATGTGTATCAATTCATGAGTGGATTAGTAAAATGTGGTATATGTATACCATAGAGTATTACTCAGCTATAAGAAATAATGGTGATATAGAATCCCTTTTGTTCTCCTAGAGAGAATTCGAACCCATTCTATTAATTGAAGTATATCAAGAATGGAAAAATAAGCACCACATGTACTCACCAGCAAATTGGTTTCCCTGATCATCACCTAAGTGCACATTTGGGAATAATACCAACTGGGTTTCGGACTGAGGTGGGGGGTGGGGGGAGGGGATGGGTGTATACCTACATGATTAGTGCGATGTGCACTGTCTGGGGAATGGACACGCTTGAAGCTCTGACTCAGGGGGATGAGTGGGACATGGGCAATATATATAACCTGAACTTTTGTACCCCCATAATAAGCTGAAATAAATAAATAAATAAATAACCTCAAATAGACAAAAACAAAAAAACATAGTCTTCTGGCCTGAAAATCCAAAGGACAGAGTCTAGTACAACTACAGCCACTGGGAGAAGGGAGAAGGGAGAAAGAGAGAGAAAGAGAGAGAGGGAGAAAGAGAGAGAGAGAGAAAGAGAGAAAGACAAATAGAAAGAGAAAGAAAGAGAAAGAGAAAGAGAGCGAGAGAGAGAAAGAGAGAAAAAAAGAAAGAGAAAGTGAGAAAGAGAAAGAGAGAAAGAGAGAGAAAGAGAAAGAGAGAGAGAGAGAGAAAGAGAGAGAGTATAAACTCTACCCTACTCATATCTCTGGCTCACACTTGAACCATGTAATGCCAAACAGACTCAAAAAGCAGGTAAGGATAAAAGAACTACACTGAGATTTAAACTATTGACCAAGAAACAGGATTTGCAGTTTACATCCAACCAAATTAACTGTTTGGTAAAATAAAAAGTCAACATTATTCAGAGGTATATAACTGAATCTGGAGTCTCCACAACAAAACAGTCTCAATGCAGAGGGTAAAGTCAAAATTATTTGACATTTAAAGAACCAGAAAATTTGAAGAACCGAAAAATAATTAACAGAAACTAACAAGTTGACCCAGATGTTGGAATTAGCAGAGAAGAATTTTAAAGTATCTATTGTAACTATGCTCTTTAATATAAAGTGAAATATGTTTATGGTGAATTAAACATAGAAAATCTCTGCGAGAAACTTTTTTAAAACCAGAAATTCTATAAATGAAAAATATAATACTTAAAATCAAAAATTCATAGCATGGGCTTAATAGCAGAATAGAGATGATAGAGGAAACAGGGAACTTGAAAATAGAGCAATAGAAATTATTCAATCTGAAGATGGGGAGAAAAATGATTAAAAATGAACAGGACCTTAGAGCTGAGGAACAATGTCAAAACATCTAACATATGCATAATAGGAGTCTCAAAAAAAAGAAGAGAGAATATGGGACAGCAAAATTATAAGGAAATAATGACCCAATTTTTCTTTCTTTCTTTTTTTTTTTTTTTTGAGACAGGGTTTCACTCTGTTGCCTGGCCCTTATTATAGCAACATCACCACAGTTTGCTGCAACCTCAAACTCCCAGGTTCAAGTGATGCTCTTGCCTCAGCCTCCTGAATAGCTAGGACTACGAGCAAGTGCCACCACACCTGGCTAATATTTCTATTTTTTTGTGAAGATAGGGTCTTAAATTTTCCAAAATTTGGTGATAAACATAAGTTTACAGATTTGAAAATCACAGAGAACCCAAGTAAGATAATTATGAAGACAAATATGCCTAGGTATATCATAATCTAACTGCTAAAAAAGAGAGAAAAAAATCTTGCAAGGAAACAACATATTACCTACAAGGGAACAAAAAATAACAATTACTACAGACTTCTTGTTGGAAACCTTGGAAGTAAAAAGATAATGGAATAACATCTTTAAAGTGCTAGAAGAAAAATTTGTTAATTTTTCTATACCCAGGAAAATTCTATAACCAGTAAAATTATTCTTCAAGAATGAGGTAAAATTGAACAGAACAGAAAACCCAGATAATATATGAAACCATCCACATACAGCCAACTGATCTTTGACAAAGCAGACAACAATATGCACTGGGAGAAAGAAGCCCCATTCAATAAATGGTGCTGGGAAAACTGGATAGCCACATGCAGAGGAATGATACAGGATCCATATCTCTCACCACTCACAAAAAATAATTTAACATGGATAAAGGACTTAAACATAAGGCATGAAACCATAAGAATTTTAAAAGAAAATGTGGGGGAAACTCTTCTAGATATCAGCCTAGGCAAAGAATTTATAAAGACACCCCCCAAAGACAATCACAGCAACAACAAAAATAAATGAATGGGACTTGATTAAATTAAAAAGCTTCTACACAACCAAGGAAATAATTAGCAGAGCAAATAGAAAACCTACAGAATGGGAGAAAATATTCACAAGCTATACATCTGACAAAGGCCTAATAGCCAGAATTTACAAAGAACTCAAGCAAATCAGCAAAAAAGAAAATTAAACAATCCCATTAAAAAGTGGACAAAAGACATGAACAGAAGCTTTTTAAAAGAAGATAGACAATGGCCAATAAACATGAAAAAACTGCTCAACATCACAATCATCAGGGAAATGCAAATTAAAACCACAGTGAGATATCAATTTACTCCAGTCAGAATGGCTGTATTAAAAAGTCCCAATACAATAGATGCTGATGTGGATGCAGAGAGAAAGGAATGTTTATATGCTGTTGGTGGGACTGCAAATTAGTACAACCCCTATGGAAAACAGTGTGGAGATTCCTCAAGGAACTAAAGTAGACTTACCATTCAATCCACCAATCCCACAACTGGGTATTTACCCAAAGGAAAAGAAGTCATTTTATCAAAAAGATGCCTGTACTCAAATGTTTATTGCAGCACAATCCACAGTTGCAAAGATGTGGAATCAACCCAAGTACCCATCAATTCATTAGTGGATTAAAAATAATGTGGAATATGTATACCATGGAGTACTACTCAGTCATAAAAAAGGATGAATTAATGCCTTTTGCAGCAATTTGGATAGAACTGGAGACCATTATCCTAAGTGAAGTATCTAAAGAATGGAAAAACAAACACCACATATATTCACTATTACATTGGAATGAGCACACATGTGCACAGAGGAAGTAAAATTCAATGGAAATCAACCACAGGGGTGGAGGGAGGAGGAGATGAGTGAAAACCTACCTAACGGGCACAATACACAATACCTGGGTGACAGGCACATTTATAACCATGACTCAAGCATTATAAAAGTGATTCATGTAACCAAAATTATTTGTACCCCATAATACTTTGAAATAAAAAATAAAGACTGCAGATAACCAATTAGCCCTTTCTACCATGTGTAGATAAAGTGAGAAGGTGCCATCTATGAGGAACAAACCCTCATCAGGCACTGAATCTTCTGGAAACTTGATCTCAGACTTCCAATCTCCAGAACTGAGAAATAAATGTTATTTTTTAAAAAAAAATGAGGTAAAATTAAGGCATTTGTAGATTTTTTTTAATGAGAATTCATCACCAGCAGATTTACACAATAAGTAATAAATGGTCCTCAGGCTAAAATAAAATGATCAGTTGAAAACTCAGACCCTTAGGAAGGAATGAAGAACATTGGAAATTGCATGTATCTGAGTAAATATATTATTCTTTTCTCTTAATGTCTATAAAATACATATGACTATTTAAAGAAAACTAATAACATTGTCTTATAGGGTTTATGTAGGTTTCATATATATGACAACTGGAGCATAAAAAGTCTGACTGGGGTTGGGGGAAGTAAATGGGCTTATTTACTTACAAAGTTTCTGCATTTTACTTGTAGTGATACAATATTAACTCCTAGTTGACTGGAAAAAGTGAAGTATATGTTGTGGTCCTTAAAATAACCAGTACTAATGCAAAAATAATGTAATTCAATAAAGTATAATTTTCAGTCTGAAAGAAGGCGGGAAAGAAGAAACAAAGGAACAAAAAGTGAAGTGTGCAAAGAAAAAACAAATAATAAAATAGTAGAACAAAAATCCAAACATATCAGTAATTACATTAAATGTTAATAGATTAAACACTCCAATAAAATTCAGAGACTGTAAGAATAGATTAAGAAGCAAAACTCTACATACTACCTATGAGAGATTTAGTTTAAACATAAACAGATAGGTTAAAAGTAAATGAATGGAAATATATATACTAGGAAAACAGTAAAAACCAAGGTGATCAGAATGGCTATTTTAATACCAGATAAAATAGACTTCAAGATGAAAAATAACATTAAAGATAAAAAAGGACATTTCAAAATAATAAATGGATCAACTTATCAAGAAGACATAACAATCATCAATGTGGTATGTGCCTAATATATAGCTACAAGTCACATAAAGCAAACATTTACAGAATTAAAAGAAAAATAGACAACTCCACAATCAGAGTAGGATATTTTAACACCCATCTCCCGACAATTAATAGAACTCTTAGACAAAAAAATTCAGTCAAGACATAGATGATCTGAACCATAATTTCAACCACCTTAACCTGCAACTGAAGAATAACATTTCTTTAAAGTGTGCATGGTATTTTTATCAAGACAGACCATATGCTAGATCATAAAAGATTCAATAAATATAAAAGGATTGAAAAGATAATACTCAGTCCTTGGTGAACCTAAAATAAGATCAGATGACTTTGTTTTGTTCTCTGCTATCTCTCTGGATTAGGGTTCTCCAGAGAAATATATATACATATGTGTGTATACATATATACACATACATATACATATATATACATATTTCAGTGTTCTCCATAAAAATACATAAACTATATACATCTTATATACACATAAGATTTTAGGGAATTAGCTTATGCAATTGCAAGGACTGGCAAACTGGAAATGTGTGGGGCAGTTTAACAAGCCAAAAACTCAGGCAGAGGTTGATGCTATAGTCTTGAAGCAGAATTTCTTCTCTGGGAAACCTGTTTTTCTTTTTAAGGTCATCAACTGATTAAACGAGGCCCACTCACATTATTGAGTATAAGCTCCTTAACTTAAAATGAATTGATAATAGATGTTAATTATATCTGCAAAATACCTTCACAGGAATGCCTAGGTTAGTGTTTCATTAAATAATCAGGACAATGCCCTAGCCAAGTTGACACATGTAAGTAATTAACCACAATCTCCAAGCTAAGAAGAGTGACTGATATTTGAAGTTTTCAATAAACATTCATTGAATGGATATTGAACAGACAATTATGAGATCCAAGCCCAAAATCTGAAGGTGAAGCATGACCTTAGAGACTATGTAGGCCACAGTTCTCCAGCTTCAGAGACACCCCTCACTGCATCCCCCACAGCATCTGTATCTAAGGCTGGGACAGATTAGTAATACAATAAATGGTTTTTAACAAGCATGCTGGGCCCACAACTGAATCTTGCTGCCTTGCAGGCATCCCCAGGTGATTCTGATGTAGGTGGTCCACAGATTGCAGTCTGAAAAACTGAGACCATCAACTCGTCAACTATAATAACGCTTTCTCCAGCATTCCAGACAATGGCTTGGCAGCCCTTCTAAGAACTGAGTGCTCACTATCTACTCAAGCAGCCCATTTTGTCTTAAATCAGCTGACTATTAAAAAGTTCTTCCATATATTGGGTCCAATATAAGTCCTAACAGGACTTTTCTGGAATCTCCACCTATTGTTACCACTTCTCTTTTGTGCAGCTCAGGGTATTCCAGGGTCTATGGCCTGAGCTACAAATGATTGGCAGGGCAGCTTAGGTTATTCAGGTGATGGCTCAAAAGACTTGGTCCACATGGTTGCTCTTGCTCACCTGTGTAAGCTTACTATATTGCCGACTGCAGTGTGCAAGGATGTGGAATTGTCTGGGAAGAGCCCTCAAAGACACTGCTTGGCTAGGAGAGCATCAGGAATACCTTACAGAGGCCATGGTGGGGCAGTGAACCTGGAGCACACCAAGAAGGCAGGTTGCTATGGCAAATATCTGATTCTACATATCAGAGGCTAGACTCCTAGAACTAAAAAAAAAAATGCTAAATTATAAATCCAGAGTAAATTACTAGAATAAAGTTCCCTAGGACAACTAGAAACAGCAAAAGAAATTTGGATGAAGACAATACTGGGGATTTTCTTCTTTAGCCAACAAAGCTGGGATTCAAGGATGCTTTGATACTCTAAGGAATTTATTTAATAATTCAATCATTCAATTGTTGCTCCCATTTCTGAGCTTGAGATTGGTCTATTCATTAATTCTATTACATCCTGGGTGAACTTATGGAGGTTGTATGTTTCCAAGAATTTGTTCATTTCCTCCTCCTGTATGTAGTTTTTGGGCATATAGGTTTTTATAGTAATCAAAAATAATGTTTTATATTTCCATGGTGTCTGTTGTGGCCTCTCCTTTTTCATTTCTGATTGAGTTTATTAGGGTCCTTTCCCTTCGAATTCACGTCAATCTTGCAAGAGGGGTGTCAACTTTGTTTATCTTTTCAAAACACCAGCTTTTGGTTTTGTTGATCTTTCATATAATTCTCTTGTTCTCAATTTAATTTAGTTCATCTTTGATCTTAGTTATTTTTTTTCTTCTACTAGGTTTGGAATTAATTTGCTCTTCCTTTTCCAATTCCTTGAGACTGTTTATTAAATTGTCAATTGAGCTTTGTGTTTTTTGGATGTGAGCATTTAATGCTATTAGTTTTCCTCTCAGGTATGCTTTTGCTGTATCCCACAGGTTTTGATAACTAGGGTC
This sequence comes from Eulemur rufifrons, assembly GCF_041146395.1. Classification (NCBI taxonomy): domain Eukaryota; kingdom Metazoa; phylum Chordata; class Mammalia; order Primates; family Lemuridae; genus Eulemur; species Eulemur rufifrons. Next base: position 88,709,930 of record NC_090990.1, read on the forward strand.
TCTGTTATCATTTAGTTCAAAGAAACTCTTGATTTCCTCTGTATTTCCTCCTTGATCCAATAGTTATTCAACAATAGATTGTTTAATTTCCATGACTTTGTGAGATGGTGAGTATTTCTGTTGGAATTGAACTCTAATTTTATACCACTATGATCAGAGAAGATACATGGTATAATTTCTATTTTTTTGAATTTGTTGAGGTCTGATTTGTGGCCTAGTATGTGATCAATTTTGGAGAAAGTTCCATGGCCTGATGAGAGAATGTATATTTGGCTTTATTTGGGTGGATTATTCTGTAGAGGTCTGTCAGACCCTTTTGTTCTAGAGCTCTGTTTAAGTCCATTATTTCTTTGCTTATTTTCTGTTTGGAAGATCTTTCCAGTTCATTCAGTGGGGTGTTGAAGTCCCCTGCTACTATGACGTTATTATTTATCATGCTATTTAGATCAGACAAGGTTTGTTTTATGTAACTGGGCACTCCTGAGTTGGGTGCATAAATATTAAGAATTGTTCATTCTTCTTGTTGGATCTTCCCTTTCACCATTATAAAGCGGCCACCTTTTCTTTTTTTATTTTTGCTATTTTAAAGCTTACGTTATCTGAAAATAGTATAGCTACCCCTGCTTTCCTTTGACTTCCATTTGCCTGGATGATTGTTTTCCATCCCTTGACCTTGAGCCTGAAGGCATTGGTTGGTTAGATGCATTTCTTGTAGACAGCAGATACTAGGCTTGTGGATTTTTATCCACTCTGCCAGTCTATGCCTCTTCAGAGGACAGTTTAAGCCATTCACATTTATTGAAAGGATTGAAATTTGAGGTAGATTTCCATTCATATTGTTGGGTGAAATCCTGTTGTTTTGTTTTACTCCTTGGGCCATCATGAAGTCCAGGTTCTAGCCTTTAACTCATGAATGATTTTACTTTGAAGAGTATCTATTGTGCTGTTCAGTGTGTAATGCAGGTCGAGTACTTTCTGTAGGGCTGGTCTGGTCTTTGCAAATTCCATCAGTGATTGCTTGTCTGGGAAGGACTTTATTTCTCCCTCATAGATGAAACTTAATTTTGACAGATAAAGAATTCTAGGTTGGGAATTATTTTGTTTTAGAAGATTAAGGATAGGCACCCAATCCCTTCTGGCTTGTAAAGTTTCAGATGAGAAATATGCAGTTAGTCTAATAGGTTTTCCTTTGTAGTTTATCTGTTGCTTTCACCTCACTGCTCAGAGAATTGCTTCTTTCGTGTTTACTTTGGTCAGCCTAATAACTACATGACATGGTGATTGACTTTTCACATTGAGTCTCCCAGTTGTTCTGTGTGCTTCTTGTATCTGGATATCAAGATTTCTGACCAGGCAATTAAAAATCTCCCGAAACGGAAAAGTCCCAGACCAGATGGCTACACTTCAGAGTTTTACTAAATATACAAAGCAGAACTCATATCTATACTACAGAAATTATTGCACAACATTGAGAAAGGTGGTATCCTTCCTAATTCATTCTAAGAAGTCAATATCACCTTGCTACCAAAGCCAGGAAAGGACACAACAAAAAAAGAAAACCACAGACCAATATCCCTCATAAAGATAGATGCAAAAATCCTCAAAAAAATTTTAGCAAATTAAATCCAACAGCACATCAAAAAATAATTCACCATGACTAGGTAGGCTTTATTGCAGGGATGCAAGACTGGTTCAACATATACAAATCTAAAAATGCAATTCACCTTATAAGTAAAAGCAAGAACAAAGACCATATGATTCTCTCAATTGATGCAGAAAAAGCATTTGACAAAGTCCAGCACACATTTATGATAAAAACTCTTAGCAAAATAGGCATAGACGGGACATACCTTAAAATTATCAAGGCCATATATGGTAAACCCACAGCCAGTATCATTCTGAATGTGGAAAAATTGAAACCATTCCCACTTAGAACCAGAACCAGACAAGGTTGCCCACTATCTCCACTTCTATTCAACATAGTGCTGGAAGTCCTTGCTAGAGCAATTAGACACTAGAGGGGAATTAAGGGAATCCAAATGGGTGCAGATGAGGTCAAACTCTCACTCTTTGCCAATGATATGCTATTATATCTAGAAAACTCCAAGGATTCAACCAAAAGACTCCTAGAATTAATAACTTAATTCAGTAAAGTCTCAGGATACAAAATGAATATACACAAATCAGAGGCATTCATATACACCAGTAACAGTCAAGCCAAAATTCAAATAAAAAATGCAATACCTTTTACAATAGCCTCAAAGGAAATTAAATATCTAGAAATATATTTAACGAAAGATGTGAGAGACATATACAGGGAGAACTACAAAACACTAAGAAAAGAAATTGTAGAAGATGTAAACATATGGAAAAAATCTACCTTGCTCATGGATTGGTAGAATTAATATCATTAAAATTTCCATACTACCTAAAGTGATCTACAGAATTAATGCAATCTCTATCAAAGTGCCATAACCATTCTTTACAGATCAAGGAAAAATAATTCTATGCTTTGTATGGAACCAGAGAAGACCTTGTATAACCAAAGCAATCTTAAGTAAAAAGAACAAACTGGGAGGTATCAGTCTACCAGACTTCAAGCTGTACTACAGTGCTATGGTAATTAAAACAGCATGGTAATGGCACAAGAACAGAGACAGAGACCTTTGGAACAGGACTGAGAATCCAGAGATGAAACCATCCACATAAGGTAATCTAATCTTTGGCCAAACAGACAAAAATATACACTGGGGAAAAGAATCTCTTTTCAATAAATGGTGCTGGGAAAACTGGATAACTACATGCAGAAGATTGAGACTGGATCCCCACCTCTCACCTCTCACAAAAATCAATTCAAGATGGATAACAAGTGGGCTTCATCCCAGAGATGCAGGGGTGGTTCAACATACATAAATCGATAAATGTAATTCACCACATAAATAGAAGCAAAACCAAAAACCATATGATACTCTCATTAGATGCAGAAAAAGCATTTGACAAAATTCAACACTCTTTTATGATAAAAACGCTTAACAAAATAGGCATAGATGGAACCTACCTAAAAATGATACGAGCCATATATGACAGACCCACAGCCAACATCATTCTGAATGGGGAAAAACTGAAAGCACTCCCACTTAGAACTGGAACCAGACAGGGCTGCCCACTGTCCCCATTACTTTTCAACATAGTATTGGAATTCCTTGCGAGAGCTACCAGGCAAGAGAGCAAAATCAAGGGAGTCCAAATAGGGAAGGAAGAGATCAAACTCTCACTTTTTGCTGACGATATGATGCTATATCTGGAAAACCCCCAGGATTCAACCATGAGACTCCTGGAATTGATTAACGAATATAGCAAAGTCTCTGGCTACAAAATTAATATACACAAGTCAGAGGCATTTATATATGCCAATAACAGTCAATCAGAAAACCAAATTAAAGACTCAATACCCTTCAAAATAACAACAAAGAAAATAAAATCTAGGTATATACCTAACTAAAGAGGTAAAGGACCTCTATAAGGAAAACTATGAAACACTGAGAAAAGAAATAGCAGAACTTGCAAATAGATGGAAAAATATACCATGCTCATGGATCGGAAGAATCAACATTGTTAAAATGTCTACACTACCCAAAGTGATCTACAGATTCAATGCAATCCCTATTAAATTACCAACATCATTCTTCACAGATGTAGAGAAAATAATTATACACTTTGTATGGAACCAGAGAAGACCCCGTATAGCAAAAGCAATTTTAAGCAACAAAAACAAAATGGGAGGTATTAATTTGCCAGACCTCAAACTATACTACAAGGCCGTGGTTCTTAAAACAGCCTGGTACTGGCACAAGTACAGGGACACAGACCAGTGGAACACAACAGAAAATCCAAATATAGAACCATCCTCATATAGTCACCTAATTTTTGACAAAGCAGGAAAGAATATACTCTGGGGACAAGAATCCCTATTCAATAAATGGTGCTGGGAGAATTGGTTAGCCACTTGTAGAAGACTGAAACAGGACCCACAGCTTTCACCTCTCACAAAAATCAAATCACGGTGGATAACAGACTTAAACCTTAGGCGTGATACAATCAGAATTCTAGAAGAAAATATAGGAAAGACTCTTACAGACATTGGCCTAGGCAAAGAATTTATGAAGAAGACCCCCAAGGCAATCCCAGCAGCAACAAAAATAAATGAATGGGACATGATTAAATTAAAAGGCTTCTGCATAGCCAAAGAAACAGTCCAGAGAATAAACAGACCACCTACAGAATGGGAAAAAATTTTTGCATACTACACATCAGATAAAGGACTGATAACAAGAATCTATTTAGAACTCAGGAAAATCAGCAAGAAAAAATCAAGCAACCCTATCAAAAAGTGGGCAAATGACATGAATAGAAACTTCTCGAAAGAAGATATAAGAATGGCTAACAAACATATAAAAAAATGCTCAACATCCCTAATCATCAGAGAAATGCAAATCAAAACCACAATGAGATATCACTTAACCCCAGTGAGAATGGCCTTTATCAAAAAAACCCAAAACAACACATGTTGGCGTGGGTGTGGAGAGACAGGAACACTCATACACTGCTGGTGGGACTGCAAACTAGTGCAACCCCTGTGGAAAGCATTATGGAGGTATCTTAAACAGATTCAAGTAGACCTGCCATTTGACCCCGCAATCCCATTACTGGGCATATACCCAAAGGAAAAAAGGTCATTCTTTAACAAAGACACATGTACCCGAATGTTTATAGCAGCACAATTCACAATAGCAAAGATGTGGAAACAACCCAAATGCCCATCAATACATGATTGGATTAGTAAGCTGTGGTATATGTATACCATGGAATATTACTCAGCTATAAGGAATGATGAAGATACGACATCTCTATGGTTCTCCTGGAGAGAGTTGGAACTCATTCTATTAAGTGAAGTATCCCAAGAATGGAAAAACAAGCATCACGTGTACTCACCAGAAAATTGGTTTCCCTGATCATCACCTAAATACACATCTGGTAACGACACCAATTGGATATCAGACTGAGGTGGGGGCTGGGGGAGGGGATGGAGGTATGCCTACACAATGAGTGCATTGCGCACCGTTTGGGGAGTGGTAACACTTGAAGGTGCTGACTCGGGAAGGGGGGGGTGGGGAAGGGAGGGATGTATACCTACATGATGGGTGCAATGCGCACGACCTGGGGAACAGACACGCCTGGAGCTCTGACTTGGGGGGAAAGGCGGTACAGGAGCAACGTATGTAACCTGCAATTCTGTATCCCCCATAACAAGATGAAATAAAAAATAAATAAATAAAATAAAAAAATAAAAATAAAATAAAAAAAAAGAAAAAGAAAAAGAAAAAAAAAAGATGGATAACAGACTTAAATCTATGGCATGAAACTTTAAGAATTCTAGAAGATGTTGGAAAGACCCTTTTAGACATCGGCCTAACCAAAGAATTTTTGAAGAAGATCCCCAAAGCAATCACAGCAGCAACAAAAATAAATAAATGGGATCTGATCAAATTAAAAAGTTTTACACAACCAAGGAAACTATCATTAGAGTGAATAGACAGCCTATAGAATGGGAGAAAATATTTGGTGTCTACACATCCAATAAAGGGCTGATAACAAGAATCTACCTAGAACTTAAAAAAATCAACAAGAAAAAAATCAAACAATCCCATCAACAAATGGGCAAAGGATATGAACAGAAACTTTTCAAAAGAAGACAGAAATAACGGCCAGAAAACATTAAAAAATGCTCAACATCTCTAATCATTAGAGAAATGCAAATCAAAACCACAATGAGATATCACCTAACCCCAGTGAGATTGGCCTGTATCAAAAAAATCCCAAAACAACAAATGCTGGCGAGGATGTGGAGAGACAGGAACACTCTTACATTGCTGGTGAGACAGCAAATTAGTGCAACCTCTGTGGAAAAGAATTTAGAGATACCTCAAAGAGCTAAAAATAGAAATACCATTCGATCCAGCAATAGCACTATTAGGCATCTACCCAAAAGAGCAAAAGACATTCTATAATAAAGACATCTGCACCTGAATGTTTATGGCTGCACAATTCAGTATTGTAACGGTGTGGAAACAACCCAAGTGCCTGTCCATTCATGACTGGATTATTAAAATTTGGTACATGTATACAATGGAATATTACTCAATTATAAGAAACAACAGTGATCTAGCACCTCTTATATTTTCCTGGATAGAGCTTGAGCCCATTATCTGCAGTGAGGTATCACAAGATCGGGGGAATAGCCTCCACATGTACTCGCTATCAAATTGGTACTAACTGATCAACACTATGGTGCTCACATGCTAGTAATATTCTCCAGGGATTAGGGGGTTTGGGGGGCATAAACTCACAACTAATGGAGGCAGTGAGCATTGTAGAGGGGAATGGCATGCCTCTAATCCTCGCTTGGGTGAGAAAAAGTCATAAAATGTAACCAAAATGTTTGTACCCTCATAATATCCTGAAATAAAAATAAATTCACTCATTCACTAAATATTGATTACATGCATATTGTGTGCCAGTCTCCATGCTAGGTACTGAGGATGAGTGGTAAGTGAAACTAACATGGCCTCTGCTTTCATGGAATTCACATCTAGTGGGGGTGACATAATGAACTAGTAACAAAACAAAAATATAAGAAGTATGTTATAAAATAAGTGCATAATAAAACGAGGTAGGTTTGTACAGAGAATAACAAGGCAGACCGTGGTGTTCAGGGGAGGCTTTTCTAAGGGGATAGAGTTTACATTAGATCTGAGGATGAACAGAAATTTACTGACTGCTCTAAGCACAGCCTTAGGGAATAGCATGTGCAAAGGCTCAGAGGCAGAAAAGAAATTTACACACACAGGAGCCTGAAAGGATGTCAGTGCAGTGGGAGCATGAGTCAAAGAAGCCTGTGGTTCAAGATGAGGAAGCAGAGGTAAGCACTACTCTCTATCGTGGTAAATATTTGAGTGGCAAATCATTAAAGGACAAAAAGCAGAAAGTGGCATAATTCAGTTCATGAGGGGATTAGTCTGCCCATATTTGGAAAATGGATTGGAAGGGGGCAAGATTGGAAACGGATCACTTAATAGGTAAATTGCCCAAATGACAAGTATTGGTGATAAGAACTAGGGTAATTAGGGGAAGAATTTGAGAAATGCAGATGGATTCAAAATAGCATATACTCAGGAGTTAGATTGAGTGTACCTCATGAGGGAAGGGACCTTGTGTTTTGCTTAGCAATGTACCTTCAGTTCTTGGCACGGTGTCTGGTACATAAATATCAACACAGTCGATCCTCATTCTTGGCAGATTCCATATCTGTGAATTTGCTTACTGGATAAAATTTATTTGTAGCCCCCAAAATCAATGCTCGTGGCACTTTTGCCATCATTTGCTGACATGCACATGAACAGACAGGTAAAAAATTAGAGTCGTGGACATTCCCAGTTGGCCATGCTTTGTCTGCTTGTTTCAGGTCTCATACTGTAAACAAATGTTCTTTTCATGTTCTATTTAGTATCACATTTGTTTACATTTTTGTGGGTTTTCTTTTTTTTTTTTTTTTTGGTGACTTCACTGTTTAAAAAGGCCCCCAATCATAGTGCTGAAGTGCTGTCCAGTGTTCCTAAGCACAGGAAGGCTGTGACGTGCCTACAGAGAAGATATGTATGTTGGGTAAGCTTCGTTCCAGTGTGAGTTATAGTGCTGTTGGCTGTCAGTTCAGTATCAAAGAATCAACAACATATATTAAAGGTGTCTTTAAACAGAAACACACCTAAAATATATTGATCAGCTGATAAAAATCTTGCAACCAGGGACTTGCAGACACCTAACCTTGTATTTGTCCTAAGAGCGATGGTTCAGTATTCACTAAATCAGTGTTCCCAGTACTTTATAGAACATAATTACCACAAATAATGAGAATCAGCTATAACTGCTAATTGAACAAACAAATGAATACAATAGCTATGGCATGATTTGTTAATGAATTGAGGTCTTTAGGCTTCAGCAACTGCATTGACAGTGACATCATTTATGGAGATGGGATATTCTAGGAAAGACATAGGTTTGGGAAGAAAATGGAAAATGCTATTTTTACATGTTTCTTTTGAGATGTCTGCGACATATCCAAGTGGAGATGCCAAGTGGTCAGTTGGAAATATGAGTCTGAATCTCAAAGGGGATTTCTGGACTAGAGGCAAAAATGAGTAAGTCATCGGCATATAGTTGACACTTAAAGCCACAGGGATAGAGGAGATCACCGAGGAAATAAATATAGGGAGAGAAGAGAAGAGGGCCCAGTCTAAGCCCTAGAGCACAGCTACACCCAGAGAGCCAGTACAGAGGACAGAGCCAGCAAAGGAGATGGAAGGGGAAGATGGGAGGACGACAGCCAGGAAATGTGTGGTCACAGAAGCCAAGGGAGGACCAGGCTGAGAAGAACAAGTAGCCAGCCCTAGAGAGTGTGGCTGGGAAAACAGTGACGGTGAAGGCTGAAAGTTGCCCTTAGATGATGCAACGAGGTTGTCAGTGACCTTGGGCTACCTTCAGGGCAAAGGAGTGGACTGAGGAATGAATGAGACAGATGAGAAAATAAAAGCAGTACAATTTGACAACTTTTAGAAGTTTTATGTTGAAGGGTAGCAGAGAATTGAGGCATTGGCTGTAGGGAGCTAAGTGAAGAACAGGAATTGATAGTAGGAAAATGTGTGCTCTCTTTGATTCTAACTGATGCTATTCGCTTCTGTGACTATGCTTGCTTTTAGTTGTTTAATAAATATAGTTAATCAGAATGAAAAACAGAGATAAGAACAAAGGTAACTCCATGATAGGCTAGGCTTCCTGGATGTGAGAAGCTTAGTTCTGCTTCTGAATATATGGCTTGCTGGCTTGGTGCTTAGCGTAAGTGGAGCCATGGCAGGCTTCACTAAAGTAAAGGAAAACAAAGCCCCGGGGAGGTAACTGCAAGTTGCTTTCTGATAAAGGGCTGGAGAATCCAGGTGCCCTCCAACCAACTAAGTAAATAAAAAGAGCAAGACATGATCAGCGCATGAATGGCTTGTGTAGGGCGTGTGTTCCCAGTATCACTTGTAACCAAAAACTAGAAGGTATGCAACAACAGCTCCCCCTCCCCCGTCGGAGACCCTCCTCTTCCCCTGGATGATGTTAACTACAACTGGCGCCAGTGCAAAAAGCCCAAAACTTAGAGTCAACAAACCTGAAGCCAATGCGATCAGCCACTTCTAAACAAAAGGAACAAATAAACTGAAGGGGGATAAAGTACAGACTAGTGTGTCGTGTGCAGACTAGTGTGTCGTGTACAGTCTAGTATGTCACGTGCAGACTAACGTGTTGTGTGCAGAATAACGTGTCGTGTGAAAACTAGCATACAGAAAAGTATAAAAGCCTAATCTTTACCCCAGGGCGGGGTCCTAGTTCCTGGAGAGGCCACTGCGTTGGGACTCTGGAATTTGGACCCTGGCCCGGGGCTAGTTAATAAACTCCTTTGCCTTTTTGCAGCCTCAGTGACTCTGCCTCTCTGTTCCTGGGGCCAAGGGGAACCGGATCTAACATAAGAAATCAAGAGAGCGTTTTGTTTTGATTTGATTGTAACGCGGCAAATACAGCAACATGTGTTCCAACTGTTAGGGATGATGCGGTAAGAAAGGGAGAGATTGATGATGCTGAAGACAGGACAAAACTGGAGACCTTACGGTGGTAAGAAAAAATGGGACCCAGGGCATATTTGGAGGAACTAGTCTTTGTTAAGAGAAGAGACCGCTACACTTGTCCCCATGTGTGCACAAGCACACGCATGCACACTCGCACCCCCAATACCTCTGCAATGATATCATAAGCTAAGCGTAAGACTCTCTGTGTATTCCTATTATCATCTTGATTTCAACCAAAGTTCCAGAAGGTACAGATACTTTTGAATCTTGCTTCTAGTCTAAGTGGACATCTTTCCCATGTTTCAATCCTTGCATTTGATTTTCTATGTAGTTTCCCATCTGGGGTTCTGACTCTCTCAGCTTTGTCCGAAGACTTCTCTTCCCTTTTCCCAGCTTGTAAAGATTTGGGTCATGTCTTCTTTCCACCAGAGGTACTGCCTGAGGCCAAAAGACTAATCTGGGATGGCTCCATCCCTCCTCCCTCACTGCACCTAACGGGCAAATTCCCCAGGGCAGCTGCGGCCCACAGGAAGCTTAAGGCTGGGCACACAGTAAAGGCTGTGTTTGTATTAGAAACTTTGTTTCTCATAGTTTTATGTTCTTCTATTTTCAGCAAGGTTCAGAATTCATTTGAGGCATGACTGTGCTAACAATTTTAAGGTTTACATAGCCCAAGGGTATGCACATCTCTCTTAATACACTACGCACGTGATACCATGGACCCACTATGTGCCTTGCCAGCCACCCTGTGAGGTGAGTATCATCATTCCCATTTTATGGACTAGGAAACTGAGACCTAGGGGTCACATAGCTAATAAATCAAAGCCCAAATTTGGACTCGTGTCAAACTTCAAAGCCTAAACCTCCCCACTTTTGCCAGGCTGGGAAGTGGCCAGGACAGCCCCCTTGGCACATCCTTTCAGCCACCACTTCTTCCGCTTATGTTCCAGCTTCCTTAATCTGCAGAGACTGCCTTGTAGAAAAATACCAATTCAAATCAATGGAAGTCCCCACCTGGCTCAGCGCCTGACCCAGCAAACACTGCCCGTGGCACCGCCCCCAGCACACCTGGGAGCCCATGGCTGCACTTCCACTTTCTGAGAAACCACTGTGCAGTGCGACCTTAACCACCCTGTTCAGTCTAAGGAATAGAAATAAGAGGAGGGTGGGAATTCTTTAAGTCGTCGGCAAATTCTTTGGCAGGTTGTGAAAACTGATATCGTGGAAGAGATCCAGTCTATGCCAAAATGAATAATAAATAAGGGGCTTCAGAGCAAGGAAGAAATGACACAACAATGAATGGACAGGGCCCACTGTGGTTAGAACCCACCCTGGTCAGGTGTGCGCACAGGCGATGGGGAGGATGTCCTGCTGCTTTACGTGACAGAAAGAGACCAGCAGGATCCAAGGCACATCAAGGGAAGGGAGACCTCATCATGCAACAGAGAGAGGCAGAGGAGACCTCTGGAGAAAGAAAGGGACCTTGAGAGTGAACTGGGGCGCCGGAGGCCTCAGGGCTTGCTTGTGGTGACGTGAGCAGCAGCCAGCAAGAAGCAACAGGACACGAGATAAAGGAACCCAGATAAAGGAAACACACAGAAGCAGACTAAGAAGTAGTTGATAACAATTAAAGATTAGAGCAGGCACCAATCTTATTCTGCTTGGTATCTTTTTTTTTAAGCCAAGAATACAGAGTTAGGTTACTATGGATCAATTTACACTTTATGCTATTTTAACAAAGAGCACTCTAGTTTTTTTAAGCAGATGTGATTTGATTCTGTGCTAATCTCTGCCCAATTAATAATGTTACTCAGACTGTCTCCAAAGTGTATCAAAACAACTAGTTAAAAAGGAAGAATTAAGTAAAATCCATTTTGGGCATTACGTGTGTATGATGCTCACATACCTGGAAACACGGATTTCACAGCCTCTGTGTGACATTCAAACCACCTTGTGTGTGTAGCACAGGCCCCAAACAATGACAGCCGGATTCTCAAATCTAGCTTCTCAAAGACTCTTCATCCTCCATGGAAGCAGGAGAGAATTTGGTGGTGAGGTTTGTCTAATTATTGAAAAAAAAAAAAAATTGGGAGCAAAAGCCCTGACCTTGACCCAAAAGCTTCACCACCCTTTCAACCAAGGTTTCTGAACACAGAGTTTTGAAATGTGCAGCTGTACAAGGCAGGGGGGTGAGAGCAACATAACACTCACAAAGCCATGGTGTGTGTGCACTACACATGCACACACGTGTGCCACACTGCACAGGCATGTGCATGCACAGAGAACACACAGCATTGCAGGGCATATCTGTGCTGATGCCAGGTTTGACAAAGAAGAGGACAAATCTAACCCCAGGAAATGAAAGGTTTAAAATTAAGGTTCTTGATACAATTGTTACCTGAAAGCACATGCTTCACAGCAAGATTATTACCATAACTATTACTGTTAACATTAATAACAAAACCAGTATTTGCATAACACTTTACATATATTATATCATTGAATTTTGAAAGGTGTTTTGATATCATTCCTAACAAATAACCAAGCAACAGGGAACAAAAAGAAAAAAACTTTTTTATCAGAGGCTCCCAGGCTTTCTGTCACCAAGGATCTCTTTTATTCTTTTTTCCTCTAAGGTTTCTTAATTTTAATATGTTTTTGTCTCATTGACAACCTTTGTTAAAGAATATTCCATTTCTCTATCTTTATTCATCAAAGAGCAATCAGTATGCAATAATCCACATTACCTCATTGAACTTGGTATTTGAGTTACCCTGTGACGTCTTATTATCTACAGTAAATCCATTTCGGTTCAGCTGTTTGGTATACTGAACTTTAAGGTTCCCACTACCTCCTTCAACAACTTCTAGGGGTACTGAGACAGGAAGGCACTGATTGAAATCTAAGATCAATATTTTCTCCTTCTCCATCATTTTTAAACTAAATATGTGCTAATAAACGAAGAGTATTTAGAAATTTTTAAAGAAAACTTGAAAGTCTCTTAAGTCAGACATGACAAAGCAAGTATTGTCAGACACACAAGAAAGAAGGCAAAGAACTAAGCCCTGCCAATACTATCGTCTCGCAAGAAACACGTTCCACAGGGCTGCCAAAGCCACAATTTGCCTGTTTTCCCATCCTGGCTGTCCCTTCCTAGCTAAATGCCTAGGAAAGTTTCTGAACTTCTCCGTGCCTCAATTTTTTCATCTGGAACATAGGATCAGAATAGGTCCACCACTTTTGGGGGACTTCCTGGGGTTTCTGTGAATAAATACATAGAAAGAGCACATGACAAGTAAGCAATACATTTTAGTTATTATTAAATCATCTTAAGTACACACTTTTGGGATCTGTGGCTAATTCCCAATGTTTCAAGGCTATGAAAAGGAAAATCTAGACATTAATGAAATCTGTTTTTGTTGAATCTCTTATTCCCAACATTGTTAGAATAAATGTGCGTCTCTGCTTTGATCAAATCTGAAGCAGCATGCATAGAAGTTAGGGATAAAGGCTGTGGAGGCAGAATTGCCTCAGTTCAAAGAACTTCTCTAGCTCTTGCCAGCTAGGAAGAGCTGGATATAACCTCGGGTAGATTAGTCAAGCCCTCTAAGCATCAGTTTCCCCATTGGTAAAACAGGGATCATAACTCGCTCCCGGGGCAATGGAGATTTAATGAGATAACATGTATAAAATGCTTAAGCACTTTTAATAGTAAATCCCCTCCCCCTCAAAAAATTAGCATCATGATTACTATCCGTTAACACATGAAAGTATTATTTGCTGAATCTAGTCCCTGGTGCAACATATAAGACTTTGAAATCCAAATACATGCTCACTTACTAAGGCAAAGCACTTAGATAAACTGATAATTAGCCTTGGAAACAGAAAGCTAAAAAGAAATATTGCTAGATGATCTGTTGATCTTTCTTTTTCCCTTGCCCATACTAACTGTGGCATGATCTTGAACTATGTCAATATAAATCAACTGGTTCAACAGTTTTAACTAATCTTAGTTATTCACTGGTTGCTTCAGTTAAAGGATTGATGAGTAGTCAATTAGTAGCTGGCCAGTTTAGTCAAAGGCATCAAACTAATGTTTTTCCAATCATTGTTATATCTTAAGTCCCACTGGAGGCCTTCGGAGAGAAGAAATTCTTTGCAAAGGTGGCCATCCACTCCCTTGGTCCAGAGCTGTCCCTGAGACCACTCAGGTGACTCCTATGTCCAGTCCCTCTCCAGATCCCCTTCCTCCAAATCAAATGTGACGGGGAGGGCCTTTTCCTTACTTTATAGATTTGCTCCATGTTTCTATGGGGAAAACCAAACTCTACCTAAATAATAAAAAGTGGAAAAGTTTCCCCAGGCAGACTATCTTTTCCGCACCTTGATTAGCTGAGCAAAATGTAGACATAAAATGCAATTGCTTTTTTTCCTAGATGCTAAAAATGTCAGCCTTGATTTACCCCGACACTCTGACTGACTCACGGCAGACATAAATCCTTCACGCCCAACGCAATCATTTTTTGACCTGCTCAGTGGCAGGGAGAGGGAGGGCTTCGCATTTATCTTCCCAGTGCCAGCACCGTGATCCCAATAACTTTTCCTTCATCTGCCCCTCTGAGGAGCAAGGGCCGGAGGAGTAAAAACAGAAAGGTGCATGTTCATTAAATTTTTTCTGAGACATCATGCAACAAGGGTTTGTTTATTTTTAAGTGATTAAGAACGAAGGAGAAGAGAAGAATAAACATTATTTGTATAGATCTATTTCCTCTTACCTGACCCACAACCTCACCTTGTCTCTGCTTCACCCTTAATACGAAAATGCAGGAATACCTTCCACTGGGAAAGCAGCTGTCTTTCTGCTGTAGGGAAAAACCTGATGCCTTTCTGCCTGGTATTGTCCCAGGATGGCACATGTGACATTCTTGGGATTGATAGCAGATTCATGATAATTGCCATTGTTTGTGAATTGCCCAACTGCAGCCAGGTGGCCGGGTGGTTTGGAAGCACAGCCTCCAGAAACTTGGCACATGAAACACAATCCATTAAGCAAATGGACCCTAATTGGTTAGCAGGGAAGACATAGGGTCTGACCTCACATCTGCACCTTACTGAGAGCAGCTTTGGACAAATCATTTCTTTCTCCATAATCTGGTCTCCAGATCTTTAAAATGGACCCATCCACGCCTGTCTCTCACTTCTTCCTTTATGTGAATCTGGTATTTTTTAAATGCTTTGAGTGCTTCTAAAGCAAAGAGAGTTGTAAATTAATAGCACTGTTCTCTGTGCTCCTCATGGCTATGAACGATGATGTCCATTTGCCCCCATAGGAGACGGTCTTTCCCCTTCCAAATTTACAAGGTGTGCAGTAAAACCACCTCCCCTCCCACACAGGCAGTGTGGCATTCTCTCTCCAGTGCCTCACCCACAACCTTCCTCAAAACCAGGATGGCCGTGAGTCCCTGCTCAAGTCCCCATTTCTCCTTTTACTCCTGTCCCTTGCTGATGAGGTTTTCCTTAGTACCTTCCCCTTTAGTTGAGTTTCTAGACTGGAAGTTTCTTAATGGCAGAGACTGTCATCACTGTAGCATACAGGAGATGTCCAGCAATGAGTTAATGAAATGGACTTTGTCTTCATGCAGCCCCAGTCTTCTAGCCCCTGGCAAAACAATCCTGTCATCAGAAAGGCCTTCCTCTCTTTCCAGAACACATACTCGAGGATTCTCCCTTGGCACAGCCAGACTTTCCTCTGGCTCTTTCTCTCCCAGCCTACAAAGGTGTAAGTGTGAATTTAATTTCAGGGCCACTGGAGAAGGGCAAAGGTAGACCCCTTCTGCCTCTCCATGACCTCTCCAGTAGGCCACCACCCTCGGCCCACGCCAGCCCTTCCTACATCTTCTCCAGGAGGACTGTGCCCACCTACAGTCTTGTGGCTCTGTGTGACATAGGGTGCTCTCAGAGTTGAGAGGGCAAGATGCCAGCGTTTCACGAGCAGAATCACCTTTGAGCCCACGCTCAAGTGAGCCTCCTACCTGTTCTTCTGGGGAAGGTGGAGCTTCAGGAAGCTCAGATTTCTTCATAGCATCAGGATAAAGGACAGTTTGGGCACCAGTAGGCATTTATGTGAGTTTTTATTTGTCCCCAGACCAATGCTAGAGTAGAGGCAAGTTATCCCTATTGTTGGAAAACATGAAGCTGAGAGTCATCAGCTTCAATCATCTCTCTCTGGTTGGGAGTGGTTCTAGAAATAAAGGACCACTCCAGCCTAAACCCTAACCACTATCTCCTGGCTCCAGCTGGTCAAGGGGGAAGCAAAGTTGCCAGAGCCCCTCTCACCCACACCCCTCTTCCGCCTTAGTTGGTGGTACCACAAAGACCCTGCCTGATGTAGAGACAGAACTGTTTAGTAGCTATGTAGGAGCCAGCTCAAAGTATACCACCATCCAAGCTCCACTCTGCAAATCCAAGAGGAAGGGGGAAAACATTAACACCAGTGCTTTAGATGGTATGGGAACTGTGCGATGTGCTCTGCTAGCCAGCCCCTGGCCTTGGAACCTACACATTATTTGATGGGAAGGAAGACATACCTTAAATGAACCAAAACAATTGCCTAAGGGAGATGGGAGTAGAGGGGAGAGGAACGATTGTGTGTGTGTGTTTTTTAATTTCTCAGATCGAGCCCGTTAGTTTTGTTTCTTATTTAGGATACAGCATTAATCATGCTCATATTTTACAGCCGGGCTTCACTCTTTAGTCATTACTTTAATCAAACCCATCAGCGAACGAAGGAACATGTTACCAGGTGGGAATAACTGCTACTGCTCGCTGTTAATTACTTTGCATTTTACAGCAATCAGCAGCAGGGGCTGAGATCATAATAAATTCATGACTTATGGGCCCATAAAATCATTACCGTAGGAAAATATGTTTTACTGGGGATTCGATGGGCTGCTGCTCAGACAGAGATTTCTTGAAGGAAATGACACCCATGAAATTAAACTGATCCTTGCAGTCAGCAGAAATGTAAATGCACAAAGAGAGCAAAATTTTACCGTGGGAGAAGGGGACTGGCGGGAGCTGGGACTGTGTGCCCGCTGCGTGGAGGGGGCGTGGTCAAGGGGGCGTGGCCAAGGGGCGGGGCCGAGAGGGGCTGCGCCAATGAGAGGCTCCTGGGCGGGAAGGAACAAGACGACACCACGGGGCGATCCAGAGTCTGGGAGAGCAGTCCTTTCCTCACGTCATAGTCCCTGTCCTCCCCCACCCTTTTTTATTTCAGCCAGCTTTTTCCCATTGCCTTGGGTACTGTGACTTAGGTGGTCTCAGAGGCTGTGAGGACAGCGATGTTAAAGGCACAGGAACAAATCAACAAATCAGCCCTGAGAGAGTCTAAGACGCGAGGAAAAAGCACTCCTGTGTCTTTTCCTGGTCCTCAGGCAACCCCAGGCGGCTGTCTGATGGACAACTACGCTTGTAACTGAGGCTTCTACCCCACTGTCACCCCGCACACCTCCAGCCTCCTTGTGTTGGTCTTTGTGTCCTTAAAGATCATCTCTGGCCTGTGGGAAATGCTCTCCAAGGAGGATAAACTTCTGGTATTTGTTTTATTTGGGGGTTTCTCTATCTTTAAATTTATCACAAGATGCATTCATGCCATTTGAAGTAACTATTTCCCTTTTCCTTTGCTTCCAACTATGCTAGACAAACACAGGGCCTTATTTAGTGTTATTTAAGCATGAAATTATAACAGATCCTTTTAAATGCTAAGGCACTAAAAATAAGTCCTTTTATCAAGGCACACCAGGTCCAGATCTAGAAGTTCATTAATTTCTGTAAATCAGACAAGATGAAATTCAAACAAAATCCAAGAGCTTCCAATGGAAGGTATATTCATTCTTTCTGAGATGATCACCGTCCTTGTTCATCATTATCATTATTGTTCATGCTTCTAAAGGGCCAGGGAGGGGTGTCCTCTCAACTGGGGTGAACAGCACAGATGAGAGGAATCAGTGCCACCAGAAGGATGGCAAGGAGTAGAACATGAGTTGGAATCCCATTCACACCACTTACTAGGGGTGGGGTCTTAGGGAATTTATTGAACTTCCCGGGCATCAGTTATGTATTTTATAAAATAGGGGAAATTGTACCTACCTTTAAATAAAGAACTGTTGTAGAAATGAGATAAGCTTACTACACACATGCAGCACAAGATAAAACACTAGACAGGTCTTCCGATGAAGTTGATCCACTTCTTTGAAACTCTCTCCACCGCCACCACCCCAAGGTCAGTCAAGGTGAAGTGGCCAGCTCCCTGAAGGAAGCCAGGGATACCGAGGAGCTGGCCAACATGAGTCGGCCCAGGGGAACTTTGCACAGCAGCGGCCTGTTACGAGAGATGATGAATGAAGGCTGTGGAGTATTTGGCCACATTCCCACCTGTCACTGTGACTTTCAGGAATAGGTACTGCACTCCTCGGTTCTTGAGAGAGTCTGAGCTTCACAAGAGAGCAATTTGCTCCAAAAGCAAGAGGTATGGACAGAGGGCAGCAGCTTCACTGGGCCCACCGGGCTGTGTTGTCTAATTTTCCCCATCACACTTTCCTGAATTTACCTTTTTAAAACTATTGGTAATAAAGAGAAAGAGGGAGGCCCCCTTGTCATCATTTGCCCATCATCTTCCCTCTTCCAACCAAGGGATGACCCCAGCCATCATCCCACCCGACTCGTGCCCCACCCATAGGCAGTGCCAGTGGCAAAGTTCAGAAAGGGGGCCTGACCTCCCTGACAATAAAAGCAAAGCTGACCTGCCACCCCAGCCTAGTTCCTGATGCCAGTCCCAAGCCCAGTCCACTGCCTCAGCACTAGGGCAAAAGAAACAGTTGAGAAGCTAGAGACAAAGCTTCTCAAAGCTAGGGACAAAATTAATTATTTTTAAGCAAGAAACCAAGAAATGCAATAATCCACCAGCTTTTCATCTCTCAGGAGAGTAGAGTTTCAGTATGATTTTGGATCACAAGTGAAATGAGTTAGATGGATGCTGACATTTTAGCCATACATGTGTCCTTGATAAGTTGTATGAGCAAGCCCCTTACAGTGGGTTGGAAAAAAATAAGGAAAGATTTGGGAGTGTATTGAGTTTTCCTCTCATTTAAATTTTTTGGAGACATGTTGAAGCAACTGTGGTGCAGTGGAAAGCAGAAAAGTGCCAGCGTCAGCACAGACAGGTTTGAACCCCAGCCCTGTCGCGTGTGAGTCACTTGACTTTGGGTGAGTGACTTAACCTCTCTGGTTCTGTTTCCCCATATGAATTATTGGGATTTATATCTACCTTTCAAGGTTGTTTTAAGGGATAAAATGACGTTTATGAAACATCTGTAACAGGCTAAATATTCAACAAATGGTCACAGTTATTACAGAAATTAGCACCTCCTTACTGAAAAAGCTTTCAGGGGCTCTTGTAATAAGTACGAGTGAGGATTACAACCTGTGTGATAAACCCCCAAACAGTTTGTGCTATAAAACCCAATATGTGGTACCAGAATGCCTATATCAACTAGAATCCTTGGGCTACAAGTAGAATTAAACTTATTCTAGTCAACATCCATAGAAAATAAATTTATTAAAATAGATAACATGTAGCTCAGTCACTCAATTTTAAATCTCAACTATCTTAAGATGCCATTATGAGGGATTGTAAAGAGGGGATCTTACCTTACCATTATTGAGTGAGTAGAGGAAGACTCAAGGCCAAGGGAAAGAGAAATTAAAGCTCTATGTCTTCCATGTCTTCACATTTGTGCTTTAAATATATCAAGTCATCAAAAAATGTTTATCTATAATACTTAATAATAGCATAGAGATGTTTTTCTTCAGATGTCTTGCACATGTGCCATTTTCTGTTTTCTATGTGCTATAACACCCGAGAGGAGTTCAGCAGATACATTGAGACTGATTCTCTTAACAGAATAACTTTTAGTTATTGATATTAGTTTTGGGATGATAGTAGAGTAACTTCTTTGAAAGGGGAAAGAGAAAGAACATTACCAAGGCAAATATGGGCACCTATTACGGGTCCCACATTGTGCTAGACGTTTACATACCTTATTGCAACTGACTCTAACAACGTACAAGGCAGATATTATTATTCCCATTTCACAGATAAGGAAACAGAGGTTCAGATTGATTGTTCAGGTTACCCAGGTAGAGATGGAGATGGAATTTGAAGCCAGATTTATTTAAAGATCAAACTGTCTTCACTCCAGAAAAAAATTAAGGGGGTAAATGTGACCTGGAAAGAAAGCAAAAATATTTCTTGGGACATAATTATACTAAAAAATTATTTGTTGTTTATGAAAGTCAAATTTAATTGGGCATACTATATTTTATCTGGCAACCTTAATTTGTGTTTTGAAATTAGATTTTGTGTACATTTTCCTTTATATTTGATGTTTTATTTAACTACTCTAAGATTTTTGTTAAATTAAGTAAAAATGAATGCATAGTTCTTTAATATAAAAAGGCACTAATATGGTATTTCTCTAGGGTTTTTGGTGGCTGATCCCAAGGTCCAAAGCAGACCATCCTGCTGTCTCAAAGTCCAAAAGGAAAGCTATTCTCTCCTTTCCTAGAAATAGCTCTGTTTCATATTTCAAATACAATTTTAAAAAATTAAACTATTGTAACCTTTATATTCCAAAGGATAATTATTTTATGTTGCCATTCACCAGGAGGGGTTATTTAAGGCTCTGCCCTGCCTCATAAAATAAGGAAGTAATGTTCAAAACCAGTGTTTTCCAGTTCTGGACAAATGGTCAGCTAGTACAGACTGCTGGTTCCCTCTCCCCAAATCAAGCCTGGAAAAAATGACAGAAGGGAACATGAAATCCATGAAATACTAAATAAGAACTTAGAAACTTTGACTAGAAATTGCTACTGGCAGTGAGGGAAGGGAAAGGATGAGAGAAACAGATGTGACTGTGATCCTTTGGCACCTGGGGCTCTCCGTCCAGACAGTTCCTCTTCATTCTCCTTGAACTCGCCGGGACCAACAGAATAGCGTTTGACCTTTTTCTCCTCGTAAATATACATTGCCAAACAGAGTAGCTGATGTGCCCAAGAAAATCAAAGCTCACAGTCCTATACCTAATTACCTGAGGAGTAAAACTACCTCCAAAGAAAAATAACTAACTGTATGACGTAAAACATATGAAGCATGATTATTAGAACAGAAAGACCAAGAATTTGGAATAAATGGGATAAATATACTTTCAAGGATAAATATACTATCAATATAAAACAAGGAAAAATGAAAAAAGAAACATGACAAAGTATTAGAAATAAAATTTAATAATGGACATTGTTAAAGATAGGGTAAATAAGACGATGGATATAGCTGAAGAACAAATTAGTAAAGTGAAAGACCAGATGAAGAATGGCGCAGGAAAGAATAAAAAGATAGAAAATATAAAATAAGGGCTTAGGGTAAGGAGGGTCAAATTAGAAGTGCTACCATCAGGTAATAGGGATCCCTAAAGGTGGTGCAAAAAGTAAGAGAAAGATGTGAAGAAATATGGGGAGAAATTTCCCAGACTTATTAATTAACTTAGATCAAAAGAACCCACACTGAATAAAACAGAAGAGACAAGCAAAAAACCACACCTGGTGTCTCATATAGAACTGTAGGCATAACAATAAAAAAAATAAATGTTTAAAGCACCCAAAGAGAAAGAAGAAATCATATACTAAGAACAAGAATCAGATTGACATTAATCTTCTCAACATCCACATTAGAAGCAAGAAGATAATGAAGTAATATTTTTAAAACATTGAAGAAAAAGAATTTTGAACCTAGAATTGAATATATCAAATTGTCATTTAAATGTGAGGACATAATAAAATATTCTTAGGCATAAATGCCTCAGAGGGCTTGCCAAACAAAGTCCCACAGTGAAGAAACATTTGGAGGAAGTATTCAAATAACAAGAGAAATAAATCCAGGAGGTACTGCAACTGGTATGGAAATCAACATTGATAAAGTATCTTGGTATAATTTTTTCTTATAAAAAGAGAGAACTAAGACAAGAGAAAGTAAAAATATTCTTAATAATCAAAAGCCAAAGTTCCAGGAAAAATCAACATGATCAGAGGTAGGGAGGTGAAGATGCTAGGTAGATAGCAAGGGATTCTGGGTCTTTTAGAGCGCCAGTTGCAAAAGAATGCAGAGGACTCTAGCGCACAGGCCAAGTCACATATGTACCATAGAGTCTGGAAATTGACCTAGGACAACCCACAGGCAACTCCCAACTGTCCAACCAAACTGGTTCCATGGTGACATCTGAGCCACTAGGGAGGTCCCAATTGGGGCACTATAAAACAAGGCACAGACGATAACCAAGCCCTCTTTTTGGCCCCTTCTTTTGCTCTCCCTTTGCTGCGACAGTGGGTCCGGTCGTCATTCATGGAATATGTATCATGCTCTGTGAACCTATATCTTGCTCTTGCTCTATAATCCCATCTTTCTCTCCTCAATAAACCTCACTTTCATACTTGCCTTACTTTGGCGTGTCTGGTCATTCTTTGGCCATGAGAGCACCAAGAACTGATGTTTCAGACTGAAACCTGACGAAGATACTAAGAGACATAAAAGTTCGCCAATATATTTGTCTTGCTGGGGGAAGAGAGAGATAGAGACAGAGATTGTGAGAAAAGGAGAGATGGGAGGAAGGGAGGAAGGAAAAGAGGAAGGAGAAAGAAAGACTTAACTTTTAAAGTCAATAGAGATAAATACAAATATGGGTGTTAAGGGCAACTATCACAAAATCAAAATTAGAATAATACCAACGTATCCAAGGAAAAGAGGGAATGGAGAAAAAAAGGAAAAAAAGTAAAATACAGTAAATGGAAAAAATAAATAAGACAGAACAAAGTTCTAACGTAATAGTAATTAGAATAAGTATAAATTATTCAAACACATTAATTAAAAGTCAGAAACTTTCTTTTTTTTAATCCAACAATACATTAATTGCAGGATACACACTTAAAAACACACCGAATGTTTAGAAATAAAAGGATAGAAAAGATATATTAGTAAAATATGAACCAAGGAAAGCTTAATAGTGATTTTAATATCTGGGCAAGATACAATTTAAAACTAAAAATATTTGTAAAGCAACAAAAGAACATAATCTATACATAAAAGGGGAAAGAAAAAGATGATATAGCCAACATAAACATACATGCATTTGTCTAAACTGCAGGAAGAAAGCAATTAATGAACAATTGTAGTTGTGGTAGATTTATTAGAAACCAATATGTCAAGTGTAAGAAAACAGCGGAGATATCAAAAACCTAAATAACATAATTAATAAGCTCTAGCAATTATATAAACAATACATATGGGAACTATGCCCCACTAAATAGAGAATACAGTTTTTAGCTCACTCCAGTTACAAAAATAGACCACATACTAGACCATTGAAGCAATCTCAATAAATTACTAAAGAACAATCAAACAGACTATGTTCTTCAACAATAAACAAATAGAATTAGAAATTATCTACAAAAAGATAAATAGCGTATTTAGAAATAAAACCACATTTTATTAAACAGTCTTTGGGT
The DNA here is from genome assembly GCF_041146395.1 of Eulemur rufifrons. Classification (NCBI taxonomy): domain Eukaryota; kingdom Metazoa; phylum Chordata; class Mammalia; order Primates; family Lemuridae; genus Eulemur; species Eulemur rufifrons. Next base: position 88,733,263 of record NC_090990.1, read on the forward strand.
TAGACAGAAAATAAAAGAGGAAATTTAGAAATATTCAGGACTGAATGACAATTAAAATACCAACTGTCAAAATCTGTGGGATATTAGTAAAGCCACGCCAGAGAAAAATAATAGTTTTAAACAAATTAGCAGGAAACAAGAAAAGTTAGAAATAAATTAGCTAAGCATGCAACTAAATAAATTACGAAAAAAGAGCCTTAGAGCAAAAGCAAAGAAATAAAAAGTAAGGAAATAATAACAGTAACAGCAGAAATCGATGAAATAGAGAACACACACACACAACCACAGCAGCAGAAGATTAACAATTCAAAAGTTGTTTTGTTTGTTTCCTAACAAAAATAAAATGGAAAGACCTCTAGCAAGACTGATCAAAAACAAAAAAAGAGTGAGAAAGATTGCATGCCCTCCCCATTAAGGAGGAAAGAGGGAGGAAGGAAGGGAGAGAAGGAAGAAATTAAGAGAAGAAACAGCTGTCAGTGAATATATTTGAAAACATTGATAAAACAAATAAAAACCTAAAATAATTTTTAAATGCCAAAATCACAACAGAAGGATTTGGGGAGCTCAAAGAGACCAACAAATATTCAAAAGTGCTAGGAAATAAATTCAATGACTTTTCTGACCCAAAACAGGCCAGATAGTTTATGGGAGAGTTCTATGAAATTCTCATAGAATGATAAATTTCAATTTTAAACATTGCTTCTAAAAAATATGAAAAGAGGGAAAGCCACCCAGATCATTTTATTAGAAAATGATCATCTTGATTCTAAAGCCAGATAAACACATTGAGGAGAAAATTCTAGAGCCATTTAGTTATTAACTTAGATGCAAAGGTACTAAACAAAATAGTAGAAAATAGAATCAACAATGATGCGTGTGTGTGTGTGTGTGTGTGTGTGTGTTAAAAATCTCAAGTGGGGTTATCCAGGAATGAGTGGATTAATAAAATATGGTCTATGTATACTAGGGAATACTACTCAATTATAAAAAATGACAATGATCTAGCACCTCTTATATTTTCCTGGATAGAGCTTGAGCCCATCCTCCTAAGCGAGGTATCACAAGAATGGAAGAATAGGCACCACATGTACTCGCCATCAAACTGGCACTGACTGATCAATATTAAGGTGCTCACACAGTAGTAATATTCTTTGGGGGTAGGAGGTTTGGGGGTGGGTAAACTCACAACCAATGGATGTGGTGAGTGTTGGCGGGTGGGGGAAAGGGTGCATCTCAAATCATGGTTGGGAAGTGGCAAAGTCATAACATGTAGCCAAAATGTCTGTACCCCCATAATGTCCTGAAATTAAAAAAAAAATCTAACAAAAATAATTTACCATATTCAGGATGAAGAAAAACTATATAATTATATATATAAATTTAAAATTTATGTAAAGTATATGATTATATATTATAATAATATCAATTGATGCAGAAAGAGCAGTTGATAAGGCTTGACACCTATGATGGATGATGATTTCCATCCTCACTATTATTCTGACTTAGTACTAGAGATAAATATTACAAGGAAAGTAAAAGAAAAGATATAAGGATTGGAAGGGAAGTGATTAAATCATCCTCTAGGTAAACATCTAGAAGAACCAACACAATGCCAGATGCAAGATCAACCTACAAAAATCAAAATACTTCTTAATGCTACCAAAACCCAACAAGAAAATGTCATTTTAATAAAAGAGGAAAATACCAATCACAATATCAGCAAACAACTACAACATATCTAGAAGTTAATGTCACCGAAAGTCACAAGGCCTCTATAAAAAAAATGTAAAACTCTAATAAAGGACATAGAAGAGAATAATACAGATGTAATAAATAAATTAAGAAATTCCATGTTCTTGGATGGGATGATTTAATAGTCTAAAGATGTTGATTATCTCTAAATTAACATAAATTAAAGCAACTGAATTACAATCTTAAGTCAAATTTCTACAAAACACGATAAACATACTCTAATATGCACGTGGAAAACATCTCTACCAATAGATAAGTCATAATTAAAAGAAAAGACCAAATGGACAGGACTTGCACTGCAAAATATTGTTAGAAGATGATAGTTTAAAAAAAAATACCCTCTGATACTAACATAAAAACAGGTAAATAGAACAAAGAATTGTCAAAGATCCATGACATTATGGGATGTAATATATACTAAAGTAGTACTACAAATGGAGAAAGAGAGAATTATTAAGTCATTTTGGCAGAAATTGACTCAGTAGAGAAAAATAACTTAATCCCTGAATAACAGCACATAGAAGAAACATAGGAGAATATCTTTGTGATTTAGGGGTATATAATGTCCTAAATAAAAATTTTAAGGGTAAATCCTAAAACAATATCTCAGTGAATTTTATGGCAACAAAATTTAATATTTCTGTGCATGGACAAAATTAGTCAGAAGACAGATATTTTTAATATTTAAAACTGTAAAGAATTAATATCTAGAAGAACTGCAAATTAACATCAAGAAGAGAGCATCTCTATTATAAAAACGGACAACTAATAGAAACAGACAATTCCTAAAAGAGGAAATCCCAAACCTGAGAAGCATAACAAGAGACACTCAAACTCATCAGTAGTCAGGAAAATGCAAATTAAAACAACATTGAGATTTCTCTCTACACCAATTAGACTGGCAAGAATTAGAAAACTGGATAATGCCAAGTGTTGAGGGAGGGAATGTAGGTATATTGAAATTCCCGTGCACTGCTGATGGAAATATAGATCAATTCTGTTTTCTGGGGGAACAGTCTTGCACTACTCACACAAACTAAATGCACATACCTTACAACCTAGCAAGTCTATTTTTAGGTTATTTATCTAAAAGAAATTTTCACCCAGTCCAAAAGAGGATGTATTTTTAAAAAATAGACGAAAGAGATTACATCAAACTAAAAAGCTTCTGCACAGCAGAGGAAAGAATGTGTGCAGAGACAACCTATGGATTGGGAGAAAATATTTACAAACCATACATCTGATAAGGAGTTATTCAAAATAATATAATACAAGGATCTCAAACAACTCAATCATTAAAAAAAAAAATGAACAATTTAAAAAATGGTCAAGCACCTGATAAGACATTTCTCAAAAGAAGACATACAAATGGCCAAGAGACATATGAAAAAATGCTCAATATCAATAATCATTAGGGAAATGAAAATTAAAGCCACAATGAGATATCACCTCACACCTATCAGAATAGCTATCATCACAAAACAAAAGATAAATATTGGCGAGGATGTGGCTAAAAGGGAACTCTTGCACACTGTTGGTGGGAATATAAATTAGTACAGCCATATGGAAAACTGTATGGTGGTTCCTCAAAAAACTAAAAATAGAACTACCATATGATCCAGCAATCCAACTTCTGGGTATTTACCCAAAAGATTTGAAATCAGTTTGTCAAAGAGATATCTGCACTTCCATGTTCATTGCAGCACTATTTACAGCAGCCAAGTTATAGAATCAACCTAAGTGTCCATGAAGGGATGAATAAATAAAGAAAATGAGGTATGTATACATGATGGAGTAATATACAGCCATTAAAAAGAAGGAAACTGTCATTTGCAACATGAATAGAATTGGAGAACATTATGCTAAGTAAAATCAGCAGGCACAGAAAGACAAATACTGCATGTTCTCACATCTAAACAGTCTAAAACAATGGAACTCATGGACGCAGAGAGTAGAATGGTGGTTACAGAGGCTGGGGGGTGGGTGAATGGGGAGATGATAGCCAAAGGGTACAAAATCTGAGTTAGACAGGTGGAATTTTTTTTAGTTCTATTGCACAGCATGGTGAATATAGTTAATAATAGAGTATGACACATTTCAAATTTGCTGAGAGAGTAAATTTATAATGTTCTCATCACAAAAAAATGTTGAACGTTTGAGGTGATGGATATGTTACCTAGCTTGACATAGTGACTCCCTATTGTATTCATAAACAGAACATCACTTTGTACCCCATGAATTTATCTAATTATAAATTGTCAATTTATAATTTTTTTAAAAGGGGGTCTGTTTGGGTGTTTGGAGGCTAACAGGATTGCATGAAGGACAGTTGGTCTGCTCACTTAGGCAGATTTTAGTCAGAAGTGAAACATTTCAGTGACGTTTCAGTTGTTGGTCGAAGTGAGGGAGCAATATGTTGATTTTGGAATGTGGGTCTCAGACACTCGGATTTAAGCTTCTGGCTGCAGAAATCACCTTAGGGAAGATAGGTGTTGGGGAGGAGAAACCTAACAAGCCTTAATCCCTTACAATTCCTACATTGCAGTGTTTCAGCAAATATTTTGCAAAAGGATTTTCTGGATGAACTTCAAACTGCAAGAGGTTCAGTTTGGCAGCTCAAAGAGCTGTGCAAATGATTTTTTTTAAAATGAAATGAACATTGTTTCAGCTGACATTTAAACCTCTGTTCTTTTTTACTAGCCTGTCACATTGTTTCATATGTTTTGGTCAGACAGCTTCCCAGAAGAAGAAAAAGGTATTTATAGGATTGTAGGACTATAATACGGAATCCTGGTATCTGTCACTTTTTGCTTATATAAAATCCTAATATGATAAAAATTCTATTAATAGAACCCAGAACCCTGAGCAGCTTCTGCCTCTTTTGTGGATTTGGTAGCTCCAGTGGAAGTGGCAATTTTAAATACTAGTAGAGTTTAAATACTAGTAGAGTTTAAATAAGAATGACCCCGACCTGAGATCTTTTCAACTATATCTCCTCCTCTTGGCTGGAGTCCGAGACACTGTAAACCCAAGGATTATGTGAGATGGTTTTAGTTCTTTATTCCATTAATTGCTCACAAAACTACATTTGAATTTTTCAGGCCATATGACTATGTTTTTGGACCTATAAACACAGTTCTTTAATGCACTTACTTGATGTAATCTTTGGTGTTGAGTTGGATTATAGGTCTACAGACCCAAGTTTTTCCATCCCTGCAAACAGTCTTGAACTTTGCCTTGCTGTAACAGGTAACATTCATATGCATATGAATGTGTGTGACATAAATGTATATGTAACAATATGTGGAATAAGATTCTACATCCCTTAACCATTGCCTCAGTTGCCTACATGCCACCTCTACCTCTAAACTGTCCATGTAAGCAAAAAACTGGAGAAGTGAGAGAGAAGGAAAAAGATGGAGGGAGAGAGAAAGAGAGAGAGAGGAGCATTGGAGGGTGGAATGGAGGCTACATATGGTAATCATTGATGCCATCAATCAATTTCTGATTCTTCTCCCTTTTGGTCATCAGTGGAGTTGTATGTCCCAATCCTTTCTTCAAATTAGGACCATGTGACTAGCTGTGGGCCATGTGTCACCTGTAGGCCAGAGTGGCATATTGCCAATGTAAGACCTTCCTGAGTTCTCTCTTTTCCCCCTGACACAGTGTCCAGCATCATTCAAATGGTGGCTTCCATGTCAGCAATAATGATTAGAGCCTCCCTACTAACTAGCAATGGACAAATAACTTAATAATTTGTTCTTTGTTGTTTTAAGCTCCTGAGATTAGGTGGGGGGGGTGTTACCACATAGGATATAGAGGGACTACAATAATTTTCCCCTTCCTTCCAACTTAAGTCTTTGTCATCCTCCAAGCCAAATGTGAGGACTCTAAGAGGATTATTTTTAGAGACTGAGAATAACAGCAAAAATAGAGACTGGCCTCTCTTTCCCTGTTACATATCTGCTTAGGTGACAGATGCAATGCCCATGTGAGCAAGTGAAAACGAATGGGAGGGAGACAGCAAGGCAGAGTGAGGGGCAGCAGTTCATTTGACTAAACATTCGCTGTTTGTCATATCAAGAATGAAAGCTATTCTTGTGGATTAAAAGTTAAAACCTTGAACTTCCAACCAAGTGCAGATCATCAAGACTGCTGCATAAGCCAGCGTCCACCTGGTATGCCAGTCTTCCCTCTGTGCAGGCTCTCCCAATTGCTAGAAATGATTTCTTGGGACCCTCTTCTCCATACACAGAGACCACCTCATCTGGCTGAGCAGGATGGTAAGCAATAGTTGAATTTGAGATACTTGTCCCTTTGTTCATCTGAGTCCCTCTTCCCAACATGCTAGAGGATGAAAGGAAGGCAAAAGGGGAAAGGAAAGGGAAGTGGCCCTGCCCTTTCCTCACCGTGGATCCCAACGGCCATAGTCAATCCCAGAAATGGGCTAGAAAATTAAATAAGACTGTACAGGACTTTCAATAACTGAAGGTGACCAAAGAGCTCTGAGAAAATGTTCATGATCCCATTATAAGACAGTAAAGTTAGATTTGACAAAATATGATTGAAGGCAGTGATCAGAGAAAGAAAAATTGCTTCATGCCTACACTGCACAGAGTTTGGAATGTTCACAAAAATAGTTACATATCTAACTAAAAATAATGATTAATGTTTCTAAAGCACTCTGGAACTCATACATCCAAACGAGTGTTGTCATTCAAAGTAATCTCCAAGGCTACACTTTTCACATAGTCCTGCTTTCATTGCTCAAAACATTTTCGGTATTGCCTTCAGAGTCAGTTTATGAGCCGAAAAATAAAATATCTCTTTATAGCCCAGCTCAGCCCTCCTTGGATTACTACTTTATTTGCTCTCCTTCCCTCTCCTCTGTCTGTATTTAGCCTAATTCCACACCTCCCTCTCAGTCTATCACATAAGACAAGTGAATTTCTTGCTGGCTCTGGAAGAGTCCTCGGTGAGTGTTGAGGGAGATGAGGGGCTGGGAGGATGAGGAGAAGCAGCAGGAGAGTTTAAGGAGGAGCAGCCCATGTGGACGCTGCCTGCCGAGAGGCTGTGAGTTGCCAGCAAGGGTACTGCCGACTGACCATCACAAATGTGACCCCCAAAGTTGAATCTTCCTGGATTTACAAAAGTACTTAGGGCTATAAAAAAAAAAAAAGCCTCATTAAATGTTTTAAGATTCAAGTCATACAAAGTATGTTCTCTGCTCACAATGGAATTAAATTACAAATCAATAACAAAGATAATATGGAAAGTATCCCCAAACATTTGGATATAAAATAACATAGTTCTAAACATCTCATGGGTCAAATAAGAAATCAAAAGGGAAATTAGAAAGCATTTTAAACAGAATGAAAATTAAAACACACCTGTGGGATTTGTAGAACGCTGCTAAGGCAGCACTTAGGGGACATGTACAGCACTGAACACCTAAACCGGGAAAAAGACTTGCCCCAAATCAATGACCTCAGCTGCAAACTTAGTAAATTAGAAAAATAAGAACAAATGAAGCAGATGAAAAGAAATAATAAAGATCAAAATGGGAATCAATGAATCAGAACGGAAGAAAACAGTATGTAAAAGCAATGAAACCAAAAGCAGCTTCTTTGAAAAGGTCAATAAAATTGATAAACCTCTAGCAACAATGATCAGGAAAAAAAAAGAGAGATAAAATACAAATTACCAATAGTGGGTATGAGAGGTTGACATCATTACAGATTACATAGATATTTAAAGTATGATAACGGAATATTATGAACAACTTTATGCCTATAAATTGGAAAACTTAGATAAAAATAAATCTCTTAAAAGATACAAACTATCAGTCTCACTCAAAAATAAACATGTAACCTAAATGACCTATTCCTATTGAAGAAATTGAATTTATATTTAAAAACCTTCCCAAAAAGAAAATGCAGGCCCAGATAGTTCCACTGGCAAATTCTAAGAAACATTAAAGTAAAATAATGCCAATTCTAAACAAATTCCTTCCAAAAGTTGCAAAGGAGAAAATATTTCTCGACTCAGGCTATGAGGACATTACCCTGATACCAAAAACAGACAAAGACATTACTAGAAAACAAAACTACAGACCAATATCCCTCATTAACATCAACACTGAATTTCTAAATAATATCTTAACAACTCAACAGAATGTAGAAAGGATAATAATCATGACCAAGTAGAATTTATTCTTGGACTGCAACATTTGTTTAACATTTAAAAAAATCAGTGCAACTCACAATTAGCTTTTAGCTTTTAAAAGCTAAAAAAAAAAAGATAAACTATGTGATTATCATCAACATTAGAGAAACAAGAGGGAAAGAAGAATCAAGAATGAATTCTAGGATTTTGGCCTGAAAAATGCGACAGATGTCACAGAAAATTCCGGAAGAACAAAAGAGATGACAGCCATTTGAGTTTGGTATTCAGAAGATCATTTGTTGACTTTTTCATAATAGATTTAGTAGAAGGATAAGGATGACAGTCAGATTTTCCAGGGCTAATGAGTGAAAAGGAGTAAATATCACCTCTGAGTAAGGGATTGCTGTTATTTCTACTCAATCTCCAATTCCACCACAACCCTTGACTGGAGTAGAAGAATACTTCACCCCACTTCCCATCTGAATATAAACTACTACAGATAAACATTCTGGGTTGTTAGCCAATAAAAATTCCATCTTGGTCCTACATAAACCTCAACTGTATTTACTCTGAAATACGCTAAAAAATTTTTTAGCTCCCAGTTGTCTTTTGGAACATAGAAATTAGGGGGGAAAATGTGGTAAAATACTAGATGCTTTAGATATAATTGACAAATTTAGAAACAAAATAAATCACCAGGAGTAGATGGCACCCACCCAAGGGTCTGAGGAACTCAAGGATGAAATGGGGAAGCTGTTGGCCAAATTGTAACCTTGCAGTTACAAATGGCCACAAGCCACCAGACTGGCAGATTGCCAGAGTGACTGCTCTCTGCGACAAGGCCTGCAGAGACTGGAGAACCACAGACACATAGTTAGACAACTTCCAACCCAGTATGTTGTTAAAAACTATAATGAAAGGGAAACCTACGCCACACGTAAGAAGCCTAATCTCTTATTTAGGGTGTGTCCCTCACTATGTAAGGGTAGCAGGGTGGTCCAGCTCCAAGAGCAACAGCTGAAAGTCAGAAGAATCACTCTGATGTCTGTTTCACCCCTATTGAGATTATAAGCACCCTGTCTGATTGTCATCTGCAAAATGGGAATATTATCTACCCTACCTAAGAAAAGTGTTGGGAGGTTGAGAAGAAGTAAAAAAGATTATTGTGCTTTATGTTAAAAAAAAAATTAAGCCTAAACAAATCTATGGTATTCATATATTAATATTAATAATAATAAAAATAATAATAATTCTACTAAATACCAGTAGGAAAGAGGACAAATCTCCAAAGGTGGTTCTTCCACTAGAACCTTTCCATCTGCTTCCTTTCGTTTCTTGCTCCTTTGCTGATTTTCGTTAGTTTGAACTTGTCACCTTCCACCCCAGGCTACCATTTTCAATTGCCTCCTTGATATCTGTGTGTCTTAACCTGAGCCACAGTCCTGAACTCATCATTTTTGCTACCAGTATTTTGTCTTCATTTGGAACACAGCAGTTAAGGGAAACAGGAATTCCCTGTTTCTCCTAATAGTGCCACAGTCTTACCTATAACTCAGCCTCAAAACCTCAAAAGAGATGGCAGCCATTTGAGTTTGATTTTCAGATCATTTCTTGACTTTTTCATAATAGTTTCAGTAGAAAGAGATGGATGACAGTCAGATAGTCAGATTTTTCAGGGCTAGTGAGTAAAGAGAAGTAAATATCACCCATGAGTAAGAGATGGATGGCTTTGAGACCTTATTTTACCCTCCACTAAACTCACAAATGTGCACATACCTGTGCCCACACGCACGCACAATTAATTTGTTAACTCTTGTTGGTTCTCTACCACAACACTCCTGGAATCCATTCCTCATTTCATTCTGCCACAACACTGACCTAATTCAGCTTCTGTTATCTCAGTCATTCTCTGAATACTTACTGAGAGTCTTCTACATGTCAGGTATCATGAAAGATGCTGAGAATGTGAGAATGTGATGGTAAATAAGACATGGATCTTGCTCGAAAGTTGCTCAGAGTCGAGTGCTGTTGGTGGAGATTTTCTTTAATAAAGAGATCATATTATGTGGCAAGTTTAATGACAGAGGTAATAAGAGGGTATATTATTACCTCTTATTGATAATACAATGATCGAGCTTGACAATGATAGAGCTTCAGTGAGAGACGAGGCAACTAGTCCAACATAAAGTGGTCAGGAGAAGCCTCTTGGTGGAGGAGATTCCTGAGCTAAATCTTCAAAGCGAAGGCTGTAGGGCCATCGCTGTGGAGAGGAGAGAGGAAGGTATGTGGCAAAGAAAGAATTCCAGTCAGAAGCTGCAGAGAATGTTCAGGAAATTATAAGCATCTTGGAATATGGTTTGTGAAGGAAGTGGCAGGGCAGAAATCTGGAGAGGGAGGCAGGAGCCAGATGTTTGAGGGTCCTGAACTGTAGGATGAAGGGGATGTGGAACCACGTGAAGGGCTTTATGCACAGAGGTGATACAGATGGTTCTTTCACAAAATCATCCTGTCAGAGCCCAGCCCCACACCTCACAGAGCCCGGTATCCAGACTCCAGAGCTCAGGGCATGTCGCCCACCCAGCCTTGTCTCCAGCACATAGAAGCCTCCTTACATTATAGCCACCCAGAGACCTGCCTCGCTTTCAGGCTGCAGAGCAGTCCTGTGGGGCCAAGAAGACTGGTGGTACCTCTTACATGCAGCCACATGACTCTACCTTCCTAAATTGAGGTCCTACTAATGGTTATTCCCAAATAGCATGGCATTTCTCCTTCCCTAACCCAACTGCTGGCACTCACGTTTCTCCTAAGTCCTTCCTTGCCCTGTGCTCTCTAGAGTGTCCATTTCTTGATTAACAAATTCCCTTACACTCTTAACTTCTTCACTGAATGTCTCTTTACCCCATGATCTTAATGTGGTTGTCCCCTGAGAACCTATTTCCCTGTAACCATCTCAAGTGGACCATCTTGTCACTCACATCATCCAGAATTGGAAGTCAAGCCCAGAATCCTCTTACTTCCAGCTCCCAGACCATTGTTCCACCCTCTTATATAAACTAACCCAGGTTCCTTTCCCTGCATCACACTCAGCCATCAGCTCTGTCATCTACTGCCCCCATGGACACTGTTCCTCATATGCTGAGATCTCTGGGATCCCTGCCAAGTTCTGCCACCATCCTGAGGTATCCAATCACCCTTTGACTTTCTCAACTCCAAAGAAGTCCTCCAAAAATGAACATAACATTCCATCATTCCAGTGTCCTTGTTCAATTATACCCATAATACCAGTTCTCTCTCCTCATTGGGATTTCCAGTCCCTTGATCTCTCTAACCCCTCTTTTCTCCCTCCTCTAAATCCATATACATCTTATACACCATGTTCCATTCCTTGAATCCCTCTTTTGCTGAAATGTCATATCGAGTCTTTATAGAATCAATTCACTTAGCACTTCCATTTTCAGAAACCTCTGCCCTCAGCTGAATGAGGTTCCCCTGTATTGCCAAAAAACTCCTGATCAGTCTCTTCATATTCCAAGGTTCTTCCCACTCTAAAAATTCTAGTACTTCACTTCATGATTCGTTTTTTTTTTTTTTTTAAATCTGAGCCCTAATCGCCCTACTACCCTGATCTCAAATCGTCAAGTGATGCCCATTGCCAATCAAAGCAACTCCATTCGCCTAAGACTTACATTCCAGAATCTCCTGCAACTCGCCTCTCTGGTCTCACCTCAGTCTGCTCCTCTCCATGTTTAGTGATCTCACTTCCCAGCTGGGTCTCCAATACCCATACTTTTCTCTTCCTTGATTCCTTCCACATTCCATACCCATCCCAATCTCTACCCCCCCCCAAAAGTAAACATATACATATATGTGCCTCTCTTGTGAAATATGTCAGAGATTTGGCCTTGAATTATAGTTGTAACACCTGTTTCTCTAGCTCAGCATCATGCCTCTCCAAAGTCTTTCCAGCTACTTCTGGAATTACCCAGGGCTGAGTAAAACGCCACATTGCAGCCGGTGCTTTGTCTCCTCTGCTGCTCCAGTTCTGTCAGCAATGTTGCCCACAGTGCACTACCAAGTACTAACACCTCCTTCCAGTGACGGAGCCATTTCCTGTGCTGAGCCCCACCCCAAGTCTCCCTCTACCAGTACCACTCTGAGCTGAAGCCAAGCCACTCAAGAAGGAAGACTTCCCTTCACCTGCAAACCCCCCAGGACCATGATACAAATTTATAATTCTAAAAGAGAGTTTCTGGGTATTCCCAACAACTCACAGAGGGTTTGTGTGCAAATCCATATTTTGCTTGAAGTCTCCCCCTTCCTAAGAATCAGAGGTAAGGCCATGGAGACTGGCTGCAGAGAAAACCTCTGGGAAAAATGAAATGTTTCTCTCTGAATTTCATTCCACTCCTCCTCTCCCCAACTCTTCCATCCATATCTCCTCTCTGGGGTTTCATTGCAGGCCCAATCAATAAGGAGCTCTTGTTTCACAGTGAAGCTTTCTGTGCAGTTGGATGGAAAACTCTAGTCAGTAATCCAAAGCCTAGTTCCATCAGCGGTGACCTTGAGAGAGCCACTTGTTTTTCAGAGTGGCTCATGTATACCAGAGCCATTGCAAGATCTATCCATGATGGAACAGCTGGAAGAATGCTGTCAATTGTCAAGTGTTACATACATGCAAGCTTCTTAAGGGCAGAGAACTTGGCCGTGTGACCTAGAACAGCAGTTCCCAACCTTTTTGGCACTGGGGGCTGGTTTCATGGAAGACAATTTTTCCATGGAGGTGGGAATGGTTTTGGGATGATTCAAGAGCATTATATTTATTGTGCACTTTATTTTTATTATTACATTATAATATATGATGAAATAATTATACAACTCACCATGATGCAGAATCAGTGAGAGCCCTGAGCTTGTTTTCCTGCAACTAGATGGTCCTATCTGGGGGTAATAGGTGACAATGATACGGAAGTGTGTTGCTTATGTCCAGTCTACTCTGTAATCTCATTTTGTTTGCTGTCACTGCAGAAAACCCTGCTTCACAAAGACAGGTTGTTGAAAACGGAAGAGGCTTTCAGTGCTTTTGTAGCAATCTCAGAATATTCTGTCTTTACTTTAATCCAGAACATGTAGGGATTTAAAGTCATGTCAAACATACTTTTAAGGCCACGGTCATTTGCAATCTCAATCAATTGATCCTCTTCTAGCACAGACAAAGTCGATTCACCTGACTTATTCACAAATGGGTTGCAGATCCATTGCTTCCCAGTTCAGGGGTGTTTTGTGGTTGGGAAGTAATGCTCAAACTCTTTTGACAGCAGAGATAGGTGATCATGCACCAGCTAGGAGAAAGAAGGCCCTGGCCCAGTCTCTTTCAAAATCTCTGCTAATGTTTGAAACATGTCAAAAATCCCAATGTTCACTCATCGCCCCCATAATTCCAGTCTGGCTTTGAATGCAGCCACTTTATCTGCTGACTGAACACAGTTGTCGTTCTCCCCTGAAGTGACAGATTGAGTTTGTTGAACAGGTTGAATATGTCACACAAGTAAGCAAGTTTTGCAACCAATTCTGTGTCATTTAATTGTCCTGCCAGTGGTGACTGTTTTTCTAAGAGAAATCTCTGGGGCAACTCTCATAGCTCAAAAACTCTGGTCAGTGATCTACCTTTAGAAGCCATCTCACTTCTGTGTATAAGAGAAGACGTGTGTGCTCTGTGTCCAGCTCCTCACAGAGCTGCGTGAACAGAGAGGAGTTAAGGGCATGTACTTTAACATGGTTGATAATTTTAATCACATCCTGCAAAACATTGTTTAATTCAGGCGACATTTTTTGGCTAGCTAGCATTTCTCTATGGATGACACAGTGCGTAAACTCAGATTCAGAAGTGACCTCCTTGACCTGAGTAGTGAAACCAGAAATCTACCCAGTCATGGCAGCCACTCTGTCTGTGCATATACCAACACACAATGACCATTTTCCTGATATGTAATCATTCAAAGACTTGAATAGTTCTGCAGCTGTGGTGTTGTTTGGCAACAAAATTGCACATAACATATCCTCATGCACATCCTCCTGAAAAATGTGTCGCACAAAAATAAGCATTGTTGCCTTATTGTCAACATCAGTAGACTCGTCAACCTGGATTGCATACTACGGTGACTCATTAATCCTCTCTAACAATTATGCCTCAATATCCTTTGCTATTTCATCAATTCATGTAGTTATGGTGCTAGCCGAAAGAGGAACACGTGCCACCTTTCGAACTGCAGCCTCTCTTAAAAGTTCACAGCAAATGTCCTTAGCAGCAGGCAGGATCAATGCTTCACCAATAGTGAAGGGCTTCTTAGCTTTAGTAATGCAGTTGGCCACTAAAAATGATGCTCTCAGTGCAGACATATTTGATGAAGTGGTGGCCTTCAATAATTACTTGTGTTCTTTGTGTTCACATATTTTCTTTGGAAAAACTCCAAAGGTTTGTCTTTTAATGCAGGCTGGTTGGTCTCCATGTGGCAAAGCAGTTTTGATGGTTTCATGGCTTCTTTGAATAGCTGGTCACCATATGTTATACAAAGCAGGCTTGGAGAATGTGAATCACCTGTTGGAATGAACCCATAATGTAAGTAGGACTCTTGGTATTGTCTTTTAAATGCAGCTTACATTTTGTTGGCAGTCTTAGAGTTTTCTGCTGTCTCATCATTAGGTCTTTCCCCCTTTTCAAAGAAGTTCTCCAGCGATGTTTGTTTTTTACTCATTTTTGCTAGGGTTACCTTGTGGCCTTACCAAAACTGTGACTGAGACAAGCGCACAGTGCAGAAAAGAGGTGCTGTTGGAAGTGGTAAATAAAATAATGGGCGGGCCACACATGGACTAAAATAAGTGTTGGATTCTGACTTAAAGCTGCCACCAGATGCAGCTGTACAATTGAAGTAAGATGCTCACTTGCCACTATAAAGCCTGCCACCAGATGCAGCTTAATTGTCATATGCCACTCACTGATAGGGTTTTGATATGAGTCTGCAAACAATTGATTTATTGTGGTCTCTGTGCTGTTAAACCTCTCTGCTAATGATAATCTATATTTGCAGCCACTCCCCAGCACTAGCATCACCGCCTCAGCTCCACCTCAGATCATCAGGCATTAGATTCCCATAAGAAGCCGCAACCTAGACCCCTTGAATGTGCAGTTTACAGTAGGGCTCACACTCCTATGAGAATCTAATGCCATCACTGATCTGACAGGAGGTGGACCTCAGGCAGTGATGCGAGTGATGGGGAGCAGCTGTAAATCCAGATGAAGCTTCATTCGCTCACCTCTTGTTGTGTGGCTGGGTTGCTAACAGGCCATGGACCGGTATCAGTCCATGGCCCAGGGGTTGGGGACCACAGACCTAGGGCAAATTAATTAACTTTCCAAACCTCAGGTTCTGAATCTGTAAGATGGGGATAGTAAGGATCATCTCATAGGGCCACACTGAGAATCAAATGATGTCTGGATGATACCTAATAGTTACTTGTATCTAGAAAGTAGTCCTAAATTTCAACGTCAGGACAGTGGTCATGGTGATGGTAATATTCCATGAAAGAAGATAATGATGATGTCCCTCTTCTGAAAACTGAAGGTATCAGCCTGCTTATATAGAAGTCCAACTGGACCCTTACTGGTATACTGATTTTACCCACAAGAAAAAAAATACCAGTTAGCACTAGAAATCCTCCCAAGTGAGTTTCCTTGTTGCTTATGAAACATTTGAAGATTTTCCACTAAAGGAGTTTTTAAATTCTTCTATATTAGGATGTCATCCAATATCTACAAAACATCATTATTTGTGATGGCATATATAATTTGAATGTTTCAAAATCTATTTAAGATACTACAAAAATTCTATTGCTATAAAAAATATATTTGCAATGTTGGCATATTATACAGACAAAGTTTTATAATGTCAGTTTAATTGTTTAGAGCCAAATTTATCTCCTTTTTTGTCTGGTATATTTTTGCACAAGATTTAATTTGGGAGTAAACAGTCCAATATAAGAAGAGCAGAAAAGTTGCCACGTGGCAATTTTATATTTTCAGCACATTGTGTCTGGCCATACATTTTTATATCACAAAATTGGCTGATTCTGTAATATTTTGATTGGAGATTTATGCTTGCTGTTGCCATATTCTTTAAACAGATGTGCAGTAAATTTGATTAAAAAAAAAAAAACAACACTTCCTCCTGAAACTAGGATACTTGCTCATTTAAATAATATAGGACAACAGTCACTGTAGATGTTTTAGAAACACTACAAGGTAGTGCTCTACAAAGTAAAAGGTCCCAAAACCTTTTATTCCCAATTCATTAAAGATCTTCAAAACTTCTAACTGATGTATTGCTGTATTTATGCAATGGTCACCGCCATCTGTATTGTCTTGTGTGCAGTGGCAACACAAAACATCATGAAGCAAGAAGACTGGCCTGTTTTGCTAGAAATTGTAGTCCCATGGATGGGGTTTAGGGTGACTCTGTGTCAAGGGCCTAATTATAGCCATTCCTGGAGGCTGTGCAGAAAAGTGGAGAGAATCCAGGCTTTGGAATTCTGGGTTCCAGTCACAGTTCTGGAACTTACTAATATGGAACTTTCTTCTGCTTTAGTTTCTTCATCTGTAAAATGGGGATAATAAAACCTACTTTGCGTGGAGGTTGTAAGAGTTTAATGAAATCTTCCCTAATGTCTAGAATAGTGCTTGGCACACAATAGATTCTTGGTAAATTGTATTTATAATGCTTATATATGTTGTTATAATTATTATCTTGCTAATGGGTATCCTTGGTCTAAATGGGTTCCAGGAGGTAGGGTGAAAAGATCTTTATAAATCCACACCAGCTACTAGAAAAAAACAAAAGCCAAAACCCAATGCCCATTCCCTAATGGTACGAGATCTTATACATAGAATAACAGTTACATGAAAAACCTCCCCAAATCCACCTTCTTCAAGAAGTTTTCTTGACAATTATGGGTATAAATAGCTTTTGTGCATCATTTTCAACAACTTCCATAATTCCAGAAACCATACACTCTAAAACATCTGAAATAATTTACACATTCTATGTGATATTTTTATTCAATGCTCTATCTTTATTAATACACAAGTAATCCCAAACCTCATTTAAATGAGTGTTTTCCAACTTTTCCCCAACTGAAGCTTTTGCTAAATTATTTTCACCAGTATCCAAAGGGACTTGTTTGAGTTCTTCGTCCTCTGGTGAAGATGGTAATGATCACTAACAACAGTCAAATGCCAAAACACCTAAGGGAAACCAGAAGGGTTAGATTATCTGTTAAGGATAAATAATTAAACATAAACTATTTTTTAATTTTATACATTACTGGGCCTTGGCAAATTTTACATTTGGAGTCACTCTGCCAGTAAAACCTCTCCTTACATCACATTCTCCTCCATCTATCACTCCATATTTCTGCCCCCTTTATACCAGAACTTCTCGAAAGAGTTGTTTTTAGTCATTGTTTTCACTTTCACCCTCCATTTCTCTCTTAAACCCACTCAGTCTGCTTGCTCAGTCAATATTTCACTGAAACTGCCTTTGTCTAAGTCACAAACGACTTCCACATTGACAAATTTAGCAGTTAAATTATCATCTTCTTTTATTTAGAATTTTTAGGCAATATTTAGATTATACAAAATGTATAAATAATTCATTGATTATCTTTGTACCTACCACCAAGCTGAAAACATAAAACATTACCAAAACTGTTGAATGTCTCTGTGTATAGCTCCCAAATATCTTCCCCTACTCTTTTAAATTAATTGGTATCCTGAATTTAGTGTATTTCATTTCCATGTATTCCTTTACAATTTTACTATGTAGACTCCTCTAGCCAATGTAGGTTTGTTTGGCATGCTTTAAACATTTATAAATGGTATTCAACTGCTCACATCCTTCTTCAACGCTGCCACTCACTGTCATGTTTATGGGATCCATCCAGGTTGCTCTAGCTCACTCATTTTTTTCAGCTGAATAGAATTCCATAGCATAAATGCACTGGAATTTCTTTACCCATTCTCTTGTTAATAGGCAGTTTGGGATGCTTCCAGTATTTTTCTAAAAATAAACAGTGCTTCTACGAGCATGCTTGTGTACATCCCAATAGTCAATTCTCAGTGCTCACCTGTTTGATCTCCTGAAGACGTTTGACACAGGTGATCGCTTCCTCCTTAAAATGGACTTTTAACATGACTGTGGAGACACAACATTCTTCCTGTTTTCTCTCAACATCACTGCCACTTCTCAGCCTCCATTGCTGGCTCCTCCATTCCCAACCTCTGAATGCTGGGGTGCCCCAATGCTGAGGTTTCCCTCTGCTCTTCCCTCTCACTCCCTAGGTGCTCTCAGCCACTTCTATGGCTTTAAACACCGCTTTTTGCTGATAATCCCAAAACATTAAATATGTATACCATTCTCTCTGCCCTATCCCTTGATCTTCAGGCTTCTCTGCCCAACTTCCTATCTCCACTGGGATATCTAAATTTAACATATCCAAAATTGATTGATTTCCACAGTTTTCCCCCAAAGCTTTTCCCTTTCCAAGTGCTCTTTGTTTTATTGATTTGAATTCATTCAATCTGTTGCTCCAAGAAAAAAAAAGTCTTCTCTTTTTATCTTCTATGCCACTTCAAACACTTCAAATTCATCCAAAAATCCTATAGTATCTACTTTTAAATAAATCACCTCTCCTCATCTCCACCTCTACCATGCCACCGTACTCACTCAAATTACTTGGCAGCTTCCTAAATGGTCTTCCTGCTTTCACTATTATCCCCCTACAAACCACTTTTAAGATTTTTTTTAAAAAGTAAAAGATATAAATTATATCATCACTGAGAGATCTTTTAGAAAAGTAAAACATATAAATTATATGTCTTTCCTCTGCTAAGAACTCTCCAGACGCTCCCCATCTCACTCACAGTACAATCCAAGTCCTTCCCATGGCCTGTGAAGCTCTAGATGCTCTGGGCTCCTAATTCCTCATCTTCCTAATCTCTAACCATCCTCCTTTTCCTCACTAGACTCCTGTCACACTGGCTTCTTCGCCATTCCTCTTACATACTGAACATTTGATGCCTCAGGGCCTTTGCATTTGCTCTTCTTCTGCCTGAGTTGCTCCTTCTTCCCCTGTGATAGCACATCTTGGTTCCTCACGTCATTCGTATCTCTGCTCAAACGTCTCCTTCCCTGACATCTTCTCTCACATTTCTCTCCCATTACTGCCTATGCCCTCACCCAGATCACTTCATTTGTGTTATGGTCTAGATGCTTTTGAAATTCTGGGTGCTGCAATGTGCACTTCAAGTGTTTGGGAATCAGGGTTACAGAAGAATGTTTTAGTATTTTTGTTGGACATTTACACTACTATGATTCTCCTTGTGGGAAAAGAGAAATGGGTGACAAGAGCTTGAAGGAGTATGATCATAGGTTCAGGTGCTAAGGGATACATTTTTCTTCTGTTTTCAGTCCACCTAAATGACTGTCGCCCAATCCAAGATTCCTTAGAATATGAATGTAGACAAAAATTCCCAAATCCATCAGCTGAAACCTGCCTCAGGTCTTCATGGAATCATCGTGGAGATCTGGAAACAGAGACCTCTCCTGTGGGAGCTGCACGAATGAATGATTTCACTTAAGTACTCAACACCCATGGTGCACAAAGCATCAGTCTCATGCTATGCAGGAACATAAAGATATCAGGCATGGCCTCTACCCACCTCCACATTTCAGAGACTCATCATAGGTAAATGACATCCTGTGATATTCGAGACGTGATACAGCAAGTGCAAATAACAAGAGATGTGCTGCAGAAGTTCAGAAGGAGGTCAGCAAATAAAAAAGCTAGCATTTTTTGAGCAACTAGAGTGTGCCAGGCTCAGAACTAAATGATTTACGTATATTATTTTAGTTGACCTTAAAAATAATCCTTGGGGCCAGGTGCAGTGATTCACACCTGTAATCCAGCACTTTAGGAGGCCTAGGCAGATCATTGAAACCAGAAGTTTGAGATCACCCTGGTGACATAGCAAGACTCTGTCTCTACAAAATATTAAAAAATTAGCTGGGTGTGATGGCATCTGCCTGTAGTCCCACCTATTCAGGAGGCTGAGGCAGGAGGATCACCTGAACACAGACGTTCGAGGTTACAGTGAGCTATGATCATGCCACTGCATTCCACTGTGGGCAAAGTACAGAGATCCTGTCTCTAGAAAAAAATAGTAACAATAATCCTTGGAAGAAGACATTACTGTCACCCTCATTTTGCAGATGGAAAAATTGAGACCCAAGGTCACACAGCTTGAAAGTGAAGAACCTGAGTTTGTTTTATGGCAAAGTCTGACTTCTTTTCCCCTGTGCTCTGCACTGAGAAGCTAAGGACAATGTTATCCACTAGGAGCTCTGGCCTCTGAGCCCTCAGGGGCAGTCAGTATGGTAGAACTTGGAAGATGAATGAGCTGGGATGCATTGTATTTATAAAAATTTATTTAGTGCCAACATTGTGCCAGGAACTAGGAAAATAAAGATGGACAAGTCACAGTTGCCATCCTTACAGAGGTCACAACTGGGTCAGGGAATAGATGTCATTAAAGGTTGGGATGTGAAGCCAGAGTGTCAGGGCTGAAATCCTGCCTCCTGTGCTTACTAGCACAGGGACTTGGGCACGTCTCTTCATCTGTCTACGCTGCAATACAGGAGATGCCCTAAGGACTCACCCAGGGACTTTACATCCTCTTCTGAGGAAAGAGTTAGTGTGTTTTCAGTTGCATACAGTTGTTAGGTAGAAGTATGATTTTGTTATTGTTTTTACTTGAAGATGAAATATGATTTAAGGAGATGTGCAGAGATTCCAAATTGACAAGGGGTGGAATAGTTAATTCTATATGTCAACTTGGAAGGTGTTTTTGGATGAGATCAACATTTAAATCAGTGAACCCTGGGTAAGCAGCTTGCCCTCCATAATGTGGGTGGACTTCACCTAATCAGTTGAAGGCCTGAACAGCCCAGAAACACTAGCCTCAGGGCTGGAGAGGCAATGGTCCTGCGGACTGCACCTGGGCTTCCTCTGCACCGGCAGCTCTCCTGGGTCCCCAGGCTGCCGGCCTGTGTGGCAGATTCTGGACTCTCCAGCCTCTGTCATTGCATGAGCCACTTTGTTATAATCAATCTCCATATATGTACACATATACACATACACACATGTGACGACACACATCTGTTGTTTGTGTTTCTCTGGAGAACCCAGGCTCACACACGTGGGAAGCACAGCAGGTTCTGAGCAGAGAGACTCAATTTAATCCATGCTTTATAAGGGTCACGGCAGCGCCATGTGGAAGGCAAGCGTGGAGGCCGGGAGAGCAGCGCCACGGTGGTCTCGGTAACCAGGATGAGAAGCGACGGAGGCTTGCACTGGAGTGGCAGCGGCAGGATTGCTGGGAAGCGGTTGAATTCGGGATGTTTTTCAAGATAATGCTGACAGGATTCGTTGATGGATTAATTACTATCATTATAGAAACTATGACAGAATGTGGTAAGAGCCATAATTAGGGGACACATAAGGTCATTTAGGATCAAAGATTAAGGATAAATTAGTTCCTCCAGGAAGGTGAGGGTTCAAGTGACTTTTGAGTTGGGCCTTGAAGAAGAAGTCACCTACAAAATGGGGCAGAGGAAGACTCCAGGCTGACAGAGAGACACGGGCAGAAGGACGCAGGCAGAAACACACAGGGCATGTCCAGGGAAGGTCCAAGTAGCCTAGTGAGGCCTGAGCAGAGGAGCTGAGAGGGACTGCGTGGAAAGGAGTTTGAAAAGGAGGCTGGAAAGGCAGGCAGGCGCGACGGCAGGTGCTACGTCCCATTCGCATCAGGTGACGACACGAGAGCTGATGCTCCGACGGGTCTAGCCACGGACTTTGGGGCCTCCCAGGCCAGGGGCAGAGCCTGGACGGGCATCCCCAGCCCCAGCTGGAAGTGCCTGGTGATGCTGGGCAGCTCACACCGCCTAGTCCTGGGAAGCAAAACCAGCACTTTCAGAATCGAATCCCATAGATATGGACTTATATTCATCATCTAACACCAAAGGAAAAGTTATTTCATTCTAAGATGAGAAAAAAGCAGTTGGTCCATTCATTCCTGGAGCTGGAATTACCCTCGCTGCCTGCTAAGCACATCCTTTACAATTTGGCAGTGATCTCTGCCTGTTAAGCATCTCTGGTCACTGAGAAGTGATATTGATTTTGTTTCATTTTTACCACTGGAGGTATTTATTCCTGTTTGCACTCTCGCTTCTTCAATCCAGTTCTTAAAACAACCATGGTAGTGGTAGACCCTGGAGCTGATGACTCATGATTTGGGGACATTTGGAGGAAGGGACACTGCAGGGTGTGTGGATGTTCATTGTGACTTCTTCACGGAAATGGACTGAGCGTGCAGTCTTCCCTGGCATGGCCAAAGTTGAGAAGAACCCAAAATCAGTGCATAAGGAAGGGTCCTTGGTTTCCAACCAGTTACCTCGTTCCTGTAGACCCTACTATGTGCCAAGTGCTGTGCTCAGAGCTGAAGACATAGGGATGGGGGAAAGCAGAGCCTTTTTTTAGAGCTCACAGTGGGCATCAGATATGCCAATAAACAGGCTGCAGCAGAAGGCAGACAATGCTTCCATGGATGTGTGAACACTGTTGAGGTCAGTGGGGCCACAATAGAAAGAGCGCTCAGATCATCCCAGGGAGGTCAAGGAATGACTCACGGGAGGTGACCTGCAGCTGAGAGGTGAGGACACAGCCACCAGGCAGACAGGGGAAGCCTGTTGTGTGCAGAGGCAATAGCAAGAGCCCAGAGCACTCCTCTGCTGCAGCCTAACAAGGACATCCCAGCGGTCTCTCTGCTCAGTGAAACCTTACCAAGGATGACAGTTGAGCAGTTCATTTAACATTGGGTACTCTGAAAAGACATTAGGACATTGGTTTTGTAAAGAAATACATGGTGAGCACTTCGTATTTCTAGTTTTAATCAAAGTGTCTACATAATTGTGTTCATTTCTGCAAGTGCCAGTTTGTGGCCAGTCCTTCTTTCATGATGCTTTCACTGAGGTCAGAAATGTCTTCAGTGGCACCAGCTGAGTGGACCGGGTCTACGGGAGCCGTTGGCTTCTCTTGGCTGCCGTTGACGGACACAGCCACTGGCAGGAGACAAGGCAAGAGAGGATGGAAAGTAGACTAGGGATACAATGCACACTACTTAGGTGACGGGTGCACTAAAAGCCTAGACTTCTCCACCATACAATGCAGCCATGTAACAAAAAACCATTTGTATTCCCTAAATCTATTAAAATAACTTTAAAAAATAAAAGTAGAATAGGGGAAAGACAGGAAGGAAGATGGGCCAAGAGAAGTGAGAATCAAGCTTCAATTTGAGAGCTGCAGACAAGTTCCACCAGTTGTCTCACAGGTCACCCTGCTGACACCCAGCCACACGCCTAAATCCTCTCTGATGTGGCCCTCACTAGCAGCAGTCCCCTCGAGGGGTGCAGCTCACCAGGTCGGTCTCGGGATGCTCAGGTCGAGGCAAGGCGTGGGTGCCGGGCTGAGGGGAACTTGCTGCGGCCGCAGGGCTTTCCCAACCGGCAGCGGGGACCTCCCGCCTAGGAGCTTTCCAAAGGCCTATGGAGACGTCTTGGGCCTGAAAAACAAAACAAAACAAAACAAAAGGAATTGGCTCCAAATATGAAAAGAAAGTTTAAAATGGAAATTAAGTACTTAATTGAATGTCTATAAGTTGTAACATGTCAACTTCATTAATTGTTCTATTTAGTATTCAGCCCTCCAAGAAAATCCCTTAAGATTTTATGATCCCATGAGAATTACTGAGTAGAGATGTACTTGCCAAAAATCATCCATCATAAATAATTTTAAAATCAAAATTAGAAAATAATTTCAAATTTTATAGCAACAAAAGATATACATTTCCCAGGGAATATGGAGGCATTTTACATTGTGCCATATGTTTGGTATATTTGATAAGATCTTGGATAAACCCTCAAAGGTAAGAGAGCCTGAAGCCTATGAAATTCGTAGAGGAGCCCTGGCTATCTTCCAGGCTCTTTTTTGATCATTTTCTGGGGCTTCTTAAGCCAGCATCTTTCACCAAGATAACAAAAGCCATCTTGAACCGCTTTTGAGTGATTCAAAATATTCTCCGGTAACAAATAGTGCTCACTTGGAGCTGTGTTTGATTACACTGTCAGTGCAAGCTCAGATTCTTGGAATGTTTTTGGGATTCCCAATAAGTACAAAATGCCTTTCCAAGACATTGGTGTTCCGAGGGCAGGACTCACTTGCAAAGCAACGTGATGGATGCCTGCCACCGTGCTTCCCCTATAGTTAGTGCTTACGAAATGTTCATCTGTCTGGACTCCTTCTATGAGTCCACAACACTTTATAGTTGCCCACCTCTAATGCAGCACCCATCGCACTGCACTTCAGAGTCCTTTTCCTTTTCTCACGATTGTCTTCTCCACTTCCTTGTGAATTCCAGGAGGGCAGGAACCATATTTTATTCATCACTGTATAACCTGAACCTGACACAGTACCTACTAGGTGTTCAAAAAGTATTTGTTGAGTGAACGAGAAGATAAAAGAATAAGCTAGACAGATAGATAAGAAATCTAAAAGATTAAAGCAAGGCTTTCCACTAATAGGTCAGTTCATGCTGATTCCAGTTCTAATAATAATTTTATTAATAGCTGCCAGTTTTTGAATGGCTACTGTGTACCTTTGCATGCTAAATGTTTTCAGTATTGTCTCCTTTAACCCTCACATGTCTATGAAGAAGGTGGTATAAGACAATGAGGCAGAGATTCAGAGGGATTAAGAAAGGGGCCTGACGTCATGCAACTAAGAAGTGGTGAAGATGGCATTGAATCCAGTACTACTGACCTGCTCCCCCAAAACAGGTTTACTCTGCCCCATTCTACACTATTGCCTTGCTCTCTGTGTGAGACTGGAGATCACATGCACATAAAGTGGGTCAGTTTCTGCCCAGAACTAACATGCATGGAACAGCTCCTGAGACCAGCCTGTCCTGATATTATCTAGGCCTGGACATTCACTTCAGCGGGAGCAGCTGACCACTAACCCTGCAGTGAGCAGAGAAGAGAATGAAAATCCAGGCAGAAACAAGAGTCAGTGCCCACCACGACCCTCTGAAACCTTCCTGGGGGCCTCATGCCGCAACGGGAAGGGCAATGGCTGAGGAGCCAGAATCTGGGGTTCTAGCCCTTCCACTAAGTAGCTGTGTGACCTCAGCCAAGTCTCTGAGCTTCCCTGGACTGTCACTGTGGGCCTCTTGCAGTGCTAATATCCTCTCCATCTAAACATCTAATCTCATCTCCAGTTTTTTTGCATCCCAGGAGATGTGCCTTTTGTAAGCCTGGTGATCATTTCATGTCTTGCAGCAGAGGATGAATTACCCCAGGAACTGCAGCCTGGACCAGGGTAACTGCTAAAGTGGCTGTTACTCTTGCAAGCATCTGAAAGCCCAGCTAACCACTTGCCTCAGTTAATAGCAAGCAGGTTAGGTTCCTTCCTAGGTTAATTACACATTGTGTGGAAAGCATTTCCTTTCATCAGTTCTAAATTTGCTCCCTATTAATTTTGTCAAATGCTATTCTTTCTCCAATTAGGGGAAAGGGCAAGAGGGAGGCTACAATTGGCTTGCTGTTCCCCATTCATTACACTCCCACCTCAGGGTTGCTCACCTCTCCTCTGTGCCTTTCGAAATAGCTCATCCTTCCTGGTGCAGAAGTCACCCCTCTCCCCAGATCCATCTGCTTTGCCCTTCTAGGGACCTTTCCTAGTTCTGCTGTGTCCTGTCCAAGCTGAGGTGAGCCACAAAGTGGAGGAGGTAGTCAAGGTGAGGAGAGAGCATGATTCACCAGGTGGAATAACAATCCCTTCCCAATTGTGCTTCAAACGCAGACTGCCACCGTGCTCACCCCTGGAGCTACCTCTTCTCTTTAGAAATGAAGTCCAAGAGCATATCAAGATACCTAGTGCATCCTTCTTCCCCAAAAATATGCCGATAATTTAAGACTTGAACATAGCATTTTAAACTTTCCTCTTGAGTGACACCTAGGACCTTAGTTCTTTGTCAATACATGGTGTCATTTACCCAAGAAAGAGTGAGGGGAGTTTCCTCCTTCAGGTGAGCCCGCTTTCCGACCCAGGGGACCAGACCCAGTAGGCATCGATGAGCCGGGCACAGAATCCCTGTATGTTGATCTTGAAGTGGCGCCCAAGGCCATGCAGCAGAACCCCCTGCATCAGGGACACCAAGCCCCAAAGGCTAGTGGCCCATCACAAGTCTCACGCTCTCCATTTGATCATTCCACAGACATCCCTTGAGCTCTTACCATAAGAGACACTGTGGCAGGTATTGAAACACAGGTATGAACAAAGCAGATCTAATCGTAACAGCTAACAGCTTCGGAGAACCTGCCAGGCATTCTACCTATCACTTCATAAGTCATCTCACGGCACCCTCTCCTCAGCTCTCTGAGGAGAACACGGTTATTATCATCCTTATTTTTCATGTAAGGAAACTGAGGCTTAGAGAGGGTACAAGCTTTGTCCTGGTACCACAGCCAGTAGGCTGTGGCGTCTGGAGTGAAACCCAGAAGCTGTAAGCTCAGAGGGAAGCTCCAGTCACTCCCTGGCCCTGCCTCCCAGGGCTCAGCCTAGGGACCTGCCTACCACAGCCCTCCTTTAGAGCTGAGCTGGGGAGCTGCCCTCTTGCTATGGGATACTGATTACTTCTTCCAGCTCTTGTCATTCTGCCATGTCCTGGCCCATCAGTGGCTTTTTGGCTGTGCCTAAATTCCACATGAACACGTCAGTCCTGGGTTATAACCACGCAGAGTTTTCAGGCTTCATAGTTGACACCAACAGGTTGAGATCCGAGACTATGGATTCAAAAACCCTACCTGAGCCCAACCCACAAATCAGATGCCAGAACCCAGAGTGGCGGAGTGCCCGGCACATTCCTGACGGAGGACGTGCACCAGCCCTGCTCCCTGGCAGGTATCTCTCTGGGCTGCGTGAGGCACCTGAGAGGGACAGTGTGATATGCGCATGTGCAGGTTCTTGATGCGTGAGGCACAGCTGACAACCAGCAAACACTGTACACCGGCCCGGGCCAAGCACCTCACATGCATTATCTCATTTAGGATCAGATACCTCTGAAGTGGGCACTATGACCACCTTTAATAGAGGAGACCGAAACACAGAAAAGTAAGTTAACTTGCCCAGGGTTGCACAGCCAGATAGGATTCAAATCTGGGCTGTCTGATTGCAGCAGAAGAGACGTCTTAATGGTCCCTAAAGAAACTCATAGGTACTATGGAGGCCAGTGGTCACTGCAAAGTGTCCCAGCTCTCTTACATAGAACCAGTACTTGGATTTTCTCTCCTCACGCCCGGGCCATGTGACTGCAATCCAGGAGCAGAAAGAGGAGCTGCTGCCCTTCCCCAGTGGCCCTGCCCGCCTAGTGTTCTGGCTGTTTATTACCAACTCCTCCTGATCTAATGGGAGCTGAAATTTCCATTAATTAAGAATATAAATAAATAAATGGGTAGGAAAGAAAGCGAGATGGTGGCATGGTGCCCAGAAGGCCCTGCTGAAAGCAGCCAGTTCACGCTTCATTAGCATCTTTGCTCCCTCTTCAAACCTGCTAGCACAGCCTTTCTTTGAGGCACAGGCAGGAACTCCAGTTTGGAGGGATGCTTTGGCTTTAGTCTTCAGCACTGCTGGGCATTTCTGGCTGGCCTCTCTCAGGCATGAAAGGGCCTGTCTGCCCCAAACCTAGGTATGTCCTCAGCCTACTCACCCTCCTTCCCACAGAGCCTTCAAAAAAGAACATAATTTCTGCAGATCCAGTGCCCCCGACGGGAGCTCCCATGCCATCACAAAGCCGTGATGTGGAACAGTGCCTCGGCTGGTTGTCAATAATTTCCTGGTCAAGTTTTCCTCTCAGTTAGATTTGTGCATTCCTCGGGTCAAAGCTCTCCTCTCCAACTCGTGTTGAAAAGGCATCGCTAGCAGTGAGGCCGCTGCTGTAGATGAAGCAAATGGGGGAACGGGACTGTGGAGACGGCAGAGCAGTGGTGGGAAGCCCATTCTGTCAGTGAGCATCATGCTCTGCCTACTGCGCTGGGCACTGGCCAGCTATGAAAGTGGTGAGGACACACCCTCTGCAGAAGACATAATGTGACAGCAGGTAGCATTTAATAAAGACAAACTTCATGTCGTAGACTTTGAACAGTGGAGTTCATGGGGAATGGTGGAAACTCCACAATGTCTATATGGCAGGGGCATAGAGGCTGGATGGCGTGTTTCAAAACAGCTCCGGCAGAACAAGCACGCTGCTTTCTTTTGCTGCAGCTTAGGTGGAGGGAGTGGGGATGAGGGTGCTGTGGACACCTCCGAACAACCTGGGGGTTACTGCTCCCACTGAGAGTTAGACAATCCTGGAAGCTGAGACTTGTGCTGGGACAAGAAAGTAGACAGTCCTTTCTGCTTCTTCCCGAAGAGATAGGGGCAGCATGTAAAATGGATGAGTAGAGCCAGAATCAGTGGAGAATTACTTTAGAAGCAGAGACAGAGAACTTGGCACATATATTCTTGAGGAAGACTTTTGGTCTGACTCCTGACTTCAATTTCTATGGAAGAGGGCATTTATAGAAATTATGGTTCCCAAAGCTGAATTTCTAGTCAAAAACTAAGAGATGGTTTGACACTAAGATAAGATGTGAATATAGTTTTTCTCAACATGGATAATGCAGCTCTTGAAGCTCAGGAGCGCTCCTTACCTCAGCACAACTCCTGACTAGGAAGATTTTTAAAAAAATTAGGAAAGGAAGGTGTCAGGGATGGGGGGAAGGAGTGAGGGATGGAAGGAGGAAGGAAGAGAAAAAAGGAGGTCCAAGAACACCCGAGATTGCAAGAGGTCTCTGAATAATCTGAAAACCAATCTGTTTTCCACAAGAATATGGTATATTTAAAATGCACATAACAGCGTGGTACATTCACAGTAGATTTTGTCATTACACACACAAGGACAATGGGATACAGGGAGCTCAGCCCTATTCTACATTCTGTCTCCTGCGCTGTGTGTAACATCTCTGTTTCTTTCCTAAAAGCTAAGTACAAGATTCCCTGCAGTCTTCCTGATTCACAGGATAGCCTCGTTGAAATCTCTCTACAGTAGTACTGTTAGAAATGTTGTTGCCCTATTTGAGGTTCTTTGAGGTTAGGGTTAAACTTAAGAGTCATTAACTTAGTAGTTTGGGGTGTGAGGGTGGGAATAAGGCCAGAGACATGTTTCCAGACCTAAGAAACAGCTCACACAGCATTTCTAGCTTTCTTCCAAATTAAAGTACAAATCCTGTCGTGTTTCTTTCCTTCTCCCTCTCAGTCCCTGCCCTGTCTCCTCAAAGATTCCAGAGAATAAGCCACC
The DNA here is from genome assembly GCF_041146395.1 of Eulemur rufifrons. Taxonomy (NCBI): domain Eukaryota; kingdom Metazoa; phylum Chordata; class Mammalia; order Primates; family Lemuridae; genus Eulemur; species Eulemur rufifrons. The sequence continues at coordinate 88,762,739 of NC_090990.1, forward strand.
CTTCTTGATTGTTTAAATGAGAAAAGAGCTGCTACTCTTAGCTAGGGAGATTCACTTGTGTTGCTCTAACAACCTGCCTATCTTTTCCTCTGGGAACAAGTCCCTTTCTCTCTCTCTCTCTCTCTCTCTCTCTAACATGGTGGTGGTTTTCAACCCAGTTACATATTAGAATCACGTGGGAGTGCTCCTTAAAAAATACCAACACCTGGGCCCTACCCACAGTGAGTCTGACTTAATTGCTCTGGAGAGTGTATCTAATATTCAGCCAGGTTGACAACAATTGCTCTGATGTGTGAAGTAAATCCATCATCTATTCCCTGACCCTCAGCAAACAATTCTCTTCTTCCTCACTCTGCTGGGACAAGAGTTCAGTTCTACTCAGGATTTGCCTAGCTTTGGATGCATTGGTTGTGTTTATTTTGTTTGAAGATGGTATTTGATGAATTAAAGAATTAAGATCTTTATCTTTCGGAGATGCCAAGATATAACATGAGTCAACTCATTTCTTCCTTGACAAAAATGAAAGAGGGCAAAAACTACTAGCTTTCATAGTATTAACTGAAGTCTAAGATTATGCAAGATTCTCAACTCAAGGTAACATGAGGGCAGATGCTAGAATCATTTAGCCCAGTATTTCCCAACTACATGCTGCATCAGAATTACTTGTGCCCTGTTCAATGCTCCCATGTTAAAAATTCAGATTACCAGGTCTCATCCCAGAAATTCCAGTTCAGAAAGTCTGGAGTGGGGATCAGGAATCTGAAGCTGAAACAATTTCCAAAAAAAATTATGATGTGCCACCAGCTTGGGGAACCACTTATTTTGGCAATCTCTCTTTAACGAAGAGGTGTGAATGTCTTTCTTTTGACAGCAGTGTTCTTCGACTATCCTCATTTAAAATGGTGCCCAAAGTTGGAAGAGTGTTGATACTCTATGATGCCCTGTCCCTAGCATCCCTCCTAAAAATGCTATATAGCATATCTGTTTCATAGTTAGAGAGAATTTATGTTGAAAATTCTGAGAAGAAATTTAAAGCTAGGGTTAGAGTTGAGTTAGGATCACAAACCCACATTGCAAACAAGCGATTTTAAAAGGCCAGACTGGTATACTACAGCAAGTACACACTTGAATGAGGAATAAAGTGGAAGGAGAAAAAGGATTTGAATACAAACTTGGCACTCTCCCACTCACTGGCCTTGAAAGGGTGCCCCTGCTGGGTGCTGACTGGGAAACAATCTATCCTCCCTACCCCCTGTGTTGACTCTTCAGTGCAAAGTAAATGAAAGAGGAGACGTAAAAGAGAGAACTTGGGGGAAGGCCAAGGTAGAAGAGAAAAGGTTGGTACCGTGTGGAAAAAAAATCAGCAAAGAAGAGTATTAAAAAACACCTGAGGAGCGTCTGACATTGGGAGGGAAAAAAATCAAAGGAGAGACAGTAGAGTTGGCCACATCCCCCGACCCCCAGCACCTGGACTCCACATCTTCAAAATGGATCCCTCCCACCTCTAAAGTGACAAAACCACAGGCATATCAGACAGCCATGTGTCCTCAGAGCAGCATCCGCCACACAGGTGTGAAACGGGGCCCTCCTGCCTTTGCCACAGGTCTTCTTTACCAGTTCACAAAGTCTGTCCCTCTACTGCTTCCTGCAAGCAGAAATCCTGAAGGTGGGGAAGAGTGAAAGGGAGTCAGCCTGCCAGAAAGAACACAAATGTGGATTGAGGTCAGGATCCAGGGAGACATTGCTTTTGGCATGAGTCATCAGATCCCTTTGGTTTTCTCTTTTTTAAAAAAAATCACTGAGTACCTGTTATGTATCATGCATTTACACATACATTAGCTCACTTCATTCTCAATACATCCCTATGAAGCAGGACTACCATTTACATATTACAGATGAGGAAACCAAAGCGCAGGGAGAGCCAAGATCAAGCCCAGATCTTCCCTGGCCAAGAACAGTGCTCCTTTCACTGTGCCCCATGGTACTCACCTTTGAATTTAAGCTTCACGTTTTAGTCCAATAAAACTAGAATGTCATCTTTTTCATATTAACTGCTATATTGGAATATGAAAGGGCCATTCACTTTGGGGAAGATATTAACAGCCAAAACAGATTTCGGAAACAAATGCCTCAGAGAACTTTTTTTTTTTATAGTCTGGTCTCTTTCCGAAATTTTCCTCATTTCATTTGTGCCCTCACAATAGCGCATTACTGTCCTCTTTTATTCAGAATGGTTTTCCAGCAGTGTTCCCATCCTGATAAATTATGTCTAGGGTTATCTGTAAATGTAAAAATAATTATTATATTCATCATTTATTGAGTCCTCATGTCAAGAAACAATTAAACACTTCACAGGCATTATTTTATTTAATCCTCATTATAAACTCTAGAGATCAGTTCAATTAGTATCTCTATTTTACACATGAGGAAACTAAGGGCACAGTAACCATGTGACTCACCCATGATCTCACAGCCAGTGAACGGTGACTGTCGGGGCTCAGAGTCGGGCCAAACTCCAGGGCTTCTATGCCTAAACCAACCTGGATGAGCCAAAGGACCTCTGCAGTTCTCAGGCTCGACCGTTCAGGAGTAGCATATAGCTCATACCTGAGTTCCACGTAAAGGGATGAGCATGACATTACAGTGTGAAGAACTAATTTGAAAATAGATATGGTTCTTATGCTTGATAGGAGAAGAAGGAGAAGATTTTGAAAGTTGCTCTGAAAAACTGACTTGGAAGAAGAGGGAACAGAGAGAGAACCTTAAAGGAAAACCAGTCATTCCTGGGCAAGAGTGTACTTTGTAGCACTCTCTGTTCCAAACATTTAGCAAAAAGAGATGAAATATAAAAATAGAAAGTAAAAAAAGACAGGAGTAGAGTCAATAACAAGATAAAGGTCTCTGTGAACCAGAATACAATAGAAATACAAAATTGTGGGTGGGACTAAAGCCACAGGCTGCTGCATTCTGCGTCCAGATACAAAGAATTGTGGCTAGGAAGTTGGCCATCTAGACAAAGGAATAAACGATTGCTTATTGCTTTAGGCCAGGAGCTTGGCAGGGAGATTACCCTGACTCCCAGTCTCCCCATGGTCAGAGATTGCAATAAGCTGTAGGCCCAGGATGGCAGAAATGGAATTCAGCAGCTCATACCTGGGTGACTGGATCTGTGCTACCGCCAGTGTCCCTCCAGAATACAAGTCACAGATGATTCTAACCTAAGGTGCCAGAGGCGAGGTAGAGTAAATGACAAAACCACTGGATGGGGAACATGTGTAAAGTGTGGAGGGGGAGGGAAATGAAGCGTCAATATTAGCCAGCACACTGAAATTTCAAAACACATAAAGAAAACTAATGCTAAGAAAACAGAATCACCCATTGGAACATAAATCCATCCCAGATTAAATGAATTTTATTAAACAATCTGACAAAAACTTTAAGAGAGGTATGTTTAGAAAACTCAAAGAGACCAATAAAGTCACAGCTTCCATTTTAAAAGAGCAAGAAATTACGGGACTACAGAAACTGAGTGGAATTGAAAAGATCCCAATTAAAAACCTTATAAATGAGAGAAAGCATTAGATTTCAATATCAAATAATGGAATAAACTCTAGAATGTGTGGATGCGGAGAGATAGGAACACTCATATACTGCTGGTGGGATTGCAAACTAGTACAACCTCTGTGGAAAGTAATATGGAGATACCTCAAAGAGATACAAGTAGAACTACCATTTGATCCAGCAATCCCATTACCAGGCATCTACCCAAAAGAAAAAAAGACATTCTATAAAAAAGACATCTATACTCGAATGTTTATAGCAGCACAATTCACAATTACAAAGATATGGAAACAACCCAAGTGGCCATCAATACATGAGTGGATTAATAAAATGTGGTATAGTATACCATGGAGTTCTCAACCACAAAGAACAATGGTGATCTAGCACCTCTTATATTATCCTGGATAAAGCTGGAGCACATTCTACAAAGTGAAGTATCACAAGAATGGAAAAATAAGCACCACATGTACTCACCATCAAATTGGTATTAACTGATCAACATTTAAGTGCACTATGGTAGTAAAATTCATCAGGTGTTGGGCAGGTTGGGGGGGGAAGAAGGGATGGATATATACACACCTAATGGGTGCGGTGAGCACAGTCTGGGGGACGGACACGCTCAAAGCTCTAACTTGGGTGAGGCAAAGGCAATACACATAACCTAAAAATTTATACCCCTGTAATATGCTGAAATAAAAAAAATTAAACTAAATAAATAAATAAAGTCATGAATCCAAAAAAAAAAAAAAACCTCTAGAATGGACATTCAACAGGCAATTCATATACTGAAAAGTCATACTAAGAAATTCACTCAAAATATATCACAGAGAAAACATAAATTAAAAAGCAGTTAAGAAACAGAATAGAATGAGAGAGTTCTCTTGAAATCCATTTTATCTATTAATAATGGAAGTATAGCTGCTCCTGCTCTATTTTGGTTTCCATTTGCATGGAATATCTTTTTCCATCCCTTTGTTTTCAGTCTATGTGTGTCTTTCTAGGTGAAGTGTGTTTCTTGCAGACAACATATGGTTGACTATTTTTTTTTAATCCATTCAGCCACTCTGTGTCTTTTGGTTGGAGAGTTAGCACATTCCCATTCAATGTTATCATAGGTAGTAAGGACTTACTACTGTCATGTTATTATTTGATTTCTGACTGCTTTGTGGTCTTCTCTTTCTTTCTTTCTTCCTTCCTTCCTGTCTTCCTTTGTTGAAAGTGATCTTCCTTGATAGTGTGTTTTAATTTCTTGCTTTTTAGTTTTTGTGTATCTGTTGTAAGTTTTTTAATTTAAGGTTACCATGAAGCTTGCAAAAAAAAAAAAAACATTTTATAACCAATTATTTTAACTCTGCTTACAAACAAACAAGCAAAGAGAAATCTAACAGAATTCTACCATTTAACTCCATCTCCCACCCACTTTTTAACTTTTTGCTGTTTCCATCCATATCTTTTTATGCTATCTATATTTCAAAAAGTCACTACATCTATTTTTGATAGGTTTATCTTTTAGTCTTCCCACTCAAGATATAAGTGGTTATGCACCGCAATTATAGCAATAGAGTATTCTGTATTTGTGTACTTACTGTTACCTTTCAGTTGTATACCTTCAGATCATTGCCTGTCATTCATTAACATCCTTTTCTTTCAGATTGAAGAACTCTTTTTAATATTTCTTATAGCACAAATCTGGTGTTGATGAAATCCCTCAGCTTTTGTTTGTCTGGGAAAGTCTTTATTTCTTCTTCATGTTTCAAGGATATTTTTGCAGGATACAATATTCTAGGGTTATGGGTTTTTTTGCTTCAGCACTTTGAACATGTCATGCCACTTTCCCCTGGCCTACAAGATTTTCACTGAGAAGTCTGCTGCCAGATGTATCAGAGCTCCTTTATATGTTATTTTTTTTCTTTTTTCTTGCTTCTCTTGGGACCTTTTCTTTGCCCTTGATCTTTGGGAGCTTGATTATTAAATGCCTTGAGGTAGTTTTGTTTCAGTTAAATCTGCTTGGTATTCTGTGACCTTCTTGTACCTGAATATCGATATCTTTCTCTAGGTTTGGAAAGTTCTCTGTTACTATTTCTTTGAATAAGCTTTCTATCCCAATCTCTTTCTTTATCTCCTCTTTAAGGCCAATAACTCTTAGATTTGCCCTTTTGAGGATATTTCTAGATCTTGTAGGCATGCTTCACTCTTTTTTATTCTTTTTTCTCTTCTGACTGTATTATCAAATAGCCTATCTTCAAGCTCACTAATTCATTCTTCTGCTTGGTTCATTCTGCTGTTGAGAGACTCTGGTGCTTTTCTCTGTTTGTCCATTGAATTCTTAATTCCAGAATTCCTGCTTGATTTTTTCTTATTATTTCAATCTCTTTGTTAAATTTCTCTGATAGACCTCTGAATTCCTTCTCTGTGTTGTCTTGAAGTTCATGGAGCTTCTTTAGCACAGATATTTTGAATGTTTTGTCTGAAAGGTCATACATCTCCACTGTGCCAGGTTTGGTCACTGTTACCTTATTTAGTTCGTTTGGTGAGGTCATGTTTTTCTGGATGTTTTGATGCTTGTGGAAGTTTGTTGATGTCTGGGCATTATTTTAATATTCGCAATCTGGGCTCGTTTGAACCCATCCTTCTTGAGAAGTCTTTCCATGTACTCAAAGGAAATTGAATGGTGTGATCTAAGTCTTTGGTCACTGCAGCAATATCATTACTGGGGGTGCCCCAAGTCAAGTAATGCGATGACTCTTGCAGGCTTCTGGTGGTACTGCCTTGGTGAACTTGGGTAAGATACAGGAGAATTCCCTCGATTACCAGGCAAAGTTTCTCACTCCCTTCCCTCACTTTCTGTGCTGGCTGCTGGAGTTGAGGGAGGAGTGATGTGGGCACTCCCTTGTGGCCACCAGCACTGGCTTCACACCTGAAGCCAGCCCAGTCTCACCCAAAGCCTGTAGTGACTGTGGAGGAACAATCACTGGAGGTTTCTGTTTGGCCATTTCTCTTTGGTCCTGCAGTGAGATTTCTAACAGAATAAGAGATGTTCCAGAAGAGAATAGAAGAGATAAGAACTAAGAATTTTCCAAAGTAATGCAAGTCATCAAATCAAGACAGTTCTCTGACTACTGAGCAGGACAAAGAAATGTAAATCCACACCTGAGACTCCTAATGAACCTGAAGAACATTAGGAAGAAAAGGGATACAAAAGCTTAAGAGCTATCCATCAGAAAGAAAAGACGAATTGTCTACAAAGGAATGACATTTAGGATGACTGCAGACTTCTCACCAGCAACCTAGAGGACAGATAGCAATGGAGTTATGTCTTTGAAGTGCTGAGGGAAAATAAATGTCAACCTAGAATTTAGATCCAGTTAAAATAATGTTCAAGAGTAGAGACAAAAATAAAGGTAATTTTCCATTACAGAAAGACAATATATTACCTATATATCTTCACTAAAATATGTGCAAAAGGATGAATGTACTCCAACAAGAAAAAAAGTGAATCCAGAGGGTAAACATGGAATACAAGAAATAAAAAATGAGAACAGAAAATTATTGTAGTGCATAAATTTAATTAACTGTTGACCATAAAAATTTATAACATTTGTGTATGTTTTTAAAAATGGATAAAGCTAAATTTTATACAACAATAACAAGATGGGATGCAAGAGTTATATTCAATGGATAAAGAATGCTAGGTCTGTATTATATTCAGTGGAAGAATAAAACACTACTTAACAATTTGAGATTATAAATATTGATAGGGAATTATGTATTTCTTAAAGGGTAAGAGAAGCTATCAATAAAAGAATAGTACCACAGTCTTTATCTTCCAAACCAGCAGAGGACATGTAAGAGGTTGATGGTGGGAATATAGAAAGTTTATCAATCAACAGAAGAAAAGAAGGAAAAAAGATAAAAGAAGCAAGGGAAAAGGATGATAAAAAATGCAAAATATTATAAAAATGTCAAAATAAGTCTAAATATATCACTATATGTGTACAGATTAAATTTTCAATAAAACATCAAAGAATATCATTGGAATTTGTTTTAAATACAATTATTATCACTTAAAACAGACATACCTAAAGAAAAATACCCCCAAAATTAAAAGATACACCACTTAGGAAAATAATTTAACAATATCTAGTAAAATCCAAGAGGACAAAAGTTTTCACTTTTTTATGATACCACAGAACAGTGTTGTTCAAACTTCCATGCTGTGACCTATTCCTAAGTCATAGAATTGATTTCCTGAGTCATAACCAGTACTTTTTATATTTAGGAGAAATCGAATATGAAAAGAAACAAATAGGATATGATAGGTAAGAATAGAATAGGATAGATATCAGAGTGCTTCAAGGACATAGTTTTGTTGCAAGTAAATTTTATTTGGAAGGGGAGTGTGTGTATGTGTGCATGCAAAAGTTGCAATGTAAAATGCATTTCTACCTTTTTTTTAAAGTGTGAGGAAACTTAGCCTAGAGAAACACTTGCAAGAGTACGTAAGGAGCCATCTACAGGGATGTTCGTTGCAGTATTATTTGTAATCAAGAAAAACTGTAAACATGTTCATCAATAGGAGAATGGATAAATTGAGATAAATATGAATACAATTAAATACTGTACAACAAGGAAAATAAACTAAACCTATGTATGTCAACATGGATAAATCTCCAAAACAAAATATTACATGAATAAAAACAACACAGAGAAAGATATATACTATATGCTAGAATTTATACAAAGTTTGGAAGTAGGCAAAACAGTACTTTATATTGTTACAAATAGACACACACAATATGTAGAGTAATGGTATATAAACCTATAGGGGACGACAAATACTAAATTCAGGAGGGTAATTAACTCAGGAATGAGGGATTGGGAGTGGGTAACTTAGGTCAGAGAAGCCTACATTAAAGGCTTCAACTAAATCCATAACATTTTATTAACCAAAAAAAATGGAAGTAAATATGGGGAAAATGTTAAGATTTGATAAGGCTGGGAGAAGACTACATGGATGTTAGCAATTTACTTCTTATACTTTGCTATATATTTGAAATTTTTTATGACCAAAACTTATAAAGTTTCCAAATCTGTGATTTAGTACCTAGGCTAATCATAGGGTCTCAAGTAAGCTTCCCCCTCCCCAACCCTCATATTTGGTTTATCAATATTTCAAATATTGACCCACTGTCTTACTCCTAAGCCAGCAGACATTTTCAGGTTCACATTAGGCAAAAGAAAATTCCCTAACTGGAGTTGTGACTCTCACAAACTTATTTTTACCTGCATCCAAAGCAGAGTTAGAACTCAGCTCTGTGTCTGAAAAAGGCACCACATTACCCCTAAGTACCGCAGAGGTTCCTCTGTGCTTCTGATGAGCAGAAGATGGATGTATCACTTTACTCCACCTAATGAACATTTCAATCTTCTAATAAACACCCTAATAAAGAAAAATTGAAACTTAACTCACTTTTATTATCACAAACTGACATGTCGAGATGTCTTAATTGGGCTGAAAACAGCTTCCAATAATAATACCCTCCTTAATTGATTCATTAACGGGGCCCCTACTGAGACAGAAGTGCTAGTTCCGGGAAAACGAATGAAATAGAGCCCCAGTTTCCCACTGAGTGGCTATGATCCCTTGGCCATCAACTCCCCGGGCCACTGAAGAGAGTGTTAAGGGTGTTCAGTGCCTGGAATCATTCTTCTAGTCCTAAAATGGGCACAGAACCGAAGCACAATCTCCACACACTCACCACTCCCATGGTGGGCGACAAAAGCCAGAAACAGAATCTCACAGAATTCTCTCTTATTATGAGATGAATCTGCAAGTAACAACCAGGCAAGAGGCTACATTAATAGCAAGTGATTAAAGCTTTTTATAAGATTGAACAAAAATTACCACACCCCAGCGTGGTTACGCAGGGAGAGGAGGGGCAGCTGTAGCAGGGAAGATGTATGAGGAGCAGATGACATTCATCGGTTTGCAGGAAAGGGTGGTTTTGAACATGTTTATAGATAATACAATTATCCAGTGTAGTTGCTAAGGAAGTGGCACTTGAAGTGAGCTAAATCTGGAAGACTGTCCTGCTCGGCCACCGACCAGCTCTGTCACCTTGGGCAGGTTACCTAACCCATCTAAATGCAGTTTCCTCTGCTATAAAGTAGGAATAACAAACTATTACAATACTACTCTACCACAGCAGCCAGAATCAGTGAGATCGTCTCATTCTTTCAAAACCCTCCAGTGGCTGCTCATAATGTTCCCGCTCAACCTGCCCCTCCATTACCTCTCTGACCTCATCTTCTGCTCCACTCACTTCTCCAGCTCACACCACAGTGCCCCACCCCCGCTGTTTCTCCAAGTACCTGGCAGGCTCCCACTCTGGGTCTCTGTGCCAACTGTGCCCTCACCTCCAGCTCTCTGCATGCTCACTCCTTCACCTACGTCAGGTCTTTGATCCAATTTACCTCCTCCATGACCACTCTGTTTACTCTCTGCTTACTCCAGATACCCTTTCCCCACTCTACTTTTTCTTCCTCCATAACACTCATCAGCTTCTATCAGGCATTCATTCATTTATTTTGAGACAGGGTCTCATTCTGACTCCCAGACTGTAGTGCAGTGACACAATCACAGCTCATTGCAGCCTGAAACTCAGGCTTGAACCATGCTCCTGCCTCAGCCTCCCAAAGTGTTAGGATTACAGGCGTGAGCCACTGCGCCCGGCCACCTTTTAGCATTCTATGTAACTCATTTATTATGTCTACTGTTCATTCTCCCTTGTTGTTTTTGTTCATTCAACTATCCCAAGTGCCTAGAACAATGAAGAGCATATAGTAGGTGTTTAGTTTTTGTTATATGAAATCCTCATAAAATTGTTCTGATGACTAAACTAGCTAATAAACATAAAGCACTTAGCTTAACACAGGCATACAAAAGCATTCAGTAAATATCATCTTTTTTTTCATTTTGGTTATTATTATTTTCCATCCAACATGACGGATATTATTAACCAATCAGGTCATAGTTTTTCCAGCCACTGATTCCTAGAGATGGAAGACCTAGATGTAATTAACTGGAGTCTTCTGACAGTATATGGCATCTTGTTATGTTAGACACTACTAGCTAAGGACCAAAAGTGCCAGGTCACCTGAAGACCCCACTCCCCACGTCAAATACTTTGCCAACGTGCCCAGGGCTGGCAGCTGCCAGGTCAGTGTACACCTAGAAACTATTGCTCCCTCCTGTCCCTTTAGGACTGTACTGCATGTAAATACCCACTTGACAGCACCCGCATGACAGTGGGTGGCTAGAAAGGGTTTTGTTTTACTTTTAACAAAGGGTAAGGGAGAAAGATACCTGACTTGCTTACTGGAGTCCTCAGAATTTAAGCTTCTGCCGACTCTCTGAGACATTTGTGTTTGTGTTCAGGAAAAGAAGAAAAGAGCACCCATCTGCCCACCCCATGGCCTCTCGGGCACTAATGAGATGCCTTCTTTGTCAAACACAGGAGCTTCTGTGATAAAACCACTACCCTGAGTAAATAATGAATGGAACAGACCCATTAACTCAAAATTTGACTGCATCTTCTGTTTCCTGAACATGAAGGAAGACAGGAGCAGCCAAGGCAATGAGGCACTCAGCACTCAAGCCAAACCCCACCCTCCACTTCTCAGCTAATAACCAATCTGAAGCACACACAGCAGCCACAGCAACAAAGGCAGGCCTCAGGATGTGCTCTTCCTCACAGCGCCTGGCTCCCTCTGCCTGCTGCAGATGGCACCTGGGCACGGGAACACAGGCTGGAGCATGTGCGTGCATCATGGCGCCATCAACTTGGCCATCTATGGGGACTTGAGGAAGCAGGAGAGGGCAGTGGTTCAAAAGCACAAGCGTCTGAGTAACAAAGTACGTGTTCATATCCTAAATCTGCCAATTAGAATCTGTGTCACCTCAGGCCAGTTACTTAACCTCTCTGAGCCTCAGTTTCCACATCTGTAAAATGTGATGTTGATAACACCCAACCCATAAAATCTGTGCAAGAGTAAATGAAATAACACATGAAATCACTTAGCATTGAGTCTCATAAGCACTCAATAAATTTTAATATTACCCTTCTTTTTGGAGGGTTGGAGGGTCTGGAAGGAACAAAAAGCATGAATGCTATTGTATTCAATCATCCATTCATTCAACAAATACTTGTTGAATGCTTACTAGTTCCAGGCCCTAGTCTAAAGCAGACAAGATGCTCTGCCCTCAGAGAGCTTACAGTCTAGTGGGTAATGATGGGCAGCGTATAATGACGTAACGGGTACTTTCATGTGCCAGGCAGTGTTCTAAGTGCTTTAGCTGTATTAACTTATTTAATGCTCACAACCACCCTATAAAGTACATTATCATTTTCTCCATATGTCAGAAGAAGTAACTGAGGCACAAAGCAATTAAGTAAATTGTCTGATGTCCAAAGGTTGCTGGCATCAAAGCCAAAGTTAGAACCCAAATAGACTGACTCCAGAGTCCGTTCTCTTAAGCACTACATATATTGCCTTCATGCAACTACCAGATAGTGAGCTCTTCACAGGTAGAAAACACATCTCATTCATTTTTGTAGCCACAGCAAAGTGCCTGGCTTGTGAGGCTGGTCAATGAATGTTTATTGCAGGAACGAAGGACAGATGTTCTTTGAGGCACTAGAACCACCTCTTTATAAACCCTGAATATGTAATGAAAATATACTAGTCTCATGACACCTCTCTATAAACCCTGAATATATAATGAAATACTATTCTTCCTGTGCATAGAGAATATTACTGATCTTCTGCCCATAGGTTATTAAATGTAAGGCTGTTTTTCCAGAAATGGTGGTGAATTTTTCTTGAACCACCTATACTCTGCCCTGTTCTCTTTAACCCAAATGGCATGCATTTGAGAGGGGCCTGGTACGGATCAAACTATATTTTAAAAGGCCAGAATATGTAGTCCTGAGGTTACAAAATACAAAACACTCATGCTCTTTATTTGGGAAACTAATGAAACACCTCAACCACACTCAACAAATCTCTCTCAAGGCCGTGTTCTCCCACTCAAACACCTCTAAGTCATCACTATTGTCAGGACTATTTACACATAAACTAGTGGACGTTGAGCTGGGCCAGAACTGAAAATGACAGAGGCAATTACTACATTGAGGGCAGAGGGAGGCAGAAGAAAGAGGAGCTCCCCAGAGGACTAAGGTTGACAGTTCAGTAGAACCAGCTGTTCTACAATGAATATGGCCGGTACTTGATCCACAATAATAATTATTAATTGTATTTATATTGTATTAAATATATTTTAAAATATATGTTATATATTAATCTATTTAAATATATTTTATATATCAATCATATTAATACCATAGTAATTATTTTTTATTACAACTATCATTTATTAAGTCTACAAGGATCTGATTTTTTTTGCATTATCTCATTTCATCCCTATGCCAATCATGAACAGTAGTATTATAATCTCAATTTGTTAAGGAAGAAACTAAGTTTAAGTTGTTTTAACAAAGACCTCCCAAAATTCAGTGGTTTAAACCAGAAAGATTTTCCTCTATTGTGTAGCAATCAAGAAGCAATATTATATACAGTCTAAGCATCTGTAACAAAAACAAAAAAAAAAATAAGTGACTTAAACAAGGTAAAAGTTTTTCTCCCACATAATGGCACAGAACTGGGAAGGCAACCAGCTGTCACCAACATGTGGCTTCCATTGGGGATCCCAGGGACTCCTCAATTCCCACGGTCACCCCAGCCAGCAGGAGGTAGAAAGTGGCAATGGGAAAGCATATCTACTTCCTTTAAGAATCCAACCCAGGGCAGCACACAGCACCTGCACCCCACTGGCCAGAAGGTGGCCATAGAGTTATTGTGAGAAATAAATGGAAAAACCAGATGCCTGGAGTAAGGCATGTGATTCATGTCCATATCTTTTCCTTCACTTTTTGATATCAATATCTCAAAAGGGAATCCTAGTGTGATCATTTGAATTCTTGTTCAGCAAAAACATTCATTCACTTCCCCTCAATCCCTGTGGACAGAGTATACTTCCCTGTTCCACTGGGAAGTATTACATGGCTTGGCCATGGAACTTGCTTTGTCCAATGGAATGTTAGTGGACATGACGCAAGCAGAAGCTTTAAATGTGTTATTTGGTTCAGCTGGGCTAGTGTTCCAGTGACACACTGCAAGAAGAGCTCATCCCTAAGTAACTGCTGCCCCTTTTCAGCCTGGGCTGAAAGCAAACACATATGGAGCAGACCTGAGGCGAAACCATGGCCTGGAATCAATCCTAGTCCTTGCGCAACCTAAATCAGGGCCGCTTGCTGAACCCAGCCTAGATCGGTTGAACAAGAATCCACCAGCAAACCTGTGAATCTGAGCATAAGTGCTTGTTGTTGGAAGTCTCTGAGTTTTGGGATAGTTTATTATGCAGTGTTACTGTAGCAGTAGCTGGCTACCACAAAAATGGGTATCAGATGCGGGGTACTACCATAATGAAAACCTATAATACGTAACTGTGGTTTGGGGACTAGGCAACAGATGGTGAGAAAACTGTCATGGAAAGCCAGAAATATACCATCCCATGTTATTTGGAGACATACTTGGCAAAACTCATCTGTGATCATTTGGAAGACAGAAAATGTGCCTAATGAACTTCAAGCATTGGGCAAGAAACTGTCAAGGCAGAGTATTGATGGTGTAATCTAGCTGTTACTAGCTGGATAAAATATTGCGAGACAAAGCTGAGTTTAAGAAAGAACTGACCAGCAGAATTGAGAGAGAATATAGAAAGCCCAGAAATTCCAAGACATGCAGGTTTGAAAAGTGAAACTGTTTTTCACCTTATCATTTTATCAGTCCCTGGACAAAGACTAAATCAAGGATGTGGCTGTCATATTCTGTGTTACAACTTCAGAAAGAACTGAAGTGTTGCCTAGCTGCTCTTTGCAGCTGAACAAAGGGCTCCTAGAAAGGTAAAAGGTGTGATCCTACAGAGGCATGATATACTCAAAGTAGCCAAAATTAAATCTTAAGCGAGAGAGATGTCTCAAACTGCATCACAGATGAAACTTTTGGCCCATGGACTTGACCGAAATCAAATATATAGGAAAATCACAAAACTTTTAAAGCACCTGTATTGGTAAAATGCCATCAACCTGAGACTGTAATTGCTTGACATAGAAAAAGATCTCTGGCCCCCAAATTTCTATGAATAGAAATCAGGCTGAAAAGTTACTTAGCCAGAGATAAAGGCTTATTCTCTATAGTTCCCTTCAGAGGTGGCCATGCATGGTAGATAATGGACAAGGAAGGACCTCCTGGATATTGGAGGGAAAAGATATGAAGAACAACGGACTGGTGAATCACTCCAGGGAGCAGAACTAGGGCCTCATCCCCTGGTCAGCAAACTATGGCCCTCAGGCCAAACTCTGCCTGATTTAGTAAATAAAGTTATAGTGGGAAAACTACCATCCCCATACATTTGCATATTGTCTACACTACTTTTGTTGAAAAGTTGCAACAGGTACCATAATGGCCTGAAAAGCCTAAAATATTTACTATCTGGCCCTTTATAGTTGCCAACCCCTGGTCTAGTAAAGAATATTCTATACCCACAGAATAAAGAAACCTGGCTACACTTGCACGGCAGGATATCAGAACTGCTGTAGACCAATGACTGCAATGTACCTACCATTCTTCTCCTTTTCAAATGGGAGTATTTGGTGCAGCTATTCTGCCTCTGTCCAACATTGTATGTTGGGTGGTTGAAAAGCAAATAACTCGTCATTTTAGTTCATAGATATCTCAGTCAACAGGAGTCATGTCAGGATTTGGGGTAATTTCACTCAAGATCCTAGACTTCAAGCTTGATGGATTGGATGGAACATTTAAGGGCATTACAATGAGGGTAAGTATATTTTGCATGCAGGTGAACAGTGAATAAGATGCCAAATTGTGACAGTTTGTATTATTATTCACTCCCTTCTTCTCCCATTGTGGCAATATGTCCTTCCTAATGTCATGGCCAGGTGAATTGCTTTAGCCAATGGAATGTCACCAGGCATGGCAGGAACAGGGGCTTTAAATGTGCTTAGATGGTTCATCATAGATCTTACATTCGTGTGATCTTCTATGAGAAGAGCATCCCTTTTATCTGGCCCACGGAATAAATATACATGGAGCAGACCTGAACCAAAGATGCAGCCTTAAGCCTTAAATAGACCCAAAGCCTGAAGTAGAGCCTCCCAGATGGGCCCAGCCTAGATCAGCTAACTGTAGTCACTCTGCAGACCCATCAGTGACAGCATAAATACTTGTTGTGAGTCACTGAGTTTTGAGGTGGTTTGTTACACGGCGTATTGTAACAATAGTTGACTGATACACACAGCTCCCATAAAATGATGAGGTGGCTGGAATCTAGTAGATTGCACTTTAGTTCTGAAGACCTTGGTTCAAGTTCCAGCTCTGCCACTTACCTGCTATTTAATTGGAAGAAGTCACTATACCTTTCTGAGCTTCAGCATTTTTTAATTAAAAAATGAGGATAATAACAAATAATAACAAATAAATAAACCAAAGAGTGATTGTAAGATTAAATAAAATAATATATTAAAATGTTTTATAAATAGAATAAAGTGTACAAATACAAGGTATTTTCATTATTACACTTCAGTTTATATAAAGCAGCCTGATTTAATTCTACTTTGATTTTGTTTATCTGATTCCTGATTTTTCTCTAATGAACATGTGTAATTTTGAAATAAAACAGCAAAACAATATAAAATTTATCCTTTTACAAACCGTGCTCCCCACTTCTGAGCACTCTCACCTTCCTGCATCTTCTCCCTCCCTGTGAGGAATACGCAGTGCCACTGACCACAGTAACCTAAGTACTATGCGAAAAAGGAAGTTCTTTGAGCCCACATTCTTCCCTCACTGCAGAATAAGGGAAATATCAGACTGTTCCCCTTTCTGTACCAACCAAAACTCCTTGAAAACCCAACCAGCCAACTGGATTCCCAGCAAAAAAAGCAGTCTCCATCAGAAATTTTTATTTAGAACTGTCCACCAAATTGCTCTCTATGAGCTCCAGTGTGGCACACAGCTAGAATCTGGGGTGTTACAATCTGGGGTGATCATTTTGTGTTCATGTCAAAAATGTTTTTCTTTCTCCAAAATGCCAAAGGGAAGAGTATGGGTTTCCTAGAAATGGCTCTAAATTGCCTCATTGCTCCCAAGAGTGAGAGCAGTGAGGGCAGACGCTGTCCACTGGGAGAGGGGAGAAAGTCAGATCAGTAACACTGATGGTATCCATTTGTTCCACAAAGACAGCCAACACAGGTTTCTGGGGAGGATTATTTGAGAAATAAATCTACCCACACAGTTCCTCTCAATCCTCCAGCCAAAGCAGCAGAACCCACCGGCAATCAGACCACACCACTCAGCTTGCTTTATAACAGAGCAGCCAAGCTGGGCGAAACACCACACAATGGAAACACTGATCAGATTAGCACAGCACAGAGTGCTGTGGGCACGGGCTGCTCGCATGGGAAGGAGAGAATAGCCCCTGGAGGATGTCAGAAATCTGTGAGCAAAGTCTTCCCTGAGGCAGAGCAGTTATGGTGACCACCACAGGGCTAACTGTAGGCCACCGTCCACTATGGGCACCTACATGCTCAGTACTTCAGAAAACAACGAGCAGCAGAAGGGAGAAGATGCAGAGATGGTGGCACTGCCAGCTAGTCCTCACGGTGATCTCCAGAGTAGTGACAGAAGACAGAGATTCTGGATTACTCATTCACCCTACAGACACTTGTTGTCCACCCACCACTTGCCAAGCACCATGCTAGATGCTGAATAGTCAAAGATAAATGAGACACAGTTCCTGCTCTTAAAGTCTGTATGCCCCATTGTGCCTGGCACATAGCAGAGGCCTGGTAAGTGTTTACTAAATGTTCAGCTTCATGCAGCCTCTTTTCTCTGCCCTCTAGCAAAGCTTCATTTTTTCTGCTCACCGCTACGTAGCCCAGTTCCTACGTTTCCTCCACAGGGTGGGGGTGGGAGGGGTGGAGCTCAGGGGGTGATGCAAGCGATGGGGAGCTGCTGCTGCCTGGTTCCTCAGAAGCCACAGGTGGGTACCAGTCCACGGCCTGGGGTTGGGGACTGCAGACTTACAGCACTCTGAATTTTAGTTACTAGTGCACATTTTATTTCCCCGTGACACAATAGGATCACTGAATATAGGATCTGTATATTGCTTGTCACTGCATCTGCTCCATAAATATTTAACGAATGAATGGCTATGTCATCATGAGAACTGTATCGCCACCCACTACCACCATCAGAATAGGATAGAAGGCCTTGGGCTTGCCAGAGTGGGAGAAAGCACACTGAGCTAAGGGTTAGGGGCTTGCCTTCTCACAGAAGCTGCTGTTGTCAGCTGAGTGGCGCGTGCCCAGCTGTAAGATGAAGGAGTGGGCAGATGGTGGCTCAGGTGCCTTCCAGACTTAAGACCCATCCTCTTAGGCACAGGGACATTCACCGAGTGCTGGCCGTGGTTCAGGCACTGTTACCAGCTTCACTGCAGTATCTCACGTGATCCTCAGAATAACCCTTTGAGGTACTATGATCATCATTATTTTATATAAAGAAAGGAGGTCTGGAGAGGTGAAGTGACTCCCAGTGTCACACAGTGGTGGATGGGGGATTGGAACCTGAGTCTGGCTGACTTGGAAACCTAGGCTCTCAACCACTGAGGCGCAGGCCTTCCTCTCCCACCGCCACAGCTCAGGCTGCTGGCATCCTTTGGGTGCCACTCTCCTCCTGAGCAGCTTCATTTTCCACTGTACCCTGATTTTTAGAAAACTGCTAAGAATGCCTTTGGCAGACGGAGGACTGCGGGCAGGCCTTGAACGTGCTCCTCACACTGGGCGCCGGGGGCTTCCTCATGGTTCCAGAGTGGGCCTGAGGCAGGAGATGCTACAAAAAGAAGGTTTTACAGGGAGTGCCAGCCACGCCCCAGGAACACGATAGTGGCCACATTTGAGAAAGCTTCGGGAAGGCAAGAGAAAGCAAAATACCATTTTGTCCAAGGAGCTTTGGGGAACTGAAAAGATGTTGACCATATTACAGACCCATCTGACAGATGCTTCTACTCATTCTGCCCAGATTTAGAGTACAGAGAAGGAAGAGTCTTACTCACCAGGAGACAATTGTGCTACAGTGTCAGGAGACCCTCACACATGGCATCCCAAATACCCAAAGTGTGGCAGAGATGGACAGCACTCATCAAAGAATTTAAGACAATTTTTAAAAATATTTTTAAAAGGAATAGACCTAGTTTTATAAGTAGACAGAAAAACAAAGCAAAGCCCTAAACCTCTTCTAAAGTTGTACCTGAATTTTTTCAAAATGACAAATAACAACAGTGAAATCAAATACTGAACAATAAACGCATGGTCCCCAAAAGCTATAGATAATAAACATGTGCTACTTGAAGGCCAAAGGAGAAGAAAATATAGCTCATGCCTAGAAAGCAAAAGATACTGAGGAATTTGGCAGGAGGAAAGAGTAGGATTAATTAACTCCAGGCAAGTAAAAGCACCACTTTTCTAAAGCAAATGACCTTAAACATAAAGCAGGAAAAGAATAAAGAATGGGATTTGGAGGAAAGTGAATGGATTTTGTTTGTCTCGTAGAGAAATTTACAAATGGAAATCCAGGGGTTCTTTAATGTGCACGTGTGGGTGTGGAGGATGTTGTGTTTGTGTGTCTGTGTGTGTGCACACATGCACATGAGAGAGAGAGAGGTTTTTGGTGGCAGAAAATGGAAGTCAGTGGCACTAGGTGGCTGCTGTTCCCACAGTGGGAGGAAGTCCCATTGCATCTCATACAGATGAGCACAGGGAGCCTTCCCATTAGAACTGGGCAAATGACCCTCCAGAAATGCCTAAATCCGAACCACACAAAGGGAGGCAGGCCACAGAAAGGCAGTTTGTTCAGAGGCAAAATGACATTTTTCATGCTTAAATTACCCGTCCCCTCCTCCACCGTCCCCTCTTTGAAATGCTGAATTGTGAGAGCAGTGGGCACTATAGAAAAATAGGCAGGTGGAGATTCGGATTGGTACAAGGAGCACAGCCCATCTTCATTCCTCTGCCTTGCTCTGCCACCTCTTCCTGGGGCTCCCCATGGCTTCCTGTCCTCCTGCCAGCTCCCATCTGCTGTCCCGCCGCTCCTCCGAGTCAGGCTCCGGGGAAATTCCGCCAGCCCACCTCTGTCCTGAGTTGAATTGAAACGTCTTCTATGGACACAGCCTCGGCCCTCCCTGAACCTGGTCAACAAGTCCATCCCAGGTGTGCGGGCCAAGCCACCGTCCCTCCCAGCCGGTGACACCAGCGGCAGGCCAGGCCTGGCGCACGGTGGTGGGGGGGGGGTGGACAGGTGGGTGCCTCGGTGGGCCACGTTGAGCTGTTTCCTCTGCTGCTTCTGAAAACAGCTGCTTCCCGTCTCCCCACCTCTGAAGATCATAATCCACCCAGACCTCTGAAATGTAAATGGCATTTAATAGAAATATTAAAATTTAAAATTCTACACAAAGCACATGAGGGAGGAGGCAGGACTTCCTCCGGCCTACAAGCACACCTTGGGGTTTTAAGAAATCCGTGAAGAGACTTAAGGGAGGAACACAAACGAAGATGGAGGGAGAGGGAGGGTAGGAGGGAGGGAGGAAGAGACAGGAAGGCAGGTGCCCTGAGGGGTGGCTGCAATTTCCCAACTTAACACCGACTCTGACTCCGGCACTGTGAGCACAGTAACATTGCCACCTAGAGGCTTGAGAGTGAGTTCCTGAACTCGGACGCTAGTGTGCAAGACTTGTTCATTAGTGTGAGAAAGCTCGTTAAGGGGCTCGGAAAAGATGGGGGTGCGTAGTGGAGGAGGAGGGCGAGGGCACTGTCCTGAACCACAGCATCCAGCCATGGCAGGGCGGCTAATACTCATCAGGCACCTGCCATGTGCCAGGGACTGAGCCAAGTGCAGCAAAGCACAGGCAAGGCGCAGCTTCTCTGCTCGAGGATCCCGGTCTCGGGAGGAGACAGACACACAGTAACACAGACTGAGAGAGTCACCATAAATGTGCGAAAACACTGCACACAGCACAGGTGAAGGAGAGGCTAATTCCTACTAGAGGAGCTGGGGAAGGAGCTTGATCTAGAAAGAATTCACTGAAGAGGTGGAATTGAGCTGGGACACGGAAATGTGGACACTTGGGAGGGAACTCCAGGTCGAGTTACCACCAAACGATACACAGAGGCTAGAAAGGACACCAGGAATGCTCGATATGACTGTCTTAACCAGAAATGCAGCTGTTACCTGCAGGTGGTACGAAGAAAGGACAAAGGCCAGGAAGATGGAGCCAAATTGTAGAGGGCTTTGAATGCTGGGCTGAAGAACTTGTGCTTTTTAAGTTGCACAAAGATGGGGCTTTGTAACTACTTTGTTCATTCTGGTATGCTCAGCCCCTAGAATAGTATTTGGCTCTTTAATAGTTGCTCAATTAACATCTGTGGAATGAATGACTGTAACAGGAATCCCATGAAAGTTTTGAAGAAAGAGATAATTGTGTAAGATTTATGTTTTCGTAAAACAACTTGAGGCAATCTGCAAGAATGGAAGAGGGGTGGAGAGGCTCCATGATAGATCTACTGCCAAAGTCCAGATGACATGGGTCTGACCACGGCACAGTGGGGAGAACGGAAAGCCCGAATGGCTATACACAACTGTGACACAGTAAAATCTAGAAGTGTGTGGGTTAAGCCTGAGTGATGGCACTAACCAAGACAGGGAATGCAGAAGGAGGAGCTGTTTGGGGAAGATGATAATGAGTTTAGTTTGAGAAATGGAACATTCCGGCTTCTGGGACATAACCAAGTGGAGATGCCCAGCGGGCAGTTAAAGATGCAGTGCAGTGCCCCAGGCACACACACACTCCCTGCACACACACACTCCCTGCACACAGACACACACTCCCTGCACACAGGCATGCACACACTCCCTGACACACACACTCCCTGCACACAGGCACACACACACACACTCCCTGCCCACAGGCATGCACACACTCCCTGCCCACAGGCACACACACACATACTCCCTGACACACAGGCACGCACACACTCCCTGCACACAGGCACGCACACACTCCCTGCACACAGACACGCTCACACTCCCTGACACACAGGCATGCACACTTTCCCTGACAAACAGGCACACACACTCCCTGACACACACACAGTCCCTGCACACAGGCATGCACACAGTCCCTGCACACAGACATGCTCACACTCCCTGCACACAGGCACACGCTCACACTCCCTGCACACAGGCACATAGGCACGCACACAGACTCCCTGCACACAGACACACACACACACTCCCTGCACACAGGCACATAGGGACGCACACAGACTCCCTGCACACAGACATGCTCACACTCCCTGCACACAGGCACACACACACTCCCTGCACACAGGCACATAGGGACGCACACAGACTCCCTGCACACAGACATGCTCACACTCCCTGCACACAGGCACACGCTCACACTCCCTGCACACAGGCACATAGGCACGCACACAGACTCCCTGCACACAGACACACACACACACTCCCTGCACACAGGCACGCACACACTCCCTGCACACAGGCACATAGGGACGCACACAGACTCCCTGCACACAGACACACACACACACTCCCAGCACACAGGCACGCACACACTCACATGCTGCATGCTGCTGACATTTTGTTTTCATCCTGGTGTTAAAGATAAGGTGAGCCTGTAACAGCCTCAAGAACCTAGACAGCTGCTGGATTCAGCCTTGTGGACCTGAGGCTAAACTGCAGTCTGTGCTATGGTATATGTTTTGGCAGAGGCTGGAGAGAACATCCTCCCTTTCCACATCTAGAAAGGGGGATTTCCGTAAGGATTGAATGAGTTAACCCATGGAAAATGCTTAGCCGGTGTCTGGAACAAGATAAGTGCACAATCAGTGTTTGCTGGCAGTCTAATCTCTCATTATGGTGTGCTAGGAAGACTACAGGATTAAAGTTCAAAACCTGGCCATCCACTTACCACCTGCATGACCTTAAACAGGAAAACTGTCCTCTCTTAGTATCAGTTTGCTCATCTGATAACAGGGCATTATTTGCCACACCTGCCTCAAAGATAAATGAGATAATGCACATAAATCAGTTTGTAAACTTGAAGTCAATCTATAAATATTATATATGATTTTTGAAATGGAAAATTGTCACGGAAAAATCTCCCAACTCTTTCAAAGCACTGTGGTTCTAGGTAAGCATGTGTCTTTTTAACACCCAGTTACTCCTAAGAAAGAAAATCTTCTCTGGCCCCATTTTGCAAGAAATTCCTCCCTTGCCACCTTTCTGTGTTCCACGCATGCTTTCATCACAGCACACTTCCTTTATTCCATCTTCAATTGACATTTAAAAAGAAATCTTTGAAACTCTGCAGCTGGTAGAACCACTAGGGAATCAAAGTACATTTGTTCTGTGTTCTACATATTCCCTATGTGGTTGACCAATCAAACTCACACTGTTAATCTAAATTGAAAGGAAATGGGATATTATTTAAAGGAGACAAAGATAACCATAGTGGTAGAATAGGAACAAATAAGGTTATTCAACTTCTGACCACAAAGAGTTTGTGTTTGCACTTTGCCCTGTCATTTCCCTAGAACATGCCTATAGTGAAAGGCCAGGATCTTGGACAGCTGCTGGTTTTCACCTTGCGGCCACCAACCCACCTCCGCACCTGAGTGTAGGGGGTGGGCGTGTCATGGAATCACTGGGCTGGAACAGATGGAAATGGAACATGATGTGACTTTCCTCGCCCAATTTACAGCACAACACAGAAAGACTTTTTGCCGAGTCAGTGACCAGCAAGCATTTAGCGTCAGCTTAATCCCCTCCTGGACCAGATGCTGGCCATTCTGTGAGGGGCTCATCCCCCGAGGGATACAGAGAAGCAGTCCTTGGAAGGCTCTTCCCAGCGTTGCCTCCCTGGCACTCCACCCCTGCTCTCAGAGCTGCCCTTGGCACTACACAGAGTGAGCCTCGTTTTCTCACTCAGCCTTCTCTTCTCATCACTATGTAGCCCTCTGCTCTTCAAGATGTCCTTAGATGATGTATTTTGCTGCCTAAACTCATTTCTAAATAAAAACTACATCTATGAAAAAGATTTGAGATCTCACTGTTATTCCTAAGGCCAGATGGCCACCATGAGTTAATTTCTAAAGTACCAAAACTGTACCGGATGGCTCTTAAGTATCCCCGCTCTGCAGAAAGGCAATGTGTTCCTATGATGCTTTCTGAGCTATCACCGGCTGGGGGCTGACTAACGTTCAGACCACCACAGCCCCTCCAAGGTGGACAGCCATGATCACAATTTATAGAGGAAGGTCTGAGGCATTTTCACCTTTTCTAAACCAAGCAAAACAGCAACTTTCCCTCCCTTTCCCAGTTCTGCTGGTGGCACCATTGTTCCCTCAGTAACCCTAACCCTGGACGTGTGGACTCAACTTCAAAGGCCCCTTCTCCATTCTCCCACATTTGATATGTCGCCCCTTCCATCAGTTCTCTGCCAGGAGCATCATCTCCTGAACCCACTGCTCTTATTTTGACTGCTACCACGTACGTCTGCTCAAGGCCTTCTTGTGTTCAGAAACATTTGATGATTTCCAGGTTGCCTGATTTAAAAATATGTAAAAATCTTGAGCACAGTTCTCCACTTTCTGAAAACCATAGCTCTAGCCAATCTTTCCAGGTAGTCTCCCAGGTCAGGGTTCCACCAGGAAGCAGATGGCACACACACACTAAAGGTTAAACCACAGAGAATTCACTTGTGGGACTGTTTATAGGGATGTGAGTGGGATTCGCCATCAAGGCAAGGTGAATCCCACAGGAACCAGCAACCAATGAGAAGCCCTAACTGCCCCTAGTCTAAAGGAGCACGAAGTAAGAACAGCGGCACCAGATCTCCCCATGGAAGCCAGAGCTGGAGGAAGACGGGCCTGGGACAGAGTGCTACTGGAGGACCGCAGCCTCCCCAGAGCCTTGGCCAGCTGGGCGGAGGCCGGGGGCATAGACCAGTGAGAGGAAAGGGAACAACTCCGTATTCCCGTGTTCCCGTGCTCCCGTGCTCCCGTGCTCCCGTCCTCTGAGGGCTCGCCGCTCCTCCTATGGGTCAATTCCAACAGGAACCTCAGGGCAACGGAGCCCGTGCGATCCAACCATAGAAGTCAGCCTCCTGGGACACAAAGCAAGGATGAAAAAGGCAAATAATAAAATATAGACCTGGGGGGCATTGGGAGAATAACCACACATGTCATTCCTTGCATCCGTCAGTCAAAGGCATGAGCTCACTATTTCCTGATTACATACACAATTTCCTGATCCTGTGCTTTTGTTCACACCACCTCCTCTCTACAGAGAGCCCTTCCCTGCAGGGCAGACTTGCTCCGGTGGTTTGAGAGGCACTGAGGGTCATCCGTTCATTTAGGAGACTCTCCCTGAATGCCTGATCACGGAGATGCAGCCGGCGGAAGGAGGGAAGTGGAGGAGTGTGCCCACCGCAGGCAGCCCTCAAAGGTGGGGCTCATCACAGGGAGGGATGCTCAAAGGAACTCCCACAGACCCTCAATATACCGTCTTCATACAAAAAGCAGAAGCAGGCACTGGAAATGGAAATGTGGGCCTGTGTGTGACAACATTTGTCTTCTGTAGCCACAGGGCAAAGCCTGTCTCTCCCAGCACATCTCACACCTCCAGTCAGGGGATCACGGCAGGACATTAGAGAAACTGGGGCCTCAGAGCCTGGGTGCTTCTAGGCAGAGACCCTGCCCCCACTGCCAGGCTCCTGGGCCCCCCAGTTGATCAGTGGGACAGTAAGACCTGCTGCACACTTAACAACTCTTTTCAGAGTAAAGGGTTTCCTCCCCCCACAATTCTTGCCTTTTGTCAAAGAAGAGAAAAGAAGAATCAACCGGGAGTGAATTCCTTGCAGCAGGGTGTTTATAGGCAGCAGACGCGGCCAGGAGCACACACAGCGTATTTGGCCACAACCTCTCCTGCCACACACAGGCGGGAGGCCTCTGCCTTCATCGCATCAGGGCCACCCTGGGGGCTGGGGCTTGGTTTCCAGCCGTCAGGGGAGCAGAGAAGCCACATTTCCTCCCAAGGCGAGCACGTGGGGCAAGATGGGGGCATCCAAGCATTCCAGATGGATCTCGAGAGCTGGCAGTGTGCCTGCTGTCTGGCAGAATGCTTTGAGAGAGAAAAGTCAGGAGGAATCTTCTCTTTTATTTTCAATGAACATTTGCACTTGTTCTGGCAAAGCAGTAGAGAGCACAAACTCTGAAACCAGAATGAATGGATTTAAATGCTAAGTACACCATTAACTAGCTGTGCAGTCTCGGGCAATTTGGGTACTCTCTCTGTGCCTCTCTGCTAGGAGGCCTAAATACA
Organism: Eulemur rufifrons; assembly: GCF_041146395.1. Lineage (NCBI taxonomy): Eukaryota > Metazoa > Chordata > Mammalia > Primates > Lemuridae > Eulemur > Eulemur rufifrons. The sequence goes on from NC_090990.1 coordinate 88,788,899, forward strand.
TTAACCCATGTTAAGTGATTAGCACGTTACCTGGGACATAGTAATAGCTCTCAAGAAAAATCAGCAGTTTGGATAATATGTGCCAATAGTGGTAGGCACAGGTAAAGAGAACACACATGGGCCCTGTTCTCAAAGAACCGGATGATACTAACAGCTAGCATTCACTGAGCATTTACTAAACAGTATGCACTATTATAGCACTTACATGTATTTCTGTCATTTAATCCTCTCAATATCTCCATTTTCAGATGAAGACATTGGGATGAAAGTTGTTTACATAACCTGCCCAAGGTTATTCAGCCGGTAAGTGCTGGAACTTAGAATTGAAGAGTAGCGATAAACACGTAAACCAAGAGGTGAATTCATCATTTAGCTGGTGAGAAATGCTGTGAGGAAAATGAAGAGTGTGCCGTGGCAGAGCGCAGTGGAGGGACCCGTGAGCAAGCATGGCCGGGGTGTGACAACCTAAGACCCGAAGCAAGAGAAACAATCGGTCATGCAAAGAGCAAGGGGACAGTGTTCCAGGCAGAGGAGAGGCTACTGTGGGAAACAAACAAAAAAGCTAGGGGTGCTGAAATGGGGTGAATGAGGGGGAAAGGGGTGAGAAGAGTCTGGGGTGGGAGGCAGGAGCCAGAGCGAGGCACAACCTCATAGACCATTATAAAGACCTCACATCTAAATGCGACAGGAAGCCGCTGCAGGGCCTTAAAAAGAAGGGGTGATGTGATCTGAATGTTCCCAGGGAGTAAGCCTGGAATGAGAGCAGGGGGGCCCTTAGAAGGCAGCTGTAATAGTGTTTAGTGACTTGAACCAGAAACACATCAAGCTCATCACGGACAAGGGATGTGCCTCATGACCATTACAGAATAACGACACATTCACAACCCCAGTCTGGGCTTGACACAAACAAAAACTCTTTTGTGTTTTCCCATCATCACCATCATTGTCACTGCCATTGCCACCACTACCAAATCATGGGCCAAAGTCCAAGTGGCCCTGGGATAGTCACTACTCCATCCGGGCTCCCAGGCGTGGGGCCTCCTCTCTGGGGTCTGCCATCAGAGACATGGCCAGTGCCTCAGCGCACACACAGACACCTAAAGCGACCCTGAGTATAAACAGCCCAGGAAAAGAAGATATACAAGTTGCCCCAAGCACTTACAGAAGGATGAAGACTTAGCTCAACCATGGGAATTGCTTGTTAGACGCAACTATTTGCCAAACTTCTCCTGCCTGATTGCCAACAAGGGATAGTAATCATCTACCGCCCCTTCTCTCAGCATCTGAATCCCTGAAACATTATTGTATAATATTGAGATATTTATTCATTCATTATGCATAGGAAATTACTTAATAAACCTGACGTGCACCCTTAGGGAAATGCTAAGACAAGTACAATACCATCTCTTTCCCCAAGGATGCCAAGGCTCCTTATTTCACAGACAGGTGAAAAGGCGTTTACCATGCAGCATGGTTGGAGGCAGGACTAGGGGCTGTGGAAGCTTAAGGTGGGCATTTAACCCAGGTGGGGGTGGGTTCTTGGGGAGGGAAGGCGGGGATGATGGGGCCGGGGGAGGCAGCACGCACGGATGGGAGCGCACTTCTCAGGCATTCGGTGTGGCTCCAGCTCAGCATCATGGAGGTGACAAGGGGACACAAGGCAGGCCCACATCAGGAAGAGCCTTTAGGTTATGCTAAGAAATTAGGACTTTTCCAAATGCTCTGGGGAGCCATTAAATGTTTTAAGGAAAAGTACAATAGTCATATTTAATTTTAGAAAATCATTTTACATGCATCATGAAGAGTAATGAAGAGGATGAGGTGTGGAGGCAGGAAAGCCAGGGACGAGATCCTTGTAGGAATTCAGATAAGGAATAAAGAAGGTGTGAGCCAAGGCAGGAGCAAAGGGGTCAGGGAGAAAGAGGATGAGCCTGCAAGCTAACTGCAGGGTGGAGTCCATAGGAGGTTGCGGTCAACTAGATTTGGTGGGAAGAAAGAAAGAAAAAGATAAAATTTTCCTCCTGTGTATGGGAAATGAGACCATATTGCAAAAGGTTCAGTATGCAAGCCTAGGGTGCCTGGGCTTGACGTGGTAGACAATGGGGAGATGCTAAATGCTTTTGAACAGAGAAGGAAGTAAATAAGATTAATATATCAATGATGTGTAAAACATTGGATGGAGGAGAGACATAGGAGGGGAGAAGATAAGGAAGGATGTTCCTATGACAGTCCACTAAGTGAAAAGAACTAGGGCCTGCACTAGGGACGTGAACATGGACAGGAAAGCCTGGGGACGGAAGGCAAAGGAGATCAAGGGTCTTGACGGAGTGAGGTCGAGGGCAAGGGCTGAAGCATTAGCCTTGGCGAGGAGGAAGGACCCTTCATTCTCAGAGATGCAGCAAAGCAGAGGGAGGCAGAGACCAGAGATGCCTTCCAGGTGAAGAGCAAATATCCTCCCCAAGCTTCTCGGCTGCAGCAGGAGCCATGAGGAACCAGCCAAGAGTGAGTGGCACCCCTTAACATTGTGTGGAAGGCAAATATTTAAGGGCATAACAAAAATATCCAGAATTTATTAAGATTAAAAAAAGCAAGTTACAAAATTATTAATATTATTATATAGGTATTATAATCCTGTTTGTTAGAAACATGTGTGTGTGTGGATGGAAAAGCTACATACCAGAATGTTAACAGTGGCCATCTCTGGGAAAGGGAGTTCTAGGTGATTTTTATTTTCTTCTTGATGCTTTTTCATATTTTCAACAATGAACAAGCATGACTATTACAATCAGAAACCCAGCAGAGTTTAAACTATATTTGTTAAGCTTATATAGCGTGGCTGTCTTCCAGAATTGAAGAGAGGGACCTGTTTGTTAACTTCTTTTTTCCAGTACATTTATGGTTCTTGAGATGCAGAGCAACTTAAATGCATCTGATGGGAAAAGCTGCAGGTGTTTATAGGTAGGTGGTTCCACAGCTCCTAGAAGGACCCTCGCTGCTCATCAGAGGGTCTTCAACCCCATTCCCCAATATAGAGGGCACTGACTTCAGGTTCCCCCTCCCAGCACACGAGACCCAGCAGGTGCTGAGCCCTGAGCCACATCTCCCTTTCTTACCCCTAAATTACAGCACTGCTTCTCTTCTGTTTATCTCCCCAACCTCAAATACAAAAGCTCCAGGTCTGGCTACCAACCCACCTCCCTCATCTCCTTGCTCCCAAATTCTCTCTTTCTCAAGTTATTAAAAATGCTATTCATTCCCAAATCCTGGTGGGAGCAGGGGTGGGGGGTGCATGCCAAATGAAACAAAAGAACTCACATTTTTTTTAAAGGGGATGGGGTGGGGCAGGAGAAAATGAGGATGCCCATCAGAACCTGCCAGGTTAGGGTATCCCCACTGATACCAGCTGTGTTCACAGAAGTGTCTTAAGTAGTCCTTATCACTACAGAGTCTTTTACCCCAGTCTCAGTTGTTTACAGAGGATTTCCAAAGAAATGAAGTCTCAGGCCCTTTCAGCAGGATGAATTCTCCCTGTTGGGAGTCAAGGATAGCAATGTGGAAATAAAGGGAGGTGAAGAAGGGAAACCCCTGCTGGAAGGATCTTCCCAGCAGCTTGTGGACAACAGGAGTTGAGATGCCTGGAGTGTCTCTGTATCCTTATGCGTGGCCGATAGTAACAATAAGGCCCAGTTGCCTCTGTTCCTTGGATAGCCTCGTAGGTAGGTTAAGGGGGATGTTATCTCTTCTTACTCTACCTACTCCTCAAAAGCAGAGACACTTTTTGTCCTGTGTGTCACCCAGACCCTAGCCCTAAATTTTCTGAGTTAATAAAATAAGATACAGGAAAGTTCCCAAGGTCACCCAGTTATTTATTTATTTTGCTTATTTTATTTATTATTAAATGTTTATGATGTTTATGAAGTACCTCAGGCCCCAGGGGTTCAGTCCAGGTGCTAAGCTGGGTGTTGGGGGACAGAGCCCTGCCCTCCAAGGGCTTATGGTCCAGTTGTATCAGAGCTATGACTTGAACCCAGAACCCCTGATGCTAGTCGACTACACTTTCTCCTCCAGCACATCACATTTTCTGAGTTCGATCTTCCTACTTATGAAAAAAATTCATTTTAATTTTACTAAAACCTTTTAAGCATTTCATTAAAAAAAATTCATTCCAAAAACAGTTCTAACTCTAAGCATACATCATGAAGAGTGTCCCTAAATTCTGGAGGATCATTACATTGAGCTTCTAAAAATATATAAGCTACTCTCTTGTTGCATTAGAGAAATCTTAACATTTTAGTACTAATGCCTTGGATTTAGAATAATAGCTATCCCATGTCTTCTCACAATATTGCTAAAACTTTGAACAAAATATTCTATGAAGGAAAAAAAGAGATGGAGAATTTGAAATTATGATTAATGAAGACATTAGCTACATACTGTTGCCTGATTTCTTGCCCATACAGAGTGGTTTGTTTCTACGAACCCAAAGAGGGACTTGCTAAAACAAGTATTTACAGAATCATAGAAAGTTAGTGCTGAAAGGGACAACAGATGTCATTCAGAACAGCCCCATACTTTCACAGATGAGAAAGTAGAGGCCATTCGGCAGAGCTGCCATCCCCAGTTCCCAAGTGGCTGCCCAATATCACATCCACCATCAAAATTCAGCCCATACTTGGTTACTGGCAGTCAAGCCACAGGAGAAAGGCGTTAGGTAATAAAAGACAAAAGGAAATGTCCAAGATCTATGACAAACAGGGCAGAGGACTTAAGAAGTAGAATAGGCCAACAGAGCACAATGATTTGGGGACTGTATTCTGCTGACACCCCATGATAAACAGCCAACAGAAGGAAGTCCACTTGACAGGGTCAACAGTAGCGTGGCGGCAAGGCCACCTCTGCCAACAGCAGCCCAGGCCATGGCTGAATGCAGACAAAACAACAAGCAGCAGAGAAGCCCCAAGGACCTTAGACAGAGGAAACTTGCACTCTCCAAGGAGAATGTGATCTAGCCAGAAAGAGAACTAGCTTTTAAAATATAACAATAATGAAAGGAAATGTCTGACATGTTTTGATTTTCAGCTTTGTATTTTTCTAATTCACATTGGCCCAGGGCCATTGTGGTGCACAGATTTGGGGCTCATTTCACCTGTGCAGCCTGCTAGCCCTAACGTACATGGCCAAGGGCTCGGTGACCTTGGAGAACATCCTGTCTCCAATGTGAAATGAGGAGCTCCCAGTGGAGGGTTTGTAACGGGGCGCAAGCAGGAAGGGCAGAGAGCCAGAGGGGCCGGAGGAGCTGGCTGGGCAGGCAGGGGGTCCCTGTGGCCACGGGTTCCAAAGGCTAGACAATTGACTCATTTACCCATAGTAACAGCAAGGAAGGTCGCCCAGCTTATTTAAACCCATGGCTATAGTAAAAATAAATAAATAAATAAAAATAAATAAAATAAAAACATTGTAGTTGAAATCTAGCCTCCCCATCCACCAAATCTTTTCAATAGAGCTACTAATAAGGAGCAGAACTGAGTAGCTTGAATCTCCTTCCCTTTTACCTTTCCTTGCTGGTACAGGTGTTAATGAGGCTGGAAAGGCCCCATGTGCAGGAAGAGAGAAGACAAAAATGGTCCGGATAATATGAACGGTGTAGTCAGCCTTCAAATAAGGGAGGGCTGATTCTGTCATCACTAGGTGATAGGCATTTACAGACAGTTCGAAGAGCATCCTTCTAGATGGCCGCAGATTGCAATGTCAGTGAGGGGAATTGCTGAGTAACAAGAGAGACCTGGCCTGAAAATCAAGAGGCCTGGGTTGTGGTCCCATTCATGACCTCTCTGCCGCTCAGTTGCTTCACCTGTAAAACAGTAAGGTGGCTAAAGTTCTAAAATCTGAGACATAAATTCTCCAAAATCTGTAACATTGCATTCTCTATATAGAATGGTGATACAATCATACCTATTTTTCAGGGCCATTGTGAAGACTAAATTAAAAAATGAGAACAGATCATGTAAATTTATGATGTGGTGATGTGCAAGCACTTAATATACATTAAGTCATTTATTTTCATCAACAACTCTGCCAGACAGGAATGAATATAATCCTCATCTCACACGAAAGTGCGTTGAGGCTTGCAGAAGTTGGTAGACATGTCCAAAGTCACACATGTACTATCTGTCAGGACTGGGACTCTAGACCTGAATTCAAAGCCCATATTGATAACCCCTGTATGACGCAGCCACTCCAATAATGTGTATCTGCAAGCCCCTGGAACATAGCAGATTATCGATAATATTATAATGCTAAACTATCACCAGGTATGGTGAAGTATTTTAATACATGTTTATTGAGTGGATGAATAAATGAAAAAATAAACTATATGTCACATAAAGCTGTTACACTGAGATCCTGGACTTCAGTTTCCACCCAATCCCATGCTACAGAAAATCCAGTTACCGAGGGGACTCTAGGGCAGTTGCCTTTTCAAAGAGTCCAGACTCAGAGTTGCATCTACACAAGGACAAAAGTGTGGAAGAGTCTCAATAAGGTACAGTAACCCCTATACAACACAGAAATGCCTGGAGCATACGGGGGGACTAGATTCTGGCTTTGATAGAATCTTAAGAAGAATAAACAAACCAGGGAAGAAAGTATCTTATTTGCTGACATTTTCCTGCTCAACTAATTCAATAAATAAATAAGACTTAGAATCCTAATGAGGAGTTTCCCTATGTTCATACCCACTTCCTGGAGTTCCTTTGACTTTATTAATACAACCACCTGCAAGAGCGCTTCTTCAGAGCAGGGGTGACATTCAGCCATGAGCTGTGCAGCAGAGTATGTGCCTTCACACTCCCGGTCGACAGTGGGCAGAAACAACAGCTGAGCAGGCCCCTTCCAGAGCTACGGTTATAAAGTTAACTCCCCAATCCCACCGCGTGGCAACCCCAGGCCTGTGGCTAACGAGCAGGCTAGCAGGCTAAGGGGATTGTCTAAGAGAAAAGAGGTGGGCTTCTTGGAAGTAGGCGTCTGGGCAAGCAGCAACCCCTGCCTCTCCCTCCTTCCTACTCAAACCAGCCTGCTCTCTCCCTGTCCCTCCCACTCCTGCTGGCAGAGGCCTGAGTTGCTGGGTGCTAAATGGTCCTGTCTCAGTTCTTGGAACTCCCACAACCACACACCGTATCCAATTCCAAGAGGTGAATTCTCTCTATTTCACCAACAGAAGCAGCAAATGGTTTGAAAAACGAGAGAGAGGAGAAAATAACATTAGAAGTAAATAAATCACCGGAGCATGAAAGGAAACTTTTCAAAACACACAAGGGCAAAGGGAGGCCAGAATGAGGCACAATGTGCGCCGTCCTCCAAGGCACAGAAGAAACCACACGTTTTGTTTCGGAGCCCAAGGAATGCATTGTTCCAAATTGCTAATCAATGCTAGATACCAACACCCGCAACTGCTAATAATGGAGAAAGAATCACCTCTCCTCAGCTGTAATTATTTCTGACATGGGTCTCAGGGAGGAGTGTCAAGACTCGGGTTAGCAGCTCAGTGTGATAATAACCCAAGATTACCAGAAATTCGCTTTGTCTGAAGAAAAGGAGAGCTTGGAGGAAGGGAAGTGGCAATTAGAAATACTTGTCATGGTAATTGCATTGTGAATAGCAGGCATTCACTTTCCAGCAGCCAGTGCAGGTTTTCTTCTGCCTGACTTTAGAAAAACATCTTCCAGGCAGGTAGAGCAATGGTAGAATACGTCAAATTTCCAGAAATAACACAGTGTGGAAAAAGTATTGTTTCTGTCCAAATTACAGTGTGCTAGATAATAAAACTCTTGAAATCCATAAGGCCGAGAACAGTATGACTTGACCAGCTTAAGGCCAGTGAAGCTGCCTTAAGCCAACTGGTAGCTGACTTACCTTCTCACTCAGAGCAGCAGTGACTTCAGGCCATGTCAACATATTGTCTTCTGCCAAGACCAAAACAGCTCTCTAAGAACAAACAATTGAGGCTCTTCGATCACTCACTTTGTCAAAAACGGGCACATCAAAAGCTCTCCACGCTGGAGCTGGTCTGAACATGTGAGCAGAGCGCCGGTCAGCCGAAACTTCTCAGATGCTGATCACATAAGATAAGTAGGAGTCCATTGACGGACTCCAAAGAATGGGACAGTGCTTGTCTTCTGTGCTTTTTGGCAAACCATGAAGAAACCAGGAAACGCAGACACGTACTCATCTGAGTCTGCCTTAGAGTTCTATCTTAGAGTTACCAAAAGCTCTGCCACTTGTCCACTAGGCTGAATCAGAAGAACAAGTACAAGTGGTTTGAGGAGGAAGGAAAGAGACATTTTATCACTTTGCCAGAAAAAGAAGGATAGAGACTTCTGTCTGAAATGCCATCGTCCTCATAATAAGCAGAAATACAGAGCTTTTAAAGGATGGGTTCTCAGCAATTACTGTTCAACTGCAGTTGATGATTCTAGTAGTCCTATCTCCTCTGAAGACAATCTTGTGACCTCCACCCAGGACCTCCTTTACCAGGTCTCAGCTGGGCCATCTCCTTTAGCACAAACAACAAAAGGCTCACCCTGCCCCTCCCACCCACTGACCTGAGGCAGGGGTGCAGGTTTTAGTTCTCAAAAAAGAGTGGAGGATGTTTTAAAGAAACAGAAAATATTTTTGCCATTTTTTTTTCAGGCCATTCCCTGTTACATTAGCTCTAATACTGAATGATACAGCTACTATTAAACTTGGAGCTTGAATAAGTATTCTAAAAAAGCAACTCTGAGCATGACACTCCCAAGCTTAAAATCAACCAGTGATTTTCCGTTGCCTTTTGGACAAGCTGTGGTGTCCTTAGTGTGATGTTCTTAACCTACAAGGCCCTCCATGGCTTCTTTCCAAGTCTCACAACTCAGCCCTGATAGACTCACATCCCATTTTCAATGCCCAGCCAATTTACGACAGACCTTCAGACACATCGTGCTCCCTAAGCCTCCACACTTCTATGCAAGCTGTTCCCTCTGAGAATCCCTTTTACTGAATCCACACTTCTGAGTGTTGAAGACTCAGCTCTGGAGTCCCCTCCACTCTGAAGCCTTCCTTATTCCCACTCCTGCCAACTCTGGTTTCAGGATCTCTTGTTCGCAGCGAGACTGCATCGAGTGCCTTCCTGTGTAGCCGCTGTCACGCCGCAGGCCCCTTGCCTGCCCATGTCCCCCACTGACCACGTGCAGCTTGAGGGCCGAGACTTGCCTTTTATTCCACTTTCCCCTGGGCCATTTATCATAAAGACCTCATAGCCAGGCTCAAGTCGAGTGGAATCCATAGATGAAGGAAGAAAGTTAAAGTAGATAAGGAAGGGGGATTCTTGGCACATTCAGAGACAATTAAACCTCTTTAATAAGTTGTGGTTTTGCCAACTCTAAGCATCAGAGGCTAAATTCTATGAATCAGGAAGTATCCTCTCTGACCAGGTATCTATATTTTTATAATATTTAAAGAGTTTTTTAACTTGGGAATTTATGGAGGTTTAAGAAAAAGGACTTAGTGAAAACTGAAGACATATTCTGGAGAGGCAGTGACTTGGATGTCCCTCTCCTGTGCCTCTCTGAAGAGCCAACGATGAACCTTACACAAGCACAAGCTCTGGGCCAGCCTGGACCTTCCTCAGCAGGCTCCACCTGGTTCTGTCTTTATGGCCAGGTGGGGGCTGGAATGCGGTTGAGTTTTAAGAACAGACTCTCAGTTTCTGGGAAGGTGCTACTCTTCTCAGCTCTGCAAAATACTGGCTGTGCCTCTGCAACGCGAAGGCACTAAACCCCCATCCTAAGCTCATGGTCTGTGAGCAGATTCTCTGGAAAGGCTTAGTATTCCTCCGGGCAAGGGTAGTTTTAGTCTGTTTGGTAAAAGAGTATTTTCCTGCTCAGATTCAAACTTATTTGGACCACATTTGCATAATGACACATTATTTCTCCCTTAACACCAGTAAACGTCCCCTGGGCAAGGCAATTTGAGACTTGACATCAGTTTAACTACTTGATGCTGGGTGATCTTGACTGAGGCCTGAAAGGGCCTATGTGGGGCCAGTGACACCCCCACCACGCTTGCCAGGTGCAAATCACTGGGAATGGTGTGTATGTGGAGAAGGTGGCAGTGGAGAGATAAAGGAAGTAACGAAACCAAGAGGACCCTGTGTGCATGATTTCCACTGGAGCTCTGCAGGGGCCAAAGCAGACGTGGAGGAGCTGTTTTCACAGGAATATTTGTGGCACCCAAGGCACAGCAGTGCTGTACCGGGACGCAGAGGACAAAGTACAATCTTGACGCACTTTCCTAGCATAGCAATGTCAGGAGAGTTTGCAGAGGGGAGCATGGTTGGAAGGCAGCACCCTAGGCAGGAAGGCAGCAGCAGGGTGCCTCCCTCAAGTGCCTGTGGAGAAAAGACACCCACACCGTCAGGAGGCTGGGCCAGATGCCCAGAAATACCCGGATGGGATGGTGGGGTGGGGGGTGGGGTGGGCAAGACCTAACAGAGGCTGAGATGTTGCAAATGCAGGTGGGGCTAAAGTCCAGCACATACAAATTAGCTTTCATGAACCAAAAAAAAAATGAACATTACTATTAAAGCAATCTTAGTTATGCCCTTCCTGCGCAAATTATTAAAAGCACCTAGAACCACTTCTGACAGAAAGCAGGTACTCAATAAATGTTATTCAGTTTGCAGCTGTGGAGGGATCATGAGGGAATGTGAGAACAGGTCTGATATGCAGCCAGGACACATGCTGGAACAGTTGTACTCACAACAAACATCGCCTCTGCACGGGGCCCGTGCTATTGGGCTTATCCTTTCGAATATTGCTGCTGGATGAGACAGTAAGAAATCTGGGATCATCCCGCCCTCCCCACTGGTGACTGTGAAAACACATCTGGGTCTGTTCAAAAGCAACCTGCCCTAAAAGAAAGGACTTGAAGCAGCTCGCTCGCTGCTTTGCTTGTCCCCACCCTCCCCTCTCCTCCCCAAGCACAACACACTAGTATTAGGCCAGTACCCTTTGCCAGACCCCTGGGGAGAGAAAGGAACAGAATGCAAGAGGGGAGCTTGCATTCCTTTCCCCCCTGATAGGGATGAAGTGTATCCCTCCCTATCTCTCCTGGTAAGGACTAAGCCGGAGCTGCAGGATGGATGTGACGAGGGCAGGGGTTCTAGGAGCTGGTTGTTTAAAAAGAATTTATTACAAGCAGCTGTTCTGGCCCACTTACTTACTGCCCCTGGAAAAACCCTCTGTAAAACCTACCCCTCTCCCCTTCCTGGGGTGGATGTTTTCTTCGACCTCCACCCATCTGTACCCAGATGCTCAAAATAAACAGCATTTTGCTAAACCTGAGGCTTCATGTGTCTCCCTCTCGGCTCCAGACCTAACAACTAGGAACATCCAAGCCAAGTTCTCTGTGGTCCTCTCTCATGGAAAGACTCAACATCCTTGACTTGGAATAACACAGCCCATCTTTTGTAGTGTTTTGTAAGTTTTGCCCTTAATGTGGGTGCTGGCCCGTCTGACAGTTGTTTTGTGAAGAGCAGGGAAGGGTGTTTTACAGCTCAGCTGCTGGGAAGCACAGATGTTACAGGCAGTGTCGTGGTGAGGTGGAAAAGGCTGCAAGGAAGGTGGCAGAGCATTAATTATCTTCCTGCAGCTGTTCATTAGCCCAGACGCCTTGTCTTGCCATTTTCAGGACTGACAGCCACACAATTCCAAAGCAAAGCAACCAGGAGATTTGAAGGAGAAAAAGAAGATCCACCTGAAGGTTAAAATGGAAAGCAACATACAGAACAGCTAGAGCTGCCCTGTCTTGGCTTCCTGGATCACAGAGGTGCCCTGGGGCTCGGCCCCAGCCAGTGCAGCAGGGAGCACCCAACACAGGCTGCAAGTGAGGGACGACCTTACCAGTGTGTGGGATCAGGATGCAGGGGCAAAGCCTTGTCCTTTTTAAACTTTAACTTTCAAGTGTCAGTGAAAGATGCTGAGCCGACAGCTCTGTAAACTTAAATGCTGAGTCAATTCAGACTGAGTAGAAGTACAGTTCTCATCAATGATCTAAAGAGAAGCATTTCAGACCTCAATATATTTAGCCTGCTGAGATCCATCTAACCTCCATTTTATTTTACTCCCCACAGGGGAAATAACAAATGACAGCCTCAAAAACTGACAGTACAATATTCAAATGGGCCTCTGTAAGCTTCACCCTGTCCATCCTGGCACCAAGCACCTGGTTCTAAGGTAGCACAATTATGTCGCCCTTCATTCTCCACATATGGTGCACCCTTTGGTTGCAGGCCCTATTCCCAGAGCAAATGTCTTTCTTGCTTCAAGAATGAATTCAAACCCCCACCCTTTCACGAATCCTTCAAGTTACACCAGAAAGACAAATGTGAGGAGGATTCTTCAGCAAGTTCATGGAAAACGCGTATTGTGAAAAACTGCATGGATTTCAATTTTTTTGCACCAAAATAAACTCATATTAGCTTGTTATAGCATGTCTGAACAGAGTCTAGTTTGAGGCACTAAGAAGCATAAGACGTCAGTTTGAAAAGAGTCCCTAGGAGAGCAATATGAATTCTGCTAAAACTGAAGCAAGAACAAACAGCAAATTTATGGTGAAGTTTGGGTGGAAGAATGGTGAAATCACTGATGCTTAATGAAGCTGATGAGGACAATGACCCAAAGAAATCAGTAGTTTACAAATGGATAATTCATCTTAAGAAGGGAGGAGATGATGTTGAAGGTGAAGCCCACAGCAGCAAATTATCCATATCAATTTGCAAGGACAAAATTAATTTTATTCGTATCCTAATTGAAGAGGACCAATGATTAACAGCAGAAACAATAGCCAACACCTTAGACATCCCAGTTGGTTCTGCTTACACAGTTCTGACTGAGAAATTAAAGTTGAACAAACTTTCCACTTGGTTGGTGCCAAAATTTTCATTGCACCCAGATCAGCTGTAAACAGTGAGTTACCCATTTGTAAACTACTTATTTCTTTGGGTCATTGTCCCCATAAGCTTTATTAAGCATCAATGATTTCACCATTCTACCACCCAAAGCAGAGCTTTCAACAGAAATTTTCAACAAGTGGGATCAAGACCCTGAAACATTTCTTCAAAGAATTGTAATAGCAGGTGAAACATGGCTTTACCAGTATGATCCTAAATACAAAACGCAAGCAAAGGACTGGCTACCAGGAGGTGAAAGTGGTCCAGTCAAAGCAAAAGTAGACCAGTCAAGGGCAAAGGTCACGGCAACTGTTTTTATACATCTGCTTATTATGAGAGTGTTTTGAGGAAGTTAGTCAAAGATTTAGCAGAAGAATGCCAGGGAAAGCTCTATCAGAGAGTCCTTCTCCACCACAATGCTCCTGCTCATTCTTGCTCTCATCAAACGGGCAATTTTGTGAGAGTTTCTATGGGAAATCATTAGGCATCCACCTTACAGACCCTATTTGACTCATTCTGACTCCTTTTGTTTCCTAATCTTGAAAGTCTGTAAAGGGCACCCATTTTTCTTCAGTTAATAATGTAAAAAACACTACATCAACACGGTTGAATTCCCAGGACTCTCAGTTCTTTAGATGGACTAAATGGCTGGCGTCATTGCTTGCAAAAGTGTCTGGACCTTGATGGGACTTATTTTGAGAAATAAAGTTTATATTTTTTAGTTTTATCTTTTAATTCCACTTTTCCACAAACTTTCTTAAATCCTCTCATACATTTTCTCTGCCACACATGCTTACTGGTTCCATGTGTGTCCCACTCAAAAGACCAGAAGAATAATCTGCTATGTGGTCCGAATGCAGAGCCTCCATCTGAGCGTGCTCAGGAAGCCTAGAGCTGGAGTGTGTAACGTGCCCCTGCCCCAGGCTTGCGGGCAGCTGCAGCCGCAGGCAGTCTCAGCCAGAGGATGCGGGCGAGTGAAGGTCTTCCTTGGCATTTCATTGGAATCTCTAGCAGGGTAGGCTCCAGCCCGCACCTGTCAGGCCTCATGCTGCTCCCAACGTTGGACACAGGCCACCCTGCAGTCACAGGGTCACAGCCACACGGCTGAGCCCTGTCCTGACTGCTCGCTCTGCCTCCCTGCAGACTCATCACGCTGACCCTCCCCTCATCACAACCGGCACATCACAGACAACCATGTGCGTTTTATTTGCCACATCCTGCCCACAGAATACCACCCATGGGCGGTTTCACAGCTGTGTCTCTAATGCCTCTGTTTGTGCTCTTGGTCTAAGTGCCACCGCATGCCCCAGAATGATAGGATGCAACAGAACCCAGGAGAAGGGGAAGTCAGAGATGCTCTCTCACCCCCACCACCACCCTACACACAGCCTAAGTCATTTGGGAGGACTGATTTTCATTTTTACGATATCTAGGCAAACAGATTCCTGCTTTCCTCAGTCATCAAGTTTGGCTTTCACTAAAAAAAGTTAATCTTTGTGTGTGACCTGAACCCTCACTTGAGGCTCCCAGTCATTTCTTCCAGCACCATTCCCACCATCTCTGTGGAGATGTAATGAGCCGGTTCCCACTCAGGCAATATGAGCTACAAGCCACTCTGACAAAATCGCGGAGGGTAAGGGATTAAAAGCCTGTCTACATCTGGAGCCACTCACTTGACCCCTTCCCTGGTCCAACCCCTTATCCAGCAGGCAAGATCTGGGTTCTTGCAAAGCAGGAGTGGATTCTGTCCTTTCTCTCTCCTTCGCTTCCTGAGCAGTACCTCAGAGCTATTCATTTTTCAGTGATTTTTCTTCATTCTTAGTAGTTCTACTCTGGGCATTTTGCTATTTTTATATTATTTATATGGGTGTGATCCTTTTGTGATGATTATCTGTGACTAATCCTCGCAGCTATGGCAAAATCAGTGTAACGGCTTGTACCACATCTAACAAGAGTTGATGTCTGTGTAGCTTTTTGTGTTAAGCAGCTTTGCAAGTTCACTTTAATTGACAAGAGAAAAAGAGACTATGCAATTAAAAAGGTGTTTATTATTTATTTTTTAATTTATAATTTATAGGAATTATGTACATAGCAGACAGACAATAAGGCAGGCTTTCTTTCAGTGTGATTTAATGAAGCCAGGTGGCACGTCAGCAGGGCCCTAGTGAAGGGCTCCATGTCCCCTTCTCCCTTGCTGTATGCTGTCAACAGACTGAAGTCACCCACTGCCCAGTCAGAGGCAAGAGAAATGAGGATGTTGTGCTAGTCCTCGGAATATGGTCACAGCATGGATCTCAAACCACTGTTTAAAACAGGAGCCACGTTTAAGCCATCACATTGCATTTCTGACAATGTGGGACAGGGAGAAGCCAATTCTCCCCCTGACGAGTGGCCGTCCCCCCAGACACGGGCAGTCAGACAAGCACAACTTAGCCTGCGAGTTTAAAGGGTTAAAGAGGAGATTTACAGGACCATATTTCTTTCCCTGAAACATCAGGCAGTTCATATGTACACATTTCTCTCCACTAAGACCTAATTTTCCACCATTTCTCTTGATTTGCAGCTCCCTTTTCTCCATTTCTTTGATTTAATGCCCAATTATTTTTTGTCCCATTGCCAGTAAAACAAAATATTTTATAACTGCTTCTTTGAGGTTTTTGGATACTGTTTTAAATACATGACTTACACACCTTATATTGCAAAAATTTAAAGGAATCTAATGAACACCTAGATATGGATTCTGCATTTTTCTCAACAAACCGACCTAAGCTTGACATTTAAAAGCACCATGCCGTACTTTAACAAATCCCTGGCATTCTCCTGTCTTTCAGCCTCCACTCAGCAGCCTCCGCGGTGTCAAGCTGAAAGTGGGAACAGAGACCCCACTTCTCCCCCTTCTGTGGCCCCCTTTCCCTGCCTTGGCAGTGAAGGCTACCGGACAGAGAACCAGCTGAGTAGTCAAGTGATTGGTGTCAGGTGCCACACCTGCCACCAACTCACTGTGCGGCCTTGGCTGACTCGCCTCACCAATTTGGTCCTTAGTTACCTCGTGTATAAAATGAGGGTTTTGAATCAAATCCCTTCTAATTTTCTTATGGTCATAAAACTCTGGGTTCCCTTCTGTGTCCTAGAAACAGGAATTAAACAACCAGAGCAATGAGTCTGGTTTTGATATTTGAGGAAGGAGAAAATAAAACATCAAGAGTCAAGGCTTGTCTACAATTAAAATCCTTTCCCCTGTTTAAGCCTCTTTTGGCCTGATTTTTGCATGTATATACACAAGGGCAGCAGGACAAAAAGGAAACTTACAGAAGTTGTCTCCAGTTTGTTTGATGATCTCACTTTTTTTCTTGCTCATTCTGTTTTACAGCTCATTGTTCTGTTCTCAAAATAAAAGTAAAATTCCCTTTGTTTTAAGAAGTATATGCGAACTTCATGAAAGCTGCAAAAATACTGGAGACACCCTGGGGTGTCTAAAACCCATCATCACAAAACCCGCTCTGGGTGTGTGGTCACAGCATGTGGCCACTCCATTCCAGGCCTGCTAGTGAGAAAGGACAACTTACTATTCAGGCAAAAGCCCCCTGAGTCAGCTTCCAGGTTCTGTCATACTTGATGTCAGGGCTCCTATTTGAATTCCACCATCCAGAGAAGACACAGCTGGCCCCAGCCAGGTCCCCACCCATGGGCCCAAGGCTGGGACTGGGTTCTACAGAGGGCGCTCCTACCAGAGACAAGATCTAGAGGGGCAAAAACACAGAGCCCAGGAAAAGATGAGATTCAAACTCAAGTCCAGAGACCAGAAGGATTAGAGGCAAGGAACCCAGAAGTGCAGA
This sequence comes from Eulemur rufifrons, assembly GCF_041146395.1. NCBI lineage: Eukaryota > Metazoa > Chordata > Mammalia > Primates > Lemuridae > Eulemur > Eulemur rufifrons. The sequence continues at coordinate 88,805,720 of NC_090990.1, forward strand.
GCTGGGTAGAGAAAGCCTAGAGGGAAATTAGAGTGGACTCAGTAAGAAGGGATTCCCAAGGCCACAAGGCCAGGGGGAAGCCTGAACAAATTACCATGTTAAGAAAAAGGGGGTCTGATTATATTGCATAGCAATTCAAATCAGCCCTTGTAGGAGGGCCTGAATTTTCCCCCAGCCCCCCACCGGGGCCAAACATACTCTCAAGTGCCCTGGGGCTTCCAAGGTGATTTCTACAAACCATGCAGGTGATAGTTGCTTCTTGTGGGCAGACAAGGATGGTGTCTAGTCCAGATAGGCTGGAATCAAGAGGATTCTGGAAAGATAGTGGCTTGTTGACCACATGCTGCTCCCCCTGCACTTCCATTTCCACCTAATCTCTATTTCCTAAAGAAAGTGGCCATCAGTGCCTATACACACCAGGGTGAATGTGGGGGAAGTTTCAGGGATTCAGTGGGAGAAGCTAGTGTGAACTTCTGCTCTGTGGGCTTGCTGAGAGCCTGGAGATCCAACTACAGAGGGCCCAGGTCAGAACCCACAGATGCTAGGGAGCTCGATGTGGGTGGAACATCCTCTTCCCAAACATACACATGCATCCTGCCAGGGGGAGGTCTATATCCATCTCAAGTGAGGGTCCTGTTCTCTCCGGCTCCAAGGTGGGCTGAGTCCTCCCTTCTCCTAGTGTTGGAAGGGCTCCCAGAGACAGGAAGACAAGCGACTCTTCCCAGAGTTCAGCTGCAACACTGGCCCTCAGGGGTGGACATCCTTTGGCCTCCCTCCAGAATACCTCACTTAAGGTTCTCCAACAGCCAAGCCTGAGCCCAAGTGAGGAGACAAAGAGAAAGAGCAGCACACCCTGCAGTGAAAGAAGGTGCAACTACATTGAACAGCATGATCCTGCCCTTTAGGAGCTTATATTAATATTACTAATATAGGGGAAATAAGAATCACAGCAAAATTTGTTTCTTTCCCTCAATTCTAAAAATAACCCATCATGAGAAAATCACTGTCTTTTCCACAGGACAGGTAGAGTTACTCACAAATGCATTCAATAAGCAGGAAATGGACACTTCCTTTTTTCCCATATTTTCTGGAGGAATTTTAAAAGTTAATTAAGTAAAGGGATTGGGCCAAGGAAGACGTCCTCCCTTGTGGCTTCTCACTTTTACTATGTCAGGCATAACTATAAAGCAAGGAAGCTGGTCTCATAATAAAGGCAACAGAAATTTATACACCCAAATGAACATAGTTGATGGAGTTTTAAGGGCTAATAAATAACACCTCTTTCTTCCTCACCTGGAGATTAAAACCAAATGAGAGAAATATACAGGAGTCATACAGATAGAATTCAAAATATCACCAATATTATTGACCATGAGGTTTAAAACCTGTGGCCAAGGGGACCTGCTAATACTTTATCTCTAAATTAATCAGATCTGCCCATGCAGACATCCCCAAGGAGCAGGCCAGGAGATCTGCAGGTTTACAAATTGGAAAGTAGAGCCCAGAAGGGGCTGAGCTGCTCATGCCCAGTCCTTCTCCCTAACTCACCATCAGATTCAGTTATGCTTGCCACCTCGGAGGAGTGAGGAGATGGAGAATGTCCCATAATGCTACTCTAGGGATGGACCCTCCCCAAGGTACAGGAAGCCAGGGGAAGATAGATGCCTGTCCCCGCCCAACAGCCGTCTCCTTCAAGATGCCCTAGGGACAGCTCCTTTCGTGAAGCTGACATTACTCAGAATGCTGTTGAGCTCCTCTCTGGGAATCCTATTCAGACCCTGTAGCTCATTCCTTAAATTCCCTTTGGTTACAGCAACATTTCATCTCCAAGCATGAAACAGCCAAGAATCCTCAGAGTAAAGTGGGTAGAAATCTTTTGGGTCAAAATGAGGTGACAGGGAGAGATGAATGTGGTCTTCTGGCCTGACAAACAGGCTGATACTGAAGTTCAATCAGTGGTTTCAATTGATGGCAGCATGCTGGGGTGACGGTGTGGTCACTGTGGTCATACTTGCTGAAGCTAAAAGTTGGGACATGTGATCTGACAAAGACTTCCAGCCACTTCCAATTATGAGCCACTATCTTCCAAATATAATGTAGATGCTGAAATATTGGACTTTCTGACATACTTCAATTGTTTATGAGTGGAACCAGATGAAATTTTGATAGAGAATCTTTGCAAAATCAATTCTGAACACATAGTTGACATGTGCAAAGTACTTATAAGTTGACAACTTTGAAGATAATAGTTTCATTTCACAAAATTCTGATATATTTGTGAAAAAAAATCATACTGGCTGCTTTATGGTGAAACTTCAAATGTGAACATTGGTGAGAGGTTCAACTGCTCGTATTGACTCTTAGCAGAAGCCAAAGCAGCTGCAACAGGTCAGCTGCTATCCGGAGAAAGGCTCGGGCTTCAAATGCATAAAGCACTTTTAACTGCACTTTAGTTTTAGAAGAGGGATTAATCATATTTTCTACTACACTTACATTTTCCATTGCTTTGCAATTAATTTTGTGAAAACACCTCTTCAATAAGACTGGAAACTAGTACTGGGGTTCAAAAGGTGGGTAGAAACAGAAGGTGAGGCATTTGAAGGTAATTAGAAACCCAGGAGCCAAAAGCAGATTCAGGAGACACTTCTGAAAAACTCTGGTGAGCAGAAGGGCTTCCCCCACAGTGGAGAGGACAGCCCTGCACAGGGAATCAGAGGAAGACAGGAAAGGACTGAGGGAGCAGGGAGAGTGGGTGCCTTAGTCCATTTTGTGTTGCTATTAAGGAACCCCTGAAACTGGGCAATTGATAAAGAAAAATGGTTTATTTGGCTCATGATTCTGCTTGCTGGCAGACTGGGAATCTGGTGAGGACCTTGGGCTGCTTCCTCTCAGGGTGGAAGGTGAAGGAGAGCTGGCGTGTGCAGAGATGACAAGGCAAGAGAGGAAGTAAGAGAGGGGGACGATGCCCAGCGCTTTTCAACAACCAGCTCTCCTGGGAACTGACAGTGAGACTGCATTCTCCCCTGAGGGAGGGCGGTCTTCTATTCATGAGGGATCTGCCCTCATGACCCAAAGGCCGCTCCTTAGGCCCTACCTCCAACACCAGGATCAAATTTCAACATGAGACTTGGGGGACAGACACCCAAACTATAGCAGCAAGCTGTGCAAAGTTTGGCATGATCAGAAAAAAATGAGGCTTTTTTCCTTTTACTTCCTCATAGTGAGGGTAAGAGGGGCTGGGGGTAAGGGAAAAAGGCAGTAGGAGCCCAGTTAAATGACACTCCTATAATAGAGGCCTTAAGAAATCTTAAGATATAGGGGACTCAGTCCTACCTCAGAGCTGTGACATTCAGGACATCGCTCCTGACACAGTCAGGCTTAGTGGTTCCCATCTGCATCGTGTGGGGAGGGAACACAGAGCCCCCCAGGGCCACATTACCGTAACATACTGCTCTTCTATGACATCCCAGAGGACTCTCATTAGAACTTCAGACTGTTCGCCCCTCTGCTCGGAAGATATTTTGACTGCTGTCCGGAAGACAAGAACAGCTGGGCTGTTAAAGTCAACAGGCTTCCACTTCCACACAGACCAGATTGTGTCATAATTGGAAACGTGAAATACGCCTTCCCCGGCTCCCACCCCTGAGGCTGGGCAAGGCCTGTTTGTGTTTCCTCCAAACCCCAGAAAGAGCCAGTCTCAGTCTTGAGTAAATGCTCCATTCTAGCTGGTAAGAAGAGGGCTCCATGGCCCCTGCCAGGTCCTTATAAAATCTGTGGGCTCAGCAGCCCTGTTTGGGGAAGGGGACCATACAGGGGACAGGAGGACGCAGAAGAGGCTAAGCCCTAATCCGGGCCTTATTAACTATGTTACTCTCACTCACACAGGAAATGTCCTCACCAGTCCCCTTCACCTGGCTATGGAAATCTTCTGGTCCTTCAAGGTTTGGCTCAGATCCGGCCTGTTGCATGAGGCATTCTGGCCACCTCAACATGCCCTCGCTCCTCCGAGTCTGCACTGCCATAATGCCCGCAGTTTGCACATGGGTATTCCCTGGGACCCAGAGGGAACTTCTGTGGGGCCAGGTCCTCTTTCCCTAAGCTGCTTTCTCTTCCTTATCCTGTAGTGCCCATCTCTTTCAATCCCTTCCTGAAGTTTCCACTCCACCCTTACTCCTCCTTCCTCCACCCGCGTTAGCCCTGCTATCTGTGATGGGTCAAAGTGGGTCTACTCTGCCCCAATTTCTGCTGCTGAGTGTGTGTCTAGGATTTCAGAGTCTAGGGGGACAGTGGACTTTAAGCTCCATCATTCCAGGCTGCGGTTTATTCTTTCCCCAAATATCTAAGCAAATCAGACACATCTCAAACTTCAGGGATTAGTTTCTTGCCAAAACCTATCACCAGTACCACTATTTCTCTTGTTAATATAATTTTGAACTAATTACTCTATCAAAAGCCCTCCCAACCTTCCTGAACAGTGAAGGAGACTGTGCCCAGTTCTCTCTTCCTAATTCCTGGGTTTCTCCGTGGCTTGTAGTGGGGTTAGGGGTGAAGAGAGTAAGAGAACTATCTTGCTTCCCAGACATGTTAGAACTTGTTTCTCCCCAACAAGAATGCAAATCCCTTTTTACCCCGCACAAAGTCTGACACAGCATCAGGCACAAGGGCTGGCGGAGCAGCAAGCTGGGATTGAACCCCGGCTTTGTCAGACCCCAAACTCCCACGCTGCCTCTGCTCCAGGCTGCATGTTTTCCCCTGTCCCCTAGTCTCCCAGAGCGGGGTGTCACATTTCCAAGGGCTAACCAAAAGGTCCTCTGGAAAAACAATTAAGACACCATTGGCTCTAGGGTAGGAGGGGAGGCGTGTTCAGAGGCAGCAGAGATTCCTTCGCCTGCCCTGCTGTGCGCGCCTTGCAGCCACACCCAGCCCCAGGCAGAGCAGCAACTCCCACGGCCATTGCCCACGTGTGGCACCGCCATCAGCAGCTCTGCCCCAGCGTTTGCCAAGGCATTTGACCCCCAACCAATATCCAGCCTGTAGCCAGGGAGAAATGGTGAGGAGGCCAGTTCAGGAACCCTACTCCTCGATAATAATTTGGCAGAGAGTAGGACCAGGAAGCATTAATAATTTGTATTCTTTTCTATCAACAAGACTCAGGCCCCAGAGTCAGTACAACTGGCCCAGACCCCAGGCCCAGACTGAGCTCTGACTCCGGCTCAGTAGACAGATGCTTTCACGCATGTGTTAGCACCGCAACCCTTTTTCCTAGTGAAATCTTAGACCCCAAAACAGAAAACCAGTGAAGTGATGGGAGTGGGAGAGGGGTCCCAGAGCCCCCATTGCCCTGGTCCTCCCAACTCATCCTCCCCCCACCTAACACCTAGGAGCACTCTGAAAACAATGGGTGCCTTGGGGAGGAGGGGGCAGGCAGGAAAGATGAACAGCACATTTGTTCTGCATAAGACCCCTTGAAGTGAGCTACCTCCTTTTCTACAGAGTAAATAATGGGCCTAGAAATCAGAATGAGGCCTGACACCAGACCTGTCAACATTTCCAGCATTGATGGTCTTTAAATATTCAAACGCTGAGATTTTGAAGGATCTTTGACTTTTCTCTTGATTTTTTTTTCCCCAAATGTCAAAAAGTACGGCTTTTGCTGAGTGAAGAGTCTGGTCTTGCTTTTCCTGGTGGGGAAAAAAACGAGGTGAAGTGAGAGAGAGAAGGTGAGAAAAAAAAACAGGATAAAGGATGAGGATGCTTAAGGGTGTCCTGAGGGACAAACTCGGAACTTAGAAAAGCTGGTGTGCAGGGGCTTGGAGAGACACAGCCCAGCTGCCTGTGCATGTGGGACTCTTCAGCCATGCCCTGCATTTCTCAGGCAAGGAAACTAAGGCCCCAAGAGGTGGACACAGTTAAGTAGATCATAAAGCCAAGTTCAAACAACAGTTAAGTCAAACTAGAGCTCACAGCTTCTGGAACTCAGACTAAGGCTCTTTTCTCCACGGTATTCTTAAAGGGGAAAGGCAGTTCTCACAGACTCCAGAAAAGGCCCCCATCCACATGAATCTGTTCTATCTGCAGGCATTTATTGAGCCCCTACTATGTACCATTCACTCCCTGAGCGTTGGGGACTAGAGGTGAACAAGAGACACTCCCTGCCCTTAACGAGTCCATAGACAGGCAGGTAAATACCAACTGCAGCACAATCTAATAGGTGTCATAATTGTCCTGGGTGTAAATTGGTGTCAGCAGGACCAGATATGTAATTTGTGGGATGCTTTACAAAATAAAGACCCAGGGCCCTTGTTCAAAGATGATTAAGAATGTTTAAACTGTGTTAGCAGGGCACTGGACCCAATGCAGAGCCTTTGTGAGTGCGGGGCCCTGTGCAACCACACGGACTGCATGGCCACAAAGCCAGCCTTGGGTGTGAGAGGAGGTGCTGCTGTAGCCAAGTCTGAAAAGACAAGAAGTCATCAACAGATAGGAGAGGAAGAGCATTCCAGAAAGAGAAAACAACACGTCTAAAGGCACAGAGAGGTGGAAGTACACGGTATATGTGAGAGATTGAGAGAAGTTCAGGGAGACCAGAGTCTAAGAAATGGGGCTGCCAAGCACCAAGATTCCCTTAAATCACACTAGGCAGTTATCATGCAGATATTGGTGAATCATGGAAGCTGCCCAGGATTATGGCCTCATGGGTAATTTAGGAAAGAAACCTGGACAGCAGCTGGGTGGGGAGACTGGAGTGTGAACCTGGAGCTAGACCCAAGTTAGGAGGTCAGTGGAACAATCCAGGCAAGAGCTGAAGAGAAACTATCCAGAGGGCATCCCAACATTCAAGAAAGAGTCCATGGCTAGAGACAGAGGTCTAGGGCTCATCCACGCACAGGGCCACTGACGAGGGTGGATTTGGTCACCCAGAGTGAGAATGAATGTGGGCTCCACAAATAAAGATACAGGTGGAAGAGAGACCTTGAAGGAGGGGTGTTAGAGGGAAGAGGATAATCAAACCAACAATACACATCATTCAAGAGCCAAGAGAGTAGCTCTTGAATTTTACAAGAGGGTGTAGCCAACTTGTCAAACAATGCAAGAATCAAGATAGGGACTATAGTGTCTGACATAGCTGAAGGAAGCAAGGGATGTTACATCTTTGTAACGTCCAAAGATATAAATGTGGTCAGAGATTGTTTCTCAGGTACTGGCAGTCTAGAAGAGCACAAGGAAGATAGAGAGCTCTGGCTCTCTACCTGGCCCATGGCTGGACCCCCAGCCCTGGTCCTCCATGGGGCTGCAGCAGCCTGAACCACTGGTTTGCCCTAGAGGTGAAGTGAAGAAGATCTTTGCTATGGTTTGAAAGTTTTTGTCTCCTGCAAATTTCTATGTTGAAATCCTCACTCCCATGGTGATGATATTAGGAGGTAGGACCTTGGGGGGGTGATTAGGTCACGGGGGCAGAGTCTTCATGATTGGGATTCGTGCCCTTATGAAAGAGGCCCCAGAAGGCCAACTTGCCCGTTTCCCTATATGAGGACACAGTGAGAAGGTGCCATCTACAAACTAGCCAGCGCCTTGATTTTGGACTTCCCAGCCTCCAGAATTATAAGAAATAAATTTCTGTTGTTTGTAAGCCACTCAGTCTAAGGTAGTTTGTTATAGCAACCCAAATGGACTAAGACACTTTTCCCACTTGCTCCTTCGTGGCTGCCATGCTTCTCCACAAGAGCTGCTGGAGGCCACATCTGACCTTGGGATGACATTGGCTTGTGCATCTGCCCCATGGTAACCCTCTCTCATCCTCACAGATGTAGACCCAGTCACTCCCCAGTTGCCAGCTATGCCCCAGCCCCTGTGGCCACCCAAGCTTTTGCACTGAGAATAAACTCTTCCCACCAACCTTGAAACTCTCTCCTGAGGCCCTAGACAGGAAGAACTCTCCTGTCCTGCCCGTTAGAACTCACCCAACATGGCAGTATTTTTTACTTTATTTACTCTTCCAGAATGACAACTAGCTCACTTGTCTTAGAATTTGGAACAAATTTCCCACAAGGACTGATTTAGCAGTCTGTGAGCCAGGTCCATACAGCATCACAGCAAGACTCCCTTGCTCCATGGGCCCTCAGGCAGTAGACTGACCTCCTGAGCGTCAGTGATTTCCTGCCCCATTAGGCACGTGGCCTAGGAGATTAACTGTCCAACATACAGCTCCCTTTTATTGAGTTCCTGCTGTATACCAGCTGTTTCACAGCATCAGCCCATTCTCTTCTCAATCCAAGCCAATGAGGTAGGTACTATTATTAGTAGTATTGTCCTATTTCCCAGAAAAGGTTAATCAGGGCAGCCAATGGTTGTACAGCAGTGCAAGAAGTGTTCACGTCCTCCCCATTGTGTCTGGGTTGAGAGGCCTTTACAAAATCTTTTGTACTTTTTAATATCTCCGGCAGTAATAATCTTCTGGCCTGAGATAGTCTTCTGGTACCTCCTCAAAGACAGCAAAATAAGAAATGGCAGCCAACAAAACCCCCTCTCTTAGTCTTGGCTTCACATCCACCAGCTACCACACTGCCCCGGGGGTGGGGAAGACAGGCCAGATTGGTTGTGCCTGAAGGCTTCCAACAGAGGCCTTCCTCCTGATCCTGAAATAGCCAGAGAACACGTGTGGCCCCACTCCCAGAAAAGCTTCCTGCTGTCCTGAATGCACACATGCGTACACACACATACACACACACACACACACACACACACTCGTACCCTGCAACCTCCTCCTTGCTGAGGAAAACTTGTTTCCCCTTACAGAGACAAAACACAAATGGGACCCACGTTGTACGTGGAAATGCAAGCCGGCAGTCCACACTGGCTCGGACTTGCTTACAGCTGGTGTTGCTTCTGATTTGGCCTCCATTCATTCTGACTAGTGCATGCCTATGCCGTATCTGTTGGTTAAATGTTTTTTACATCAGCACTGATTCTGGAGAAAATAAGGCTTAGACAGGTTAAGTATTAATATGTCAATAGACCCTCAGCTGTCAAATGACACAACCAGGACACACAACCAGCTCTGTCTAACTCTACGGCCCAGTGCTCTCGGTACCAGTGCTCCATATATCATCACTCTCTCGGCCACAATGCCTAGTGGCTCTCCATGCAGACAGGAAGCCTAGTGGTCCACCCAAATTTGCTGGATGTCCCATGATGGAAATGCAAAGTTGATCCCTTGTGGAACCTTGGCTGTGCACAATAAAGAAAGAACTCTAGGGAAAGGCAAACAATTAATCCCATTTTTGCAAATCTCGTGAATTTCAGATGAGCCATCTAGTTGGGCGAATGAATCAGAGCTTTTATATTCTCTGAACTGGATTACTGGTTCCTGGGAAATGCCCATAAATAAGCACGCTGTCCATTTCCAGGCCTTTACTTATGCTACCAAATGTTTTTAAAATCCTCAGCTTATTAGCAGGAGACCCTCATGAGTTTAGGGTAGTGGCCCAGACAGGGGGAAATACCAAGCTCAAACAGATGCAAATAACCAACGTTCTGCTCCCCTGAGAAATAACATCCAGGAAGCAATAACTAAGCCGTGAGTGTTAGGGCAGCGCTGCCCTGCCAGCAGCCATGGGACAAAGGGACAGAACAGCAGGGGCTTTGCTACCTACACTTGCCAGCTTCCCTGACTCACCAGGGCGGGTTCTCAAAGTGTGGCAGAAGCAGCAGGAGCATCCGGAAACTTGTTAGAAACACAAATGCTCCAGCCCCGTCCCAGAATTGCTGAAATACTGTTTTAACAAGCCCTCCTGTGGATTCTGATGTGTGCTGAAATTCAAGATCCACGCACTAGACGTTTGCAAAGATTCAAAACTGGACAAACCTGTCCCTTCGACCAAGAGAAATGAGGAATCCCAAGCCTTTAGAAAGAACTCTGTCTAAATAGGAAGTGATGTGAGGAAAGTGTCACCTTTAGGGCCAAAGCTGGAATTGTATCCCAGCTCAGCCACTTGCTCACTCTGTGGCCTTCAGCAAGTCACCTAAAGTTTCTAAGAATCAGTTTCATCATCTGTAAAATGAGAATCATAAAACCAAGCATAGTGCCTGGCATACAGGTGCTGCTAAATGAAAAGTAATTGTTGTAATGACACTTCATGTCAATCAGCAACTGGACATAACACCCACTGGTGCTGAGCACTTTCTTTCCTGCAGGTAGACAATGGGGGACATCAACACGAAGGAAGTGACATCCTCGCGGGGGACAGGGAGGCTCCTCTGGGCTCTGTGTGCTCAGCTAGAACGACAGGATCAGAACAATCCGATCCCATTGCACAGTTGAGGAGCAACAGACACGGAGCCCAGCACCAGATCTTCAGGGACAGAGTGTCACCACAGAAAAGCTGCTTGGCTCCTTCACACAAACTCTTTCCTAACAAACAGTTCCTTTGAGAGACTTCCCACGCCCCGCTGACATGCAACACAGAACTAACCAAGGCTTCCAAGCGCAAGCCATTTGTCGTCACAGAGCAGAGTGGGCCTTCACGAGGTGAACCCTATGATGCCCCAGTCCCATCAGGGAGGGGACGGAGGGCAGGAGAAGAGGGGAAGCAAAGAGGCAAGAGCGGAGTGGACACCGACACGTGCTGCGGGAGTCCGGAAGAGCGGACAGAACTGGCCGCGGGGCGTCTTCCCTCAGTGTGTCTGGCGCAGTGAGTGGGAGACAGCCTGAGGCTCGCGCTACTGTGCGGCCCCAGGAGATGCGGATGCTGCCCGTCAAGTTGTCCTTTAGGACCATAATCGCAGTGCTTGACACAGGGTCTCAAAGCCTGGATTCCACTCCTGGTGCTGGCCCCGCTTCTGTGACATGACACAGGGGCCTTGAGAAAGTCAATTAACCTCTCTGAACTTGTCTCTGGGTCTATAAATTAGGAAGCTATTCCTATCTCACAGAATTCTCTTAGGAATTTCACAAGGTGATGTACACTAGTGCTGTGCACAGTGTCTGCCACCTGGTAGTCCCTTAAAATGTGGAAGCTGGGATGAACGCCATGTGCAGTAACAGCAACACGGGGGAAGCCGGGCTGCACACGCTACCAGCACACCCACGGGCCCTGGGCCTGCTGCGCTTTGACACTGGCTGCAAGGACGTAGCTGCTGGCTCTGTGTCTCCTTCTCTGGCCCCTCTTCCCTTTTCTGCCCCCAAACTTGGGTATCCCAGGTTTGGTCTTTGGCGCTCTGCCCTCCTCTCTCCACCCCCTTCCCTGGCCTCACTCCCATTCACAGCTCCAGCCCTCACGTCCGAGGCGGTGATGCCCACCCCTCTGCCTATTCCTCATTCCAGACCCTAGTTTCGTTGTTTCCACTTAGAAACCCACAGTCATTTCAACTGCCTGGAAACAACCTCCTCATCAGATTACTCCACAAACCAACGCAGCCCTCACTTCTCTGCCCCTGCCTGTGCCACGACTTCCCTGCTCAGACTCCCCTTCCCCAGCTGGGGCAGGCTGTCCTATGACATGGCGCTGGTCCCCAGAACAGCACTACCCACTCAGTGCTGCAATTTCCTGGGCACCTGTCCCTCTGCACGTCTGGACAGGGACCTCCTTGAGGGCTGGATCCATTGTCTTGGTCACCTTTAACTCTAGTGCTGGACATATGGTGACCCAAATTTCAGCCTGACAATTGCTCTTTATTCAGGAATTCTTGAGGGAGCTGTGCATGTGAGGGATAAAGGCCCAACAGGACAGAGGGACCACTTTATTATTAACTGGACCCGTCCCAATTTCCCCTTCAGCTCTGCGGTGAGTTTAGCAAAGCATAAAACTCAGGCTCGGAATCCAGGTAGGAGCTCTTGGTTCTTCCAAGCCTGAATCCAGACCTTGGGGGTCTTTTCACCTCTGGCTAGTTTGCAAAGGAAAGATACCCGAAACCCTGACGAAGATGCCTGAGGAGGGAAGGGAAGGAGAGGAGAAGGAAGGGAGCAGAACTGGGAAGAAGGAAGAGGGCAGAGAGGGAGAGGGAGGGGAGGGGGGCGGCGAGTGGGGGGACTTTCCTTCCTCCAAATCCTCTTGCCCTCCTTCTCAGCACTCTATGACACAGATTAACTTAAGCTCTCTCTCAACAAATGAGAATCCTTTCTCTTTGGAAGGAAAAGGAGAGAAAATTGGGCTAAATAGCAAGATTATTTTTGACAGGCTGGGGAAAGAGGGAAATTAATAAACACTCCCAATTTAATAAATTTTGTCCCCTAGCATAGGAATGTGTCCTGACACAATGCCTCACACAATGTAATTGCTTAATAAAATGAAGAATAAATTGTAAAATATAAGAGTCTGTAGGAAAAGTTCTCGTAAATGAAGCATTATGGTCACAGCAATCACCGCGCTGCTCTGCTCTCCCAAGTGCGTGATGTCCTAGAGTCCCCAGTCGGTCCTCATTGACTCAACAGCCCACGGCTCTAAGGACATCAAAATGAACCCCAATGTTAGCTGAAAACTTTTTCTCATGCCAGCTGCTATTGCTTATTTCAGAAATACATTCTACAGTCAAGCAGCATAGTATTGTGACACATTGTTCTATGTTTTTTCATCCCTGGTTATTTGGAAGTCTGTGCTGCCCACCAGCCTCTCCCCGAAGAGTCTGAGTTATCCACAGCTTGGGGTGGGTGGGGTGGGAGAGAGAACAAGGAATTAAGTTTTCCAAGAAACAATGCTTTTGACGTTCAACTTCAGCTTTTTAAATTCACAGAAAACATAAAACTGTCTCTCTCTCTCTCTCTCTCTCTTTTCTTTAAGAGACAGGGTCTTGCTCTGTCACCCATCCTGGAGTGCAGTGGTGTGATCATAGCTTACTGTAACCTTGAACTCCTGGGCTCAAGTGATCCTCCTGCTTCAACCTTCTGAGTAGTTGGGACTACTGGTGTACTACCACACCCAGCTATTTTTTTTTTTTTTTTTTTTTTAGAGACGGGGTCTCACTCTGTTGCCCAGGCTGATCTCAAACTCCTGGGCTCAAGTGATCCTCCAACCTCTGCCTTCCAAAGTGCTGGGATTACAGGCATGAGCCAGCACACCCAGCCAGAAAACACAATACTCCTGAAAGCCCTGGTGTTCCAGTGCAAAAGCCAGGCACTTGAGAAAATGAGAGAGTTTTTCTGAACTCCACAGAATAGACAAGAGGGAGTGTATGGAGTGGGAGCAGCTTACCTCTACTGGAGGAGGGAAAGCTCGAGGACAGCACAGAGGAGAAAACAGTTATAGAGGTGCCTGTCCTGAGAAGACCCAGCCAGTCCCTTTCAGGATATCTGTCCCAGTGATTGTCTTCCAGAATTCCAAGTGGGAAGAAAGGTCCCCTTCTCTCTTCAAAGGGTCCCTAACTCTATTGAAGGGGGTGCATCATCCCTGAACACACACACACACATAGACACACACAAGGTGAACCCTGGGGATTTCAGAGGATCACTGTGACTAGCAAGACCTGAGTAAAGGCATGAGTTTGTTGGGCAGCGTGCAGGGTCACAAGAACTGAACCAAGAGGACAGACCATGCATTACATGAAATGCAGACACTTAGACAACCAATATAGGGAGAACAGAAGATGATGCCCCAGCCCAGCTAGGACCCACCACTGCACCCCAGAAGTCAGCCGGGACAGCAATCAACACACAAACCAGACAAGAACCTCCTTCCCAGATCGTGTTGCCATGATCCTGAGCTTATTCCTGTATATAAGTACAATCCCAGGCAGGAAAGGAGGGAAGAAGACATGAGAAGGGATGAAGAGCCTGATATGAGGTCTGAATTTTAAAATGACTGAGTTTTAATTGTTTGAGCAATTAGTGAAAAGAGACTACACATTAAGCCAGAATTTGACAAAGCTACCTTTAAGTGTCAAGTTTAAGTCTTTCCACCATAGCAAAAATAGGGCTGATGACAGTGATAGAAAAACCACGTCCCATTTCTGCACATCTGAGTTGTGACTAAGCTTCAAATCCACTACACACTTTGGTTTTGAGCAAGAGTAGGAACAAAACGGATGAAGTCCCTACTTCCCATGGAGCTTACGGTCCAGTGGGAAACCAGTCATTAAACAGGCAATTCTACAAATAAATAAATTATAGAGCAACACCTGCGCTTGAGGATATGAAGGAAAGTACAGGGAGGAGAGAGAGACCCTTGCCCCAGATCATCTCTCTTGTCTGTCGACACTCAGGTCAAAAATTCAGTATTTCCAAATGAATTCTGCTGGTTAATCATTGCCTTCTCTCTTATCCCTTCTTTAAATGCAAAGACCTGTGGAGGTCTTCAAGTTGCTAATATATCAATGTTGGAAGTTTAATAACTCTCATTCTGTCCAAACATCAAAAAGCAGGACAGCTCTGAAAGGCTATAGGGGAGGCAGGGCAGGAATTACCCAGGGAATGCTTTGCGGGGGGAGCAGCTCCCACACAACCGGACTGTTCAGCGAGCTTGCCCAGGGTTGCTCTGGCCTGTGCGATGGCATGTGGAACTTGGCAGAAGTGTGAAATGAGCCTGTGGGTATGATCTGACACCTTAGGATCCAGGGTGGGGCAAAGAGCACCCAGCTGTCAGAGTACCTGCAACTCTGGGAAAGAAGTTTAGGCTCTTTTCTAAACATGAGGGCTATCAGCTTTGATCTTAGAGGCCAGTGGGAAGCTGGGTCTTTCTTCCATCGAGGACAGGCGACCTAGTTAGCCAGAAATCTTTCTCACTTCCAGGGAGGAGAGAGATTTAACCATTGTGGTTAAATCCATTGTTCTGAAGTCCAGCTACGCTCAGACTCAGCCACTTACCAAATGAGGTACCAAACTTTGGGTGGTTTCCTTAACATCTCTGAAACTAAAATGGAAATAATAAATGTAGCTGTCTCAAGGGGTTGTTGCGAGATTAAATGATACGCTACCTGCAACAGCTGTAGGAATGCTTTTCCTGTGCTCCCTGGAGTTCAGACAGAGGCAGTGGTGTGACAGCCAGCCTCGGCCACCGGGCAGGGCTGGGACTCTGTGCTGGTGCCATGCAGCAGCAGCATCACAGGGGAGCTTGCAGACCTACAGATTCTCAGGCCCCACCCAGACCTGTGCAATGAGAATCTCTGAGCATCTGTTTTAACAAACTTCCAAGTGATCTTTGTGCATACTCAGGTTTGAGAAGCACAGCTCTACGTAATCACAGATACGCTTGAAGTCATCCACAGCGTCTGAGGGGGAACAGGAGTGTGGAGTTGAGTGGTCTAGCAGAGTAGTCTTAGGCAAGTGCTTTACTCTCCAGGGGCAGTGATACTTGTCCCAGATTTCTTATAAGATTGATGTAAGTATCCAATAATATGCCTGAAAGGGCTTTGAAACATATAAAACAACCTGGAAGTGTAAGAGTGCCTTATTAGTTGTAATTACCCCCACATTTGTAACAGGGCCCTTTAAAGGGACAATAGCCTACGTCTTGGCTTTTCTTCCCCCATCTTGACAAAACCTCCTACTGCTCTAGGAAAACTGTGAGAACATTGGCCCAGAATTCCCTGCATGTCTCCTTGGGAAAGCAAGCTGAGTCTGATAGCTCAAACCGCCACACGGTGTATCATAAGATCCCCGCAGCTCAGACCCGACAGCTACCCGCCCTGGCTTCTACACTGCACGGTCAGCCCAGAACAGCGGCGCTCCCGGTGCACAGGGGCTTTCTGCTGATGAAGCATGGCTTTCAGGGGCCCAGGATTTGAATAAATACCTAGAAGCCACAAAGAGTCGAGTTTCATACCCAAATAAGAAAGAACTTTGCAGCTGTCAGAGCTGCCCCAAGACGGCATGAGTTCCCTAGTAGGTAGGGAGTAAGATCCCTGACCCAAGACATGGTTACTTGTGGGCTGTTGCCCTCTGGTAGGACTATTTTATAATTTCCCCTTCTACTCGGCTCTCTCGCGGGCAGTATGCTCTGCCTGGAACCTGAGGTGTCTTTTTAAAATACCCCTTAATTCCCTTCTATAATTCAGTGGATATGTGTTCATCACTTAGCAGGTGTAAGCACTGTGCTAGCTTCTCAGGATGAAGGGCCTTGCCTGGCAGCTGAGATCTGACCCACAAGGAGGAGCCGACCATGGGACTACCAAGGGGACAAGTGGGGAGAGGCAGTTACCGAGGCCGGAACGCTGAAGCACAGAGCGGGGACACGAGGCAAGAGAATGGGAGGGAGAAAACCGCAGGGTGGGACCATATCACACAGGCGAGGCTCCGAGCATGCAAAGGGCCAGGATTCTGTGTTCTCTCTCCTGTCCGCACTGCGGCACCGAGCAGACCTGCTGATCACCAGCACCATCAAGGTTTCTTTGGTGAGCACCTACCTCCTGCTACGAGCCTCGGGAGGACACCGGGACCTGGTCCGCACATCCAGCTGGGCTTCTTCTGAACACCCTCCAGTCTGCCGCCAGCTTTCAGACTCCTTCTTCATCCAGCATCACTGAAGGCCTCGGCTTTGACAGCAGACCGCCTTCCTTCCGATCCACTTGCTAGCTGCAGAAACAAAGCCCTTTTTTTCCTTTCCCCTGCCCTTTCCATGCGATGAAACACAGGAACACACTGGCTGTGGATCAAAGACATCTGGGGAAAGCAAGCCCAGCCTGTGTGTGGAGCCACATGGCACTGTGGTCACAGGCATAGGCTCCAGCGTCCTGATGCCTGGGTTTCCACGCTGGCACTGCCTCACTTTTCAGCTCTGTGAGCTTGGATAAGCCACTTACCTTCTTGGTGCCTCAGTTTTGCTATATGTAAAATGAGGGTAGCAATAGTGTCAACTTCATGGGAGGGTGAGTTCGGACTGATATTTTACACATAACTTAGAACAGTGGCTGGTACTTAGTAAATACTTATTAAATAATAAGCATGAAGCCTTATTCAGCCCAGACTTTGGCTTTTCCCAAGTTTTAACATTCGTTCAACGTCAAAGAACTATCTGTTGAGCACCTAGCATGCGCCAGGTATTCTGCTCGGTGTGGATTCACGGAAAGGACTTTGGGCTAGAAGCCAGAAGGCCTCATTCTGGTGTCAACTGTGCTATGAACGAGGCAACCAAGACCCAACCACCTCATCTCTCAAGTCTCAGGTTTCTTCCCCTTTAAAGGAGCATGCTGGAACCAGCTGATGTCTGCTGGCCAGCCCGGTCCTCACAGGCAGTAAACGACCACCCTGGGGAGAACACAGCCCGCGGCCCTCCCCAGAGCCCAGCTGGCCCCCTGGCCACTGACACCCATGGGGCCCCAGTGCCCCTGAGAGAAGCAGGCCTGACCACTGTCTTGTGCTTGCGATAAAATATTGATTAGGGAGTTTAAAATTTCAAAATGATTTAGGAGCCCTGGGCTGGGGATGTAATGTGCTGTGCCCAGCTGCGTTATGAGCCATCTATCTCCCGTCAGCGAGCAGCAAGAAACTGACAGAATCAATGCAAACGTGTCTGGAGACAGGCTTGACTCATTTCCTTCTGCCTGGGGCTGTGGCTGGAGTGGGACAGCCGGGGAGATCCACACTGAGGCCAGGACCCCGCACCCACCTCCCTGGCACTGGGCAGGCAGCACTGTGAAGGTGCCGTGTTCCCGCCTCCCCTGGCAGTGCGGGTGTCTCTGCCAGTGCACCTGGTAATCTAGAACTTCCGTTCTCTTCTTTCCACCTCTGAGGGTCTAGATTGGATCTTCTGGCCTGTGGCCTGAAAGGGAAATAATAATAATAGCTGCCTCCTATTTAGCCCCTGAAATGTGCCAAGAATCTTAAAAGAATCATCATTACGTAATTTCAGAGAGCCTCAGTTTCCTTACCTGTGAAAGGAAAAGAATAACACCTTCCTTGCAGCATTGATATAAGATTCAGGCAGATGCTTGGTGAATGTACTTAATGCCACTGAAGATGGTTAAAATGATCAATTTCATGTTATATATAATTTATCACAATAAATAATAACCACAAAAATGTTAGAGCAGATAAACCACATTGCACAGTACACAGAAGCCTCTCCATAAATGGCAGCTGCTGAGAAAACTGGGAAGCAGAGTTGCAGTAACAAGTGCCACGTCCAAGGTAACAAAGTTTCACAGCAGCAGAACCAGCATTTGAACCCAGATCTGCCTGACGCCAAACCAGACCATCATCCTCCACGCTGCACGGTGTGCCGGGAGAGAGAAGAGGTGTGCTGCAGGGTGGCTTCTGCGCCCTTGTCCGCAGGGTCCCTTGATGCTGCTCCCCTATTTCCCAACCAGCATCCCAGACACAGGCTTGCATTACTCAGTGAGGTTAATAAACATGTCATTCCCAGGGAATGGCCTTGCTCTTTCCTGCCTTACACATGGTTCTATGCACCTGAGCCATTTATTAAATGTGCTGAAAGGCTTAAATAAGAATTTAATTTTTCTGAATAAACAATGGTGTGTGCAGCAAGCAAACAGAATTACTTGTTTAATCTTACCCTTGCATGCCTGCTCTGCTTGCAGTGGCTGGCTAAACCCAGGAGCTGCGTGACATCTGAAGATTCAGGATACTAAGGAGAGCATCTATAAAAAAACCTGCTTATTATGTTAAGAACATGCCCATCTGTAGGTCCTTTTAACTCAGGATTTTTTTCGTGATGAACTTATCTTCCTAAGGACATATGTACTAAAGCCACTTTTACCCAAGGCTGTGTTGAGCCCCTCACAACGCAGGATATAGACCTACTCTGTTTTCTCACTCCAAGACTCAAATCCTGGAATCTTCATGTGGCCTTTGCTTGATCATAATCTTTTATTCACCCCTTCCTGTAGTCTGTCATTTTTCTTTTTTATTTACCATAGTCATTCATTTAAAAAACATCTGTTGAGCTGCCGTTTATTGAGATACTGTGTTAGGCTCTTTACATATATTATTTCTTTTTATCCTCATACCCATCCCTGCAAAGCAGATATTATCCCATTTTTTAGGTAATTAAATTGTGGCTCAAAGAGGTAGGCACTGGGGAATAATTTTTATAGAGTGGTAACATGAATTAGCTTATACTTCAGAAAGATCACTCAAGTGGAGAATAGGTTATCAAGGTATAAATATGAAGGCAGAGAAACCAATTAGGAGACTATTGTAATAGTCCAGGTGCAAAGTGTTAATGGCCTAACTTAAAGCAGAAGCAGAGGGATTAAAGAGTTTTGGGGGAAAGGGATAATGAGTACATTTTGCATTTCTGGGCCATTTCCTTGAATCTTCATTTCTAGGTTCAATGACAGGGCACCATCTACTCTAAGTTCAGAGACAAAACAGGTAGAGGCTTCACAGAGAAGGCACAGAGATGAAGGATAAAACGCACATTAGCCAGACCTCTTATTCACCGCCTCTCTCCTTTATGGGATGCCAGGGACAACAAGGAAGTATGAATATGTGAGTTTGTGTTTATTTTGTTTCTGTTTGGTGAAGAGCTGTGTTCTTTCGTTTTCCCTGTATTTTCCTAATTCCATGGAAGAAAGACCAAGACCCATCTTTGATGCTGAGAAATGATCTAGAATTGTGCTCTAGTAGGCCCATAAGCATACCTTCTAAGTTCGTGAACTCAACGAAGATCCCCTTTCCTTGTTATATACGACAAGTAAAATGAACTGAGTAGAGAAAAAAATTCATTTATATGGTATCCTACAAAGAAAGAATAATGTGCTACATGGTATTATTATTCTCAATTGTTCACTCTTCCTTTCTGTAAGAGAAATATGCATACCTGTCCATTGCCAAGCAATTTACAGAAACTCCTTGTGACAGGAGTATATTCCCTGCCCCATTGACCTCAGGCTGCATGTGACTTGTTTTGGCCAACTGAATGTGAACTAAAGTGACATATGCCACATTCTACATAAGGGCCATTGTATGATTCAACCATGTTTCTCTTTCATTTTTCATAAGAACAGTGATCCCAGATGGTGGCTACTTCTTTAACCTTGATTCTTAAAGGAGGAAGATATTTAGAGAAAGAGTGGTGCCATTCCAACCCACAGCCAGTCTGAAATGAGATCACAAAATAAACTTTTGTTGTAAGCCACTGAAATTTGGGAGTTGCTTGTTACTGCAATAGAACCTGCATAAAACTGACTAATACATGTGAGAACCTATACACACAAGGTTCCATATGGAGCTTTAACTTTTGTCAAAGACTTTTCCAACTAGAATGGAAGTTGTGCACAAATGACTAAAGGAAAAGGGGCCTTCATTTCTCTCCAAAGTGATGGCCCACTTAGAGCAATGAAACAGTTTCCCGGCTTCCATTCACTGCACAAAATCTATCAGATTTCTCACAAAAGACCTTTGATCATCATCTTTGTTAGGCAAGAAACATTGGTAGGGTTTTCAAGTTCCCTAAATTAAAATTATTCAGTTGAAGCCTAATACTAAATAAATCTAAGAAATAAGACTGAGGGAGCTGATTTCATGCTTTTTTTTTTCATTCACAAACTTGACCATTTCCATTTATAAAACACCAAGGCAGTGGACCGTCTGCCACTTAGGTTTCAACAGCAGCACTTTAGCAGACAATGCGTTTTGCCTGAGGGAAGTTACCTTCCTTCTTGTGTCAGCTCATCCGGAGAGAGACAAAGAGAAGAGCTTTTGTATTAACCTGAGGAAGATGTTGCTAGAAGAGGTTTCATAGTTTATCCCAACTTCCTATTTAAAGATGAAAAAATTGAAGATATAATTTGACTTATACAAAGTCAGGGCTGACACATAATAGGCACTCAATAAAAAACTGTTGAGTAAATGAATGAATGGAAAACTGAATGAATGAATGCTCACCCAGATTGCTGGTGGAGGACTGGCCCTGATAGACCCTGTAAACCATGTCAAATGTACAGTTTCACTGGGGTTGTCGGGTTTAGCAATCTCATTCTGTGTTCTCGGTTCTTGGTGCACTCATGGCTGAAGAATGACCAGATGCACCAAAGTAAGGCAAGCACAAAAATGAGGCTTATTGAGAAGGGAAGATAGGATTGTAAAGCAAGAGCAAGATATAGGTTTACAGAGCACAATACATACACCACAGATGACAATCAGACACGTTGTCATAGAAATAGAGAGAGGAAAAAAAAAAAAAAAAAGAGGGCTTGGTTATGGTCTGGGTCTTGTTTTATAGCATCCAGATAGGGACCTCCCTGTGGTTCAAATGTCACCATGGAGCCACTTTGATTGGACAGTTGGGAGTTATAAGACCTGAGTTTACTGTGCATGCAGATCTCCCATAAGTGTCTCTGAAAGCTGGCTAGTTCTAGGTCACTTTCCAGACTGGAATGAAGAACAGGAATTGATGGTAGAAAAATGTGTGCTCTCTTTGATTCTAACTGATGCTATTCGCTTCTGTGACTATGCTTGCTTTTAGTTGTTTGATAAATATAGTTAATCAGAATGAAAACCAGGGATAAGAGCAAAGGTAACTCCATGCTAGGCTAGGCTTCCTGGATGTGAGAAGCCTAGTCCTGCTTCTGTATATATGGCTTGCTGGCTTGGTGCTTAGCGTAAGTGGAGCCATGGCAGGCTTCACTAAAGTAAAGGAAAACAAAGCGGGGGGGGGGGGGGGGGGGGGAGGGGGGCTGGAGGGGGTGTTAACCGCAAGTTACTTCCTGATAAAGGGCTGGAGAGTCCAGGTGCCTTCCAACCAACTAGGTAGATAAGAAGAGCAAGACATGATCAGCACATGAATGGCTTGTGCAGGGCGTGTGTTCCCACTATCGCTTGTAACCAAAAACTAGAAGGTATGCAACAACAGCCCCCCTCCCCCGTCGGAGACCCTCCTCTTCCCCTGGATGATGTTAACTACAACTGGCGCCAGTGCAAAAAGCCCGAAGCTTAGAGTCAACAAACCAGAAGCCAACGCGATCAGCCACTTCTAAAAAAAGAACAAATAAACTGAAGGGGGATGATGTGCAGACTAGTGTGTTGTGTGCAGACTAGTGTGTCGTGTGCAGACTAACGTGTCGTGTACAGACTAACGTGTCGTGTGCAGACTAGCGTGTCGTGTGAAAACTAGCATACAGAAAAATATAAAAGCTTAACCTTTACCCCAGGGCGGGGTCCTAGTTCCTGGAGAGGCCACTGCGTTGGTGCTCTGGAATTTGGACCCTGGCCCGGGGCTAGTCAATAAACTCCTTTGCCTTTTTGCAACCTCAGTGACTCTGCCTCTCTGTTCCTGGGGCCAAGGGGAACCGGATCTAACACTATCATACCTATCTCTGCTGCTTGGCCTGTGGGCTAGAGGGTCATCTGCATTCTTTTGCAGTTGGCACACTAAGCTCTGATTGGCAGATTCGTAAAGTATTCCCATGGATTAAGGTGTGGCAGCACCAGGACAGGGGCCCACTTTCATCCCTAGGAGACCTGGAATCCCTCGCCATCTACCTAACAGGGTGAATTGTATTTTACCATTCAATCGTTAATACCCAAATTTGGCAGATACGATGCTGCTCCTGTGTGCTAGATACAATGATGGACTCTGGGGACACAAAGATGGCTCAGGCAGGTCACAGCCTCTGCCCCCAAGAGCCGTCAGCCCAATAGCAGCCCCTCACCCCACTGCCTTCTCCACTAACACCACCTTTGTACTCTATTCCTTCACTTCTCCAGTGACTGTCCCCTTCTGGTATGCTAGCAGTTTGAAAGTGATGGTCACACTCTTCGGTCACAGGACCTCTTTATATTTTTTAGAAAGTATTGGGGACCCCCAAAGTGTTACTGGAAGCTCAGCACTTGTCCTTGAGGCCGCATCAGAAGAACAAGAACAAATGGTTTGAGGAGAAGGAAAGAGGAGTCTATTAATTTGCTGGCAAATGAGGAAGACGGAGACTCCTTTCTAAAATATGCCATTGTCCTAATAATAAGCACAAATGCAGAGCTTTTAAAGGGTGGGTTCTCAGTAATTGCTTCAAGCAATTGCTGTTCAGCTACAGTTGATGATTCTGATGGTCCCATCTCTGCCCAAGACAATCCCACGACCTCCACCCACCTGGGAGGTTCACCAGGACCTCCAGGCCCCCACCACTCCAGGACCTCGGCCCACTGAGCCATCTCTGTAGCACAAAACCACTAGCCTGAGGCAGGGATACAGGTTTCAGTTCCCAAAAGGAGTGAATGAGGTTTTAAGAGACAGAAAACTTTTTTTTTTTTTTTTGCCACTTTTCCTCAGGCCATTCCCTCTATAACAAAAGGGCTTTTGTTTAATGCATTGGTTTTTTTCATTTTCCACAAGAACTGTTAACGCTAACAATATTTACTGTAATCAAAATTAAAAATAAGAAATGTTTAAAATATTTACTATTCATTCATTTAAATATAACTATAATAAACCCACTACATGTTAATACAAATAACATATTTTAATTTTTGCAAATAGTATAGTTTCAAGATAAAAAATAATTTCAGTAAAAAGGGAAGCATTGTTTTTACATTTTTAAAATATCTGCTTCTGTACTTAATCTCTTGCAATATCACATATCCTGTTAAACTCCTCTAGTATACCATGAGAATATGGGAGTGAAAACAAAAAATCAAATAACATCTTAATGTTTTTTTGAAAATGGTTTTGATTTCATGAATCCCCTGAGAGGTCTTATGGACACCCAAAGATCCCTGGACCACTACGAAAATCAGTGAATAAAACTTTATCTTCCCCTGAAATGGAAAAAATAAAAGGTGGGGAGGAAAATTGGGAAGTTATAAGAGAAAGGGAAATGCTACCATCTTGTTTGTGAAACCTCTGAACAGGTGCTCATTCAGCACATGAAGAGTCAGACTGGGACGTGACCTCCCTCTCTGACCACTTAATGATTTTTCTAAGGATGGATGGCAGCTCCAGAAACTTTGAATGCTCTTTACATCAGGCCTCATGAAATTTGAGGCAGAATCATTGCTCCACCAATATTTCCCCTCCATTAATCCAATTCAAATAACTCACAAGAATAAAAGAAGTTGGTTTAAAGAAAAAGGTACCATTATCCATATTCCAATCTCATGTCAAATAAACACTATCACCTTTGCAGCAGTGAAGACAAGAATAATATACCCACAAAAACATTTCTAAATCTATGAAATCTTCCTTTTATGCGTATATTAATCCAAGGGTACCCCTCTTGTACCAAAAAGGATTTATGAGAGACTGTAAAATACATAAAGTACAGACTACTGAAAATAAAAATAACAATAACATAAGAGTAAATCAATAACTAACAGCAATATAAAGCCAGAGAGTGATAATAGACAGAAATGCAAGATGAAGAGACCTGAACAATTATTTAAATAATTTCCATTTGATATCCATATTCCTTTTAGCCCTAGCATAGGCAGAAACACAATTATCTAGACGATAATGATATGCTAACTTTATCTATCATAGCTTTACCGGCAGGAACACCGTGGGTCCTCACAGAGGGAACAATAGGTGGCATAGAGGAAAAACATGTCTTACAACTTCCCTTCATGCAAGCTGAGGGCAGATTTAATATCTGTAATATGTTGAAGGTTTCATGATTCTAGGTAATCTCCATCTACTTTTGCAAAGATTTGTGATGGCTTTTCACTTTCAGTGAGCACATGGACACTCCCTATTCAGCATTCAGGGCTCCAACCCAATTTCCTGAAGTTATCATTCACTACACTCACACCCAACCCTACCCCAGACACTTCTGCAAACCTTGATTCCTGCCTCCACGCTTTGGTCTATGCCATTTCTCCCATTCAGTATGTGCCCAAGAGGTTTGTTACCTTAGGGCACAGGCTATGGTCGGAGAAATAGATATGAGTAAACAGTCTTTCTTAAGCTCTTTGCATATTTTGTTTTATTGTTATGGAGCTTTCAGGAGGAATAGAATGTAATGAAACAGATCATCCAGACCTGGACAATAGCTCTATGATTCATTTAGTGTTTCCATGGCCCAGACCCTCCCACCCCCTTCCCTTCCTTCACCCTAGGCCACTTACTAAATTCCATGGAAGATGATCATTCATTCACTCATTCAGCAAAGGTTTAAGAGCCAGGTGCTGTTCTCAGTCATGGGGGTGTAACAGTGAGCAAGATAGACTTAATCCTAGTCAACATAGACAAAAACACAAGTCAACAAAGGAATTGCAAGTTTTAAATAATGCTATAAAAGCTAAATAGCTAAAATAGCATTTCTATAGCTAAAATGCTATGAAACAAGGGGCTGAGGATGAAGTTAACACTTTAGATAGTGGGATCAAGAGAAGCATCTTTAAAGAGTGATGTTTAAACAAAGATCTAAAAAAACAACAGGGAGCTGTCACATGAAAAGGGAAAAAAAACATTCAGATGAGTAAGTTGTGAGTTAATTTCATCATCTGTTAAACAGAAGAATAACAGCTCCTACCTTGGGTGGGTGAGTGAGAATCTAATCTGTTAAGCCATGGAAAGCACTTGTACCTGGCCTGGCCCATAACATGTGCCACTAAGTTAGAGAAGACATTATCCTTGCAGGCAAAGGGGATAGCATGTGAAAACCCTTGCTGTGTAGGGAGTGTGGCGTGGTCAAGGACTGCAAGCAGAGCAGCCTGGCTGCAGCATGGCGAATGACGAGGAGCGTGTGGAGGGAAGGCTGGGAGGGAAGGAGGGCCAGATCATGCAAGGCCTGATAAGCATGTTAACGAGCAGTGTAAAAATTTGGAAGATTTTAAGCAAGGAAGTTGTAGCTGTGTGTACAAAGTGCTGTAATATAGAGTAAGACCAAAAGAAAAAAGACCAATTAAAAGGTGGCTATCCTCATCCTAATGGAAGATGTTGTAGGCCATGGCTAAGAACAGCTATGGACATAGCAGGTCTGTTTCAGAGTTTGAATTGACGGGGTCTGTTGACAGATATGGCATTGATGGGCTGGGAAAAGAGTTGGGAAACGAGGACCAAGAGTACCTTCCTCAGTCTGAAATGTCTGCAAGAGGCAATGTCAAGTGGACAATTGGATTTATGAATCTAGAACTCAGAGGAGAGGTCTAGACTGAAGATATAAATATTGGAGACATTGGTGTAAAAGCTGTATTGCAATACATGGAAGCTGAGTAGATCAGCTAGGAAGAAACATTGGAGAGGCAAAGAGAGAAGAACTAAGAACAAGCTCTGAAGAAGTAGAGGTTGGGTGGAGGAGAGTCAGTCAAGGAGACCAGGGGGTGTGATCAGTGAGGTCAGAGAAGAACCAGGGGAAAAACTGTTATGGAAGGTAAGGAAACAAGAGGGTTTCAAGGAGGAGGAAATATTCAACATTGTCCCCAAGCTGTTGACAGTCCAAACAAGATGGGAACAAAAAAATCAATTATTGAATTTGATAACAGGAAGGTTATTGGAAATCTTGGCAGAATCAAGTTTAATCAATTGCTAGGGCCAAAGACTTGATGTGAATAGGTTGAAGAGAAATCGGTAAGTGAAGACATGCAAATACTGTGTGTAGACAGCTCTTTTGAAAAGTTTGTATAAAAAGAAAATCAGAGAAATGGGACAATGGCTGGAGAGACGTGGGTCAAGGAATGAGTTCTGCCATGACTGATCACCAGGACTCACAAGGAATGAACTTCAGCTTCCATGAGTTTACCTTGGAAAGTCTAGATTCAGTTACCAAAGCCCAAGTAGATTGTCTTTTGTCCCCACAGAGGGAGCATGAAGTTGTAGGAAAACACTGACAGGGCAATGTCAGTGGTCTTACCTGGGAGTACCTGCTGATTTTTCCCCCTGCCTAGCTATTGTTTTCCTTTTCCAGCCTCCGTAGAACTTCCCTAAAGTTTCTCCATTCCAACATCAAAATGACCTTCTATGATATATTCAAGAAATTAATTTAATTTGCAACTATTTGGGGCTGGAAGACATGTGTTCCATATGTCCTCATCCCTGCCTAAATATGGCAACATTTCCCCCTCCCACCTGGATGCAGAGTAAATCATTAAGTTTCAATGCGCCAAAGCAGTGTTCATTTAGATAGACACTACAGTGAGCCAAATATACTCATTTAAACGTCAATAAATCCGACCTCCAACTGAGTCCATTTGTGCAGAGGGAGGCAGGATGAATTTGAGGAACATCAGAGAACCCCGTTAGCTCTCAAGATGTTATTAAAGAGGAGGAAGCTCCAACCTCCTACCAATAGTTCCTAAATGTGATCACTTTCAATTTGTTCAATTCAGTGGATAAGTGATATACGGAATTGAGGCTTGGAACACATCCTAACTAGAATTCCAATGCTGTAATGTTCTAGCAGGAACTGCGAGCACATGTTCCCATCCACCCTGCTGAATTAATCTGGACCCATTGTGGCTGGGTAGTCTGCTGGTATCTGAAACCAGCAAACTTGCAAAAAGCAGGGTCTGCTTCTATCACCAACTTACCAAAATATAATGGCCCTCCAACCTCCAAATGCTGTTTGCTTATTGATTATTTTATTTCTGTACTTTATACAAAAATAAAGTACAGAAATACTTTATCGTAGCATGACATCAGAAGAGAATACAAAGGCAGTTCCCCAATCAAGATTCCATTTAAACTTTATAAATTAAGGTAATCACTGGTTGGTTTGAAGATAGAGGTTTTGCCTCGAATTAGGCCATTAGTGGCCATAAAGTAACATGCTAATATAGATTTCCACAAGAATATTTAGGTTTCAAGCCTCTTTCATGTCACCCAGAAACGGAGGCTCAGTAAAAATTTTCATTAAAGCACTTCATCACATTTTTCTTTCTAACCTAACAAATTCTTTCTAACCTAACAAATAATGTTCTTTCTAACCTGACAAATGAGTAAAACCATAATTAATGAATGTTCTAGGTGTTTATCCTTGCTCTAAGCAGTCATCATTTTAAAATAATAAAGTGGAGAGAAAGGCAGAAAGGAATCTAATGTTTGAGTTTTCAGTGTGGGCCAGGAGCTGTGTTAGGTCTTCTCCATTCAGTAACTGATGAGACTCACATGCCTCTCATAAAAGGTAAGTATCGTTACCGCCATTTACCGGTGAGGAAGCAGGATCTGGCGTGTTAAGTGATTCGCCCAAGGTCACACTTCCAGAAGAAATTGAATCATATTTGGCTGTTCCCAAAGCCCATATGCTCTTCCCACCCCACTGGGCAGCCTCTCTCACAAAATGACCCAAAACGTATTACAAATGAGAAAGGAGAGGGAGTCAAAACAATTATTTATAGGGTCTAGACTCTAGAACATTCACCTTTACAAGAAATAAATCATGTTACCACACTGATCCATGCCAGTGAGTTAACTTCTCATTTATTCCTTATACAAAATAATCTAATTATTTCAAGCCACTAGGGATCACAGACTTACTGCTCCAGTGCACAAAATTGCTCACTAGTAACCTTAAAAAGCTAACCAAGAGGTTTAAGTTATTCATGGAAAGCCCATTGGTTTATTAGTCAGGAAGAACTCAGCCACTTGCCCACTGCAAATTGAAGCATCTCTTCCTATTCCGCTCCTGAAATTTCACACACTCCAAATAGGCTTGATCTGCACAGCCATAATATCATGTAGAGTTTTCTCCAACTTTTCTCAAGAGAGTTATTTGCTCAGTCCTATTTACCTAACCCTTAAAATGGGGAAAAGAGGGAGAGAGGGAGAGAGAGAAAGAAAGAGCGACACAAGGAAAGAGAGTGCTGGCAGGCTGCGTGTGTATAATCTGCTGTGTATTAATATTTTTCTCTGTGTTGGTATGTTTAACCATCTCTAATGACTCCATAAATGCTTTCCAAATCCAGTTTCAATGGTCTATTTGCTGCCTACTATAGCATATAATCTTTTCCAAAAGTGGTATTGATCTTGTTAAGGCTCCTCATCATCTAGACTCCGAGCATCCCTCCTATGAGCAGCCCACGTGTTCTTTCCATACGGCTGCCCACTAAGTGTCTGAGAGTGCTTGCCTGCTAAGGTGGATCAGGAATTAGGGGGATAATCAAACTAATAGCCACCAGGTATGGGGATGTACTATGCCAACCATTTTACATACACTTTCTCATGGGCCTCACAACAGCCCTATGGGGAAAGTATGATCCCCCATTTAGGCGAGTTATTACATGGTGTCTCTGCTTAAGAGAGCCCACTCATTCCACTCAAAGGCACTCTGTGTTAGCTCCTCCCCCCCACTGCCCATCACCCTCACTTCTTTGAAGCATCAGAGAGAACTGTGCAATTTACTATGTATTTCCTTACTCACCACCAAGTGCAGTACCCCTTCCATTGAGAATTCTGCAATGAGAGATGAAATGCAAGATGAAGAACCGTCCTCTTCCACTCTGAATCCACCGAGGGCCCCCCGCCACTACTTCAGGATACCCTGCGCTTTGCGGCCACAAAGTGTGAAATATACCCCTGCCTTTAAAAACCCCAACTTGTGAGACATCGGGGAGTTCAAATTTTAACCACTCACTGCTTGTTCTCCTTGCACGGCGCCCTGCAACTAAACCCCCTTTCTGCCACTGCAGCTATCGGCTTCAGTGTTTGCCTTGGCTGCACCGGGCGAGTGGAGGCCAGTTTAGTTTGATATCTCTCTTTCTCTCTCTTTCTCTCTCTCTCTCTCACCCCTCCCTCATGTGCCACAGTCATATCTGACCAAGTCCAGACCCAGTAATCTGCATCGCCCATCTGTCGGAATTCATACTCTTCCCTCTACATAAAGAGTCCTTTTCCCACCATTTCGACCTGCCCAAAGCTTATTCATCCCTCAAGGCCCTGATCAAATCCCTCTTTCTTGAGGATGTCCTTGTTCCTCTCAAGTCAAGGTCATTCTTCCTCCTCCCGTTCTTACTCCGCCCCTTTAACTCTTTTTTGTGGCCAACCTTGTGTTAAAGTGTCTCTTCTCGGACTGAGTTGCGAGTGCCCAGATGCATCTCCGTGCCCACTCCCCCGCCTCCCCCAGCTCATAGCAGTCAGCAGCTGCTTTACACAAAGGAGATCCTCAGTGCGTGTTTAAGGAATTGAACGGGCTGTGTGGGGTCCCAGGCAGCGCATCAGCAATGGATATTGAAGGCAGCGACCCAGAGAAGCCCCCAGCATAGAGCAGTAGCTCTGTTCAAAGGAAAGCTTCGCTTTGGGCTGATTGAAAAGAGACATTGAAAGTGAAGAATTACCACCCAGAATTTATGCCTCCGAATACTACTGAGCATTTGCATGTTTTCGAGGTGGAGTTTCCAAGCTCATGGGCCATGCTCGTCAGGACTGGAATGCCCTGCCCGGTCCCTCCTTGGGAATACGCTGGTGTGTGCCCTGCCCAGCAAGGAGGGCAGTTTGCGAGTCATCAGTAAGACACCCTACCAACTCCTGATGAAAGGAGATGCAGAGGTTCACTTTAATTTAAAAGGAGTGGAAAGATCCCTTGCATGGGCTGACTGACAAGGCCTGGGAAGGGGTTTCTGGTGAAAGCAGAGATCAGGTGCGCCCCTGGGTCTGTGGAAGGACAGCTGAGAAGGTATGAACGAACAGGGCAGGCCTTCGGAAAGATGAGGTGGAGGGTTAAAGGCAAACTTTGCCCCGTCCTTTGCCCAGGACGGGCTTTCTTTGCAAGGTAACTCAGTTGTCACCCGGAGAAGGCAGGATGCTCTGCAGACAGCCTGCTTCCCCACCCTGTCGCACAGGGCAGACTCACACGGCCTGGGGCGGAGCAGCAACCCGCCTGCTATCTCTTCACCATCCCCAGCAACACAGCAGGCCGAGGTAGACAGGGAGGGGAGCAGACACTACCCTCGCCCCTCGACATTCTCACGGCCCCATTGTGTCAGCACCACTTGTCCCCCATCTGTCACAATGTCAGCTCCTGCTGGGGCCCCAGGATCCACAGGGGCTGCTCCACGTGTCGCCCCATTTATCTTTGCAGGCGGCAGCACTGATGGGTCTGACAGTTCTATTTGTTATCCTACAAAGCAGGGTCCCCACTCTTCAAAGCAAAGGGAAGAAAAGTCAGGCATGGAGCAGCACCAGGACAGGAACAGGCACTAGAAGATCTGTAACATCTGTACCATCTAATGGAGACGAGAAGAGAGGTCAGGCAATTGGGACAAGCAAGCCCTTCTGGAGGATGGCCGAAGCAGCACAAAGTGTGTGCGTGTGCGTGTGTGTGCACGTATAAAAAAGGAGACTACCATACATAAGCAGTGTGACTATGAGATAACAAAAATGGTCTGCTGTGCCTCTGTGGGACTGGCCCCAGCATTGGGTAGCCACTATGTTAGCGCTCCCAACCCACCTTCTCCTCCCCCCCACACTCTCCCTTCTTCAAGGGGGGGAACTCATAGAGACATGGGTCCTCTGCCTGCTGACACCCCGGGCTCCACTTCTCAAGCTATGACGTTTATCACAGTCGGTGCTCAGAACAGACTCTGTCTTTGGGGTAGATGCTAATCCTGGTGCACCCTGCCCCCCCTACCCCACCCGCAGAGCTCTCAGTCTGACACTAAACCCGCCAACCAGTTAACAGACAGCCTACAAGATGCCATGCAGCCACATGGATGGCACTCTGTACCAAACACCAACACCAGGGGGTCTTGGGTAGACTCAAGACAAAGTCCCCATGGGGTTAGGGCTGTGCTCCCAGGTAAAATATTAATAATAGCACAATGGCTCTCAGTTACTGCGACCCCTCTATATGTCAGGGGCTTTACTTTGGTGTGTCATCTAATCTACACAACAACCCTATGAATAGGTACAATTAATACTCCCACTTACAGAAGAGGAAATTGAGGCACAGGGTCTATCTTGCCCAGGGTCTCAGAGTATGTGGTGGACCTGGGCTTCGAACTCAGGCAGTCTGACTCCAACCCCTAAACCATTAACCACAATAGTATTGTACATTGCCTGCCAGAATAATGGCTGAATAAGTGTGAACCTCTCCTACAGCTAAGGTACCCAACCACCCTGATTTGCCTGGGACTGGCAGACTGGGACGAGGGACCAGCCACCTCCAGAGCAATTCGCCATTCCCCTCTCCTGTGCACACACACACACACACACAAACACATCTTAATTTTTTAACCAGTCTCGTGAGTGGCACCACATAAGCATAGCCAAATCTGAAGTTCTCTTCCTGCTTGTGCTTTAAGGAAGTAAGCCAATCTCTGGGAGACCCGGCTCAGGCAGGCCTTGGGATTTTTGCCCAAAGAACATCTTTCTCTTGGCAGACCCTTTCTGCAAGCCCCTGCTTCTAAGCCTGTCTGTGCCAGGAAGGTCACAAAGAAACTCAGGGGACTGAGAACCACTGGGAGCCTTTGGGGGCTCCCTCATAACAAAATACATTTTAAATACTCGTAAACTGTCCCATATGCTGTAGGGCATTAATGTAAAAAGGCACCCAGCTGTGATCACCAGGTAACGAGACTAAATGTTTTCCGTGGCTCCTTAGCTAAGTCTATAAGACTAAATGACTGAAACTCGGGGCCTTGGGACTCCCTCAGAATGAAGGGAACGCAGGAAGACGGGATGACCAGGCCCCATGTTTGGTCAAGGGTTAGTGAACAAGCATGGTCTTGGAGTCCAAAAGGATTACAATAGGATTAAATGAAATGACATAGAAAAGCACCTAAACACGTAGCAGATATTCTCATTGGTATCTATCATTAAGTTTTTATCACTAGTACTGTTATTAAAGCCATCTGCAGCCTGGCCCAAAATGCTTCTATCTGGGCACCAACCATCCCACTCTCCTCACTGGTCTACATGGAGGCTGGGGAAGAGGCTAGATAGGGTGAGTGGCCGCGTCTGCATCCGGATTGTCTTGGACAGGCGGGTAGGGCATGTTGTGTTGCATTCAGAGAGCTGGTGGCTGTGTTTATCAAGGTGACAAGAATTGGCAGCACCTCAAGGGACTGTCCAGTGGAGTCGCAGCACTGAGTGTGTGCAGTGGGGAGGGGGCGGTGGGGACAAGCATTAGGGAAAGTCAGAGAGCAAGTTCCATTATGGATCCTGGGGGCAGCGGGGCAGGTGTTTTGCCTCAACCTCCTCACCTTAGCCCAATCCCACTGCCTGGGCAAAAATAATATAATAATTGCTATTTTTGAGTTCTCACAGCAGCCAAACATTAAGATAGGAATTTTACATCTATAACCACTTAACTCCTGTCTGACAGATGTAGAAACCATACCTAGACAGCTAATCTTGCTTGCTCAGTGTCACTCAGCCAGTATGAATGGGGCTTGAACCTGGAAACTTCTCATTCTGGAGTTTGGGCTCTTTTCACAAAGCCACACTACCTCCCAACAAACAAAGGACTTCCCAGTTGATTTAGAACAAGCCAAAATGTAGCATGCAGTGTAGAAATACCAACCACTGTCTTGCTGAGCACATGGCTTGGAATTTCTGAAGGGCAGAGCAGGGGTACCTGAGCATGGGCCCTGGACTGTGAGGAACCACAGTCTGCTGCTTCCCAGCTCTATGCCAAGCCAAAGGGGCTTCAGGGGAGGTCACCAGGAACCCAGCAGGCTCCTTCGAGGCATTTCCATCCCCAGCACTCTTCACGGACAGCAGTTGCTAAGGCTTTGAAGTGGCCATGCCTCTGGTGCATGCCCCTCCCTTAGGTATCCCAAGAGGACCTTCCTTCACTGGGCTGGTCCTGGATATCCTGGTGACATCCCTGCTCAGAAGACTGGGCTGATGAGAAATTGGGGTGCGATCACAAAGCCTATGGCTGAAGGAAGCTGAGATCTCCATTCTCTGAGTCGGGGCTCAGCAGCCTCTCCCCACAGCCCCCCGCTCCCTGCCCAGGGGTACTCAACACCCAGGCTCTGCGGTAGACACTGGGCAGGGAAACAGAGCCCAGGAAGTCTATCACCTGGCAGTTTCCTAAAAGTAGAGGATCTCTCCTCAGAAGCAATAAAAAGAAAGCCACGTACTCTCATGAGAAAGTGCTTATTCATTCAAGCTAGAACTCGGTGCTGTGTCTTTCAGATGACTTTAATATGACCCATCAGTCATTCAAAGAATGACTCTTGGGAACCATTTTTCTAGACCCTTTGCCTATATGTTTTTTTCTCTTTTTTATATTGAGCATCTTTATTTTATACTCGCTAAAGTCCTTTATAATTATTTTTTCATTAGCTCCAGGGGGAGCTAATAAAGAGAGGATATAGCATAATCTTGCTTCCATAAGAAACTGGTCATTGGGTGACACCATTCCCATCATCTCATTAGGGACACTGAGGCTGTTGGCAAACGTTTATAACAAGTCCTTTTAAAACATACGCTCTCCAAAGCACTCTGTGTGGGTGCCCACTGCCAGCCAGGCAGGTGGCCCACAAAGACCCATCAAGAAAGCAGCTGAGAAAGTGAGGTGTTCTTACTCTGTCCCTCCCTCTGCCAATCCCTGACCTGTTGGCCTGAGCTGTAAGGGAAGGGCTGCCAAGCTGCACATCTACTTGGTCAGTTTCAGACCTGAAATCTGGAGTGTGGGTCAGTAGTGGTACTTGAGTTTCACTAGCTACTGAGTTAGGAGGAAATATGGTGTGACAAGGAAAAATATCTTTGCATAAAAGCAGAAAGCTATCATCTATATTTAAAAAAAACATTAATGCTCCCAAAGAATGGCAGCAATTCCTCCCTAACCAGATAACCTCAGAAAAGGCACAGCAGACAATGCCACGTCATGCACAGGCTCTGACCGGTGAGACAAGGGCACAGATGAATAGAGAAGCCTCAGTGCTGTCAGGGGAGCTGATCCCACCTGAGCCGGATCATACCACGCCTGCTTCGAGGGTCTAATTCCAGGCCCTGCACTGCTCTCCCATTTCTTGGCTATTCTTGCCCAAGGAGGGATGAGGTGCTGGAACAGGGCGGACATTGGATTTGGAGAAGGAGATCTGGGTCCTTGTTCCAGATCTACCACAGTAAGTCACAAGCTTTCTGAGCCTCAATTTCTTCATCAGTAAAACGGAATTCATAGTATCTTTCCCACAGGCCTCAGAGGATTGTTGTGAGATTCAAATTAGAGTTCAAATTTGTAAATTGTAAAACTCTGTAAAGCCACAGGAAGTAACTTTCCTTCACTGCAGCTGGAGAATGACATAATAGCTTTTAGGTTTAGGGCAGACACAGAGTGGTTTACACAGACACAGATCGACCCAAGCTTTCACTCTCCGAACTGAGAGTGGCAGTGAGCTCGGAGCGGGCTCACACTAACATTTGATGACATTTGTAAAAACTGCCATTTATGGAGTGTGTAGGATGCTGTGCTGTACACACGCAGATCTTTGAAGGGAGGATACGGCATGACCTAGGAGACGGTAGAGGCATGTACAATATTCCCTGTGGACATAGAGACTGTTTCAAATGTGGTTTTGACTATTTTAGTTCAGAGGTTTGGTTTTTGTAGGAAACGGGGAGGCAGGGATGGAAGAGGGAAAGAGGGAGAAAATAGGAATGGCAAGAACCCAGGAAACAGTCTCCAAGTCTTCAAGCACACTTTGTCAGCCTGGATGTCTCGTGGGTCCCTCCAGCACGGCACATGCTGAGCCAGACTCACCACCATCCCAGCCCCGACCTGCTCATTGCCCTACGTTCCTTCTGTCAGACAATGGACACAGCAGCCACCCATTGTTCAAAATCACCCAGTACTCCCCACCACTCCGCCCAGCAGTCCAAGCCCAAGTCCAGCTGACAAACGTCCTCTTCTCCAGTCCTATCTCTGCTGCTGGGGCCGGGGCCTGTTCCCCTGCCTGTTTCCCCTTGGAATCCACTCTCCATACTCTTAACTTCTAAGACCACCTCCCTGCACCCCATTTCCCTCTACAGGCTCATTGCCCGCCCTTCTCTCACAGAGCCTGGCCCTTTGCTCTAGCTCTCCACATGTCCCAGAGCTCTCTGTGTGCCGTCCCTTGCCTGTGACACCTTCCGCCCACCCCAGGTCACTCCTTCTCACCCTGAAGGCTCCCAAGAAATCTTCCCAAACCCACAAGCTCCATTTAGTGTCCCCTCCAGTGCTTCCTGAGCATACCCTCTTCGATATGATCATAGCATTTAGCACACTGAATGACAAGAATTTATTCTGAGATCATAAATACCTTCGAAGAAAGGCCACACTTTACTTGAGCTCTGCGTGTTCAGCAGTCACCGTAGGGACTGCAGCCTGGCAGCTACTTGGTAACTGTTTGTTGACTTGAGTGCTCTGACCTGAAGTGAATCTGACTCAGCTAGTCTGGTAACTTAGTCTGGAGAAACTCAAAGAGGCCCAGGCCTCAGCCCACTCCAGCCCAGAGGACATTCCCTGTGTTCCTGTTCCCCATCCCAGCAAGCTCTTTGAAGCCATCCCAAAAGTCAGGCCATTACAAGGAGTCACCAAACTTACTCCAAAGCTGACCTAAATAGGTCGTTTGCCACAGAGTGAGCCTGGCCTTCTGTGCTACTCAGTGTAACCTATCTTCAGAGGTGGGTGGTCATGACCTTAGACCTAGCAAGGGTCTTGGCAGTCATCCTTAGACCATCACTTCAACCTCCTGCCAGGCACCCTGAATACATATTTCTCAAATAAATTAAAGAATGGGTATAAATCAGGCTGTGACGCATGCCCCATGTGTTCTGCAGCATGAGCAACTGTTCTGTTCCTTCCAAGCTTCGTTCCCCACTGCTCCACTGGGGCCTGCACACAGACTGCGCACTCTGCCATGGGTAAGGCGTATGGGCTTTATGACAGATACCTTTCTGACACTCAAAACCTTTTCAGGCAAGTGGCATTCCATATGGTTGAGCTTGTCAGAAGTTAGGCATTACTCTGTATACGTTGTTACATGAAACACGATCATTAAAGTTTCTTGGGTTTTGTAAGTGACACTTCACCTTTCTTACTGACTTGAATTGTCCATTAGCCTTAAGTGGTGCCAAAATGTAGTAGGTTACAAGAAAGACCACAAGGCTTGACTCCTCTCTTTATCCAAACACTTTTGGATGTGACTGTCAGCTCCTCCCATCAACAGGCAGAGTCTATTTTCCCTCCTTTTGAATCTGGGCTGGCCTTGCGATTGCTTTGCACAGTAGAATGCAGTAGAAGTAATGGTGTGCCAGTTTTGAGCCAAGGCCTCCAAAGACCTTTTTGCTTCCCCCCAAACCCCTCAGAACCGGGCTAGCTACCCTGCGAACAAGCCCAGCCTAGCCTGCTAGATGATGAGACACATGGCCCAATAACCCTCTGTGTCAGTTACCTATTGCTGCATAACAAAACACCTCAAACTCAGTAGCTTAAAACAAAAATTATTGATTCTGCCTACACATCAGCAATGTTGGCAGGACCAGGCAGGGACAGCTCACCTCTGCTCCACGTGGCATCTGCTGAGAAACCTCAAAGCTGGGAGTGACCCCACAGCTGGGAGTGACTCTACACTGTGGAGCCAGGGTCGTCTGAGAGCTCAGTCACTCACTCACATGCCTGGCTGCTGTCAGTTGGGACCTCAGCTGGGACAGTCTGCTGGATTGGCCTCTCCATGGGGCTGCTTGGCCTCTGCACAGCATTGCAGGTGATTCCCCAGGGCAATGTCATGAAAGGAGGAAAGTGGAAGCTGCCAGTTTCTCAAGGCCTTGAAAATTGGCCTGGCATTACTTCTACCGTAATCTGTGGGCCAAGGCAGTCACAAAGGTCTGCCCAGATTCAAGGGAAAGAGACATAGGGTTGAAAAAACTGTCATTGTCACACTGTAAAAAGTACATGCGATGTACATATATATTGCCATGGCCATCTTTGGAAAATATTAATAGTACACAATCTGCCACAACCCCATCACTCCAGCCAACAGTCAACCAGCTGCCAAACACATGAGTGAGGCCATCCTAAATGAACCTCGCACACGCGCGCACACACACACACACACACATATATATATATATATATATATATATATATATACACCCCCCAGCCAACTGGCCAACCGCCTGCAAACTCAAGAGCAGGCTTAACCAGAATTAGCCATGCCTGACCCGGATCAGCAAAACTGCCAGGCTAACCTGTCGACTGATGCTGGCTGTAGCCTGTGAGCAGTAATAGATGGTTATCATTTAAGTGATTAAGTTGTGGGGTGATTTGTTACACAGAAATAATCCTGGCCCTGCCACCTACTAACAAAATAATCGTTTGAACTTCAGTCTCCTCACCTATAAATA
This sequence comes from Eulemur rufifrons, assembly GCF_041146395.1. Classification (NCBI taxonomy): domain Eukaryota; kingdom Metazoa; phylum Chordata; class Mammalia; order Primates; family Lemuridae; genus Eulemur; species Eulemur rufifrons. Next base: position 88,843,810 of record NC_090990.1, read on the forward strand.
TATTTAATACCCAGGTCACAGGATTATAAATTATCCGGATTCAATGACATAACGGGTCTGTGTGCCTAGTAAAGTGCTGGTACTGGTTTGATAAATGACCCTTCCCTCCCCTTCTCTACACATTCAAAGCTGTAATGAAGGTCATGTTTTCATCATTCCCTGTGCTGCATAAACCAAGGTCACAGAATCTTGACTGGAAGTCAATCCCAGTTCTGCTTTGCAGAAGGTGACTTTCAAAAATAACTCTCCTTACTAATCAATTAAACTAGTGAGAAGTTTCAAAATCACTCAACTATTCCAGCAGAAAGGATAAAGGGCAGGACAAGAGGTGAACTGTATGATCCTCCTAATGAAAATTTCAAGGAGACTTGGTTTATAAACACTATAAAAATCCATTCTAAACAAAAACACCAGCTTTTCACTGTGACTTGGATATTAGCCAGCAATGAAGGAGAGATTGACCTGATTTAGGGTTGGTTGCACAATATGAAAAGTGATTTTTTCCCCTTTCCCTGGACCTAGAGCTAATAGCTTTGTTTGTGTCCCTGATCAACAGAAGAGAACAATGTACTTGTCCCCTTTAAAATGTGTAAGTGCACAAATGAAAGCTTGGCATAGCTAACTCCACATGCACTTTGGAGCTGCCACAGTTGACACAAGCTCAGCTAAAGCAGGGGGTGCAGAATGAACACGTCACACTCTGATACTCCATGCCTAAGCGCCAGAGAGGAAGAGGACCTGGGACATTTTTGAGAAAATGCAGAAGCAAAAGATGGCTGTCAGTCTAGGCTTGAACTGCCCCTGACAATAACAACATAAGCTGATGTTGACAGATGAATTTTCATTGGACAAAGGGCTTTGGGGCACACAATTTCCTTTTAACCTGTGCAAAAGCTCTGTGCATCAAACAGAGCAAAGGTTGATGGTCTCCTTGTGCAGGTGAGGAACATTCTCTAATTTGACTAACTTGATTAATGGCTGCCACACTTTTAATGAGCTCCCAAACTGAGGAGTTTGTCAGAAATTTAAAGCGTTGGGTTCTACTCCAGAAATTTGAACATAGTAAGTCTGGGGTGGAGCCCAGAAATTGATATTTTTTACAATATCCTAGTGGCCCTTTGACGACATTGCCCCAGTCTGATACTCTTCTTACCATGCTAAATCAAAAGATGATTTATAAAACTCATGGATATAAATAAATCCTGTTTTTTCATGGCTTGTTACTCTTAAGAATTTGAAATACCATGGGTCACATCATGCCCTCTCGAACCATAACTATTACATTCAGTGAAAGCCTCATAGAGCACAGTTAATGTGCAAGGTTGGCACTAGATCTGACTGCCGACACTACTGTATTTGGCTTTGGAATGCAGATTTTTTTTCCAGCAGATTTGTCTTCCTAATTATGTCTGACTCCAGATAACATTAAAATTAAATTGCTTCTCCTTTTTCTTGGACCCACACCAGGGAAAAGGGTAGGGAAGAAGGAAAAATAGAGTCATTCCTACTAGATGGCAGAAAAACAAATGACTGACTCTAAGAGCTGAAATGAACTGTAGTGATCACCTGGTCCAGCTTGTCACTACCTGAAAAGGAGAAACAAAGGAACAGAGATGTTAAGGGTCACAGACAATCCAGCCTTGACCAAAATAGTACCAAGCCAATAGTACAAGCCATCACACAGCCCAGCTGGCATTCAAAACCTTTGTGAGGGCCGACTTGAGTTCTTCTTCTCAAAATTGATCCACATTCTACCATATTTGCCCATCCTCTCATGGGGAAAATCACTCACATGAGAAGTTGGCAGGTATATAGGATGATTCTTACTTTAGGACAATGTGTTGTACTTCTACAGATTACTATTATACAATGAATTTTTCATGAACTAAAAGTTTCTACCTTTTTGTAAAGCCACCTTACTATCTTCAGATATAGCCAAAACTATTCTCGTGTGGTTTCATAACAGACACTCAATAACTGAAGTCTGAATCTATGCATAAGGATAGGGCAAGGGCCATTTTGATGATCTAGACTCAGATGTGAAAGTTGAAGTATGTTAAGGGAAATTATATCAAGTTAACATCAAGTTAAATTAGACCGGCCAAAGGAAAGGCATTTCAAATATCCTCTGGGATTTATCAGGAATGGTCTCGATGTTATGGGAATATCAAGCAAGCGCAACATTGCTGCCGTTTCCCCAGCATCTTGACCTAAGGGAATAAAAATGAGTTCTTCCTACCCAGTAGACCAGGTGCCATTCTGCTCAAAGAAGTTCTCACTGCTATGCAGATTAATGCACAGATTCACATTTTGAAGTAAAAAGCTATTGCCTTGATCTAATGGCCAAGGTCTCCCAACATAGCTTGTTGCAACCATTCTGTAAAGACTGACCCAACACTTTAATTCCACATCAACAATAGTCTTGTGGCAGACTAGATGCTCTCCAATCTCTCTGTCCCATCACGGGGATACAGGAAAACTACATTTCCTATCTTCCCTTGCAGTTTGGCTGGGGCCATGCAACCAGGTTCTGGCCAAAGGAATACAGGAAGAAATGATGATTGCCACTTCTAAGCTGGGTATAAAACATTCCACACAATCATCCTCATTCTATATCTTTGCTCCTCAGCTAGGAAAAGCTGAAGATCCAGTGGCGAATGCCCCAGGAAATAGGGGAGCCTCAGGATAAAATGCGTCTAGGTCTCCATGTCAGCCCTGGAGGAGAAGCCCTCTAGCACGGCAGCCTCAGCTCCAGAAGCCTGCGGCATGAATAAGAGGAAACCTCTCAATAGAAACCAACCAGACTTGGGGTTTGTTGGTTACAGCGTGTAGCTGGTGCTAACTAATACAGGTCACACCTTCACAACTAAAGAACTGAGTTTATAGTAGGCATATCTATAAACCAATATGAAACAATATGATCAGAAGGAAAAACAACCTCACTCCCTACGGAATTAAACATGTTTTGGGGCATTTTTCTCTCTTTTATAACTGAAACAGTCAACTACTTATCTCTGTGACTAATCAAATCCACATCAGTGTAAAATCTGAACTACTCTCTTCCTGTACATAACTTGAATTCACAGGTTTTGCCTTACAACCTTTCTTTATTTGAAATGTTCATCTTTGTATCAGATTCATGGTGCTTCTAGAGGAAAAAAATCTAGATTTGATAATAATAGCTAATATTTATTGAACACTTACTATGTACTAAGGACACTGCCAGTATTCTCACAACCACCTTATAAGATAAGTATCAATTTACTGGGTGAGGAAATTAAGGCAGAAAAAAGTTCTATGTGTATCCTAAGGCCACCCAAGTCATAAATTATTTAGCCAAAATTAGGAACCATCCACTCTCACTCTAAAATCTGTTTTCTTAACCATCTCACATCTTTTTGGTGACTTCTTTCCTTCTTCAATGCAGTTTTGTATGCTCATTTTCTCTGAGTTGTCCGTGAACATCTCATAGTAACCATTTACCTAGAGACAGAATTCCAAATTGGGTATGAGTGCAGCTACTTTAATTATTCTCTGGTCATTTCCCTAAATGGACCTCTGAATTGGCTCCTATTTTATTACTCTGAGCTCTACATATTTATAAATGTAATCCAGGTTCTCTTGAATTATGAATTCTTCAAACTTCTAACTTTTTTCAAAGGCTTATGGCTCCTAACACTCACTCCTTAATGACTTAAAGGAACATTTTTTTCCCCATTTCAAATTGCAAGCCTGATTACGTTTTAAATATTCAATATTTAGGTATTATAAGAGCAATAGGATTCTTTGATGTCCTAATTGCCTCAGGCCTTATTTTAAATGCCTTTGTAGCAAAGGGTGATGCCAGCAGTAGCATCCAGACGGCCCAACTGACGTGAAACCAGTTGAACCCCGAGGAATATCTCCCTCTCCTTACCTCCCCATCCTCGTGCCCCTCTCCCCACCACCTCCAAGCACACACGGGCACACACATTTACACACACACATGCATGCACACACACACTCCAGCTGGTAAAATGAGGTCATAACGAACATCTAGAGCATATTTCAGGGAAAAAGAAGGTACAAAGGGGTATCATGAGGCACAATCCCCCAACTCACTTTTTCTTCGTTACTAGAGTTCTAGGGACTGATGATAATTATAGATAAGCATACACCAGCATGTATGTTTGCACATCTACACAGAATGTTAACATGGACTAAAGTCCTGAAGCATGGGCATCACTTTGCCATGGTACAAAATTTCAAAGGAGGTTCAACACTTAATCTTCTTACTCACATCCTGGATGTAAGATTTTGAGATTAGGAGATAAACAAGAGAATTTTGGTTGGGTTTTTGTGTTGTTTTTTGTTTTAGGGTTTTTTTTTTTTTTTTTGGAAGGGATTGTTTGTTTAGAAGGTTGGTTGGTTGGTTGGTTGGTTGGTTTTGGAAAGGGCCTTTGGTGAGAGTTATCCATATCCTGAGCTTCCTCCCACCAAGTCATGTCTAAAATGAGGGTTCTACCCTCACCTCACACCTGCAGGAAGAGATTTCAAAAGAACTGCTCAGAAGGCCTACCTAATATGTGGTTCTCGTGTACACACCTAACTCCCACTTGCAAAATCTAAGAGGCAAGACACAGGCTTACTAGCTGGTTTGATGGCAGAGTGAAAAAGAATTTGTGACCTTGGGGGCACGTCTCTGGGCTACCAGACGGAGATGCATTTGCCCAGTTGGGAACCAAGAATAGAGATTCCCAGTGTTGGAGGAGGAAGGGTAACATCTCCACCCCCTCCACACACACAAAATGCCTATAAGAGCAAGAATCAGGTTTAACCATCTGCTGAGCCCAAGAGTGCTTGAACACTGGGTATCTTGAGGTAGCCCTTAAGCAAGACGTTTCCTGCTCTCCTTATCTCATCCCCCTCCCTGCACCCACTGGTCAGGACAAGCTAGGGTGGCCACAGAATTTATTTTCCATACAGAGAGACTCCTGAGAGGAAAAAGGTGTGATGGCTCTTTCTGTATGTCAACTTGGCTAGGCTGTGGTGCCCAGCTGTTCGGTCCAACACTACTCTAGATGTTACTGTAAAGATATTCTGTAGGTATGATTAACACCTACAATCAATTGACTTCAAGTAAAGATGACTAACCTCAATGATGGGAGGGGGGTGGGGCTCATCCAATTACTTGAAGGTCTTAAGAGCAAAAACCAAGGTTTCCCAGAGACGAAGCAATTCTGCCTCCAGACTGCAACATAGAAATTCTGCCTGAGTTTCCAGCCTGTTCTATAAATTTCAGGTTTGCCAGCCCCTACAATCATGTGAGCCAGTTCCTTAAAACAAATCAGTCTCTTAATCACTCTCTCTTTCTCTCTCTCCCTCTCTCTCTCATCATCTGTATATCCTAGCGGTTCTGTTTCTCTGGAGAAGCCTGACTAATACGAAGGGGAACTATTAATACCTGGGGCCGCCCTGAGCTAGTGAGGACGCATGATCTCCTTGGTCAGAACCCAGGCACGGGCGAGATGTGGAGTTAGCAGGTGTGAGAAGAGGATTAAAAGTGCCAGGCGAGGAAAGAGAAGAGAGAAGAGGCTGCCGCATTCCCTTTTCTGGACTGTGGCCTCCTGCCTGGAATAAGCCTGAACTGAAAGAGAGAATCTATTATTTTAAAACAAAATTAGAGCTTTAACTATAACATGGGACTGGACATATTAACTACCAACCCAAGTCTGTACTGTATGACTCGAGGTGACAGGAGGATGCTCTGTGCGACTTAAACAGATCGATGTGTGTGTTTCTGTCCTCTGGCAAGGACAGAAAAGTCACAGGGTGTGTCTGTGTTTCATTTGGGGACAGAGGAAAAATGAGTCCCACAGAGTGGACTTAGAAAGGCAGTGGGAGACAAAATAAAGTTACCCTCTGACCCCAGTCCGTGGTTACATATGTTCATACATCCTTCTCCTCGCTCAGAGTCCTGCCTGTTACAACGGCCACCAGCGCCTGCAACACAGAGGCCCAGCCCTGGGCCTGCGGCAAAGGCCTCAGTTAACCACACGGCCCGGGCAGCTCTGGTGAGCTCCATGAACTGGGATGACAGCTCAGTATTTTGGCACAGAGCACCTACTTCCTAATTAGCACGATTAGCCCTCCAGGGCATATGGTAACTGTAAAAGCTCTTTAACACATTCAGCAAATACTTTCCACAATAAGTACCTATTTATTGAGCATCTACCCTGTGCCTAGTGTTGTTTAATAGGAAGTACCAAGATAGAGCCTCTAGCTTCATGAAGCTTACAATCACAGCTAAGTTCTGGTACAGCAATCTTCCTGTACTCCATTTTAAGGCTCTTAAGTATCTATCGTGAGTCAACCTACATTTTAAAATCTGAGAACTCTGAACTTGACCTTCTTATTTTTCTAAACTCATTCCTGTGAGTTTTGTTTCTGGCTATAAAAATCAGGGCAGAGATTCGTTTTGTCGTTTGAATGTGAGACCCAAAACTGAAGATCACAAACTTTAGATTGGGAAGAGTTTTCTCTTACTGGAGATTTAGAATGTGTCCAAAACCCTTTTATTGTGCATAATACACACACACACACACACACACACACACACACTCTCTCTCCTCTTATTTTTAGGTTTTCAGGCTCCATTCATATGATCCAACATTTTTATTATTTTTTTAAATGCTGAAAGAGGGCCTAAGGACTAAAAAAAAAAATTGCTCTTCCTGAGATATAGGAATAGCATTGAAATTACCCTTTTAAAATACAGAAAATGCAATGGCCAATCTATATGATTCTTTGAAAACACTAATTGTACAAGAGATAGCTCATGGAGTGGTTTCAGATTTTCCTTCGGGAGGAAGTGAGAGTTAAGATGAAGCCAAGTGGTTAGCATTCTCAAGCACAAGGTCCACACCCTGATGAAAAGAAATCAGCATGGGCCACAGCTTTATTCTGAAATGCAAAGTTCAGGTGTAGGTCAATAACAAAAGTACCAGAATCAGATAGGGTGGTCCCCAAGGATTGATCAAAGCTCAGACTGAGACCTTGTGTGGCTAAGCTGGGCAGAAGGGTCATTGTCATACATATGGTGAAGGCTCTTAGCACTTACTGACTTACTCTCATGAAAGGATGAGCACTGATACATTCAGCTCCCGTGACACCTGCCCCTGCCATTTCCACTAAGTGCTACCTTAGTTCTCATTTTGGCCAAAGCCAGCCTGATTGTCCCTAAGCCCCATTCTGCTCCAGTATTTCCAGAACTAAATCAGAGACCATCCAAAAAGACCTGTTGCATAAAGGAAATTGTGGCGGGGGGCGGGGGGCGGGGGGAGGGCTACTGTTTTATCTGAGACCAGATGTATTTCTTTGTGCACTGTCTAGGAGGAGGCTATTGTTCATATAAAGAAGCAGGTGTCCTGGAACGAACCTTGACTTGCTTCCTGTGAAGGCCCACGACACCTGCCCCACATAAATCAAGTTACCCTTAGCCGGCTCCAATGCCTGCAGCATCCTCCCTCCTGCACCTTCCCTGGCACCGCATCTCATGAGAGCTGCCCAGCCTGGATAAGCCTCACCTCCCTCAGAATTCAGTTAATTCACCTGTTCCCCTCAAGGATACACATGGTTTCTCCTTCCCGGAGCATCCCTTGCACATCCCTGGCCCACTCTTGTTTTGCACCCACGGAATCTCCCAAACTTTATCAGAGGTGATACAGATGTAATTAAACCTGAATTCTGGTCTCTCCTTGTGACAACTCAGCGGACAATTAATGATGATAAAAGAGCCTGCCAGCTGCTGCCTGACATACCAATGTGAGCCTCCAACTGGAGGAAGATGGAGGGTGAAGGGCCCGTCCCTCTGGCTCCATTTCAATCTGTCTTTTATCTTATACTAGCTAAAAAGGAACACTTACTTTGGGGAAATTTAGATTCTTTCTTCTCCCCTCTTAAATGCACCAAACAGACAGCCGGGGGTAATGCAATAACTGTGAAATAAATAAGAATGCTTCTGGGAAGAGTCATTTAAGCTTTACCACCAGGGACAAGAGATTCAAGCCCAAAGCCAGAGGAGCAGGCTGTGCTCCCAGCTGCGACCTGGAGGAGTGGATATGCCCACCACCTCTGCCATAGGGATGCATCAGCTAGTAGGAAGGGGGACACTTCATGGATTTTTCCACAATAATGTTGTTCACTCAAAACTAACTTCGCTCACATTTGTCTCTTTCTCTCTAAATGTCAGGTTTAGCCACGACTGCAGTCTGTTGCAATGAGATGCTTGGAGGGAGACCGAGGCTTGAGGGAGACACAGGCCGTGGAGGGACATGACTGGGGAGAAATAATCAAAACAGGGAAGATGAGAGGAAATGCACTCACTTCAAACACACACGCTGAGCCTCGGCGGCAACAGGACATACTTTGGCTTCCTGTGTTGCTTTCTGTTTATTAGTTTGGTGTTTGGGGGGTTTGAGAATCCATTTAGATAATTCCCACAAGAAAAAAATGCAAATGACTCATAAACATATGAAATGAATGTTCAACATCATTTGTAATCAAAGAAATGCAAACATAAAACAAGATAGTATTTTCACCCATCAAATTAACACAGAATAAAAGGAGTTCTGATGCTCAACAGGGTAGTGAGATGGCCCATCTCTCACGGCTAGAGTGTTAATTGGCACAACCCTTTTCCTGGCATTAGGTAGCAAAGGTCTTAAAAATATGCATATTCCTTGTCCCCGTAATTCCCTTTCTAGGATCTACACAGAAGACGTAAGCAGCAATTTGAGCAAAGGTCTGGGAGCAAAGTTTCGTTGGGATGTTATTTACAAGAAAAAATACAAAAATAATATATATCTTTGTTATAAATGATATAATAGAAATATATAAGTATAAAACTAGATTACAATGCTCCCTCACCAATTAATATTATACAGAAAATTTATATATTTTAAGACTGTAAACAAAGTGTAAAAAGTAATACATAATGTGATCCCAATTTTTTCAATTAAGAGAGAGAAATATGATTCATCAAAATATTAACAGATTATTTCTATGTAGGTGATTTCAGTTTTTTGTTTTGGTTTTTTTTTTTTTTTTTGTTATATCCTTTTCAAAATTCTCCACAGTGAACATCTGGTAATCAGAAAATACAAGCAGTGCTTTAGAACATGTAAATAAAGGATGAAAAGTGTACTAGTCAGGGTGAGCTTTGTAACAAACTCCAAAGCTCGGTAGCTTAAAACAATAAAGGTTAATTTCTCACTCGTATTGCAAGTCAGCTGGGCACTCGTGCTCACATCACCTCACTCAGGAACAAGAACTACCAGAGCCTCCATCACTGGTCACCAAGGCAGGGGAAGGAAATGTGACACATCATATACTGGCTCTTAATGACTCTCATCCAGAGGTGACACATGCCATTTCCACTTACATTTCATTAGCCAAAGTTAGTCATAGGACCTGCCTTACATAATGCAAATAGGCAAGTTCAATCCTGCAATGTGCCCAGAAGAAAGAAAACAAGAAAAAAATTGTGAATAGAATCAATATTTACTATTTTTCAAAATGCTAATTTTTTTTTCTTAAGAATTCTTTAGATGTCAAACCAGAGGTTTTTTCTCTGTGCTTCATTAGCAGTAAAGATGTGATATTATGCATCATTCACATGACCTTAAACAATTTGATTCTGCTTCTCAATTCAACATTTGGAACCTAAGCTATTCAGGAGACGCCATTAATACGAGCAAGAAGCTATTTTAAAAGGTAAAAGGCTACATGCATACCATAGCCACACTAAAGAAATATGTTCTCTTTACAGGGTCTGTGGAGTATCCAGGGAAATCCAGAATTTCTCACCCAGCATTCTAAACATAGAAAAATCAAAATAAGAAAAGTTGGAAAGTCCTCCCACTTTTTCCCAATATTGGAGAACAAGGCCCAAGCAAATATCCAAGGTCCTTAAACCACCCAATAGGAACATTTTTCTAGTCAGTATAATCTGTTTTCTTTTTAATTCTGACTCTGCATACAAATGACAGAACACACAAATCCCAAAATATGACTACTAATGTTAAAGAAAATTCCAACGTAATCTTCTGCACATTCAAACGGTTCATCACGCTTACTCTAGCAAGTACCATTTTAAAATATTTTTGTATTAGTAAAAAATTAATATGACTTTATGAAAAACGAAAATGGAAGGCAACATTGGGCACTTAATTCATATTTTTTGTTGTTAAACTATAACTTGAACAGAGTTTAAAATAAAAGTAAATTAATTACGGGAAATGTTGGTTTGTAGCTTGCATTGATAGACCTCTCTCTAAGGGAGGCAAGTAATTGTAGAAAACCTGACCCGAGCCAGGACCCTCACAGACATCACTGAATATGCTTCATCATCAACTATGTCTAATTGCTCGTCAAATCTTGTAGATCCTAAACCTTCTAAAGTCCCCATTTAATCGGATTCTCCCTCTCCATTTCCTGATGCTACATTCAGGTTTCATCATCTCTCACCGAGGCCCTTGCGACCACTATTCCCTCGTCTCACTCCTGAAGACTCCCCTCTCCAAACCGTCTGCCACACTGCCACCAAAACGCGCAAGCCTGTTACTTCTCTTAAAACTCCTCAGTTACCTCTCAACACCTGGAAGATAAAGCCCAAACTCCTTAGCAGAGAACAGAAAGTTCTTCCCCTTATGGCCCCAGACCACCCCCCAAACCTACAGTGGCCTTTGCAGTGTATTCGGTGGAACATCAATTCCACAGTGACAAGGGGGAAAGTGTGTTTCACAGTCCAATAAACTGGGAAAAGCCAAGTTAAACATGTTTCTTTTCTTCAGGGATTACCAGCATCAAGAATTCAAGTGCTGGGACTGTCAATGAATCTCAGGGCTCAGCCCTTGGTTCTCTTCTCTTCTTTGCCTACATTCATGCTCTGGGTGACCTCACACAATCTCCTGGCTTTAAATACTGTCTCTCTGCCGATAACTTCTCAATTTGTATCCCCAGCCCACACCTGCCCTCTGATTGCCAGCTACCTATTCACCATCTCCAGCAAGACATCTAGTAAACACCTGAAACTCGACTTCACATGCCCTCAGCTCCTCCTGACACAGCCTCACCCACCTCAGTTAATGGCAACTTTATTCTTCAAGTTACTCAGGCAAAAAATCTTAATGCAATTCTTGATTCCTCTATTTCCTCCACACCTCCTATGCCCCGCATCAGCAAATCCTATCAGCTCTACATGCAAAATATGTCCAGAATTTGACCACTTCTCACAACCCTACTCCACCAGCCGGGTCCAAGCTACTATCACCCCCACCGGGACCATTTAAAGAGTCTTGTAAAGGGTGTCCCTGGCCGTGCCCTTCCCCGATGGAGTCTACTCCCAACTCAACACCTAGGTTGAGTGCTTCATCTACTGTAACAGGCAACATCACCCTTCTCCTCAAAACGCTGCAGAGGCTTCCCCTGTGAGAACGGGAGCCAGAGTCCTTGCCTACAACCCCACACAACTGCATATCTATGACTTCTCCACCTACATCTCCCACCTTCTCCACCTCCCTCCCCGGCTGCAAACACACCAGCCTCCAGGCTGTGCCTCTAAACACCTGGCATTCGCTGGTCCCTCTTTCTGGATTGCTCTTTAGCCAGACAGCAACCACTCCTCTTCTTTCAGGTCTTGACTCACATGTAAACTTTTGATGAGAACTTCCTTAACTTCCCATCCAAAATTCCCACACTCCACTTCCCAACGCTTCCAATGATTTTATTTTTTGTCTCCACAGCACTTAATACTCATCTCTAAATTTCCACACATTTCAAATTCTTCCTCTGTTTACTGCCTGTGTCTCACGCTAGAATGTGAGCTCCGGGAGGGCAGGGACAGTGATCACTGCTGTTCACTGCCATATTTCCAACACCTAGAACAATGCCTGGCACATAGTAGACCTTTAAAATACATAAATAATGGGATAAATTAATAATGAAAAAGTAAATAACATTTCTCAAAATTATTCTAGCACAGATTCCTTTTTCATGGAGCGTTCCACAGACCAGGTTTGGGCGCATGCTCCCACCTTTCTGCTCTCCCTGTCTCTGTCTGTGTGGCCTCGGCTCTCTCACTCTCTGAACAGGTTCTTCCTTTGCCGGTTCTTGAGGCCCACTAATGCAGATTGTGGAAAATGGGCCTATCTTACCTTGTAGACATTTATAAATAAAAGATGAAAATATTTCTTTAGATCTTTGTCAAAGTAGAGTTTTTCACCAAATCTACTTCATTTATGAGAAAATTATTCACTAACTGTTAGCTATGTTCCAGCTAGCGTGTTAGGCCCCTAGGGATAAAATGACTAAAAGGACACGGTATTTGACCACTGGGGAGACAGATACAGAACCAAACAGAGAACTGCATTAAGACAGACATGGCCAGGTGTTGCAGAGACTCGGAGGCATGTTTCACAGTCTAAAAAGGCCAAGGGATGCTCTCCAAAGGAAGTGGCCTTTCAGCTAAGTCTTAAAGGATAAGCAGTGACCTGAGGTTCAAACTAGGCTTCCAGGGACCATCCAATCAGAGGGAAAGGCAGTGCACAAGCACCGAGGTGTGAGAAGAAACTACCACCAGCTTGGATCAGCCGGAGGAAGATGGGGGAGTTCTGGGAGAGGAGACAGAGAAGGGAGTCAGGGCCCAGGTCAAGGAAGGCCTTGCAAACCCTGTGGTGGAGCTTGCTCCATGGTAGGTACAGCTTTCCTTTGTTCATGACTCAGTGGAAGGGTGAGTTTCCCCAGGGAGATGACAACGGAGCAGGAACCCTAGGCTAGGCAAGAGGCCAAGGTGGCTGGTGTGAATGGTGCTCTAGCGCCCACTCTCCACGCTGGGCTGCCATACATGCACACCCAGGCTCACACAGTGCTGCTACGTGTGGCGATCAGTCTGTCATGCTTGCTAATGAAAGAGGCCTTGCTGGATTCTGTTAGTAGCCCTGTCAGCTCATGGCCACGCTGTTCCTCCACTGTGCCGCGGCTGAAGTCATCATCATGGTTCTAGCACTGCTCAGAGTATGAGCAAGAGAGGAAGATGCCAATGAGGCTCTGGTTGTGCCCCTACCTCTACATCCCTTCCAGCCTCCCCACTCCACCAGTACTAATTACATCACCTTCCCCAAATTGTGCATAGCCCAAATGTGAAGTACGTACCATATGCCAGGCACAGAGACAGTCGTTGGTCCAGTATAAGTCCTAATTCTCCTTGGCCATGTTCTCCTTTCTGCTTTTTTGTATGTAAGTCTGTCCCCTTTACCAGGTCATAAGGTTCTTGCAATCAGGAACTACGTTTTAGGCATTTCTGGATCTATCAGGTACCTTGCACAAAGCTGGCACACCATGGGTGTTCGATAAATGTCTATTGAATTGAAAGTAACTGTGCAAGGGAGGCCAACCAGAGGCAGCCACTGAGAACTGGTTTCACTGAAACTCTTCAATGAGACGTGTATGCCTCATACCTGAGCTGGGCTGTGAGTCCAAAATGGAGCACTGATTCCAAAGGAAATTAGGATTCCCAGACTTCCAATAGAGGGCAGTACAGTGATAACATCAAGATATAATCTGATGTCTAATCACTGTTCCGTGATAGCAGAAAATGTGCCCCAGCCCAATAGACAGAAGGAAAACTGGAAAGAAAGCATTTATGGCTATAAACAATTTTTCTTTATTCCTCATCTGGGTCCTGCGGCCTGTGATTTGGCTCCAATTTTTCATTTGTGGTTGTTTCAGATAACAAAACTGTTCCTTTAAAATAATGGAGACTATATTAAATCTAAAAATAAATATCAACAAAGTCCCCGAGTGGGAGCAATTATTGCAAAAAGACCAGCCAAGCTCAAAACTGCTGCTAAGGGATCCTGGCCCAGGCAAGAGGAGCCTGGCCTCCGAGCTGATCTGGAGTCACACGGGCAGGTGGACAAACCAAAACAGAGAGAATTTTAAAATACAGAAAATACACACAGCAATGGTAAATATATTGCTCTTGTTTGATTATTATTGACCACTATTTGTAGTATTGTTAGGACACTTCACAAAATGAATAGAAATGAGCATTCAACATGTGAGAGACAGGAAAAAAAAAAAAAAACCCAGAAGAAAAAGCTACTTGTGAATTTCCAAGAGAAATAACACTAGGGTACAATTTTTCTGTTAGATATAATAAGTTCCAGTAAGTAAGCAAAGGAGAAGTAAGCCAAGCTGATGTGGCTTTATTTCAACACTGTTTGTTTGTTCCCTGATGCATTCAAAGAAAAAAAAAATGTCAAAATCATTCAGTGAATTCCAAGTACAATAGTTACTAGAAGTCTGCAGCTATTTCAGAAGTGCCATCCTCCACAAGATCTGGGCCTGGACAATTCACAAACAAAACCTATATTTATTTTTCAAGAAGGCTCAATGTAAAGACAATTCTCTTAGAAAGCACGACATTGATATGCATATGTTTTCCTCTTCCTGAGTGACTGTTTCAATATTTGTGTTACTTAAGGGATACATTCCAACCAGTAATTATTTGACCAATTATTTTTACGTATATAATAAATTTTCTCATCACTGATTTATTCAATAAGCATTTATTGAGCATCTACTATGTACCCAATACTCTACTAACTGACACCAGAAAAAGTGTCCGTGTCTATACTCAAAAAGCTCAGAGGCTAGTGGAAGAGCTATAAGCAAATGGACAACTGAACAATGGAAATCCTGTGATGCAGTTACACAGAGAGCTGGCGCTGAATCCAGCCTGGTGGGCAAGGGCTGGGATCAAAAGGGCTTTCTGGAGAGAACTGAAGATGCATAGTAAAGGAAGAAGTATCATTTAGCCAGGCAGATTTGCTAGAACCACCTGCAAATATTGAAACAGTCACTCAGGAAGAGGAAAATGTATGCATATCAATGTGTTGAAAGCAAGAGACTTACTATCATCTACTTATAACCAACAAAAATAGAAACTAATATTGGTCAAGAGCTTACTGTATGCCAGGCATTGAGCTGAGTACTTTGAATATTATATCTTATTGAGGAGATATTGTTAATACACATGAAACCATAGGATGTCAACATATGGCCATGCTACCCCCACCCCCCACCACCAAAGATGCTCACATTCTTACCCCTGGAGCTTGTGAATGTGTTACATTGGCACAATATGTTACATTGCTTTGCAGATAAAATTGAGGTTAGAAACTCTTTACATGTATATGTGCTGGTCCAAAGCAACTCTCTGTGCATTATCTTAATTGAACCCTGCAATAGTCTGTGAGGCAGGCAGGGAAGACATCAGTTACCCCTTTGTACTGGGACACCCAATCTCAGCATAAATTACAAGCCGCCTGTGGGTTCAGGCTCCACCGGCTCTGCTCCATCAGCTAAGTGGTTCAGAGCGTCCTTCAAATATCCACCCCGCACATGAACTCGTACAGCTGTGCTGCTTCCTAAAGGTTAAGGGTTCTTTGCTCCACTTAGGTGATAATTATCAATAAATGCTGTATATGACTTTGGTGCAGAGAGCAATGTCTTTGGTGACCTCCACACCTGTTCTGGGGACCAGCCACAATGCTTTAAATGCCTCGTTTTTACTCAGTTATTTAATGTACAAGTTCCTAGAGCTATTTTGCACCTGGGGCGGGGGGAGGTAAAAAAATAAAATCTGGTTTCTGAGAAGACCCCCAAAGAAATCTGCTCTAGCTTATAGCACAATCCATTTCCCAGAAGGTCTTTCTGGAATGTTCTGTGGGCCTGCCAGGGTGCTGGGCACTGGCAATGCAGTGCTAAAGAAGACCACACAGGTCCCTGCTGTCATGGGGCTTACGCTCCAGTGGGAAGGACAGACGTGAGTAAGTTAGCAAATGAATAAGAAAACTGTCTTTGGAAGGTATGGGGAAAGCAGTACATAGCACCTGAGGTAGATGGGAGGTGCCTATTTTAAGGATGCACGGGACAGAGGTTCTGACTGTGGGGATTGGGAAGATGGAGCAACCCGGCTTCTGCATTGTCCAACTCAGACAGCTCCCCACGCAGCCACCCAGGTAAGCTGGGCCCCGTGGGGGCCAGGGTCCTAAACTGCAGAGACATCCTCCATGGGCAGAGCCTGGGGGTGCAGAGAGGTGGGGGGAGGAGGAAGAACGTGTAAATAATTCAGCTCCTACAAAATACACCTGATCTACTTCTCTGCCCCCTACTATGTGAATTTGGGCTGTTTACTTAACCTCTCTGTGCCTCAGTTTCTTCCTAGGATTGTGCTGATGCACATAGATCACTGAATAGTGTTCAGCAAACAGTAAGGGCTTAATAAATACAAATATAGTTACAGCTTGATAAATACTAGCTTTCTTGAGATGTATCTGTTCTGAAAAGTGAAGAAAAGTGAACCACTCCCCCTACTAGATCTGCGCTGCACATACACATCTCACATTACTGTTACTCCCCATAAATTGATGCGCACTGTTATGGGTTGGATTGTGTTCCCAAAAAATGATATGTTGACCTCCTAACCCCCAGTATGTCAGAATGTGACTGTATTTGTGAATAGGGTCATCGCAGATGTAATTAGCTAAGTTAAGATGAGATCATAAATAAGAGGGATTGGCTCCTCATCCACCATGACTGGTGTCCTTATGGAAAGGGGGAAATCTGAAGGACAGACATGCATAGAGGAGACTCAATGTGAAGGGACAGGAGATGGGCATCCGCAGCCTGGGAGAGGAGCCTGGAAGAGACCCCTCCTCACAGCCCCCAGAAGGAAGCAACCCTGCCCACACCTTGATTTGGGACTTCCAGCCTCCAGAACTGTGAGGAAATAAATTTCTGTTGTTTAAGCCACCCAGTTTGTTAATGGCAGTGCTAGCAAACTAGTACACATGGCTTAAGGATTTAAGTGTTTATTTTTTTCCCCGGCATCTAGCAGAGGGCCAGGCACACAGTAAGTGCTGAGTAAACAAGTATTAAGTGACTGAATAAATGAACACCTGGTATAACATACCAGCAAGACAGCCAGAGGTGTTGGAAGCCTCTGCTAAGGGAAGACATGGCTGACAGTAAGGGTCATCCAAACATGGGACTGGCTCCGTCTAAGCAAGACCCAGACAAGCACTTGCCACGGTGGTGAAGAGGAAGTCCTGGAGCCCAGCTGGCAGGGGCACAGCCATACTCAGAAGGTCTGTTGGCCTGCGTGCCTGTCTCTGCAAGGCCCCCTCATACCACAGGACTGGGGTAGGCATCAGTCCCTGCTGAGGGAAGCTGGCAAGAATATGTGGTGTCCCCATAGGTGAATGCATCTGGGGAGCCAACAGGGTGTGAAAAAGAGAATCTCAGAATAGCCAAAGCCCAGGCCCTCAACTCGGAGCTGTGGGGGCGTGGGCTCAGGACCTCTGGCCTGTGCTCTCTGAAGGTGGACTGACACCGGGGGAGTGATGTGAGAAGTCCAGGCTCAGCACCACATGACGGGTGCTCAATCCTGAGCCCAAACAACTGGGGAGAAGGAATCTGAGGCCTCTCCCCAAAAGGGGGGGAGAAGGAGTCTGAGGCCTCTCCCCAAAAGCGGGGGAGATGAGGGCTAGGCTGGCAGAGGAGCCAGGACCACCAGTAGAGAGTGTTCTGGGGCCGGCAGAGGCAGAAGGATGATAAAAGAAGCTTCAACACAGGCTAGACGGAGTAGGAAGAGTTAAGGCAATAATTCTATAGAGAAAAAGAAGAAGGGAGAAAAAAGGAATTTTGTAATTGAACTATTCTAATTGACGGCTGACTCTACACTGTTGAGATTCACCAGGTAATTGCTCAATTCTCCATTTCATTTCATCTGCAGCTATAGCTCTAGCAGCTAGTCCAAGGAGGAGGGCAGCTTTAAGAACTGATTAGGGGAAATCACTCCTTGCAGGCCTTAGGTTATTCTTGTTAAAAATGATGCCAGGAAAATCATAATTAAAACGGGAACATGGTGAGTAACAAGAGCCCCTTTCTTGAATGTGAAATAAATTTTAACAGCTACCTTAGCTAAAGAACCCAACACATTCGACCTTCCAATAAGGGTAAGCAGAGTTTTCTATCAGAGTGAAATAGAAACTATAAATCAAATGTTTCATATCTGAAGTCCAAGCCAGCTCCCGTGAGTACAATTCCACTCTCCGACAGTTTTGTGTTTTTCCTCTGGCTGGCTATCAGACTTCCTTGACTCCAGAACTATATGGATACTGTTTCTTCATCTTAAATCTGTGAAACTACCTTCAAGAGCTGTAGTCTTGACTACTGGTGACATACTATCCAAGATAAAGAAGCTGGTCAATAATAAATGCTCCTGTGTGTGAGATTCTATCAAGTGCATGTGATTGAGATGGAATTGTGGGGAGGAGAGAGGGAGAGAGGGAAGGCGGGGGGTGGGGGGAGGGAGTTGCAGAAAGATTCTAGAAAAAGAGGCAGGTGGCAGGGAGCACAGTCAAATGTTAGCTCAAATGCATTTTAGAGAAGGGTTTATGCTGATAAGCTAATTCTCCTGATTCAAGTACAATGAAAATGTTCCTTCCCTGAGCCTGGGTTTTCCCTGATCTCCCCAAACTCAGTATGGGACCCAACAGCATCCTTTACTGAGAGAGAGCTTAGATCTCAAAGGAGACAGGCTGCTTATAGAAACTTCAGGTCTATTTTTCTGGAATGCTGTTAGCTAACTTGAAGAGTGCTCAGAGCTATTTGGCTGACTGATGCCCTCTTCCCGCTGAAAATACAAGAGAATCTTCCCTCAGCAGTTTGGATCAGGACAAAATAAAATATGCTCCCATGGTCACAGTCACACTCCACAGACTCTCCAGAGACTTTTTGATTATCTTAATGGTCTTGCTGTAGAGAGGCAGCGAGACTCTCGGGGTGCAGTGTAGCCAACACTGCCACGGGAGCTGGGTCTCCAGAGAGCACCGCAGCCTTTGCAACAGGCAGCCGGGTCCTGCTGACCCAGCCCAGCATCTGCAATGAGATAAGGCCTGGGGGCACTAGGGTCCCTCCATGCTCTCCCCTTCCCTCACACACACACACCCCCTCCCGCCAGGGTACCTAGTCTCAGGCTATGGGAAATTCCAAAATTATAGCAATTAAGTAGTTAAAAGTACAGGGTCTATTCCAATTATTAAAGCATACCTCCTTCCTCAGTAGCCAGCCTTCCGGCCCCCACCCCTGACCCTGTGCTGGGATATCGTCAGTCCAGGCTCACAGAGGTCTCTTGGAAAATGACCTTGGAAGTCAAAAAGGATGACTCACACATTTTCACACTCATTCATGCCAGACCTGCGGTTTACCTCTGGCCAAATATATATAGAATCTTCTGGCAGATGCCACCAGACTTCCCATCTACAAATGCCTTACAGGACCAGTGGTTCTTGCACCTAGATCCCAGTAGTATTTCTATGTACCAATAAAAGTCAAGCCAAGAGTCAAATCAAAAACTCAGGCCGGGCGCGGTGGCTCACGCTTGTAATCCTAGCACTCTGGGAGGCCGAGGTGGGCGGATCGTTTGAGCTCAGGAGTTCGAGACCAGCCTGAGCAAGAGCGAGACCCCACCTCTACTAAAAATAGAAAGAAATTATATGGACAGCTAAAAATATATATAGAAAAAATTAGCCGGGCATGGTGGCGCATGCCTGTAGTCCCAGCTACTCGGGAGGCTGAGACAGGAGGATCGCTTGAGCCCAGGAGTTTGAGGTTGCTGTGAGCTAGGCTGACGCCACGGCACTCACTCTAGCCTGGGCAACAGAGTGAGACTCTGTCTCAAAAAAAAAAAAAAAAAAAAAAAAAACTCAATACCGTTCACAATAGCTACAAAGAAAATAAAATACCTGGGAATATATTTAACCAAGGAGGTGAAAGATCTCTAAAAGGAGAACTATGAAACTCTGAGGAAAGAAATCACAGAGGATACAGACAAATGGAAAAACATATCATATTCATGAATAAATAG
The DNA here is from genome assembly GCF_041146395.1 of Eulemur rufifrons. Taxonomy (NCBI): domain Eukaryota; kingdom Metazoa; phylum Chordata; class Mammalia; order Primates; family Lemuridae; genus Eulemur; species Eulemur rufifrons. The sequence continues at coordinate 88,863,785 of NC_090990.1, forward strand.
AATGAGCATTGTTAAAATGTCCATAGTACCTAAAGTGATACACAAATTCAATGCAATCCCCATCAAATTACCAACATCATACTACACAGATCTAGCAAAAATAATTGTATGCTTCATTTGGAACCAGAAAAGAGCAGGAATAGCCAAAGGAATCTTACACAAAAGAACAAATCTGAAGGCATCACATTACCAGATTTCAAACTATACAACAAGGCTATAGTAACCAAACAGCATGGATTGGTACAAAAATAGAGACATAGACCAATGGGACAGAATAGAGAACCCAGATATAAACCCACCTGCCTACAGCCAGCTGATCTGTGACAAAGCAGACAACAATGCACACTGGGGAAAAGAAGCCCTAGTCAATAAATGTTTCTCGGAAAATTGGATAGCCACAGGCAGAAGAATGAAACAGGATGCCTACCTCTCACCACTCACAAAAATTAATTCAAGATAGATAAAAGACTTAAATCTAAGGCATGAAACCATAAGAATTCTAGAAGAAAACACAGGAAAAACTCTTCTAGATATTGGCCTAGGCAAAGAATTTACAACTAAGATCCCAGTGGCAATCATGGCAACAACAAAAATTAATAAATGGGATTTGATTAAACTAAAAAGCTTCTGCACAGCTAAAGAAACAATCAACAGACAAAATACACAACCTACAGAATGGGGGGAAATATTCACAAGCTACACATCCAATAAAAGGCTAATATCCAGAATTTACAAAGAACTCAAGCAAATCAGCAAGAAAAAAACAAACACCCCTATTAAAAAGTGGGAAAAAGATATGAATAGAAGCTTCTCCAAAGAAGAAAGATAAATGTCCAATAAACATATGAAAAAATGTTCAAAGTGATTATTCATCAGGGAAATGCAAACTAAAATCACAATAAGATATCACCTTACTCCAGTTAGAATGGCTTTTAATAAAACGTCCAAAAACAACAGATGCTGGATTGAATTCAGAGAGAAAGGAATGCTTATACATTTTGGTGGGACTGTAAATTAGTACAACCTTTATGGAAAACAGTATGGAGATTCCTCGAAGAACTAAAAGTAGACCTACCATTCAATCCAGCAATCATACTATTAGGTATCTACCCACAGGAAAAAAAAGACTTTCATCAAAAAGACACATGCACTTGAATGTTTATTGTAGCATAATTCACAATTGCAGTGATGTGGAATCAACCCAAGTGTCCATCAATACATGAGTGGATTAATAAAATGTGGTACATGTATACCATGGAGTATTACTCAGCCATAACAAAAAGATGAATTAATACCGTTTGCAACAATCTGGATGGAACCAGAGACTATTCTCCTAAGTGAAATGTCTACAGAATGGAAAAACAAACACCACGTGGACTCGCTATTAAATTGGAACTAACCAATGAGCACACATGTGCACAGAGGTAAGTAAAACTCTATAGAAAACAACCAGAAGGGAGGGGGGAAAGGGGAAGGGCAAAAACCTACCTAATGGGTACAATGAACACTATTTGGGTGGTGGGCACATCTATAGCCGGGACTTGAGCATTACAAAAGCAATCCAAGTAACCTTAAACATTTGTACCTCCTTTATATTTTGAAATAAAAAAAAAAAAAGAATCCCCTGGGGAGTGTCAGAAAAGAAAAATACCGACCCCCAGGCCCTGCCCCCAGCGTTCTGATTTGATTGGTCTGGGTTGAGGTCCAGCCTGGCAGCTCCCAGTTTCACAAGCTCTCCAGGTGGGTCTAATGTGTAGGCAGGGTAGACCATCAGGGCACGCTCCAAGTCCTCTGGGTCATTCTCCGCAATATCTGACAAAAGTGGTTTCACTCATTACTTGTTTTCCTGATTAAATTCCCAGAGGGTACACTTAAATCCAGAATCTGCAGGTCAATAGAGGTCACCCTCAACATGCCAATTAGAATAAACACCACCTATTTATTCAGATTGAACAACCATTTGTTGAATGCCCATTATGTATGACCAGACACTGCTGGGAATGAAGAAGACACAAGCATGTGCATCAAACAGTTCCTCATTTATTTTCTGCTCCCTTCTGCCTCTTCTGATTTGGAAGCTTGGTTTTCTGTTTCAAATTCAATATCTCTCTCCCTCTCCCTCTGTCTCCCTCTATCTCCCTCTCAACTTGTATATATGATGCACATACCTAAACACATTTACTTATAAATCTTACAGTTCAAGTTCAGCAGTAGCTAATCTTCGACATGTTCCTAAGACTCAGTGTGATGAGAATAGGAGAAAACACCCCTCCTGGAATGAACACACCTCGTGCACTTTTCTTCCATGGCTTTGTATCTCCTGGTCAAGTTTCTATTATATTAGCCTAAGGACCTAACTAGTGTTAAATATCCAAGAAGCCCAAATAAAAGACCTTTTCTACTCTCTCTGCTCTGCCCTTTCAAGTGTTTCATCTTTACTCAGCTGTCAGGAAAAACACAATCATGAAACTCCCCAGCCAGATTTCATAATTCTGGTGTATGCCTAAAACTTGAAAAAACAGGAAGAAAATCCTGCCGCTGTAAACGCCCTCATAACCAGAGCCTAAAAGACCAAAGATCTAGGACCACAGAGTGGCTCTAATTCATCATTAATCATGCTGTCTCTGTGCTGCTCGGCCTCCTGCTTGCTTTCGCCACTGTGCACTGTTTCAATTATGTCTACATCTGTCTTCTCCCTTGACTGCAGCAGATCCACAATCTGTGACCCATTCACTACTGTCCTCCCCTCCTCCAACAGAGACTGCATATAACAACACCGTACATGTGCAGAACACTCACTGTGTGCCAGGCACTGTTCTAGATGCTTTCCGCATATTATCTCTGAACTTCACTCAACTCTGTGAGTTTCATACCTTTATTATCCCGTTGTACAGATGGGGAAACTGGAGTGCAGAGTTTGAGTAACTTGCTCATGTCGACACAGGAACAATGAGGCTGTGCAAATTCTGATGCAAATCCAGGCTGTCTGGCCACAGACCCTACTCTCTTAGCTACTACTACATAATGCTAAGACTTAGACAGATAAATACAGCTGTTTCCAAGGTTTGTATCCAGTAGAAAGCAAATGGAGTGCTTACTAGCTACGTGACCTTGAGAAAATTCTTAAACCTCTCTAAGCCTCAGTTTCCTCTTTTGGGAAATGAGAGTAAGAGCAACAACAGTTACATTAGATAATGCATGTAAAGTGCTTGGCAAAGTGCCAGGCATTTAGTAAATGCTTGATTAAAGCTGGATGCTGCTGCTGCTACTATGTGGTACTTGGGTTTCCACCATGAGGAGCATCTCAAGCTACTCTCTAATCTGAGTCCATTGCCTCCCTCTACAAGAGCAGTGGGGAGCAGCCACTAACTTTTTTTATAACTTTATTTAGATATAATTCATATACCATACCATTTACCGATTTAGGATATACAACAAATGGCTTTTAGTGTACTCAGTTGATTGTACAACTCTGAGTTGTACAATTTTAGAACCAATTTAGAATTTAGAAACCAGTTTAGACCAAACTTAGAATCAATTCCAGGAGATTTTTTTCATCACCCAAAAAAGAAACTACATCTATTAACTGTTACTCTCCAATTGCCCCAAGCTCTGTCCCCCTAGTGCCTGGCAACCACTAATCCGTCTTTTGTGTATTCCGAACAATTCATATAAGTGGGAACTTACAATATGTGGTCTTGGTGACTGACTCCTTTTACTTAGCATAATGGTTTCAAAGTTCAATGCACCAACACTTCATTTCTTTTTACTGCCAAATTATATTCCATTATATGGATAGACCTCATTTTATTTATCTATTCATTAGTTGATGAATATTTGGGTTGCTACTACCTTTTGGCTATTATGAATAATGCTGCTATAAACATTTGTGTACAAGGTTTTGTGTAGATATATGTTTTTAATTCTCTTGGTATATGCATAGGAGTTGAATTGCTGGGTCACATGGTAACTCTGTTTAACCTTGGTGAGGAACTGCCAAACTGTTTTCTAAAGCAAATAGCTGCTAATCTTGCACTTGCTTCTAGGTAACCTGGAACAAAAGTCACTTAACCTCACTAAGCCTCAATTTCCTCATTTTAAAAATGAGGATATTATCTATCAAAGGAGATATTTTAAGTACAATGCCATCAACTGGCTGACACCCAGTAGGTGCTTAACAAGTAGCAGGCATTCTGTTGTCCCTTCATATGGTCCTCTGCCCTTTCATCCCCATCCGGTTTAGACTGGAAGTGGAAGAACTGTACCATGGAAGGCTTGATCATACTGCCTTTCTAGATCATGTCACTGGTCTCTAAAATCAAGAAAAAATAAAATGAACTACTCTCAATTCAAGTGTGTGTATTCTTTTTGCTTCTATAAACTGGACTTATGCCCAGAAACCACAGCAAGTAATGAAAGAATCAATAACCTCAGTTTTATATGCTAATGTAATTTGGTACCAGAATGGGCTCTATCAGAACTCCATTCTCTCGACTGCCAGAGTTTCTTACAGACTGGCCACATCTCCAGAAGGGCCTGCAAAACAAGAGTCAGCAAAAACATTGTCCTCGTGAGCCCAGACAAAATGTGGAAATGTGAGACCCCCATGCCGTTGTGCTGAAGGCCCTGATTCACATCTCTGTCTCTGGTGGGAACAACTGACAGTCCATCAGTCCCAAGTAACAACAATAAAACTCTGCAAAAAGAAACTGTTCGGTTCTTAGAGGAGTTATTGTTATTCGGGGTAAAAAATATCCCTTGGGAAATTCACTTCACTGCAGGAGTTGGTTTCAGAGTTACTTTGCAAGACAAGGAAAACCAGAAAAAGTTGTGCATGCAATATTTCACATTGTAAGGAATATTTCTGCTTTAGGGACAATAGGCAGGATGTCCGGAGAGACCTCTCCTAGCACATGGGAAACTAGAAGGATTTCTATCTTTAGCTGCAAAGATAATAGTAGGACAAACCTGCAGATGCGACCCAAGTGAAGCTGCCCCGTCACCACGGTCTCCGCGTGGGGTGGAGGTCACGCGTGAGAATGAAGCCTTCTTCCCAGGCCTTCTTCCATGGGCTCCAGCTTCTGCCTCCCTCTGCAGTAATGCTAATTATGGGATAAGAAAAACTAATCTTTTCTTTTTCTAACAACATTAATCAAACCTATCAAAGAAGCACCAAAAAAAAAAGAAGAAAGAAAGAAAAACTTTCAACTGGGGATTATAATGAAATATTTCAGAGAAAAAAAATTAAATATATAGAATTTGCTTACTATTAGCTATGGGAAAGTTAAGAACAAACATGATTATTAAGTGATTAAAAGACACTTGAGATGTTCTTTCTTTGGGAAAAAATTGCATATAAACTGAGTATCACAGCCTACCCAATTGTCTAAGTACCCAGTTGTCACTGAGTAAAAATAAATGCCAGATAAATACACTGGCAGCTCTGGATGTAATAGTACTTCCTCTGAGGCTGAATTCTCTATAAAGCAAATGTGGCATAGAACTCTTCCATCACTGAAGGACTAAAATGACCTCATTATGGAAATTAGTGCCTGCGAGGCCTGGACCCCAGCAAACACTACCAGCAGGGCCAGGGAAAAAGAGATGAAATGTCTGATATAGAACCAGATAATAAATACAGTGGCCTTATTGAATGAAACTAGAATATGGACAGAGGTGAATTTTCTTCTGGAATATTCCAGCTCTAGATCAAAAGAAAAAAATGCAAAACTCAGTCTCTAAATCAAAAATGCTTTCTAGAGCCTCTGGGGTTTTGTTTCAGCTGTTCCCCCTGCCTACCCCAGCCTTCTCCAGGCTAATGTACTCATCCTTTGATCTCTGTGCAGAGGCCAGTTCCTATAGTCTTCGTTCCCCAACTCCCAAGGCTGGGTCATGTGACCCCACGAGCTTGTGCAGCTCTCTGCAATCACCTCCTTATAGAAACTGTTTACTCCTTCATCTCCCCTGCTAGACTGTAAGTTCCTGGAAGGAAAGCAAAAGGATGCAGCACATACAAGAACTCAGTAACTGTGCTTGCTTGGTTGAAGTCTCTAGTTGGGTGGGGAAAAGTGGAGCACTTAACCCAAGAATGGGGCAAACCCTGAAAGAGCCCACCAGCCAAGGTAAACCAGATCAAGTGCTGGGACAGGGGGGAACCAGAGGGACAGTCCTGTAGAAAAACATCCCAAGAATAAGATTTTGCCCCTCAGCAATCAATGCTATTGGAGCTTCCTTTTCAGGATCTATGGCTTCTTCTTACTCTGTCTTAGAGCAAAGCAGTCTTTAGTCTGCTACATTTAAAAAGTCAAAAACCCTTTACCGTGATAAAATGTTTTGATTAAATGAGGATCCTGAATACAGATGATTAGAAGAATAGAGGCAGTTAGGCCTGAGTTCAAGTCCTAACTTTGCTACCTACTGGCAAAGAGGTGAGTCACTTAATCTCTCTGCACCTCCATTTTCTTATCTGCAAAACAAGGATAATAACAGCTGCCACTTCAGAGTTCTTTGATGATTAGATTAAGTAAGGTAGGGCATATATTTTGCACTCTATTCAGTGATATTTCTTCATTGATAGATATGTGTGTGTGACCATGTGTTTCAGCAACATTCAGAGTTATGATTCTCAAATATTTACTAAATTTGTTCCTGTTGTGTCAAATACTATACAGACAAACACGCTGCATTTCCTGTCCTCAAGGAAATCATAGCAAATTAAATTAAACAGACCTAGAACCAGCTGTAGCCCAGAGAGATTAAGACAGTTGCCAAAGGCTCCCAGGTGGCAGAAGTGGGACAAAGAGACGTATCTGGTAATTCCCAGATGCTGCTCTTTCCCATAGCTCATACTTCCTGAGGAGCGGGGGAAATAAATCATAATAAATAAGGAGGGGGCATTTCTTTAGCTGCTGTGCCCCTTCTGCAGAAGCTAAGTAAAAAAAAAAAAAAAAAAAAGATAATGTGTTACAGTCAACAGATGGTAAATAGGGTGTTTCCAAAGAATGCATCTAAGGTCATTACAAAAAGGAAAAAAGAGGCAAAAATAAGTTCAAGGGTTTTATTTAACAGTGTTACCCCATAACAGTGTTGTCACCCAGGGCAGCAAACCTGGACAAATGACGACCAAGGAGCTATTTTCAGCAGTAGAAGGAAATGCAAATGGGCTTCCACTTTTTTCCCCACACCTCAATGACTCCTCTTTCCAAAAAGAAATGCCTGCTGCAAAAACTCTTTCACTCCATGACAGCGAAAAACTTATGTGTGAAAGGAACAAAACCATTTATTAACAATCCACCTCCAGCTTCAACCTGCCAGCGATTCAAAAGACTAACTCCTAGCAACAAAAGGGTCTTCTGTTTAATGGGTAGAATAAGGGGTGCTCAGATATGCGTTTGGGGACAATTAGGACTCTGCTTAAGAAAAGAAGAACTACTGAGAGGGACCTCGAGGAAAGATCCCAACCTAAATCTCCTTGATAAATACATACTGAACATCTGCTTTGTATTAAGCATAGACCAGATGGGCTTCACACACGTTCCTTCACTCTGGGTCACAAACTAGGCATCGTGGCTGGTTTCTGATTTTTAAATGAGGGAGCAGACTTGGAGAGTAAAATTATTTCCTGAAGGTGAAAATGATCACCTGTAAAGACAATAGTGGGAAAAGGTTTATGCTTCTGAGGGTGACAAAGGTTGATCACAAGAGCTGATCAGAAACAGGAAAGGAACCTGATTTATTTAGAGGAAGAATAGGGAGGAAACCAGAGAGGGTGGGGGAGTATTCCTGAGAGGGCCAGGCTTCAAAGTTAGCAATGCGGGGCATCTGGGGAACTGATTAAGGGCCCAGCCAGGGAGAGGGGAGATTTCTGGAGAGATAAAAGGGCAGGGAGATATCTGGGCCTACACCTAAATTTACCAAAACATAATTTGGATCAGTCAGAGACTGCAATCAGAGGACCTGTGCTTTAGTCCCAGCTCTGGGACATGCTTATTATTTGACCTTAGCCAGAGAAGTTCACCAAATCTCCCTGCATTTTGCCATTTTCTCACCTGCAAAATGGGCAATAAATATATGCTTCATAGCAAGAATGAATTAATATCATTAAAAGTGGCTCGAAAACTGCACAGGAACGTCAGCAGCCTGACCTGTGGCAAAGCTTCCTGTTTCTCAACCCTGTCTCCACTTTGGTGGAGGCCCCACCCTCTTAGGCGGCATGATCTATAGTGGGCTCTGTTTGCTCGGAGTCCGATTATTTCATCTCTGCATTTAGAATCCTATCAAAACTGGACTTGACCACATCTAGCTCCTTTCCTAGGTGGTGGAGACGCTGGCTAGAGAGGAGACCTGGCACTCACACTGCAGAGCCCATTGTCAAGTAGCCTTGTCCTAGCCTGCTTTTGTGACGTCACTGTCTCCTTTTGATTGAGTTTCCTCACGCTTAAATTAGGGGGTTGGAACCAATGATCTCTATAGTCTTTTAGAAGACCCCTCCTGAGGCTGTCCCATCAGCCCATTGTTCCAGCACTTCCTATGGCCCAATTAGCAGCATTTATCCAACTTTTTTGTCAGGTATGTGCTTGTATTCCAGGCATCCTGAGCCAATTCTGCAAATCAGACTTCTTGGAAGACTCAAATGTTTTAACAATCTTCAAACATGACATCAAGCATGCCATTTTCCCTTCATCTACCAACTTTGTACTTTTATCAAAAAAAGAAAGAGGTACTGAGTCCATCTGGCATGATTTGCTTTGAATAAAAGCCCATCTGCTTATTATTTCTAATTTCATTGTCCTCTAGAATGTTTACAGAAGCCTCTTTCAATATTTATTGTGCCGTGTTTCTAATTACTGATCCAGACCGTCCACGCAGACTTGGTGGGGTACCGGGCTGGGAGGAAGGTGTATTCTTTTTTTCATCTCTGCGGTTCTTTACTCGGGAGGCACAATGTGGCCCTCGGCCATCATTACAGAGCCCTGGTGTGATGCTGCAGAGGCAGATTCTGACAATCAGCAACTTTATCATGAGTCTCCCTGGGGACTTGCGAAGCTGCCTCTGATGAATTTTTGCCTGCGACACCAGTATTGTCATAGGAAGAATAGAAATAATTACCTGACTTATTATCTTGAGGCTTTAGGCTTCATCCCAGGGCCCGTGATCACTGGAAACAGAAGGCTCATCTCTGTCTTCAGGAATCCTGAATAGATAGGTAAAAGATTCACATTTCCCAAATGATGGTGTCTGAAAGGCAAGGGATGGGACAGTCTCTGCCATGAAAACATTTCTGACTTGGCCCTTTTTAAAATATACCAAAAAACCCAAAATGCTAAAAACTGTTTAAAATTAAACTGTTTTTCCCAAATGAGTTTCCATTTCTGATTTCCCCAGTTCTTCTAGGATTCTTTATTTTTCTCATCTTGCAGCACTCTGTCACTCCCCACAAGTCTTGTTACTCCCTCTTCGTAGCATCTTAATACCTTTCCCATCTGTCCCTGGCTTCCATTCCCACTCCATTGTCTAATTTCAGCCCCTATCACATTGACTATTCCTGCAATCCCGCCCATCTCTCCGTCTCTCCCACCCCACCCACCATGCACACGACTCCAGAATAATCCACCTAAAACGTCTTGATTTCATCACTTCCTTCCTCAGCAGTGCTCTGTGAGTGAGCTTGGCCTGCAGGGCTGTGTCTACACGCCATCGCTGACGTGCAGGGTGTCCACTACCAGGCTGCCCAGCCCCGCAGCTGCCCCATGAATCCTCCTTGCAGGAGTGCAGGGGGCGCTCTGGGCTGACTCTCAGTTTTTGCTCACAAGGACTTTAGGCATATGAAAAAATTGAAAAAGAAGAACAGACAGAATTTATGATGAATTCTTAGTGCAGACACCAAGGGGTTAAAAGTCAATTTTGCACTGCTTTTTTATGGGGAATGTCCCAATCCAACTGATTCTCATACTCCCTCAGATCCTGGAAAAAGACATACACTGTGTGATCCACTAGACAGGCCCCAACTCTCCCCCAGTGACTCAGAAGGAAGTTCTATTTAAAAAAAAGAAACAAAAAACACAATAGGAGAGGTAACAGGTACGTGTTTAAAAAGATAGGCTTTGGAATTAAGTAGAATTGGATTCAAATCCCAGCTCAGACACTTACTAATGCCGTAACCTGGGCACGTTACTTACCCTGAGACTACCTCCTTATTAGTAAAATAGGGCACATCCACCTCACAGGGCTGGTGCAAGAATTAAAGTCAACACACATACGGTCCCAGCACAGACCTCTCAATGGGGGCTGTATTACTCCACTCCAGCCTCCAGCCCCAGCAGGTTCCGCTCCACTCCAAGGACTCTCATGGGGTTGGTCCACTCTCTGCTGACTGGCAGGGTCACTTTGTCAGCCTTCCGCAGTCCTGTGCCCACTTCTCACTGGGACTAGAGGGCGCAGGGAGGTCTGGCCAGTGATTACAGCTCTTCCTCCAGAGATCGCAGCTCTGCAGACGCTCCCCGTTGCAGCTTTCCTTCTGGGTGCAGCTCAGCTGCCCCAGTACCCCAAGGCCCCCAGTGGGGGTCCTTGCTTCGCCTCAAAGATTAATACCCCCTTGTCATTCCTAGTGACCAGCTGCAGAGAGTGAGCAGCACTGACTCTATAGAACGTGACAGGCAGAAAAGAGTGACGGTTGAGGCAGGTTAGCCTTAACTTGGGCTGTCGAGTCAGACTGCCTGGAATTGCCCCCGCTTTGCTAAGCTGGGCGTTCTTGGGCATGTTGCTTAGCTTCTCTATGCTTTGATATCCTCACCCACAAAATGCAGACAATAATAGTACCTGTTTCATGGGGCTGTTGTGAAGATTAAATGAGTTAATGCACACAAAGCACTTGGAATACTGCTTGGCACATAGTAGGTGCATAATAAAGGTTAGCTATTATACTGAATGACGTCCTCCCATCATGAAGGTCTCAGTCACCTTACCATGGCTGACTGAGACAGCTCCCCGTTTGCCCAAGGGCTTCCTCAGAACACCCCACTTGTCACCACCACCACCATGTACACATGTACACACACACTCACATGCCCACAGCCCTTGGCAGTTCCCCAAGGCAAGAGAAGAATAATTTCTTAGAGTCTTCAACAGCAACAATGCTCCCCAGCTTCTCCTAATGAAGCAAAATCCTCAGCAGTATCCTAGGTATGGTTTGCTCAGGGAACTGCCTTCAATTCTCCCAATTTAGCAGGGGGAAGGTTAGAGATGCAGTGGCATCTTTTTGGTCTAATCCTCTGTCGGAAGACCATAAAAGTGTGTCTTTTGGCCTAAAATGTCTAAAATGTCTATATTAACTCAAATTACCAAGTATTTCCCAACCTTATATCTTTCTTTGGCCTCTCTCACTCATAAAGTTTACAAGTTTTAATTCAACCTTTCAGGAAACATTTATTGAGCATCAATTTTATGTCAAGAACTGTGCTGGGTGAATCAGAGACAGACTTTGGCTTCCAGGTCACAGTCAAGAGGTGAGCACAGGCAGCTGGAAAGATCACTTCAATGCAGCGTGGCAAGAGCTAAGTCAGAGAAATGTACAGGGATCTTGTGGAGAACAGGAACGGAGTGTCCAACCCAGACAGGTAGATCAGGGAAGGCTGCCAGAAGGAGGTGATTCCAGAGGTGGATTAAAGGATGAGTCTCATTAACAAAGGAATTGCATTTAAAAAGCATATAGGCATGAAAAATCTAATGTGATTTTGGAACTATGATCCTTTAGCACCACGCGAGGAAACAGAGCAAGGAGCGGGGATAGGACGTGAGAATGACAAGATGGGCGGGTGCCAGACTTTGGACTTCATGTTCTACTAAGTCTTTTAGATTTTAGATGAAAGAAAAAACAGAGAAGGGTTCTAAGACAGGAAGTAAATGGTAAAAGTTGGGTTTGGCTAGAATTAAGAGGATTTTCCAGTGGAGGGGAAGGGTGTCCAGAAGCAGAGACCATTTAGTGATGAACCTGGATGTGTAATAACCCAGACGAGAGGTGGGAAGAACCTGGACTAAGGAAGTGTCAGTAGGATTAAAAGAAATAAAGACATTTCAGAACTATTTAGGAGGTTAGATCATCAGGATATGGGGACTAGCTAGGGAGAAGGGGGCAGAGGAGACAGAGATGGATGAGTCCCAGATTTATACCATGAATTGAAAGTCAAGCTTTAATTTATGAGTTAGAAACCCTAAGAGTATTTGAATTTATATGATAGTTTCCTAGGAAATATTATAGGTATTCTTCACTTTAAGACAATGCTAAAGAGGGTTGTGATCATACCAATTGGACAGCAAAGAAAATACTTAATTTCTAGACCCTGAAGCCTCAGATGGACAAAGTTTTTAAGCAGCAACAGACATTGTATCCAACTGAAGCATCTACTGTCGCAGTTCTGTGTCCTGGAAATAACAGCTCATACATAGAACAATACCAGGTAGGGGGCGTGGAGAGACATAGAAACAAAGACTCTTAGGCACAGAACAAATTCGTGTGGTCCAGATAGGAGGACTGATCAGAAGAACATGAAAGAGGTGATTTCAGTTAGGTAAGTGCAGAGGGAAAACGGACTGCTGCAACTTGTGGGTGCAACTGCTTTAGTAGGATCCCCAAGTACCACTTTCAGAGCAACAAAAGACTATGACTTGCAATTGACCCCATTTGAAACTCTTGGTTATAATTTTCAATTACAAATAGTTCAGTATTGGTTCATTTCCAATGTTGAACTATTTGTAATTGAACGGTTCAAGGTTCTTTTGTCAGGCGTCATTAACTAAAACCAGAAAAGTCTATAGAAGAAAATAGAAGATGGGGGATTGGAAATGAGTTTTGGTGAGAAGGTAAATGCCAGGCCTAGGCATGTGGTCTACATTCCTAAGCAATAAGGAGCCCTTGAAGACTTCTGAGCAGAGCCATGTATGAGATGAAACCAAATGTTTAAGAAGAATCTGACAGCCCTATGCCAAATGGATTAACTTGGCTGTAATCCACTCAAATACTAAATTATCACAATGTTTTTAGTTAGACCTTTCACTTCCCCCCATTGTTGCATCTTCAGACTCTGCTCTCTCTTAAAGCCCTGGCAAAATTGTTTGCTAAGGACGCCTAGTTTTCTGCCTCAGTTACTTTCAACCAGAGGAGGCACAGGGTTTGGAAATGAGTTGGCATTTTTTTTGGGGGGGGGAGTTGTTGCTGTTTTCACAAGTTGGGGGAGAGGGGGTACTGGCATTTAGTCCCACAAGGGCCAGTGATGCCAAGTAGCCTCAATACACTGGGCAGTCCTGTACAACAAAGACTCATCCTGCCCAAAATGCTAGCAGCACCCCTGTTGAAAACTCTTTTGCTGCCCCCATCTCTGTCTTCTACTAATTTTCTTCTTCTATTTATCACCAGGCATCCTGCCAGCCACCTGATTAGCAGGTTAAATGGTCACTCAACTGTCATCAAACTCCTTCTCCCTTTCAGAAGCAACTGGAAGAAAGCCAACATCCATTATTGACTTGGTTCCATAGCACTTAAGATTTCCATAGTGCTCTGCAATCTTTTCTATTAGCTAATTCTCATGTCAACACATGAATTGAGTTAGTTTTGTTATCAGTGGTTTGCAAATGTGGAGACTCAAGTACACAAGATTTGGCAACCTGTTCATGTCTCTTACATTTAATTCATAGAATCAGATTTGGGGAAGCTATTTTCAAAGACAACAATCCTTTCAAATCTCTAGAAATTCACTTAGTAGGGTGAGATTTGTGACTAAATTTTAATATAAACATTCCTTGATTTTGGAATTTAAATACTTTGGTGGCCTAGTTATGAAAAGTGAATCTCCCGCTCCACCAGTTCTCATTGTATTATTGAAGATATATTCCTATTTTTTTAAATGTCTGAAAGAACTGAATGTTATATTGACATCTTTATGGATGGCTTTTTGATATCTGTTACATTTTATTACTTGTATTACTGGCACTCTTTTTGGGAATATCATGTCTTCCTGATAGATTGAAAGTGTCTCCAAGGCAAACTGTCTTATTCTTTGTATTCCTCCAGGTACCAGGACGGTGCTTGGCCCATGGTAATTACTTAGTGATTATTTGCTGATGGATTAGTGACCAAACTGGTGGTAAGTTTCCGTGGTTGTACCTATGGGGAATTGTGATCTCCACTCAGAAGTTTACTCTTTGAAAAAAGTGTTCACAAAGCATTATGCACTCTGCAGTATTCAGCCTCTATGAGCTCCTGTTGCACTTAGCTTCCTTTCACCAACACCCATCTCCAAGCCATGGAGATTTCTCTCACGACGAGCAAGTCCCTGACTGCACACCTGCCACTCCCTTTATCTATCTTCCATTTGGAAATTTACTATGCCAAATAGACCTGATTACTTGCCCTGTGGTAGACAGATTGCAAAAATGGTCACAATTCTCCACTCCACTCCTCCCCAGGTCCTTGAACTTTGCAGTGTAGTTTTGCTTCTGCTCCCATCAAGACATAGGGTCTATTTTGTCATTCCCTTGAATTTAGTCTTGTGATTTACTTTGGCAGATGGAATATGTCAGATGTGACCATGTGCCGGTTCCAAGGATAGGCCTCAAGAGAAGTTGGGTGTTTTCACTTGTTCTCATGGAAACTTGCCCAGGCAGGGAGAGGGCACAACAAGCCCAATTAGCCTGCTGTATAATAGGATTCACATAGCTTAATCTTCCCTAACACCTCAGACAACAACAAGCAACTGCCAGGCACAGGAATGAGGCATGCTAGACCACCAGTCCATAGCTGACCTGCAGCTGTCTGCAGGTGCACAAGCAGGCCCAGCCAAGATCAACCAAGTCTGCCCAGGCTAGCAGAGCCACTCAGCTGCCCACAGACTCCTGGGTATTATTTAAGGGCACCAGGTTTTGGGATGGTTTGTTCCACACATTATTTAGGTGATAAAAATCTTTAAAGCTGTCTTTTTTAACCATGAACAAATTTAGTAGAAAACTATCTTAATTTGAACCCTTTAGATAATGTCAAGCAAACTGTTCTTTGTTTTCTTTATTCATTTATCCAGAATCATCAAAGAATAAGGCCAAGAACAAAACTAATTTTTCAGATAATTGATGCTTACCTCTTAAAGTATAAAACCTTTTATTTAATACAACCATTTCGATGGTAATCTTTCTAAATCCCATTATATATACATCTATTCTGTATACCTCAATGTAATGTTTGAGTTTTTTCCTTTTATTTTTAGTTGACATGTAATAATTGTACATATGTATGGGATAGAGAGTAATGTTTTGATACCTGTATACAATGTGTAATCATTAAATCAGGGTAATTAGCATATCCATCACCTCAAACATTATCATTTCTTTGTGTTAAGAACATTCAAAATTCTTTCTTCTAATATAAAAATGGCTAACAAACATATGAAAAAGTGTTCAACATCTCTAATCATCAGGGAAATGCAAATCAAAACCACAATGAGATATCACTTAACCCCAGTGAGAATGGCCTTTATCAAAAAAACCCAAAACAACACATGTTGGCGTGGGTGTGGAGAGACAGGAACACTAATACACTGCTGGTGGGACTGCAAACTAGTGCAACCCCTGTGGAAAGCATTATGGAGGTATCTTAAACAGATTCAAGTAGACCTGCCATTTGACCCAGCAATCCCATTACTGGGCATATACCCAAAGGAAAAAAGGTCATTCTGTAACAAAGGCACATGTACCCAAATGTTTATAGCAGCACAATTCACAATAGCAAAGATGTGGAAACAACCCAAATGGCCATCAATACATGATTGGATTAGTAAACTGTGGTATATGTATACCATGGAATATTACTCAACTATAAGGAATGATGAAGATACGACATCTCTATGGTTCTCCTGGAGAGAGTTGGAACCCATTATATTAAGTGAAGTATCCCAAGAATGGAAAAACAAGCATCACATGTACTCACCAGAAAATTGGTTTCCCTGATCATCACCTAAATACAAATCTGGGAACGACACCAATTGGACATCAGACTGAGGTGGGGGGTGGGGGAGGGGATGGGGGTATGCCTACACAATGAGTGCATTGCGCACAGTTTGGGGAGGGGTAACACTTGAAGGTGCTGACTCGGGAAAGGGGGGGTGGGAAAAAAATATGAAACTATTGTTTTTTAAAAAAAAAAAAAAAGGAAAGAAAGAAAGAATAAAAATGCCACTAGAATTAAAAAAAAAAAATTCTTTCTTCTAGCTCTTAAAATATATACAATAAACTTGTTAACTGTAGTCACACTACAGGGATATAGAACACTGGAACTTAATTCCTCCTATCTAGCTGTAATTTTTTATCTTTTAACCAACCTCTTTCTATCTTCCCCTCCCCTACCCTTCCCAGCCTCTGATAACCACAGTGCTACTCTCTACTTCCATGAGCTCAATGTGTTTTAGCTCCCACATCTGAATGAGAACATGTAGTATTTATCTTTCTGTGCCTGACATATTTCATTTAACATAATGCCTTTCAGGCTCATCCATGTTGCCTCAAATGACAGGATTTTATTTTTTATTATAGGTGAATAGTATTCCAATGTGTGTATGTACATTTTCTTTATCCATTCATCTACAGCATGATAGTTGAATCTAACTTTCCCTTGGTGGTATTATTAATAAAAATGCTATGCTAACGAACTATACAGTAATGACCTTAGGGAGTACTTAAGTATATTGGACAATTTACTTTCACACTGGATTGTCCCAGACCATTTTGCTTTTTGCACTCATATGTGTGGATGCATACATTTTGGGGAACCCTCCTCACACTTTAAGGTTTCATCTATCATTTCTTGCTACTGTGTTATGTGCTTGCCCCTGGAAGCTATCTATGTTTCAGATTGTTTCTTCCAATCTACATGGACCACTAAGCCATATAACCATACTTGTAATTTTTTAAAAGTTCCCCCAAATTAAATAAACTCTGAGTGACTATAACACTAGAAAAACTCCACCCTGAAGCAACACACACACAAACAGGGAATACAGATTTTTTTCCCTCCTCCTAGAGATACATTATCAGCTGAGATAGATATTATTACCCCAGAAAAACCTGAGCTTTAGGTAAAATTAAGAGGACATCAGAAAATTATAACTATAAAAGAAATACAATGAACTGATAAAACTGTGACATATAATGCAGGATAAATGTGCCAGAGAGAATATATGTAAGAATAAATTCAAACCCAAAATTTTATAGCTAACTAAACTATCATTTAAATGAGAAGGTAAAATAAAGATATTCTTGTTTCTATATGGCTTCAGAATGTTTCCTAGGCAGACTCTGTCATTGAAAACATTCCAGAAGTCCAAAAGAAGAGATATTAGTCCACATGGATACTATGAAATATGCAAGAGTGATTGAAGATCTTAGTGAGTATCCAATGAAAGGTAGGAAGGAGGTGACAAAAAGTATGGAAAACATAAATTAAGATGACAAAAATAAGTACAATATAACAGCAATTAAAAATGTAAATGAATTGAATTCACTGAATAAAACAAGAGACTCTGAGATTGAATGAGAACATAATCACCATGGAATAAAGATATTTATAAAGGCCACATTTTAAACACAAGCTTTCTGAAAGTAGAAAGGATATTTAAAAAATGCCAAGCAAATAGGAACCAAAGAGAACTGGAGTAGCCATCTGCATTTCAGACAAATTAGAAGTCAAATTATAAGACATAACAAAGGGCAGAGAGAAACATTATATATTGGTAAAAGAAGCAATGAATCCAAAATATATAGCAATGTTATTACAAAAAGCAATATTAACATTTATTGAGGACTAGGCACCATTCCAAATCCAAATCTAAGACCTTTCATGTATTAACTCATTTAATCTTCACAACAAGCCTATGACATAAGTTATATTACTATCATCATTTTACACATGGGGCAACTGAAGCACAAATACATGTAATAATCATAAATGCAAATGCATCCATCAATAAAGCCCTGAAATACAAGGTGATAACTAACAAAACTAAGGAGACAAACAAATAAATTAATTGTGATTAAAATTTTTAGATGCACCTTTAAAAATCTATTGAATCAAGCACATAAAAAAAGATCTTTAAATTCATAATGATACTTGAAAAAGAGGGAAGGAGTTCTCACTTACAGAACAATAACAACTAATAAATGTGGAAGACAAAGTAGAAAAAGAAAATTACTATCTGCAATTAACAATGTAAATCTTGATTCAAGCAAGGATCACTGATGTATGATAAAATCATTGGGCGAAAGGTTATTGAGAAACACAGTATTTAACCAGTCTTAAATAAGACTACTTATTGATCTCAAAGTGGAAAGAATATACCTGCGCAACAGAAAGATCTGATGTACACCACCTAAACCAGGTTACCAACAGTGGAACAAACTAACATCAGGTGCCTCCTCGTGTGATGCAGCAGGAAGAACATGACTTTGACCCTGATCATAAGGAAACAATCAGAGAAGTCCAGACTGTGGAACATTAAGACAATTGAACTGGACTCTAAAAATTATCAATTACAACCAAACATAAAACGTGATCCCTGATTGGACACTTGATGAAAATTAAAAGTGAAATAGCCATTAATGAATTAAAGGATAAAACAGTGATTACCTTAATAGGTGTAAAAAACTGAAAAATTTCAATCTTTTTATGGCCTTAGAAGGAAAAAACTCAGAAAGCCAGGAATAAAAAAGAAATTCCTTGAGTCAATAAAGGATATCTGCAAAAAGACCCAAAAGAAACCTCATTTTAATGCATCCCTTTTAACACCAAAATAAGACAGAGATGGTCACTGTTTCTGCAACTGCTTTAAAACATGGTCCTCAATGTCTCCCCAATGCAATGAGAGATGAAAATTGCAAGGGAATGCTCAAATGTAATTGTCTGACAATAACAAAGAATGCATAAGAATTTTGTAGAGAAAATCTTAAAACCTTTTAAATCATGTAAATTCTGATTAATAGAGAAAGGCCCAGTGCTCATGGATGAGCTGAGTTCACATTGTAAAGATGTAAATTTTCTCCCAATTTAATATATAAACTTAATGGAATGACAAGCAAAATTTCAGCAGGATTTTTTTTACATCTTATTGAACTGATTCTAAAATAACTACAGAAGAATAGATGTCCACGAGTAATACAATTTTGAAAAAGAAGGAGCAGAAGCAGTCACTTGTTGTACCCGTTTTGGGGGCTGCTATAATAAATTACCACAAATCGGGTGTTCCATTCATGTCCTTTGCCCACTTTTTGATACGGTTGTTTGATTTTTTTCTTACTGATTTTCCTGAGTTCTAAATAGATTCTTGTTATCAGTCCTTTATCTGATGTGTAGTATGTGAAAATTTTTTCCCATTCTGTAGGTTGTCTGTTTACTCTCGTGACTGTTTCTTTGGTTGTGCAGACGCTTTTTAATTTGATCAGGTCTCATTTATTTATTTTTGTTGTTGCTGTGATTGCCTTAGGGGTCTTCTTCATAAATTAATTTTTCAAAAGAAGATATAAAAATGGCTAACAAACATATGAAAAAAATGTTCAACATCTCTAATCATCAGGGAAATGCAAATCAAAACCACAATGAGATATCACTTAACTCCAGTGAGAATGGCCTTTATCAAAAAGTCCCAAAACAACACATGTTGGCATGGATGCGGAGAGACAGGAACATTCATACACTGCTGGTGGGACTGTAAACTAGTGCAACCCCTGTGGAAAGCAATGTGGAGATACCTTAAACAGATTCAAGTAGACCTATCATTCGATCCAGCAATCCCATTATTGGGCATCTACCCAGAAGAACAAAAGTCATTCTATAAAAAAGACACCTGCACCCGAATGTTTATAGAAGCACAATTCACAATTGCAAAGATGTTGAAACAACCCAAATGCCATCAATTCATGAATGGATTAGCAAAATGTGGTATGTGTATACCACAGAATATTACTCAGCTATTAGAAATAATGGCAATATGGCATCTCTTTGGTTCTCCTGGAGAGAGTTGGAACCCATTCTATTAAGTGAAGTATCCCAAGAATGGAAAAATAAGCACCACATGTACTCACCAGCAAATTGGTTTCCCTGAGTGCACATTTGGGAATAACACCAACTGGGTATCAGACAGAGATGGGGGCTGGGGGGAGGCAATGAGTATATACCTACATGATGAGTGCGATGTGCACTGTCTAGGGAATGGACACACTTGAAGCTCAGACTCGAGGGGATGCGGAGGCAGGGGCAATATATATAACCTGAACTTTTGTACCCCCATAATGAGCTGAAATAAAAATAAATAGATAAATAAAAAATCAGGTGTTCTAAAACAACAGAAATTTATTCTCTCACAGTGCAAGGGGCTAGACATCCAAAATCACGGAGTCAGCAGGGCCACATTCCCTCTGGAAACCCCAGGTAAGAATTCATTCCTTGCCTCTTCCAGGGTCTGTGGCTTCTGGCAGTCCTTGACTTTCCTTGGCTTGTGGCTGCATCACTCCAATCTCTGCCTCTGTCTTTACATCATCTAGTTTCTGTATGCCTGTGTCTTCTCCTTTTCTGTCTCTCGCAAGGACTCTTATCATTGGATTTAGGGCTCACTCAGATAATCCAGGACAATTTCATCTCAGGATCCTTTGTTTCATTACATCATAAAGACTCTTTTTTTCCAAATAAGGCAGCATTCAGAGGTCCTGGGGATTTGAACGTGGACATGTATTTTAGGGTCCCCCATACAGCCCACTACACTCACCCTACCAGTATGAAGGCAGACTATAAAGCCACGGTACACTCCGTTAGGTACTGGCACAGTAACGGACCAGTAAAACAAAATAGAAGCCATAAAGACTTCCAAGTTGAAAAGTGGGCATACGGGACATCTGACATGGTCAATCAGTGAGGAAGGGCCAGTTCAGGAAACTGTTTTGTAAAAAATAAAATTATATAGAGATCATTTTAATTTGGGTCATTTATACAAAGGTAAAATCCAGGTGTATTAAAAACCTAAAGATTAAAGGTGAATGGTGTGTATGCGTGTGTGTGTGTGTGTGTGCAAGAAAATATAGGAAAATACCCTGGAACCTTTTGGGGCAGGAAAAGATTTCTTAAACAAGACCCCAAAAATAAAGCCATAAGATGAAAAGTTGCCAATTTCAATTACATCAAATTTAAGGATTTCTTCCTTGTAGAATTCCAAATAATACACGTAGATACCCCTCTTTCCAGAAGGTGAAGCTTCATTCCCGTCTCCTTGAATGTGGGCGGAACTGAGTGATTTGCGTCCAAAGAATAGAGTATGAAAAAGAAAACAATTTAACTTGACAGTGGGGAGACCTAGCAGACACACCCTGAAGCAAGTGTTCAAGGTTGACATCGCTAGTGATAAGTCACATTTAATGTTATGTACCCTTCGATATGGTGCGATTAAAAAAAAAGACACTTTACTTCTATGGTCTTCTTCCAAAACATGCATAAACCCAGTTTAATCATAATAAATCATCAGACAAACCTAAATTGAGGAACATTCCTCAAAATGCTTGGCCAATACTTCTCAAAATTGAGAAGGTGATGGAAACAAGGGAGGACAGAGTCACTGTCACAGATCAAAAAACGAAGGAGCTACAGTGACTAACTGCAATATAGTGTCCTGGATTGGATCCTGGAACAGTAAAAGAATATCAGTGGGAAAACTGGTGAAATCTGAATAAATCTGTGGTTTAGTTAATAGTAGTAAACCAACGTTAATGTCTTAGTTTTGACAAATGCACTGAGTTAGGTAAGCATCACCATTAAGAGAAGTTCGGTGAAGGGAGAACTCTCTGTAGCAGCTTTACAACTTTTCTGTGAATCTAAAATTATTCTGAAATAAAACATTTGCTGTATATAAAAGAATTTCTCTTTAATAAAAGATACCAGAAGAAACTTCCATCAACTAAAATCAAAAATGAATGTCTAAAATATATGTGGAAGCCCAATAAATGAATGAGAAAGGCTAGAAACCCAACTTGAGTGGAGAAAGCTATGAGTAGACAATTCCCAGAAAGGGAAATCAAGTGGCTAGTAAGTATACAAAGAGATGCGCTATCTCACAAATAATCAGAAATATGCTAAGTAAAATCAAATAAATACATTTACATCATTCCCTTTGGGAAAAAAAGATTATGCTGATCAGAATGTGGAAAAACAGGAAACCGAGTTCACTCCCGGCAGGAGAGGAACGTGGAAGAGCATTCTGGAGGGCACCTCGGCAGTGCTCTGTGAGATTAAGTGTGTGATTGCCCTAGAACCTGTGACCCCACTCTAGGGCTAACACCCTAGAAACACTCACCCAGGACTGGACGGGGGCACAGAGAAGAGTGGTCCTCACAGCACTGTCAGCAGCTGCAAAGCGCGGAGCCGGCGTCTGTAACAACAGCTGTAAGCCTGGCGGACGCGCGCTCGGGAACATGGCGCGGCAGAGGCACCAACCAGATGCACCTTCCCCAACATGCATAGATCCTGGAAAATGATGCCAAGTGAAACAGTAAAAGGAAAAAAAAAAATATGTCCTGAAATAACCATTTATATAATTTAAACATCATACATTTCAATAGTATATTCTAAACACATTAGTATGCACGTTTACCATATATCAAGGAAGAAAATAGGCATGAGGGTGGGGCATGAAAAGGGAAAATGCTGAAATAAACTAACACATGGGAGAGACCATGAGCAGGCAGATGCCGTGTGCTCCTTAGGATGATGACTTCGGTTTGCACCTGAGGTCCAAACTAAAGAAAGCAGGGAAGAACGTGGTTCTGGATGAGGGCTTCAGGAAATCACCTTTGAGCTCAGAGCATGAATTTTAGTGTGGATAAATGTGGGACATCTATATTATCTGCTCAGCAGCACTTTTTCTTTATATACTGATTACAAAATAAGTCATTTCTTAATGGCCAGATAAGTCATCCTCGGATAAGAAAGGCATTGCTGTACCAAGTTTCATTACTATAAGATACACCTACAGTACACCCTGACACTCGTGAGTAATTCTTTCCGAGACCTTTATGAATCTCCCCAATTCACAAATATCCACTATGGCACATAATTTCCCCCATAATATGCATATACAATGAGTGAAAAGCAACATTTTGGGGGGTGCCTGGGAGCAAGATGTCAGACTCATTTACTTGCCATGTAACCAACTGCTACACTCCAGCACCCCAGCCTGCAGGTGAAATTCTAATTCATGCTTCAGCAAAAATACAAATTATAATATATTTTGAACATGGAGGGTCATTTGCAAATAATGAGAAATGCAAATTTTAAATCAATGAAAGTCCAGAGAGTACTGTACTAAGGTGACCACAGCAGTGCCCTGGAAGAGTTACAGCAGTTCTTTTAAGTGTGTAATATAATCTCTGAAACAACGGAGGCCACGACACAAGCCCTGCTCGTGTTGATTGACAGTTTGGCCTGTGGCTCAGACCACTGACTCTAAGCAAATCACAGAAGACTGAGATTCTAAAATAAGCTGTTGATTTCAATGTTTTTAATGATTCAAATTTTCAATCAGCAATTTTTTTCCAGTTCATTACCCACAGACTCTGTGGCTCAACCAGTGTGTGCAGCCCTCTCCCCCTGAATTTTTCTAGAAACACAGTCTTGCCCATCACTGTACCTCGCCCTGGAAAACAGCCTAAATATACATGTTCGTTTCACCTTCATTTACCTTGTCAGGATCGCAGAAGCATGGGAAACAAAGTAAAAAAACAATCCCAGCATCTCAGAAAGCTTCTAAAATGGAGCTGATCAACCCAATGATTCCTTCACACAACTGGGCTGACGGGAGACCGAGCGCAGGCTGGCAGCCCTGCATGACACGGGAGAGACGCCTGGGGAAAAAGAGGAAGAGGAGAGTGGCTTCAGCCTCCAGCCAGAGTTGTGTCTCACAGTGTCATTCCACCTCAGGAGCTTGGAGGTGAAAATAACTCTGCTTTAAATCACACCTGGGCTATTCGGAAAAGCAGCCGACAACCACAAGCATGAGGGGTTGGGGATAGGCTCCCACTGTGTAAAATTGCATGTTAGTGAATGGACTGAGTTGTCAGTCAGAAAAGGTGATTTTAGGAATGAAGCCAGTGGGGAAATAAATAGAGTAGAAATTCAAATAAAATTCACTCAGGTATTGCCCCTGTGTCTGAACAACTAAAGGATTGCAGCTTGTGAAGGAAATGTCATTAAACAATGACACTGAAGGTCGTTCCTTGTTGCACTTTTCTGTAAAGGATTTCGCTTCTTCTTTGCCTAGTTGACGCCATGCAGCAGGCGCTCGCTCACTGACCCACCTGGAGCCAGCCAGGTGATGTTCAGAAATCCTCATGTTGTCTTAAAGATCTCCTGGAACCTGTTTCCCATGTTCTGTTCCCCAGCCATGACCCACCCTTATCTCTGGCCTCTTCAGTGCCCCCATCCAAGCTGCTCACCTGTGAATGACCGGTGGGGAGCCATAGAGAACCCAGGCCCAGCTCTAAGGCATCATGCCCAGTGGGTGGCAGTAGCACAGAGTACGATTTCTATAGGTGTGTGGCAAATGCATGTTTCATTAGGGTTACCCTGAGAGCCAAGGGCAACCAACCCTGGAATGTGTCTTGTATGTAGGAAGTGCCCAATAAAAATGTTCTCAATGAATGGAGGAGTAATGAACAACTGGCAGTTCCCTGCAGTAGCAGGAGTCCGAGGGAAAAAACAATCCGCATCTAATTCTGGCAGGTATGTCCAGAGGAACAAAACCCCAGCTGGGGGTGGGAGCACAAGGGACAGAGCTCAGCTTCCTGGAGGACAGCGCTGGCAAGGAAGTAGCAGGTTTCCAAGACGACAGCCAGGGAGGCTGTGGGTGAGAACAGGGCTCTAGTCCCAGCAGGGAAGGCAGGTGTCCAATGCGGTGAACTCAGCAAGCATTGAGGAAGTACATGCAGGCTCACAGGTACTCAGCAGCCTTGGTAGGATCAACCAGGAGTGGGCAGGGAGCACTGCGGAGGAGGGGACCTCAGGGCCTGCCCAGCTGAGCAGACCCAGGAAGACTGCTGACCACATTCACCAGTTTGCATCTCTTACCTTTCCAAACTGGCTCCTCTTGGGTAGTTAATGTGAGCCCTGGTG
The DNA here is from genome assembly GCF_041146395.1 of Eulemur rufifrons. Lineage (NCBI taxonomy): Eukaryota > Metazoa > Chordata > Mammalia > Primates > Lemuridae > Eulemur > Eulemur rufifrons. Next base: position 88,888,965 of record NC_090990.1, read on the forward strand.
GAAAGGTCCCTGCCCAGGAGGCCTCATCAGAAGCACCAAGTTCTAGTCCCAGCCTTGCCATGACTGGAAAGTGCCCTAAGGCAAGTCCTTTAACTTCTCCAAGTCACAGGTCCCTCCCCTAATTAGGAGCAATGGTTAAACTTACTGGCGTCTGAGGGTAAAGGAGATTGCACCTATGGCAGGGCGTTGTGCAGAACCTAGCGCTATAAATGCCGGCTATTTGTGCAGCAGGCAGTGTTTCATGTTGAAGCCAATGTTGAATTTGTCAAACTGAATTTTATATAATTATAGAAATAAAGCTTTAGTTTCTCATTCAAGAAGTTTGAATTATCAAGCAGGCAAAATGAGTTTTGCGGGGAGCCAGAGAGACCTTCTCCGGGCGCCGGAAAGCACACTGCGATTGGCATCTCGCCGACGGTCTCCGCTTCGCCAGCCCCACTTGCCGCTGTGATCCGCCGACTCTGTTGGAAGCACATTTAAGTATCTGCTGCAGGGCATGTAAATAAAACCTTCACTAAGGTAAACAGTTGTTCGGTTTTACAGCCTATTCATTCCCATGTAACTTTTATGCTCCATTATGATATATGGCTTCTATAGGTTTGGAAGTCCTAGAATGTTGGTCTGTGTGGCGTCCTCTAAGTGACTGGCTGATAAATGGTTATTTACTCACTAGCTTTCACGGCCCATGAAAGCCCCTAAACTGGAACACTGTCCCTAACTACCCATTAGCGATCATGGTAATGCCTCCTAACAGGGTGTGAGCCAGCTATCTTGACAGCCTCAGCGGCGCGGGTGGGCTTGGGAAGGACGAGAAGGAGCAGTGCTTGTGCCAGGGTGCTGCACGGACGCACCTGGAGTCCCACCACACTGTCCAAATCGAAGGCCACGTCTACATTGGTGTGTCACATTGTGACATGCACTCGAGCACACAGTCCATGTCACAAATATGAAGAGGTTCCAGGAAAGTATGTATGTGCTATAACCAGCATCTGTTACTGAATCAAGTGCCTTAGCCCTCAGCATCCACCTTCTGCTGGTCTCACACCAAATGCCTGTGTCCACCTGCTTGACATGCTCTTTAGGCACAGACAGAGGAGTGGAGAATGTTTGTTCCATTTCCTGGTAGCACCTGTGAACGCTTCTGTGACGTTAGGCAAGTCACTTCTCCACTCTGGGAAGAAGAAGCAGTCCACAGCCTGATAACAGATGGTTCCCAATTTTGCTTGTAAGATCTTTGGTTGGCATTTGCAAAGCAGTTTTACTAGAAATTATAAATAGTGGTTTGAAAATGTTACAATGGTTATTATGATAACAATAGCTATCAAGGACTGAGTGCTTATTACTTGCCAGAAGCTACACTAAGCATCTTACATGTAATACTCATGCGATAACTCACAGTTAGCATGAGATGAGGTTTGTCATTTCCATTCCACAGATGAGAACACTGAGGCTCAGAGAGGCCGAGTGACTTGCCCCAACGTTACAATGCAACAAAAGTGTGGTTTGAAGGCTGTGCTCTTGACCACTCCTCCACAATGGTGACCTTTGTGTTCTTTATACTTTCCATATTTCCCAGATTTGAAAATGAATAGTTTTAATTGTGCAATCAGGAGGGCATTTTGTGGTTACCATAAGCCATCAAAATGTGGCGCTAGCTACGCACAGCTGATGCATGAGACCCTGAGCCAGGGCAGGGGGCCAAGTGAAAGATGAGAAAGAAGAACATGGAGAATGAGGAACCAGGGTAGAGGGAGAAGTCAGAGACGAAGGAGGAAGAGGGTGAGCTAATGGAAATGGAAAAGAAGACATCTTCATGGACGAGAACATGAAAAGGAACAGTGGAAAGAGGTCGGAGTAAGATAGTGAAAGACTTTGAGTGTCAAATTAAGAACTTTGGACTCTATTCTGTCTCATAAACCAGTGCCACCTTTTGCTTCGTGTGGATTTCATAACATGAAAATGTAATGAACGTTGGTTCAGACAGCTATCTGTCAACTGAGAAAAGGAGGCAGCAATTGTTGACACCTACAAAGACCAAAAATTTTTTTAAAAGAATGAGATTACTTAAGTGCCATATTTATAATAAGAATCATCTTTTCCTTTGAAGTAATGAAACAAGATGATTTTCACATTTTCAAACTACTGATGATAATCCAGCATGTTACATTATTGGAAACGCTCAGATGCCTGTGATCGGGCCATGTCTTCTGGCGTGTCGCATTTATTTTTATTTTATATGCCCTCCTCAACAGCATGTGATGCTGTCTTTACACTCATAAACATGGCTGGCTGGAATTTCCAGGCAGATCTCCAGCCTCAGCAGCTCCTGGAATATGAAGCAGGGAAACTGAGGCAGAAGTCCAATCATGAGTCAACCAAGTGGCATTTAAAAAGACTGCTTCTTGAAGCCTTCTAAGGTATTCAGGGCTCAACCCACCGCAGGAAAAAATCAAATCCCAGGCACCTTTCCTGGCACAGCAGAGTCATGCGCTCAGCGAGTGCCCTGGTGTCAGGCACTGTGCTGCCCTGGGGAGCAAAGACGACGGGCTCCCACCCTTGAGGACTCACAGGAACTGGCGGGCCAGAGCTTGTAGAGGGAGGGCACCCGTGAGTCCTGCACGGAGAGGCTGGTTGGGTAGGAGGTGAGACGGTAGGTACAGGGACCAGGGCAGGACCCTCCCGGACAGGATGCACGTGGCCTTCACTGTTCCTCTGCAACTATGCAAGGAGAGCTCCTCCTCTCCTACACCGGGCAGTCAGTGAGAAGAGAGGACGTTTACTTTACTTTGATTCGTTTTGACCATTGTCCCCAGGGACACTTGGTCACTTTCCAGCCCAGGAAGGGCCTGTCCCAACTCTTGGGCTTCGTCTCTACCCCTGCTCTAGCCATCCTGGACATTTTTCTGTTCCCCAAAGTGGAGTATTCCCTCCACTTAGGACCTTTATGCAGTCTTTTCCTCTAACCGGCACATTCGTCCCGCTCTCTTCCCTCTCCCCCCTCGCTTGGTTTACTGGGTTCTATAACACATTCGAGAGTCTGCTTAAACATCACTTCTGAAGGGAAGCCTTCTCTTCCCCAGACCAGGTTGCGTGTCCTGCCATAAACCCCTTAGCACCCTATTGTTCTCTTTTCATAACTCTTATCACACTTGCAATTATTTGGTCCTTGTCTATGACCCCTCTAGATCTGAGGTCCCCAAGCCTTGGTATGGGTCTGCAGTCTGTTAGGGACCGGGCCACAGAGCTCCTCTGCCCCTCTTCCCACTCCCCCACCTCCACCATCCATGGAAAAATTGTTTTCCATGAGACTTAGGAAACGGCGGTGCAGGGAGAGACACAGCAGGAGGTGAGCAGTGGGTGGGCAAGGGAAGCTTCATCTGTATTTAAAGCCGCTCCCCATCACTAACATCACCGCCTGAGCTTAGCCTCCCCCCGCAATCCCATCTGTGGAAAAATTGTCTTCCATGGAACTGGTCCCTGGTGCCAAAAAGTTTGGGGACCGCTGCTCTAGACCATGAACTTTATAAAGATGGGGCTGTATCTGTCTTGTTTCTACCATCTCTTTGGCATCAAGAGCAGGACCAGGCATAGAACAGACATCCAACAGATATTTGTTGAGTGAGTGAGTGAGTGAGTGAATTATGAGGCACACGTCTGTGGAAGACCAAGTTTCTGGAAATTGGCATTAGTCCCTTGTGAGTTTCTAGAGGCTGAGACCAAGCCTGATTCATCTTTGTGGCTATGGTGCCTTGCACCACGCTGAAACATTGCAGTCGTTGAGGTCACAGGCAGATGCAGAGCACGACAGAGCCTGAGATAGGATGTCCTCACACGGGGCTCTCCTCCTCTGCCCGACTCCAGAAGACCAGCTCAGGTTCACCTACTACAGGAAACCTTGCCTCTCCAACCCAGCCCCAAATCAGCTTCCTCTTCTCAACTCCTGCAGGCTTTAACGGCTGTGCCATTCACTTAGCCCTTGCCACACCCTGTCTTTTCATGTCTCTCTCATGAGCTCCTTGAAATCAAAAGCCGTGTCTTCTTTTCTTTAATCTCTTGACTCCTAATTCCCTACACAGAGTCCGTGCTGAATACATGTTGATTGAGAGCTAACAAGAAATTTAATTTGTTTCCAAAAAGATTTTATAAACTCCTTCCCTAGTGGGCTTTGAAAAATGGGGTAGATTTTCAGGTGTATGGAAAGCTGAGTGAGAGCTTTTCTGGAAACTCAAAGGTAAACTACATTGAGTCCCTGTCCAAGCCTTCGTCTCTATGAAAAAGTATCTTACTGACACTGTAAAAATGAGAAAATGCTGTTTTTGTCTTCCTTCACTTTAGACAGAGCCTGGCAATCACAAGAGGAACATTGGAAAATATACAAATACATGAAATTAAACAATATACTCCTGAATGACAGGTAGGTCAATGAAGAGATTAAGAAGGAGATTAAAAAAATTCTTCAAACAAATGAAAATGAAAACACAACATATCAAAACCTATGGGATACAGCAAAAGCAGTAATAAGAGGAAAGTTAATAGCAATAAGTGCCTACATCAAAAAGGTAGAAAAGCTTCAGATAGACGGAGCCTGGCTTTGTCAGACGTGCTGAGATTTCAGAGGGCGCTAGAGCAACAGGCCACCTTCTCCACTCTAAATAAACACAGACAGGCGCTCGTCCTGCTGAGGACAGAATGAGCAACCTGCCAGGAAAGCTGGGGACGAATTGCCAGCATTAGCACAGGAAGGATAAGCAGCACCACAGAGGTGACTCTGTCACCTCATACAGGGGGCCCAGCTCCATCACTGTCCTTCCATAAGGTCCCTGTCCCCACACTTACTGGCACGTCGCCCTGGCCCACAGATAACGCACAGTCTTGCCTGGCCTCTGCGCCGGCGTGCCGTCTTGCAGGGGCTCCGCTGAGCCTCTCGCCACCTTTCCTCGTGGGCAGACACAGCAAAGGCCTCTCACAGGGCCCCGTGGGTGTGTGGCTAATCCATTCGCTGGCTTCTATGTCTCATTTAATTACTCGCTCAATGCAGAATTATCTGTGCTGAGACTCTAGACTAATGAGATCCTGCGAAGCCTTCAGATCGGGGATTACAAACTGCAGCATGCTGTCCCAACGTCTGTTTGAATTGTTTTAAAGCTCTGATTATACATGATCACCTTCCTTTTAACCTGAAACCCTTTATTTTTCATTTTTCATTTTTCAAAAGGAAAAAATTATAGAGTGCTTTGGAGGAGGCAAAGGGTGCTGCTTGATTGTTTGTTTTAACTACATGAAAGCTTGAGTGATCAATATCTAAATCCTCAGAGCTGCATGGCAGCGAACTCCTTCTCAGCAATCTTCCCAGTGGGGTATTTGACCTTTGCCTCAAGGGAATGAGAAACCACAACCTCTCGATGGCGTTTTGCAGGGATATAATGCAAAGGTTAAACAGATATTGTTTTAAATATATGTGTGTTCCTACCTAGTTTAATAATCACAGAGACTCCACGCAGTCCTTGAAGCCTGATTCCTTATCGTGTTGGTCTCTCAAAGGTAGGAGGACTTTGCATCTCACCACATTTGCTGTGCCCTGGAAATACGGGCTCACAGAGAGCTGCCTGGACAGCAGCTGCACGTACTCCTGTGCGACCTACAGCACCAGCGGGTGGCCTCGTGTGGCCACTGAGCGGTCGAGACGCGGCCAGCCACACTGAGATGCACTGTAAGTGTAAAACACAGACTTTAAAACTTAGAATGAAAAACAATGTAAAAAAATCAGGTTAACTTTTTTAAATATTTCATTATATATTGAAACGACAATGTTTTGGGTGTGCTGGGTTAAAACCAGAGCATCTCAACCTTAGCACTGTCGACATTTGAGCCCGTAATCCTTTGCTGTGGGAGGCCGTTCCCCGTGCATTGCAGGATGTTTAACAGCACCCCCAGCTTTAACCCACGAAATGCCTCTAGCACCTTCCCAGTTGTGACAATCAAAAATTGCCTAATGACATTGCCAAGTGACATTGCCAGATACCAGCAGATGCCCCTTGGGAAGAAAAATCTCCCCTGGAAGAGAATCACTCACATAAATAAAATACGCTATTAAAATTAATACCACTATGTCATTTTACTTGTTTAATGTAATTACTAGAGAACCTAAAATTACACATGTGGCTTGTATTTGTGACTGTATTATAGTTCTATGGGACGTGCCACCCATGCCTTTGGCTGCCTCCAGCCCTTCCTAAAATTGGTCCCCTTCTGGTTCTTCTGACAGTTAGACCTTGACTTAGGAACACAGATATAGCTAAATGCTGTCTCTAGCACGAGACATCCCCCATGGCCTCTAGTGGGCTCAGAGCTCCTGTCACACAACCTACTGACATGTCCCTATGAAGGAAAAGAAATTTTAACATTATAATTTTATCCATTAGGTTCCCTTTGACGAAGAGTTACAGAGAACTCCAACTCCAGCTGGCTCGTAAGTAAGAGGTTGCCAGCTCCACAGCTAATTTGGAAACTCAGTGACATCAAGGGCCCAAATTGCTTTTCATCCTTTTTGCCTGGTCATTCTCAATGTGTCCACTTTGTCCTTAGGATTGTACCCTTCATAGTTTCAAAATACCTGCCGTAGTTCCAGGTGCTCCATTCAGAGACAATGTCCAGAGGTAGAAAGGGAACTATCTTCACCCCATGTCTCGTTTAAAGAGTGAGACAAACTTTCCCAAAACCCTCAGCAGATTTATCACATCTCATTGGCCAGAACTGCACCATCTATCTATGTCTAACCAATAACTGGCAAGGAAAAGGGGGCCACCATGATTGGCTTAGACCAGCGATGCTCCAAGTGTGGTCCTCAGGCCAGTGGCATCAGCATCACTTGGGAAGTTAGCAATGCAAATTCTCTGACCCCATCCAGACCTACTAACTCAGAAACTCCAGAGCGAGCCCCAAAATTATTGGTTAGCAAGCCCTCCAGGTGATCCTGCTGCACATCACCATTTGAGAACCACTGGCTTATACCAATCAGACCTGCTTCTGGGTTAAAGCCTGCCTCCCTTGAAACTGTGATTGTGATAAAGAAGGGTAGAGGAACAAAATCAGGGCTCTTTCATGAAGGAGAAAGGAGGGATGGAAGAATAGATGTTGAGTAGCTAGCCAGTGTTAGCTATTATAATCAACATGTCAATTTTTTCCTTTTTGACTACAAAAAGAACCTTCCAGTATTACAAATGTTTTGGGGTTTTTTTTTTCTTTTTTATTTCAGCATATTATGGGGGTACTAATGTTTAGCATATGGGGGGAGGGGATGGGTATATACAAATATTTTTTGCACACACCCAGTAACCAATAACCAGCAAGGATATTTTCAAAGAATATTTTTGGATGCCCTTAGAAAAGGTTTGACTAACTCTATTTCTATACAATGTCCAACAAAACACCAACCCCTTAGCAATGCACACACTGTCTTTAAAACTATTTCCTATAAAGGGTTTTATATTACTATTATTCTCAGGACAATTCTATATGGCAGAAAGAGCAGTTATTATTTTTATTTTCATTTTACTTATGGGAAAACCGAAGCTCAGAAAGGGCAGAATCTCACAGCTAGCAAATTTCAGAATTTCAGGGCCAGGATTCACATTGCAGATCTTCTGAAACAGACTCCAACAGGACCGGGGTGGGAGAGGGGGCCTCCTGAAAAAAAGTCTGATAGAGCGAAAACCATGAATGTTTCAGTGACTTTCACCAGCATGGCCTGCCTGATGCAAGACTACAAAAAAATCTGACAGCTAGAACAAATGGCAGAGATTCCCCCACCACTGTTAATTGTCCAGCAGAGAGATTTTGCATGCTGCTGCCCAAGAAAATGAGCCTACTTTAGCCTTAATGTATGACCTAAAGTTCAGCGAAGGAGATGCTAACTTGATCACATTGAAATTACTCAAGAAGATATTTTTCTCTAGAAAATCCGAAAGATTTTTTATTTTATTTTTGTGAGCTAGAGATATGAATGTTGTTGGAATCTTAAATAGGAAAAAAAAAAAAAAAAGAAAAGAAAAACAGGAAAAAAAGCATACATGTTACACATTAAAATAAATTTCAACAATGTCCTCTCAGCTGGGAGACCCAGGCTGTCATGTGCTCTAAGAGCCACCAAACTAAGTGCTCAAGGCCCCAAAATCACAGGCAGTTCCTGGAGGAGCAGAACCCAAGAGACGGGGCTGTCACGTTCCTCAGCCCCAGAGCCTCTAGTCCTCCTCTGTGCTGTCCACTCTGCAGCCCTGCCAGCAATGCTACTGGAGCAACACTGCCCACGATGGAAATTCTGTGAGTCTCCTCCCAACCACTATCACAGCCTGGGTCAACCCTATGAGCTCCTGAGACCCAGGGGGCAGAACATGGCATGTAATGAGAGTGCCAGGAGAAAAGAACTTTCACTAAAGAATATGTCAGCAGATTTCAGTGAAACCCTGAATAAAGAACAAGGGCGACACTGTCCTAATGTCCCTTGCCTTCAGGTTTTCCAAGATAAGTGCCGTTTCCAGATTCTCTACTCCTGGCCCTGCTGCTGATTTGCTACTACTCTCCTTTCTTTTTGGCCTTGGTTTACCCAAAATGATGATCTCTGAGTCCTGAGGCTCTATGATTCTGTGTCGGGCCAGCTCTCCAGCGCTGGATTCCAGCATCACTCCAATGTGACTGGGCCTAGAGCTCATGCCCCTGGTGGCCAAGACGCTGTAACCAAGGAGAACTTTCTTTCTGATAAAGAGAAGTCCACACTCCAGCTCCCTGGGTCCCAGCACATCTGCCAGGTCCTGTCCCCAACCAAGGTCATACATCTTCCTGTGGGAGCCCAGACGGAGGAGAGTACATTCCCACCTCAGCCCTGCAGGAACACTGAAGTTCAAAGCCCCAAGAAGAGCTCAGCCTAAGTCAGGTTCATGAATGCTTTATTATTGTTCTGCCGAGCAGTTACCCCCATGCTAAGCGAGTCAGAACAAGCCTTCTAAGCCATGGTGATGGATGTGTGCAGGGAACCCGTGGGAGTTATTAATATTCATGTTCCTGTCACACTTTTGCAAGTAATGGAAGCTTGTTTTCTGTAGCACATCATTAGGCGAGGAAGACAAGTGACCTCCTAGAGTTTTGAAGCACAAAGGGTGATCACCTTAGACCCAGAAGGGACTAAGGGAACAGTAGACAAGGTAAGAGAGATGAAGGTGTGAAATTTTCTTTTTGGACACTCACAAAAGATCCTTTCGGTGAATTCAAACCTTCGTGGGACCGGACAAAGCGAGCAGTTGTGGAATCTGAGTACTGTTCAGTCTGGCCCCTCTCGCTGAGGACAGCAGGACGCAAAACGAGGTGTCTGAGATCACAGACTTGAGATCGCAGAGTGGAGAATTCGGATATCTGGGTTGAGCCATCTTCCCTGCTGTAGAACACAGGAGGGACCTGCAGACCCAGGATCCAGCTAGCAGGGACCCCGCGGGCCAGAGGAGGAGCACGTGCTGGGCCCGGGGAGCCAGGCCTGGGGGCAGGGCGGGCAGAGTGGCAGCAACCGAGGGAGCCGGTCAGCGGGGTGGGGGCAGGAGCGCAGTGACTGCAAACAGGCCTCTCGCAGCTGCCACCGCCCCCCGCCCCCAAGGAATGCAGTGCCTGGTTAAACTGGAAGCTGCTTTCAATCACGGCCCATAGCCCAGAACTTTCTCACATGGCATTATCCTTAGGTGTGTGACGTCTCTCTGCCTCTGTGCTTCTGTTTCCTCATCTGCAAAATGGATATAAGAGGTTTCACAACCTCATTTTGTTGTGAAAGTTGAAAGAGTTAATGTACATAAAGGTGCTTATAGCAGCACCTGGTGAGGAGTACACCCCATTAAATGTGAGTTACCACCATTATTCCTGTTAGTATTAACATTTATATGTCCATTTTCCTCAGTAGACTCAGTTCTCTGAAAGCAGGATGTCTCATGTATGTTACCCCAAAGCCCAGCACTGTGCCAGCACAATTTAGTTGTACAATGAATACCTAATAAATCAATAAATCAATGAATGAATGGCACATTCTCTAATCCTACCATTGTAGATGGGCCTCGCCCCATCTTCAGGCTACATGGAGTTGTTTCTTCCTAATAGCAACAGGTCATTAATTCATTCAACAAACATTTATTGATCACCTGCTCTGGGCCAGGTACTGTTCTGAGTGCTCAGGAGCAGTTCGTAACAGCGTGATGAGGGGTGAGTGGCCTGTGGACGGGACATTTGCAGGAAGCCTGCCAGGCAGCTGCAGGGGGACGGGCCTCCCAATCAGAGGGAACAGACAGTGCAAAGGGCAGTTGTTTTTACTGTGCCCTGATGGTGACACCTCAGCGATGCCCATCACGGCCTTACTAAAATGGAGAGGGTTTGCTCTAGCACCCGAGTGGGAAAGGTCGGCTTGTGGTATGCGTTCTTCCACAAAGCCAAAGCACAATCAAAAGTGACAGCCCTTAATTAACTAAGGTGTGTTTGTAGAGTGAAACTGGCTTTCTCAACCTGATCAGGAAGGACACTCCTGAACATTCCAGATCTGTTTCTGTCTATATATCACAAACCCCTTTTCCTCCTGGCTACACCAGTTAGATGAGATATTAACTGGAAAATGCCTCGCACGGCCCTGGCACACTGTCGTGGCTCTCAGTGGTTGCTGCTGCTCCAGGCTCATTCCCTCAGCCTCCCCAGCTCCCTCCCTTCCAGGTGCTGCAAAGGAGGGAAAACACTGGAGGGCCTGCCGTTCCATTGCTACCTGGGGAGTGTGGCTGGGAGGGGAGGAAAGAGATACCTGACTATTAATGTGTATTTTCTGCACCAGACTGTGCGAAGCTTGAGAGTAGCAGCCTCCAGCTTCGTGCCCACACTCACTGCTCAGCACAGCACCCAGCACATAGCAGATATTCAATAAATGCCTGATGAAAGCATAAGTGAGAAATGGAGTGTGATTCCACAGGTGGGGCATGGTACTGCAGTGGCCGGTTTCCAGAAGCCCTGCCACGTTTCCTAGCCAGCAGGAGCTGGAGACACCTGCAGAGAGAGCCTTGACCGAGACCTGACATCTCAAGAGCGTAATCCTCCTGCCGCCGTACGTGCACACTCCCTCCAGTGCCACCTGGCGTTTGGGCCATGAGTGAGTGGCAGCCCACAAACGGGGTTTGGGTGATTTTACTGCAGTGTAGCTTTGTTGGCATTTAGATCCATCATCCCTTTCTGTAATTTTAAACTTTAGCTCAGTGTTCTCAGAGAAGATATAAATTATTAAACAAAGGAAAGCAACTCTGGCTCCAGATCAGATGGTAATTAGCGTCACCTAGCACTAAGAAAAGTCCCTTCATGTGGCCCCTATGTCAGCATATGGACTTTAGGATTTGGCAACAATACTCAAGTTCTGGCTGATGTTAATCTCAGACATGCCTGGAAACCAAAAGGACTAATTGAAACAGTTCAGGTATTCACCCCCACTACAACAGGGAAGGGAAGAGAAGGGAGAGGACAGGAGGGAAGACAGAGTAAATCTTGGTATAAGAACGAAAGAGATTTCCACTGATGGCGCATCTTCTAGGTACCATCTGTGATACATACGTGATCTCATTTTAACTTTTACATCAAGAGATAGGTGCTACTGTCTCTGTTTTGCAGGTGACAAAATTGAGGTTCAAAGAAGTTAAACAACATACCAAAAGCACACAGCAAGCAGAGAGGCTAGAATTGGAACCAGGGTCTGCCTCATGCTAAGCTGCCTCTTCTCAGAAAATGGCAGAGACCCTGCGAGTGGCCACAAAGTCCACCCCAAAGGGCTCCATGGACTACCTGCAGCAACGCCCGGGGAAGAGCTTAACTACGGGCTACGCCCTGTGAACAAGCACACTAGGAGGGAGGAATGAGTCTTCACACATTTCGATAGCACCAGAATTATTTCTTCCCTGTAAGAAGAAGGAGACCTTTTTTTATAGCCAACTGAACGGAACTCATGCAGTCCTAGGGCAGTTTCTTAACTTTTCCTTTACTATGGTCCCCCTTAAAGCAGCCTCGGTAGAGACTTTTTTCCTAATCACCATAAAATTTTACTATGCTATATATTATATATATGCAGACATATATATGTGCTTTATATATAAAAAGAGCAAGATTTTGCCCCCCACCAAGAACTAATTTTTGCTTCCATTTAGAATGCACATCCTAGAGCAAGGCAGGGTCAGCAGCTTTTCATTCATTCAACATTTATTGTGGGCTCCGTAAATGGGCTTCAGACCAGAGCATCCCACACTCATTTCCCTCCTGAAAAGTGATACTTACTCTAAATTGTCACATGGAAGAGAAGGAGAAGCTGAGTGAAGTGGAGAACTGCAGGAAGTGAGGAGAAGGGCAGAGTAGAAGAGACACGGTCTGCCAGGGGGTGGACTCCAGCTGAAGCCAGGTCAGCCCATCCATCCGAGTCCAGCAGGACCTGCACCTCCACATTGGTGTCCACAATGCTCCTACTCTAGGGCACAGGGCCCCAGGAAGGCTGGCTTAGCATGTCCAGCCACAAAAGCACACTGAGGCATGTATGTACTCACCACATCAAAGAACCCCAGGCTATCAGGACAGAGCGGGTCTTCAATTTCTCCTAACTAACCATCTCATTTTACAAAGAGGAAACTCAGGTGCAGAGGGAAGATGTAAAGGGGAGTGATTCACTGGAAGTCTTGGTGGCCTTATTAGTGGTAGGGGGACAAGAAGCTATGTGTCCTGATCCCCTTTCCAGAGCATTGGATCAAATCTAACCCAGGTATATCTCAGTGAAAGACTCTGATCAAGATGAAGTCCAAGCTCAGTGCCTTGCTCAGAACAGGTGCTACTGCCACTTGGAAATGTGCAGGGCTCTGTACATGTGTGGGTCAATGCCCAAGGGGCTTGGAGCAGTGGAGCCCAAGATGAGCCAGTCAGAGACCCAAGCGTGCGGATAAACACCAGCACTCTCCATGCCATCCAGCAAGCCTGCACCCAGTGTTGCTTGCAAAGAGCTAGAAGAAGCACCTACAGTAGTCTGAGATGTTATTTGGGGAACATTGAGATCTGAGGTTTGGATTCTCAAGAAAAAAACATGCCAGATAAGCTGCAAGAAGACGTATCCTTCAAGCCCCAACTGAAGTGCCACCTCCTTCAGAAAGCCCTCCCCAACCCTCAGCCCCATTCAATCAGAAGTAAACTCTCCCTGTCTCAAAACACTCAGATTGTATCATTTTTGTGGCACTATATTGCCTTGCATTATAATCACTATTGCATTCACTTTTGCATGTGTCACAACTCCCTTTTTAGAGTATAATCTATATTTTATGTGTAGATATGAAGCTAGAGACATAGTATATATTTTATATTCTCTTTAAATGCCTAAAAGTGGGCCTTGCCCCCAATATATACTCAGTAAACATTTGCTTAATGAATATTCTTGCATAAAATCTATTTTAGAAATAAAAGATTATAACTGATACAACAAAATGGATTCAAAGAAGAGAAGCATTTAAGCACTGATTTTTTTTCCTAATTCCAAAATAAATTCTCTTTTTGGGATTCAGAAAGTGGCAGGAATTATTGACACTGGAAAATGGGGGAAGGGAAGTTGAATCAATCAGGTGACACAACAAAAATCTTTATTCACCTAAGATCCTTCAGCCTCCACCAGCTGCTTCTCAGGATGAAGAGTTTTCACTTCTCAAGGATGATGGAAATCGGGGGAGTTCAGTTGAAAAAGGTAAATGAAAGAGTTAAAGGATGTCATGGGAAAGGCACGTAGAATTCCCAAGTCAGAGTTCTAGCTGGTCAGGCAAAACAGTACTGAGAAAAGAGTGGAAGGCTGCAGGGCAAAAGACCCACAAACGGCCAATGCAAAAATGAAATTCTGAAAAGTCAAAGCCAGGAAGGTTGGGAAGAAAATGCTGCTTCAAAGATTCCTTGTAAGACCTTTGTTACCCATCTGGAGAGACCACACACATACACATACACACACACACACACACACGCACACTAACACATACACACATAACCTCTGAGAATGTTCCCAGGTCTTGGCAACTTTCCAACAACCATTGTTGCCGACTGCTGTGTCCTGTGGTCCCGACTACCTGCCTGGTGTAGCACAAGCCAGAAACTCCAGCTGAGGATCTCAGGACCATGGGAGTCCAAGCAGCCAGGTGACTTTAGGCCTGAGGGAAGAGCTAGCTCAAACATTTCACTAGAGATCATGGCAAAAAGCAGCTGCCTAAATAACAGCCCAGCTCCAGTAAGATTTCCCTTCTGGATAAAAAGGGTCATTTATTCTGCCAGGATATGAGCTGTGAGGCAGGAAAAAATATTCGGGTAAAAGAAGCTGATAATGTGATAAAATCTTTGCATTTCTTCCTACAGAGTTTGAAACTATCTTGGACACAAAGATCTAGAGATGTCCTCCGATATAACTTCTCTCTGCCATTCTATATAGCTATCCCACTTTCATAAAATAGCCAGAATGTATCGAACATTCACTATGTGCCCAGCACTGTTAAAGGTATTTACAAGTATTAACTCATTTAATCAATGCAAAAAAAATCTACAAGTTAAGAAATATTATTACTCCCATTTTTGTGGATGAGGAAACTGAGGCCCTGGGAGTTTAACGCATCCAAGATCACATAGCTCTGGAACTCTCATTCTTATGCACTGTAGAATATCTCATGTTAGGACTCCAGGGAAACCCTCTTAAATTTTTATCTCACTTCCTGTCATTGACACAGAGTAACCCCTCAATTTTTCCACTGGAAATATATGCATGTTCCTGAGAATTTATCCACCTCAGTAAATCTGGTGAACTCTTACTGGGCATCTGCTAGGTGAAAGTCAGGACAGATGCAGGGCAGCGCCATCTGGTGGCAGGAGGCGGGGCTCTCTCACTGCAGCTCACCCCCAAGCAGGAGCTGCCCTGGTGCAGGTCACCCCGGGGAGCTGCTGGGCCAGAAAGCAGGGTGGGATGTTCTGTGCGATGAGCGAGAAGTGAAATCCTCTTGCATCCCTGACCTGCTCTCTCCTCACCGTATTTTGTCCTTGACTTCATTTCTGGATTGTGTCCTCATATTTGGTTGGAGTGTGGTAACTTCCTATCAACCCGCATCACCAGTGCCTGGGAGACTTAGCCCAGCTCTGCTCTAGGACGCATTTCCCCCCATCTCCCTGTTAGATCCAGCTGTCCTCACCTTTCTCACCACCAGGGGGATCAAGACCTGGGGGTGGACGTCAGAAGAAAGGACAAAGGAAGCCAGTTTTTAGTAGTCTTTGAGCTCCTCAGGACACAAAAATATGCTGTGACTCACACAGGACGAAGCCAGCTCACCCAGGCTGTGGGTTCCATATGAAGTCTTTAGCAACTCCCTGTAGTAATAAATAATGTGCTATTGTCTGACCTCGTATTTATGCATTTCTGCCTCAAAACCAGGAAGCAGAACTGTGACTGATTGAGGATTCTGGGTTTTAGGTTCCCACCCATATCTTTCTCCATCTTGGAGATACAAGGATTAATGAACCAAGGTTCTTCTCTTCCTTCAGGGACCTTACAATCAAGCAGAGACAAAGTCCTATACACAAGTATTCAGATATAAGGTAGTCCATGCTCTGGGAACACAGGGGAGGTCGTGATGGATTTCAACTAAGGAAATCAGAAAAGGTTTCACAGGCCTTGAGGGATAGGCAGGATTTTAGAGGCAAGGGAGGGAAACACATCCCAGGTCAAGGGAACACACAAGGAGAGACTGTGAAACATGAATGGGCACAGGTTTTGGACATACCAATCATCAAAGCACTGGGTGCAGAAGAGGTTCGATGAAAGATGAGGCTGAGACCAGCCCATAGAAAACTTTACATGTCATATTAAATGGCTTGGCTTTTGCCCTTTAAGGAGTAAACAGACATTATAGGTTTTGTGTATTTATTTTCTGAAGACTTTCCCCTGCCTCTCCCTTGAACTCTGGACTAGTGAATCCAGCCACATGGCCTTGGCGTGTCTCCACGTGTTGCCACACACATCTTGAAGCTCTCAATTGTCTCCCTGGATCTGCTTTTCCTGACGTCTTCCCCATCTTTTTGCTGTTTAAGTCAAAAACCTTGACTCCTTTCTTTCTCTTATACTCCACAGCCAATCCATCAGCAAATTCTAATAGCTATACCCTGAAAATACATCCAGAACCCAACCACTTGCCACCACCATCCCCATGGCCACCACCTTGGTCCAACCACCATGACCTATCACTGGATTATTGCAAGAGCCTCCTGTCTCTCACCCACAGTCTAATCTCCACCCAGAAGCCAGAGTGTTCCTTGAAAAATGTAAATCAGAGCATGTCAATCACTCCTTTGCTCACAACTTTCAGTAGTCTCCCTCTAACTCAGAGTAATGGCCAAAGTCCTCACCTTGGCCTCTGTGTCCCCCATGACCTGTTCCTGCCGCCCTCTCTGAGCTTTCCTCCTGCCAGCCCTCCTGCATCAGCCCCTGCATGCTGGCCTGTCTGCTCTTATGCACACACCAACATGTTCTGCCTCAGGGCCCTTACACCTGCTGCTCCCTTGGCCTGGCTTGTTTCTCCCAGATACCTGCAGGGCTCACCCTATCACTCCAGCCACGTCTCTGCCCAGTCACCTCCTCATCAGAGAGGCCATTCCCTGGCCTCCCCACGTAGAAAAGCAACTCCTGCAACAACCACTCTCTTGCTTTAGTTTTCCTTGTAGCAGTTACCACCCGATACTTGTTTGTTTGTTTGTTTGTCACCTATCTCGTTCCACTGGAGTGTAAGCTCTGTGAGAGCAAAGACTTAGTCTGTTTCACTCACATATGTACCTTGGTGACTAGAGTGATACCTGGCATACAGTAAGTGCTCAATAAATATGTAGGTGAATAAGCACAGAATTCACACTCTGTGCTTTTGTGTAATGTCTGGATCGAGGAGGCAAGTTTCTAGAGTCAGAGACACCATCAGAGAGCACTAAAGAAGTATTTATATGATCCAAGGCGGTCATTGATGAAGTCATTGATGAAGATCAGCTAGGGCAGATCTTGGGCAAACATACCCACTTACGTTATCAGAACCATAATCTAGTGGGTCTCCAGTGGTGTCTAGCAGCTTCAAGTCACTCAAAAGGACTAGAACATGAATGAGATTCTTTGTCTATGCAACAAGCATAGAGAAAAAGTTCCCATGAGTGGTTAATTCAGAGTTCAACGATGACATCAGGGACTCATATTTTTTTCAGTCTTTCTATTCAGATACCCTCAGTATGTTGGGTCTTGTCCTCAGACCTGTCCCCTCGTGGTCACAAGACAGCTATGGCAGCTGCAAGCAGTACATCCTCCACTGACAACCCTCATTACCCAGAGGCTGCATAGAGGAGAGCACCCCTCTCCTGGGGAGAGTGAGGGAAGCTTTCCCAGAAATCACAGAGAAGATTTCTCCTTCTGTAGCACTGGCAGAGTTGAATCCCATGCCCATTCCTAACCAGAGCCTGACAAGGGGATGGGAAAGCTGTGACAACCTCAGCTTAATCAAGATTTACCCCATGGCTGAGAAGGACCACTGTACCCTGAAGCCAGTGTCTTGGGATACCCAAACAAACTCAGGGTCCTCTTAGGAAGGAAGCAGGGGAGAAGACTGTTGCCTGTTTGGACAGGTGGAGTAGGGGCCCAAAAGGCATCCAGCTCCTCATCCCTGGGGCCTGTGAATGCTGCCCTGCGTGGCTAAAGGGCTTTGCAGATGTGATTGAATTAGGTCTGGAGATGGGGGATTAGCCAGGATTATCCAGGTGCATCCACTGTAATAAAAAGCCTCCTTATAAAAGGGGGGCAGAGGGAGGCTTGGCAGAGAAGGGAAGCAGGCAATGTCACAACAGGAGCCGAGGCTGGCGCGGTGTGGCCAGGAACCATCAGAAGGCGGAAGAGTCTGGGAACGGATTCTCTCCTGGACCCTCTGGTAGGAACCAGACCTACGGACACCTGGATTTTAACCCCCAAGACTCAGTCCAGACTTCTGGCCTCCAGAACGCTAAGGTAATCCATTTGTGTTGTTTGAAATCACTAGGTTTGTTACAGCAGCAATAGGAACCAAAACGTCTGTCACAGGTAGAAAAGGCACTGGACAAGCCCTGTTGGATCTTCAAGAATCCTTTTAAACTTCTGACAAACAAGCAAGGGCCTTAATGGGAAATCATGGCAGCCCTGCTGCTTCTGGCCTCTCCCACGGCACGATGGCAAAGGCTGAGGCCGGCCCCAGGCCGGTTCTCTTCCACCCACGTGGCGCCCTTTGTAGCAAGAGCTTTAGGAAACACTATTTTCAGACTTGACATATAGAAATCTTCTTACTTTTTAAGAGCATTAGCTTTCCTAGCTTTTTCTTTCTTTCTTTTTTCCCCAGTGCGAGGGGGAGAAAGAGCAGACTTCATGCCCTGAAGTAGAAATAATTACCTTCAGGACGTTAAGACCGCATTCCCACTGCTCATGCCATTCTGATCAACGTCAATCAGGAATTAAGAGCAAACTGTCGTCCTCTATTCACTATTTCTTTAAATAATCCTCTGCCTCTCCTCTTCGAGGAAAAACATGTTTTTAAATGAAAATTAGTGTTAACCATAATGATAATGTTTCACGTTTATATTCTCAAAGAGCATTAGCGTCATTAGGCAGTTAATGCACATGACACTTCTCTTGGTGGGACAGGTCAGCACCGTTATTCTCTCTTGGCACCAGGGACCCAGGTGCCACAAGACTCAGTGCTCACTCATCAACCTGTCATTCTCCAGTCACAGAGCCAGGTCCATCGAATCTCAGATCTTCCCAACATATGTAGGACCATTATGGGCCAACAGCCTCCAGAAAAGATTGAGGTAAAAAAAAAAAAGTTTACCAATTAATAACAGAGACCAGAAGACAATGTACAAACCAAGGGCCGCTCTGTGTAGCACAGACGACAGAGCTGCGGGAGTCACAGAAGGGAGACACGGCTGAGGTGTGTCCGTGCAAAGTCCTTTGTGTTCCCCCATTTCACACCACTGGAATTCTCGTAGCTCAGAGAGGCGCTTTTTGTAACCCAGAGCACACATCTGTTCTGCCTAAAGACAAGACAACAACTATACCCACAGCAGAAGAGAGCACATTAGATGGTAAGTCAGGCCTCCGTGCTCCTGGGTAACTGTGCCTGACCGGACTCAAGAGCTTGCCTACATCTCAGCTTCGGCACACGGCAAGCCTGTCACTCAGCCTGCATCCCTGCTCCGAGGGGACAGCACGGAGAGGAACTCGGATGACGTGAAACATCTCATGTACTGAAACAAGCTAATCTTTAAGCAGCCCAGTGTCTCATTTAAGGCCAATAGATGGTTTCAGTGAATTTTTTTCAGAAGGACAGAGATGAATTAAATCAGTGGTTCCAGACTTTGGGATTTCACAGACCAATAAAACATCCTCTTCTTGTACCTCCCCCCCTAAAAATGTGGGAGATTCAGGAATCCACAAAAATTTAGGAATTTCTTCAGGAAAAGAAAAAGAGGCTATCAACTACTAGTACCATCATTTTATTTTTAAAGAGGGTATTTTAATACCAAATAAAGCAAAAGGACCTAATCTCAGAATTCTAACAGAGAATACGTTTAGCTCTATGAAAATCTCACCACGTTATCTTTATTTTTTTCATCTCATTGGAGACTGGTGAAAACGTTGTAATGTTCTGGCACAACTGCCGACCTGCATTTGGAAACCCCGGGTTAAATGCATCTTAAGTTCTCTTACAGGTCTCAGTTTACAAGACCCCATTTGCCATTTTGCCTTTTTACACAAATTCAAGGAAAAGCCATGCCACGTACCTATGTTGTTCCTTGAAGCCACAGTGACAGGTAGACTGTGCCTGCAGAGGGCAGTCTTAGAGAGAACACTTTCATCCATCTGCCTATCTACTTGTTCATTCATTCCACATTTATGAAGCACCTACCGAATGTCAGGGACTATATTGGGAAGGGGGAAGCAAAAATGAACTTCCAAGCCCTGATGACACACAAATCATGAAACAAGTGGACAGAGTTGCAGCAAGACCCCAAAGAGCAGTGCCAGAGCCCATTCAGGTCTGATCAGAAGTGAGGGGGTTTGGGGCACAGGGAAGGTGGGGGGCACACAGGCTGCACCCACCAAAACGTTCATCTTTCATTGCACATACCCTGGTAACGGTGGTGACAGCAGGCATCGCTTCAGACAAGGCAGACAATGATACATCCCCTGTTCTAATTCTGGAACTGCTATGCCACCTCATTAATATGTGAAAATGTGTTAAAAAGCTGCTGATAAACAGCTGCACAGAGGCAGAAATAGTGGCTCCCATCACATTTGCAAGCTTTATTGACTCTCCAACATGGCAAAAGAAAGGAAGCTTCGCCTGCATGTATAAGCCGGGTGATTTGCTGTGACGCTCCTCTTTATTGGTAGACATTTTGCCATATCATGTCTCCCCAACCACAGTTTAAGGACACTTCTGTTTTACGCAGCTCTGTAAACTGCTCCTCTCTTAGGAAGAACTGTCATGTCGACTGGCATAGTTGTTTCAACATTCCAATTTATCAATAAAACAGAGGATTGACTAGCATCTTGGCATCGCACAATTTCTAACAACTGCATTTCTACTCACTCAGAGAGCCATTTGATTAAGAAATTAATAGATACCAGTTATATATAAATCAGCGCAAGCCCTCAGTTCACGAGGCCATGGAAAGTGCATTTCGTAGGCGAGGTGAGTAAAATTTTATCCTAATCTGAGGCCAGCCCGGGAGTTAGAAAAGAGTCTTATCTGAAATGTCACAGCCAGAGCACATTTTCAAACCTCACGGGCCCCACTCCCCAACTCCAGGAGCAAAAGCCCCAATCTGCCTTACCGAAGGGAGGGCACTGCCTCGAATTTCCCCAGCGGTACTTCCAGCTGGAGAAAAAGTCGCCCTCGATCCAATTACCTCCCTTCCCTCCCCACCTCTCCCCTCTCCAGTGACAGATTGATGGCCCCCTCAGGTGCCACCTGAGTGTGCCCCAAGACAGGGGACAGCATCAGTGAGCTCACCAGATTGATTTCCACCAGGTGCCTATTTAGACGGGGCCGTAGAGGTGATTTCCTCACTGACCTCCCCTTGACCGCCCATCCCGCCCCACAGAGGAATTACAGCCTGTTGGGGACCTTCTCTGCTGGATAAATATTAAACTGTTTCTGTTTGGTACCAGTGGCAGCTCCTCCCTTCCCTCTGGGTGAGGGACTATGCATTTGTGCAACTTTGATACTGTGTTTGTTTCCTTGGCAGATGGCTGGCTTCTCATCATTGGGGTGGCATGGTGGGGAGAAGAGGGTGTCTTCTGTTTGACAAAAGGCAGATAATAAAAAGGTGGGGCTTTTTTTCAAAGCACAGAGAGCAAAACTATGTAATTTAACTAAACGAGAAGAGCCTTGGATCCTGTAATTATCCAAGCAATGCAGGCAGCAGGGTAACTTAGATTCAGGGTTTTCTTTCTAGAAGCATTTAGATAATTCTCCCAGCACACACATCTCCTAGGCCTGGATCCCCTGGACCCGTCCCCAGCCCACTCCTAGGAGAGTGCCTGCATGGGCTTATCAGGGCATTCTCACCTCTAGAAAGTCTGAATATTTCCTGGCAGTGCCGAGGGCAGGGCAGGGGGCCTCAGAATTGCAAATACAGCATTAAGTTAAAGCCCTTGGTATAAAATTTGACCTAATTAAGACACTACCGGGGCAAAGTGTTCCAATAGCAATTACACAGGTTGTAAAGGGGTAAAGTACCTTTTTAAAACCAAGAAATGCTTCTGCCAGAAATAAGCACCCCTAAGGGTCAAATGAGGAGTTGTAAATGCAGGACATCACTTGCCTTGACCTCAAGCAGGGCACTTCCCTTCATCAGCTGCCACAAGTGCTGCCAGCCTGGGCATCTCTACAAGGAGAGCTGGACTGCCTATTCCCAAGACCTCTATCGTCTCTCTTGTGGGCGTTTCTCAGAAGCTGCAGTGATCCCCTCACTTGTAGCCATTGCCCCCCTTACCACACATTCATTCACTCACAGATTTTGTTTGAGCACTTACCGTACATAGAGATCTGTATCAGCTTCTAAAGATGCAGAGAAAGATCAAAATCTAACAAGATGACTGCACATGCCAGTCGCTAGACCACATATAATTTGTGTACATTTTCTTGCAAAGTTATGAGGTTCTCATGATGGGAAATTATTCATTCAGATCTATTTTGAATATTGAGCCCTTATTAGGCATAGGTGCTGTGCAAGGTGCTGGAAATACAAAGATGAAGAAGTTATAATATCACCTCTGTCCTTGAGAAGTCACGGGTCTAGTGGGGAAAACAGACACACACAGAACACTTGACTAACGAGTAATATCCCTCTGGTGCACATGGGAAAGAGAGGCACAGAAAACCACCCGAGCTTAGGCAGCTTGAGACCAGGAATAAAGTTCAGAGGTCCTGCTTGGGACTGCAGTACAGGTAGGGACACCTACCTTAAACTACGGGGACAGGACAGACTGCATAGGTTCAAATCCCAGGTCCTCCACTTACTGTGATTTTGGCGTAGTAACTTATACTTTCTGAACCTCCATTTCCTGATCTTTATAGTGAGGCTAATAAAGGCTCCTCTTTGAATTGTTTTAAGGATTAAAGAAGACAACATATGTCAAGCTCTTACCACGATGCTTTCCCAGCTCCATCATTAGCTGTGTAACGTTGAACAAGTTATTTAAACTCTGTGCCTCTGCTCCTTCAAAATATCTACTTCATTGAGCCGTTAAGAGAATTTAATGAATAAACACATGTAAATTCTTACAAAAATGCCTGGTGCAAAATCTTAGTTGTTATTATTGATGTTTTTATTAACTACAAACACACCCTCAATGTAATAATAAAAAAGTTTTACATTTTAAATTATGTTCTCATATCCAGAGGAAAAGTCTGTCAGCTTGGAAATCAGAATTTTAATTAAGGGAATTTAGGAAAACTGATTAACCTCTCCAGGCCATGATTTTTTCATTGATGAAGTTACCTTCTGCAGAACCTTCCCGCTGGTGGGTTCCCAGGCAGGCAGGTCAGGAGCCACTGGACACAACAACAGCATCTGCAGCAGTAGCCCCCTGGGCTGTGCCAGGTCACTTGTTAGTCTCCCGGTGCGTCTGTGAGCTCTTTGAGAGCTAGGACTTTGAACTCACCTATATATCTCATAGGAAGCCCTAGCTAAATATTTGCTGAATGAACAAATCCCAAGTTGTTAGCTGAGATGTTTAAGGCACTGAGAGATTCAATGAACTTAAAGTCAGCGGTTTCACTAGTGGGAGATCGTGCCTGGAACTGAAGGTCTGCTCGTTCTTACTACAGTGTGTTCCCCAAGACTATAAATTCAGCTTCTACAAAGCGATAAATTGGGAACGATTGGTTTCTTTGCAAATAATTCTTTATTTTAGGGGTTTAGCATTAATTACCTTTAAATTTCAAGCAACTCCAGTGTATTTAAAAACTAATTTAATTTTGGAAATTTCAGTATGTCTGCAACTTGTCAGTAATGTACCTGTCACAAAAAGCAAATGCGGCTGGACCCTGACTCAAGGTTTTCATTATGTACATCGTAAGGATGAAAAACACCATCTGTGGGCTTGGGGGTTGGTTTGTTTTTGTTAAGCAGCAGCTGAAAAATCACATGAAGAGGTCAGGACTGTAAGGCTCTGATTTGTTCATAGTTCACGGGTATATATCCAAATGCTCAAGGAAGTGGGGATGAAATCTTGAAGCCCAAAACTCAAATTATTTCCACTCCAGGACAATTATTTCCTCATGATCCCAAATCATGACTGTAGAACAAAACAACAATGAAAACCAGTCAGTGATTATCATTTACATTCCAAAATGGGCTCTTAACACTCAGAGACAAGTTTCAAAAGCCAAAGCCTTTGATTTCTAAGAACCCAGTTTTGGGAAACACAAGACTTAGCTAAAATTTTCTAGCCAAAAGTTGGGCTATGTTGACACGGGATCTGTTCCATCCTATTGTGGTAAGTGGGACTTTAGGGACGTCGTCAAGCGTCAGCCACGTGGAAGATGCTTCATGGAGAGGCCGTCTTCAGGGCAATCCTCTCTTGGGAGAAAAGAGTAATTGTGAAGAAGGGGAAATTGAAGAGGGTAGGGGTGGAGGTTAGGTGAAGAGATACATTGTGAAGGGTGCTTCGTGGGATGGTGCCCACACGCAAAACCACACACACTTCCCACCTTGTACCTCTCCCTCCAGAGAAGTTCCATTGCAATATTCACCACCTTTTTCTGCCTCTGAATCCTGTAAAGGGCAGGGGAAGCAAGAAGGGTCTCTGCAATGGCACGTTGGCAAATCTCAATCAGACCATCCTCCTTTCAGAGACCATGGGCAGTATCTATGGTCACAGTGCACTATTACCCTTGCTCGTTCAGACTTCACGTGCATCCGCCACGTCTCGATGCCACCTTAAACTCTGGCCAGCAGGCTTGCTATTCTACACAGCTAGCAGGGAGCTTCACTTTTATCTTAACCTACAAGGTTGGTACAATTTGAATGTGTTACGTATTTCCCCCAAAATCATCTAAATACGTGAAATCCCCATAATATTAAGGGTCATCAAGGCAAGGTTATTTATACATATATTTAGTATAATATAACAAGTTCTCACGTTATGCAGGAATTTCTGTGTTTACGTGTCTGTCTCCCCCACTAGACTATGAGTACCTTAAGTGTCAGGATCATTTTTGCAGGAAAACAGTACGACAAACACATTATTCAATAAATATTTGATAAATAAATGAACACATGTACACATGTCCTGGGACAAGATCGCTGAAAGCCCAGATTCTGAGGTCAGACCACCCAAATTCTAATTCCAGCTCCACCCTTACCAGCTATGTAAGCTTGGTCAAGTTAACCTCTATTCAGTTTTTGATTCCTGATATATGTTGAAATAACAATGCTATATACTTCATAGAATGCATACATGCATAGAATGCATGTCCCTGACACAAAGTAAATAACAAATATTATTACTATCATTATTGAAATCT
Organism: Eulemur rufifrons; assembly: GCF_041146395.1. Classification (NCBI taxonomy): domain Eukaryota; kingdom Metazoa; phylum Chordata; class Mammalia; order Primates; family Lemuridae; genus Eulemur; species Eulemur rufifrons. The sequence goes on from NC_090990.1 coordinate 88,914,104, forward strand.
AGAATATCTGGCCACTATGGCTACCAAAAGTCTCCAAACATTTAATCCCCAACTCAAGTAAAGAAAATCTCATTTCGTAAGACTTCATTTCATAAGCTAAGGCATGATTCAAAGGCCTTCCACAAGGTGAGAGCATTCCAGGCACAGGTGGTGGTGAACGGCTGTCTTTCATCACCACTGAGGACCAGCTGAGAGTCGTAAAGAGACATGAGTGATCTGGGTGTAAAGGATGAGGAATAACTTCTTAACGTTTGAGGGTGTGGAAACCTAGGCTGAAACCCTAAGGGAAACCATGGAATTCCCGCTTTCTTGAGATTCTTAAAAAATTAGTTAACCAACTCCAAGACAGGTAGGGACCAGGAAAGCATCTCATGCTAAAATAACAAGCAGTTTGCATAGGTCAGTTGAGTTTAACTGCTGTTGACCTTGTTCTAGAGGAGTACTATTACCTGGAGACATAAATATATATAATAAAAGAAAGAAAGTATGGGAAGCAGATTCCTCTACATAGTGTGATTGTAATGCAAACATTTTAATATGCTGTTAATCCTTGTTCAAAATAACTTTAAATCTCATTAAGAAACCATTTCTGAAGGAGCTGAATGAATGATGCTCTGGTATAAATACATCATGAAAGCAGGCAGTTGTTGAGGTCACATTTAGCGGCAAACTCAGCGAAGTACCCAACATCCTATTGCTTACAGGTAATGCTATATGCAATTTCCAGCTTAAGGAAGCAAATAGAAGACGGGAAAAGTCACAGAGAAACTCGTGTGAGTGGAGAGACCCAAATGACATATCTATTATTCTTTTCAAGCATGAGAGTGTTTTGCATATTTCCTCTTGGGTAGAAAATGTTCTCATTTTAGTGAAGAGGTTGGTGCAAACTCTTGCTCCTCTTCATGGTTGCTCAGAGGAAGAGACCAAAAAGAAAGAAGGTTTCTAGGGGGGAAAAATAGAGCTAGCAGAGGATTTGATCCAGAGCAACTTGAAGCCTGAGTAAGGGCGGAGAGGAGGGTATGTGCAAGTGACAGAGGAATCAAGGCTGGTTGGCAGTTTTGGAGCCAAATGTGGTGATTAGACAGGGCTAGAATAGTGAGTAACAGTTTGTTCTCTCAAATTATTGAACGTTAAATGTTTCAATATAACTATTAAATTATTTGTATATAGCAGAATCGCAAATTTGCACACTACTACTTAGTTTTTCAAGGAAAATGTGGTTTCTGTGTTTCCTGTAACTGATCTATCCTTCCTCCAAGCTTGTACCCTATTGAGGAGCAGGAGGGAAAACAAACCTGCCAATTAATGATATGTCAGGCTGTTTTCCTTTTAAAGTGCCTTGTGGTAACTCCTTTTTTTAAAGAGAGAGAAAATTCTCTTCATTCTCTCTCCCCAAGGGGCTCATGGTGATGGGAAAGAGGCTATGGCCTATCCGGTGTGCCCTGGTTCTTGCTGCTGGCTGGTCTGGCCCAGACCCGGCCTGTTGTCTTCTGGGACACTACTGGTCCTATCTGGCCTTTTGGGACACTGTGCAATTATTCCCTGCTAGAGTCCACACTACACCCGGCTGCTTGAGGGAGCTTGAGGATCTGATCATCCCCAAAGTCAACTGCTGTGGTTTCCAAGACACACTGGACAAGTTTCCAAGCCAAAGCTGGCTTCTCCTCAAGTCTTGCAGCCTCCCCCAGGCTATGGGAGAGAAAAAAGTCACTAGCCCAATGCACTCTCTTTCCTAGCAGGGTCTGTCTGCCACAGCTGCTCTATTCCCCAAGCTTCCACCTCATAAAAGGAGGAAAAAGGTAGTTTCCTCTTATATATGCACTTGCTTTGTTTCACCACAACTGGATTAACCAGCTGAAGCTGTAAAATGACCGTGACCTTTGCCACACCACCACCATTACCCAGACGACACTGATAGACTTTCAGTGACCCCATTTCCTCAGATCGTTCCTGGGCCTAACTTTCCCGACCAATGAGCAACAGAACATGTTTTCACCAAGCATGCACAGATTCAGCCAGACACATTCCATCATGAATTAGCATAAACAGCCATGAACCTCCTTCCTTTCCAGTGCATAAAACCCGTGGGTTTTCCTCTTCAGAAAATTTGTCCCCTGCTGCGTGTCCCTTTGTCTGGGAGGGAACTAAGCTCAGTGCTGGCTTGGTGGAGCACTGTCGCTGCTTGGTGGAGCACTGTTGCTGGCTTGATGGAGCACTGTCGTAACCACTGGTTTTCCATGCACAGTCCTGCAGGAGGAAGTGAAGAAGTCTTTGCCTTCCTCCTTGGTCCTCACTGTCCTCCTCTAAAGTGCCTCTTCTTATGGGACAGGACTTCCTCTATGTCATTGTTCCCAGGTGCACGAAGCCCCAGGCCTAGAATTGGTGGTTGAGGGGATGCAGGAAGAGAAACAGGCTGAGCAATAAGAACACATACAGAGAAGTATTTTTAAATCACTATTCCTGTTATATACGTATGTAAAGAATGAAAAATCCACAGTAAAATCTGGTAGGCAAAGAAAAGTCAAGACCTGACTTACTAGATTGCACATTAATGATAAAAGACACTTGGAAAGTACAGCTGAGCCTTGAACAACAGGGAGTGAGGGGTGCTGACCTCTGTGCAGTCAAAAACTCACACATAACTTTTGACTCCCCCAAAACTTAACTGCTAATAGCCTAATTTGCACAGCAAGTCTTACTGATAACATATACAGTAGATTAACACGTATGCTGTATGTTATATGTATTATATACTGTCTTACAATAAAGGATGCTAGAGAACAGAAACTGCTAAGGAAATCATGAGCAAGAGAAATTATATTTACTCTTCATTAAGTGGAAGTGGGTCACCATAAAAGTCTTCATCCTCATCATCTTCATGCTGAGCAGACTGAGGGGAGGAGGAAGAGGAGGGGCTAGTCTTGCTGTCTCAGGGGTGGCAGAGGCAGAAGAAAATCCAAATAGAAGTGGTTCAAACCTTCAGTTCAAACACACAGTTCAAAGGGTGGCGGGTCCTACAATGCCCCTATCCGGTACGTGCTAGGACTATTATCACCCTCACGTTATAGATGGGAAAACTGAAGCACAGGACAGCTAGGTGACCTTGCCCAGGGTTGTGCGGAGAACTGTGGATGAGCCAGGATTCCAGTCTGGGTCGTGTGGCTCCTTTGAAACTCCCACACTAGCGCTCCAGGACGGCCACTGGATGTCAGCACACACAACTGACGCAGCAGCGGCCTTTTATGCAAGAAAGGGGAGCAGCATTTACCAAGGGCCTTCTAGGTACAAAACACTTCAGCACACATTTTTCTAATTTAATCCTGTGAGTTGAAAGAAATGTTTTAGGGAACGAAATATGCAACATTTAGTTAGCGAAGTGACTGATTCGAATCAGACGAGCTTTGTCCATATTTTTTACATTGGAAAAATAACAACATTAGAGTAGACTTGGAAGTTAAGAGGATCAGTCCTGAGATTCTTCATTAACAAAGGGCTCTTTCCAGCTATTCACACCTGATCACACAATAAAACCATTCTCAGAAAGACTTCAGGGAAGAGACCATCAGTGTGCTTTCTCTCCCTGCAAAAACCAGCCAGAGACAAGCATTTGCTATAAAATTATCTGGGTTTAATCACTATCAACATCAGAACTGCAGAACATTAAAGTACTAAACCTGTATGTACAATTACACAGACAAAAAAAATTTCTTTGTGAGGAGCAATTTTCAGCACATCTTATAAACAACAAGAGCCATTCCTATTTTGGATTTGAAAAGAGAAATGGAAATTTCCAAGATGCCCACCCCGCCTGGCTCCAATGACCCTCTGAACATCAATTTGCAAAGACCTGAGGTAGGAAGGGAGGTATTAACAATATCAGGCACTCATCCTCCCCTCTCATGTCAGGGAGGAATTTTTAGGAAACGCTTTCCATCATTTATTATACTGATGTTCCATCCGTCTGCATCATTAGGTTCAGTAGTTACCATGACAATATGATGCCTACAGCAATCTAACTTGATAGCCACATGCCAGAATGCGAAAAAATAGGACCAGCTAAGAAAGTGCGAGAAATATAATTAATTTGAACCACATAGAAAATATGTGCAAAACTGGGACCAAGAGGATCACTGCCAAGATGTCATTGAAGAGGGGATTATGAAGGGTAGCAGTCATCAAATTTCAGTGTAAAAACTTTGCTAACTGGAGCCATGTGTCAGTCTCTAAGCCAGGGAGGAGTTGAAAGTTAGTCTAGAATATTGTTCTGAGCCCCTGCCCCTCCCCCTCCCCAATTTCCTGCTACAGAGCCCAGTGGGGTCAGCTGTGGGACTATTAGGCCTCAACTTCTCTCAGGGTCTCATGCTGCCACCCTCAGTGCTGCTGCCATGTCACTCTGCTCATTCCAGCCTGCTCTTAGGGCCAGATTTTCCATCTGACAAAGTAATTCCCACCATTCTTCAATCGAGTCTTGGGAGACCCTATCCTCTTGCTTGCTAAGTGCCCAGCGGAAGCAACAGGCGAGCACACACCTCCGGGTCACAGACACGGCAGAGGGGCTGGGAGGTTGGGAGGAGGAGAGCCACGTGGAAGTGGTGATCCCGAGAGAGGAGGCCGGCGCATGCTCACTCTCAGCATGGCTGGGTTGGATAGCGGTGCTGCGCGAGGCGGTTTTGCCGGCTCTGGCTGGTGGCCATGGGCATCTGGAAGAGAAGAATAAAGGTTACACTAGTGTACAGACCCAAGCACGGCTCCTCCCAGGGCTGCCCAGGTGGATGGAGCCAGGGACCCTGAGCCTCTGTCTAGGACACTTCCCAGGGCTGTGTTCTAATTATCCATCTTTACCTCCAAAGTATCATGAAAAGAAAGTTTATAAAGAGGAGAGGCCAAATGATACATTAGCAGACTTAAGTCCACCCAGATCACCGAGGAACAAGTAAGCTCAGCTTCTCTCAAAGTGTACGATGATCCCTCATCCCCCGGACAGCGTGACACTACACCCACACCACTGCCACCAACACCAACTGTGTCCCTTACATCTCAAGCCTTGTTAGAGGTCAAGAGCAATATTAATAATAGATACATTTAATGAGCACTTTCTGGGTACCAGGCCCTTCACCTACATATCTGTGAGGTTGCTACTACTAGCCCCATTATACAGATGCAGAAACTGAGACTTAGAGAGGTTAAACAAATGGCTCAAGTACTCACATAGAGTCAGTGGTAAACTAGGACTATAAACCCAGGTCTCCTGAATCCAAAACCTGTGCTCCTAACCCCTCCTTCTGAGGGCTTCCTTACCTGAGGGACCTGTGACGGGTTGTAAAGAGGAACAGCCCCTTTAAAGGGAGGAGGAGGAAGCAGAACACCAGGGCTGGGGAAGAGCTCAGGGGAAACACCCTGTGAAGGAAAAGAAGAGAAAATGCTCTCGGTGCCTGTTGCCAGATTCCAGAATGTCAAGAGCATCCCTGAGCATCAGCTTCAGTCAAGAGAAGCACAGGGGAAGGTTCCTTGTAGAACTCAGGAATCTCAGGCAAACAGACGTGGTTCAAGCATAACCAAGCCCTGGGTCTGTAGTGGCAATACTGGAAAGAAAAAGCAGCCACCATAAATTATATTAATAGTGTCATAAAAAGTGATACACATTCTTCAAAAGGCCTAAAATAGTATATCAATACTACCAGAGTACTCTAACCAGGCTGTAAGAAATAAAAACGTTTTGCTAACAATAGGCATAAAGACCGTACGGACGTAGACAACTCCTCAGGAATGCATCACAGCCCTTGCCAAGGCCTCTGGTGAACTCTGGCTCCTCCTGGGACAGGGAAAGAGGCAGCTCCCCAGACTTCACCTAAGGAAGCTGTTATGGGCTAAACTGTGTCCCTGCCCCCCTAAAAATTCATATGTTGAAGCCCTAGCCCCCAGGACCTCAGAATGTGACTGTATGTGGACAGAAGGTCTTTAAAGAGGTAATTAAGGTACACTGAGGTCCTGTTGGTAGTCCCTAATCCAATAAGACTGATGTCCTTCCAAGAGGAGGAAATTTGAACACAAACACACTCAGAGAAAGACCATGTGAAGACACAGGGAGAAGACAGACATCCTCAAGCCAAGGAGAGAAAAGAGGAAACAACCCTGGGGACACGTTGATCTCAGACTTCCAGCCTCCAGAACTGTGAGAAAATAAATTTCTGTTGTTTAAGCTTTCTAGTCTTGATATTTTGTTACGGCATTCTGAGCAAACTAAGGGGGAAGCTTTCTCTATCTCCCCCACGAGTCAGGCCCTGGCAGGGCAGCACCCCCAGCCCACACTGGGAGCTCAGATCCCACGCACACCGGCACCTGCGGGGGTCCTGGGCTCCCGCCCGCGGGCTGCTCACCTCAGACGAGCCTCCAATCTCAATGCCTACAGCTGTTCCTCCCCCGGATGCAGATTCTCCTCCTTCGCCCCCACCTGGAAGACAAGTCAGAGCTATTTCCTCTGCTCAGGACTGAGAGGCCCCCAATCCCAGAAGGCGCCCCCCGACCCTTGAGAGTGCCACGTGGACCACAGGTTGGCAGTACCTCTGCCCCTGGAGAAGGCGCTAGCACCTGGCAGCGGTGGGGACTCGGAGGAAGGTGTCAGTGAGAGGCCCAGGCTAGCCTGGGGGGCAGAAGATGCTCTGGGGGTCTCCTGCTTTTTGGAAAAAGAAAGGCAGCATTGGTGACATTGGTGGCCAACAAATTCATGCCAGCCTGCTTGTATTCCTGTACCCACAACGACAGCATCCCCTGCAACCTACAGCCGGGGTGCTCTCCCCAAAACACTATTTCCTCGTGCCGCCCCCTGCCCAGGAATCCAGGCTAGCCTCCTGTGCCGGCCCTCTCAGGTTAGCATTCTTCGTCCTGACTTCTTACGGTCTTTCACAGTCTGCCTTTGCCCTCACAAGACCAATTTATTTCCCACAACCTCCCACCACGAAACCTCCGTTTCACTTGGCCTGGGCAGAGGCCGGGCCAGAGCGAGTGCTCTGAGGTGCTGGGCAGTGTCCTCTGAGAGGCTGCAGCAGCGGCAGCTTCCCTGCCCTCCCGCAGGGCTACCTCGGAGTCGGGACTGTCCGATGAGTCTTCGTCTCCAGAGGGGGGCACGTTGTTGGCGGGCTTCGATCGAAACCAGCTGAACCAGCCGAAGCCTGAGCTCTGGAGGAGGAAGAGGAACTTCTGTGGCCTGTCGATTGGCTTCTCCCCGCTGACTGGGATTAACTCCCCAAGGTGACGGTGCGGGGGGCAACCAGAGCCCAGGCTCCAGCTCGGCCCCACCATCGAGGGAGGGACGGCAGGGGCCGGAGGACAAGAGAAGAACAGCTCCCTCCACCTTTGTGCTCTCTTTCCCATCGCCTAGCTTTTCTCTCCATGCAGTGTTTTGGGAAGATTTTTTATCAGCTTCATCGGAGGACGACTCCTCATCCTCCTTGACGGAAATGGTGGAACTCTCAGAAACGCTTCGCACTCTGGGAACCAGTGGTGCCTGGAATTAGAGCAAATAAGAACTAGCATTTGGATAGCACCTGACAGGTTACAAAACACATCTATATATACGTCCCCACCTGACCTGCTCAATGAATGAGATCACATCCTACTGACGAGGAACGAAGGTGCAGCCATGAGAAACGACTCGCTGGAGGTCTCAGGATAAAGTCGGAGCCCAAACCCAGTCCTCACGTTGGTCTTAGTCTTAGGGAGTTTGGTCTGCTCCCCTACCTCTCCAGAACCATAAAGTTTCCAGAACTCTGCCAAGGCCTGGAGCAGGGGCTACGGAATGCTAGTGCAGAGAGGAAGACAGCCAGGGAATGGCCCACAGAGACCCACAAAGCCCCCAAAACAGCACCAAACCTGACTCATCTTAGAGCTCATTTCCTAACAGACTTGCTCAAGATCAACTGTGAACATATGCACCAAAAAGGATGAAAATACACTCCTGCCCTTTTATATTAACTTTATTATGGCAAAATATACATAGCATAAAGTTTACCATTTTTACCATTTTAAGTGTGCAATTCAGTGACACTAAGTATATTCACAATGTTCTACAAACATCACCACTATCCATCTCCAGAACTTTTTCATCTTCCCCAACAGACACTCTGCACCCCCCATGTCCCCTCCCCACAGCCCCTGGTCACCTATATTCTACTTTCTGTCTCTGCATTTGCTGTTCTATGTATCTCATATTAAGTGGAATCATACAAATATATTGCCCTTATATTTACATTTTGCCCTCTCAATAAGGCACAGTTGGTACAAACTTTGAAAAGCACTTTGGCAAAACACAGAAAAAGCTTTATTTTTTATTCAAATGACTATAGTATTTAAAAGTGTACCAGGCCCTGTTCTAAGTGTTTTATATATAATGACTCGTTTAATCCTTACAACAGTCCTGTGCGGTGGGTACTGTTACTATCATCTCATTTCACATATGAAAAAACTAAGGCTTGGAAAGGTTAAGCAGCCTGTCGAAGGTCACACAGCCAGTGAGCGGCAGAGCAAGGCTCAAACCTAGGCAGCCTGCCTTTCCTCCCAGGAGTGTCTCCTGGTTGAGTAATTCGAGACGTAGACACGGGCTTATATACTAGGATGCCCATCACTACCTGTATTGTATATGAGTGAATAAAGGCAGGAAGTGGGGGAAGAACAAAAAGGAAAGCAACATACTCAAAATGCATGACAACGCGGGAATGACCAACTGAAACCGGAGCTCCCTGGAGGCCTTCTGTCACCGTGGCCTGCTGCCTCCCTGGCCTTGGTTCTCAGCTTCCCCTGTTGCCCCTCACTCTCTAGGCACAGTGGGCCCCTTGCTCTTCCTTAATCACACCAAGGGAGCTCACTTGGTGGCTGTGCTCTTGCTGTCTCCTCTGCCTGAACACCTGTCCTCTAGATACCTACCTGGCTCATCCTAAGCTCCGTTCTGATCTGTGCTCGAAGGCCGCCTCTGAGCCACCTTCCTTGACTGCCCTTCTGAAGGAAGACGCCTCACACATATGGCTGCCTACTTTTAGTCACCTTGGCTGGACTTGAGCACCACGAGGCAGGGCTGTGTTTGACCCAGTGATGCACCCCCAGCCCCTGGGACAGTACCTGGGACGTTGTAGGAGCTCAGCGAATATTTGTGAACAATAAATGGATGAATGGTGCTACTTTCATACACGGGATTTTGTCATGCCAATATTAAAAATTGTATTTATAAATGACATAGAAAGTCTCATTATATAGTATTAAATAACAAATAGGAAATAAAGCTTTACATATGTTCTTAACCATTTAAAAACATGTATGTATACATATATACATGTATACACATATATGTATACATTTACATATATATGCATATATTAAAAATATTGGAAGGGAAGAACTAAAATACTCAACTGAAATATTTGACTGTTGGATTAAAAGTGATGTTTGTTTGATTCTTTATATGAAACTTTATTTTTAAATTTGTCTATAACAATAATGTACTACTTCCTTAGGAAAAAAAAACAGTAAAACATAAAAGTTTTTTAAGAACTGCAGCCCTGTTTCTACTTGAAAAAGTGACGTGATGTAACCCTCCCACCAGGCCAGGCTAAGGAACATCTGAGGTTTGGAACCAGCGGGGCCCGTTGTTGAGGGAAGGGTGACTTCAGCGAGCAGTGAGACAGAGTGATTAATTAGAACCGGTCACCGCCAAGACCCTCTAGCCTAGCTGAGGAGAAAAGACCTAAGCAGGCGCTATCACAGCTACCATAGATCTCTCTTTGAAATACAGCCAGATATAAGTTAAAACTGGGAAATAGTCAACAAGTCTCCCATGACGGGGCAGGGTACGGGGAGCATCTGGCGCAGCGGTGAGACGACGTCAGAGGGAGCAGAGATCTGTGCGGCCAAAACCCAACCCAGCGCTGCTGCCTGTCCCCCTGTGGACATAGGTTGGTGGGACTGAGCATGGACAGGAACGCAGCCTCCTGCCCACTCCCGGGAGTCCGTGTAGGAAGAAAGGTGCACCGTGGGAGAGAGAGCGCTGCGGCGCTTGGGGGGAGTCTGCATGCGGCTGAGAGGCCAGGGCAGTTGGTAAAAGCCGGAAGCATTAGTGTGGGCATCAGCTTCTTGTATGCTTTGTCCTCTCTCTCACCTGTGGTTTAGAAATGGCCTTTTGACCATCAGGATGCTGGAAGGTTTCTTGAGAGACTGTGTTCTCTCCTGTAGCACAAAACAAAAACAAGAATAGAATTGGAAGTTGCGTGGACACAGTCGGCTTTCTTAACCGCAGCAGAAGCTCAGAGCCCACAACCCCAGCAGATCATAGTAAATGAAAAGTTGGCTTGCACGGTCCTCTAGATGCCAGCCACCCCCGGACCTCTGGGCAACTCGACCTCTACTGCCAAGTTCGTTCCTTAGGAATCTTGGCAATCAGAGCCACGTGGAGCTGGAGTGCAGGGAGCCCCACTACCCTCCCTCGGCTGGTGTCTCCGTCTCGAACTGGACATTATCTTAGAGGCTCTGTGTGGCCTCCGGCACTTCCCTGGTCTCACTCAGCATTGCTCACCCACACTTGGCCCCTGCCGTCCAAGCTCTGATGGCCCTGAAGAAACTCAGGACCAGGACAGAAACTAGAGTTTCTGCTAGAGTCCCTGCCAGGGAGCTCTTGGATGCAGCACTGCAGAAAGAAGACTCGGCCTGCGCTACGATGCATGTGAGGTGCGGGTGGCATGTTCTTCACTTCTCCACCCTCCAATCTCTCCCCAAGAAACTATGCAATGTCAGGGAAGGCCAGGAGTGGCTGCCGCTTGTCCTGCTGTGCTTGTCCCAGTGGAGAAGTAGACAGGACCAGGAGAGAGCAATCCTCCTGAGATGCACGCACAGCACCAGCATAGTGGCCAACAACCCGTAGGCCTCAGTAATGCTCACACCCACCACTCCAACCCCCCTCCTCTGGCGGCCCCTACACCTCCTTCACTTGCTCCCTCCCCACCAGACTCCGCACCCAAGGCAGCCAGCCTAGCTGCCAGTTCCTACCAGGGGCTGGGTGTGTCTGCAGCGTTTCCTCCCAGACCGTTCCTCCAGGAACCCACGTCACTGCCACGCTGCCATCGGTCCCCTGTAGATGGGTCTCAGGAACTGCATAAAGAGGCACTGGTGCCCCTGTCTGCCCTGCACCCCCTCTTGCTGGGTAGGAGCCAGGCTGGAGGGGAAGGGGTTGCTGTGGACTGGGCTGGGTCACGCAGCTCTGCTCAGGTGTCGGCCACAGGGCTGAGCGGTGCCCAGGGGCTTCTGAGTAGCCCTGAGGTCCAGAAAGATCCTGGTAGAAAGTGTTCTCTAAGGACACAGGGCAAAGAGAAAGAAGTGAGACCTGAACTGTGGCATTTACAGACTGATCACACCAGAAACTTTCCTGCTCATGTCCTCTTTGGAAAGCAGACACAAAGGCTGCTTGATGTGGCTTCTACAGTGTGATGACAGTAAAACACAGGGTGATTGTATGTTGACAGAGCTATTTCCCTCACTACCTTGTATGATCTCTGAGCCTTTAACGAGGGGTTGGAGGGCAGAAATTATCATCCTAACTCTACATCTTATTATTTTGGGACAAACTCACCTTTAAGGAGTTTTTAATGGACTTAGGTATTTGAAATTTAGAAAGTTTCCAGTTAAAAACCAAAATCAGACTATAGAAATGATGGTTTTGCTTTTATTTATGTATTTTATTCTTTTGAGACAGACTCCTGCTATGTTGCCCAGGCTGGTCTTGAACTCCTGCGCTCAAGCAGTCCTCCCACCTCGGCCTCCTGAGTAGCTGGGACTACAGTTGTGAGCCACCGCACCACACCCGGCTTTGCTTTTAAATAATCAGAGCACATTTGCTCTGGAAGGCACCTTGCTGATAAGACAAGCTAAGATGTGGACATGTGATTGGTACAGGCCACAGGACTGGCGTGGGCAGCCGACGGGCACGCTCCCCCAGGCCCCAGGACACAGGCCAGGGAGGCGGCAGCCATCCAGAGCCCCAGCCTGGCTCTCCTCCAGCCCTTCACCTTTACAGAGACAGAAACCGGGACCTGCCCTTCCTTCCTGAGAGAGTGCCAAGGGCTGAGAAATGGCCGGAAGGGAAGAGATGAGAGCCTTCCCGACCCTACCGCGGGAACGAGGACAAGTATGGAGGTAATGGGACGCGCTGCTTGCCAACTTGCCAAGAGGCCTCCTGAGGGAAGAACATATCTATCCACAGTTCTATGGCAGCTGATAGCTCCAAACTCAAGAGCTTCTGATGTCCCCAACCACAGCCTCTGGACCCAAGACAGTCATCCAGCTGGGGAGAAAGTACTAACATAAGCAAAGCAATTAGTTAACAATACAATGCAACACTAACACATCCAGGAATTTAAAACCCCGCACTGGAAGCAGAAGCTCTCACACTGCGGGAACTGGGAAGCCTCAGGTATGTGAGGCTGGCAGCAGGCACGTGGGGAGGCGCCCACAGGCTGGGGCAGATTCACACAGACCAGGAAGGCGCTCTGGGAGGGGGAGGGCGAGTGTCTTTGTGAATTACTTCACCTCATATAATCAGAGCCTGAGTGTCAGCTAGTTATATCATCAGTTCATCATTTTGAGTACCTGTTGCCGTTCCTCTGGCTCCTGAAATACCTGAGCGAGCAGAATGAGGGTCCACAAGGTCTCCTGTTAGCTTTTGCTGTTGAAAGTAAAGTAAAATCCTTTTAAGCAGCACAAAGAAAAACAAGAACAAGGAATAAGGAGGTTCAAAAATCAAGACAAAAAGAAACTTCCAGTGTGAGTGACAAGGTAAGGGAGCCTCAGCTGAAAGCTTAGGAGCTGGGGTCACCCTGGTCTCCCAGCTCCACTCAGAGCAGGCAGAGCTGGCCGGAGACCAGGGTCGTCCCCCGTCCCCCAGACAAAGGGCAAATGGAAGGAATGACACCAGAGGCCTCGGCGTGTGCGGCAGATGGAGGAAGGAAAGGCTGTGTGTGCTTCAGAAAATCCACTCTGTCCTTTCTTCAGGAGCAAAATGGGAGAAGGAAAATGAAGGAGGCCTGTTTCAATTCCTGTTCTGATTACACCCAGCAGCTTTTGCAACTGTCAGAACAAAAAGGAAAGGGCCAGAAGTCTTTTAGGCAATTGCCCTATATTACATGAAAGTGACACAGGTCCACTGTGATCCACTGTTCCTAGCGGAGACAGTGAAGCTTTGATGCTCATAAAACATATTATCTGGGACCTCAGGGAAGGGTGGCAAGAGTGACTGGGAAGGGTGCCCCACTGTGTCACACACCAGCATAGGAAACTGTTTCCACACAGCAGGGACGCTCAGAGTCCCACCTTTCGCAGGACACAGGTGGTGAGTCATGGGTGAAGGGAGAGACCACGGCACGTGTGGGGGCTGGGGACTCGCCAGTGTCAGTGCCCACCTGTGCTAAGTTGAGGGAAGGAAGAGGGAATCAAAGGGCCCACCCCACCGACGCCCTGGCTCCAGCCCCGCTCACCTCCAGCCCTTCCTGCAGCCTCCGCAGCTGCACCAGCCAAGCTGGCTCCAGGCCTCCATCTCCACCGCGCCTTTCTACAACCAGAGGATCTGACAGCTTCAGTTTCTCTGCCAGCTGTGCCAGGTTTCCAGACAGGTCGGAGGCAGAGAGTAAGACAGGGGAAAGAAGACAGAGAAATAAGAGATGGACAGACGTGGGGGAAAGAGGCAATAAGGGAAAAGGAGAGAGAAAGTAACTCACTTGCAAATTATATTATAAATAATAACTGAGAAACAGCAAATTCAGCAGATATCGTCCCATTATAAGTAAACAATTAACCCATCTGGGGGGTTAGATGCTAAATAAAATGTGAAGAGAAACAGTTACTCAGCTTTATTTCTCTGCAGAGCTGTCTGCTCCGCATCAGTGCTTCTCACACTTCCATATTCGTAGGAATCACCCAGGACCCTGTTAAAATGCTAATTCTGATTCCAGAAGTCTCAGGTGGGCCTGGGAGTCTGCATTTCTAACAAGCTCCCAGGAGATACTGCTACTACTTTGTGCTTCAAGACTTTATTCCATGATTAAGTCCCCAGACTTTCCTAATCATCTATCCTGGACCCCGAGCTCCTTGCAACCAGAAACCTGTTGGCAGAAATTTGGGGACTTTGGGGGTTCAGCACCACAAATTTTATGGGTTACAGAATCCAGCACTTGGGCCCCATTTAAAGCAAAACAAAAAATTAGGCTGCCTTTTTAGTCTCTAGCTAATGGGTTTTTCTTCAATTAATGAACAACTATTTGCTTGATCACTGTTTTCTTCCCTGGGAACCAAAGGTTGATATGCTTTTGTTTTCTATTTTAAATATATCCCACATGTGATAAAATATTCCATGCATTTAAAAGCATTTTAATAAGGATCATTTCCTGTTTTAATCACTAAAATATATTTTCCAAACCCAGCTTTTGTAATTAGAATGGTTCACTGTAGCATGCAGTTTTACTGTACCAGAAAAGCAGACGCAAGAATGGATTTCTTGAGCAGCACACACATGGCTTCCAGTCCCCCGACCCCACCACCACCTGTCCAGAGCAGCCTTCTTTGTGTCGTGTCAGGCCTCTGCTTATCACGTCCGGGTGTGCATACGTGGTCAAAGCCTGCCATGAGCTGCGATTTTACAGCGTGTTCAAAGAAGATGAAATGTGGAGTCGAAGCTGCTCTACAATGGCTTTCTCTGAATATTGAAGATAAAACAACTGTGGAGAACCCTTTGAGAGGCTCACCTTGATGAGTTCCACTAATAGCACGGGGTGACTGCTCTCTCCCTGGCTCAAGATAGCCACGCCAATGGCTTCGCAGTAATGCAAGGCCTGGGACACAAGGCCGTAATCTGCCAGACGGGAAGCATAAAGGAGCTTATACACCTGCGAAGGGAACAGGGCCAGAGACTAGTCCATCCGGGGAGGGACAGGAAAAGAGTGAGACAGAAGTGTAGATAAGGCTTCTTGGAAGTCAGCTGACTGCCAGCTTCCGCTAACTCAGACATCCAAATACCAAGAGCCTTGTGCCATCTGGAATATTTTATTCGTGCATGGGCACAGTTACAAATCCAGCCCGCAATTCCTGCGTTACAGAGAAAAGGATGCGAGTCACATCAGTGCAGTCTTCCCAGGCCCTGCTCACCACGGAGCGTGCGCTGGAGCATTTACTTACTAAGTAGCCACATGGGCAGGGGGCGCAGGAGCAGGCACCACAGGGATGTATAAAAGAAGCAAAAAGAGACCCCAGCACAAGGGGCTTAAAGCCAGTGGAAAGTACTGACAAAAAAAGGTCAGTTTCCACGGAGGCATGAGTGACAGGGCAAATATGAGGGCTTTGGTATCAGACGGACTCAAGTTCAAATCTGAGGCCCATACTAGTGTGAAACATTGGGCTAGCTACCTCCTCTCTCTGTGCCTCAGTTTCCTCACTAGTATGGCAATACTAATACTACCCACCTCCCTGGTGGTTGTGAAGGTTAAATGAGATAATCCGCACGAAGTATGTAGAGCAAAGGGGATGCAAGAGATGGGAGCTGGCAGCATATAAGCCCTCTGAGCCTCAGTTTCCTCTTTTGTAAAAGGGGGCAATCATGTCTACCTCGCAGGATTAGAAATAACACACACGAAGCAGAATAGCACGATGTCGGGCACATAGAACACAGTCATAAAACTGGTTTAAGTCATTACTATCAGCTCAGACCTGCACCCAAATAACTGGGAGGTGAGATGAATGAAGAAGGGAAAGAAAAAGAAACCAAGGTGCCAGGAGAGAGGAGCTAATCCGGCAAGGCTTTGCCCGAAAAGGTGAGTCTTTGGCAAAATGCTTAAAGAATAGAAGACACAAAATGGGTCATTTCTCCATAATACAGTCATTTTCAAGGTTTTACTTGTTCTGTGCTGTGTTTGTGTGTGTGCGTGTTCCTGTTGCTGCGTGTGCTCTGAATGCCACGCGCTGAAGGAGATGGAAAGAACCGCTGGTGAGGTCTGTGCCTGCAGGGCTGCTTGGGGCAGAAAGACGAGGCGCCTGAGCGCGGAGGGAAGCGAGCACGAGGCAGCATGAGTTCAACATCAGCTGGGGCCCTGCGGTCCCCCGGGGGGGCCCGCGCTGTGGCTGAATGACCTCGACGCTGCCCTGGTGCCTTACAGAGACTAACCGGCTGCGTCTCGTGCCAGCTTCATCACCAGGCACCACTGTCGCCCCTGCTGAGACCACTGATGGCCAATCTTCAGTCACAAGAGTCAGAGCGGTGAGGGGAACGTTCACAAGAGAAGGAATGATGCCGGATCTTAGGGTACACAGAGGATTTGGACAGGAGGATGACACGATGTCAGCAGTGGTCTTTATGAATTTCAGGTGACACAGGGACATCATGTAGAGAAGTTGAAAAAGAGGATAGAGACGGGTACTGCCTGCACAGCTGAAGCCCTGAGAGGAAAGAGAGGAGGGTGAGGGCCAAGGACAGAGTGCGAGGGACTTTCCGAGGTAGAAGACAGAAGAGTCCAACAGAGACCCGAGAAGGAGCCTTGGAAGGAGGTGGGGTGGGCAGCCCGTGGGCTGGGCTGGTGCTCCCCTCCCCGGGCAGGGTGGCCGTGGAGGCTCAGGAGGAGGGAGAGCCATCTGGAGAGAGGAGCAGAGGGGCTGTTCCGGGAGCGAGGTGCGGGGCACAGGACCGCAGGCACGACTTTCACACGTCAGGAGTGAGGCAGGAGCCTCTGGCAGAGAGGCCTCGGCAAGGTTTTGCTTTCGTATTATAAAATGCAAACCTTTGGGGGATATAAAAGGAAATCCTAAACCTTTCCATGTTCCACCTAATGAAGAAAATTTCAGGAGATGAGTTAGGCCCAGCTGCTGTGCGCCAAATAACAAGGCCGGAAGCCAGTTGCCACAGCTGTGTGGCACAGTGAGGGCGGTGGCCTCCTCGGGGTTCAGTTACCTGGAAGGAAGGGATGAAGGATTTGGGGTGGCCCAGCATCTGACAGTACTCGAAGATTTCCGTCCTCTGCATTGCCTCAGTTGTTGCAAATTTCCAAAACTCTTGACTAAAACCAGGAAATAACAGTAGAAGAGATTGAGGTGTGCAGGTGGGAGGGGGACGCAGGATTCAAATCCTAGCAGACAGCCAAACACCAGCTGCATCCTTTCATGGTAGAGCTTCCATCCTGGGCTGATCCCTGAGGCAGCTTCAAAAGAAGAAAGAGATCTGGGCCCCCAGAGTGAACGTTTTGCCTCCTCTCCCTCCACCTCCTTGAGCTGGGGAGGGAACGGAAGAGAACTCGGCACCAGAGGTGCTGGGAGACAGAGGCTGCAGGAACCGTTTGGAGGGGGGCTCCCACCTCTTGCTGGAGGGTAGTAACTTAAGGCACGCTGTTCTGAGGGGCACTGGGTCCTCCTCTTACACACGCTGAGAGCTAGCCTCCATGCCCCTAGCTCCTGCATACACCTGTGAAAGGCACCCCTAGTCTGAGCAAACTAGCATACAAGAGGGGCCATGTGACACTCCAGGAACACTGGGACAAGAAGGTGTGGCAGTGGATGAAGAGGACTGCTGAGCCAGAAATCCAAAGGACAGTTTATTCTGCCAGTGAGGAAGAGGACTGGTGAATGTGCCCTGAAATCTCTCCCCACAACGACTTACCCTGGTGTCTGAAATCACAGTCACCAGGTTATTACTGGAGGTTAGGGCTTTCTCTCCAGAAATTTCCCCATGCAACACAACCATGGGGGGAGCCATACTAACCCATATACACGTACTGTCACATTTGGCACAGAGGGGCCTCTTTGACATAAGCTATGTGCTGTCAGAGACCGGGCCTGGAGAATGCAGGCCCAGAGGTGGGCGTGTTGCTACAGAGGTGGGCAGCTTGGTACAGCCTGAATGCCTGGATTCCAGATCCAACTCGACCACACACTAGCTGTACTGTCTTAGACAAGTTATTTAACGTCTCTGTGCCTTGCTTGTCCTCTACACGTGAAGATTAAAAATATACATTCCTCATAGGGTAAATTTGTTAACAATTAAGAGAAATAGTGCAAAGAAAATGATCGACACAATGTAAGAGTTTGGTAAATCTTAACTATCATCAGGAGGGGGCTAGCGAGATACAGCACGGGGAGGACACCAGGGAGCACACAGGCCTGTCCATTTATCCCTCCTCCAAGGGCTCACTGAGGTCCTTCTGTGTGAAAAGACAACAGAGAATAAGGGATTAGTGGGACTCTAAGTAGCTTGTGCACTAAGTCATTGTGGGGGTGCTAGGGCCCCCAACAGGGACAAAATATAAACTTCCTCCACCTTCCAGTTTTGCCCAGGGTGGGCTTCCGGAACACACCCACGGCTGCCTAACACAAGGCACAGGCCTTCACATAGAACATTTTTTTAGAGGCAATCTCTGGTTATGGAGCCAGGGTGCCACCCGGTGGCAAGAAGGGCACACTGCAGCCCAGAAGCACCAGCTTGCCCCTTCCCAGAGCAGGGCCTGGGCCTAAGCCCCCAGTGCTGTGATGCGGCGTCCACTGGGCATCCTCTCGCCAGAGCTGCACGGGAAACAATCCCACATAAGGGGACCAGCAGTAGTGACACTGACACAAGAAAATTAACAATGGAGACATGAAACCCAGCAAGGGCTAACATAACCCTGTGGAAAACATCCTTTCCATTTCCTTCCTCCCAGGTCACGTACCTGTGGCTGCTGCCCAGCAAGACCAGGTGGTCTGTCTTCACGGTGTAGTAGCCGAAGGGCCGGTGAGCTGTGAGGTAGCAGAAGTGAGCCGCCTCCACAAGCCCCTTCCCAGCTGCAGGCGGAGCAGAGCGAGAGCCAGTCAGGGAGCCCAGCCACGGTGGGACCCCAGGGTCAGAGCGGAGAAGCCTCAGGGAAGTAAATGAACGAGCTTCTCGCAGTGCGAGTCACAGACCCCAAACCCCACTCTCTCCCACCAGCACTTTTGGCCTCAGACATTGCATTTCTCTTCACCATTTCATGTTCCCCCAGGTGATTTTTGATCAGGAATTCTCTAAACATTTTCGTCCTCCCTGAGGGTGATAAGTGAGCTAGAGACGCCTCCACCTGAGCCAGGAAGCAGCCACCGGGAGCGGCAGTTCCTAGATTAGGCTTCCTGGGGCACTGCTGCTTCCCCTGCTAAAGTCAGACAACAGAAGACTTTTCCCAGTGCTCATAAAAAATCACATTGATTACCAAACTGTTCCCAATTTTAAAATGTTCTCCCGCACATTTTGTATTGCCTCAAAATTGAGTTAATTCAAGTGGGGTTTGTACCTGGCACCCCGTCTGGCCCTCAGGAAGGCTTGACAAACATGAGGGCCGTGCACGGCCCCCGCGGACCTGGCCCGACCGCACACACGGCTACTTCGAATTTGGCAGAGCACTATTCCACAGAGCTCCACAGAACACCATGATTTCTAGATGTTCTGCCCCTTGGCCAAATTTGAGAACCACTAATCTGGAACATTTATAAGGCCACATTCACAGAGAAATGATAGAAATAAAAGCTACAGAGTTACCCAGGGTAGTTCAGGCAAAAACAGAATTTCCCGTCTGATTGAACTGGTCACTGGGGACTGGTGTCAGTAAGGGCAGGGTGCCCCGTGACTTCACCCCATCTACAAGGGAAACCCACCCAGGGGTGGAAAACCATCTCCGACAGGAGACTCCTACAGCAGCAGAACACCACATCTCCAGGGCCTGGACCGCATTAGCTCGCACCAGAGATTCTGGGAAACAGAGAGGCAAGGACACGCCTTTCCCTGGAAAGGCTCCAGGAAAACGCCCGGGCATAGACTCTGGCCCTGCACAGAATCAAAGAATCTAAGGACAAGATGTTCACAGTTGGCCTGGGCATACCCTAGAGGAGAGGAGGGGACAGGGCCAGTGTCTGCTCACCCAGGGTGTCTCCCATGGTGACAATCGTGCGTTGGTGCAGCTCCGCGTCCCCAGTCTGATTCGATAGAATCACAGCCAAGTGAGGCCTCCAGTCTCCCCATTGCTTGTCCCCACAGCACTGGAAAACAGCAGAAAATAATGAAAACGCACAGGATCGTTTAGGACTGGTCAGAATGTAGGTAAATAAGGCTGTTGTCTACTTCCTGTTTTGGAGTTCAGGGAATGCTCACTAGACCACTTGCAATGCTGCCAGTCATTGACTTAGAGCTCTCTTTTTAAATAAAGCAAAACTCACAGAAGGATGGACAGACAGGACAGATAGACAGTTGCATACAGATACATAAAAACACATGGATGTTGGGAAATAAATAAAATGACATTGCTGGTCACTTACTAATTTTCAAATTTCTTCCCAGTGCCCCTACCCCAAATAGCTAGCCACAAAACCCAGAAAACCCCTGATGTGTCCATGGGAGAAGGAAAATCAACATCCTTAGCTCACAGCTAGAGGTGGCATTTCCTTGTCACAGCAGTTAGGGGGACGTAGGCCTGTTTCATGCGTTACCAGACAGTGAATGTTCTGTTTTTACAAAAGTCTTTTCACACACATCGTCTTGTTTAATCTTCACAACAACCCTATGAAGTCTAGTTCCTACTGCCACTTTAGGAATGAGAAAATCAAGCCACCTGGGCCCAGCCAGGACTCAATCCCGGTTCCCCTGCCCAGCCCAGGGCTATGCCCCATCCCTCAGGCGGCACTGCAGTGGCAGCAGAGAGTACACAGGGGAGTCAAATGCGACAAAGCCCCACAAACACTGTGCTTTCCCTACCGTTTGCCCTAAGGACACCCTTCTAAAGAAGGAGATTTCAAGGCACAAAATATCAATAAAGAAATAATATAATGCCATGGAAACAACACAGGCCCTAGATTCAACTCAAGTCCTGCATCTACTGTGTTACCTTGAGCAACTTTCTTAATATCTTTGAATCTTTGTTCTTTCATCCCTAAAATGGAGATCATAATTTCTACCTAACAAGGCTATTGTTGATAATAAAATAAGATAGTATGTAAAGCACATAGCATCGTGCTTCACTCTTGGTTTGCACTTCGTAAATTACATGTAGGTATAAACTCACACAGAGAAAAGAAGTAATTTGCAGATTAATCTAACTTCCACTTTGTTACATAGATGGGTAGAGGAGGGAGATTGACAAGAATAACTAAGATCTGGAGGTCAAAACTATTCCCAATTATTTGGTCTTTGTGCAATAATTATACCAAGGAATCAAAGATGCTTTATCCAACCCCAACTCCATTTGCCTGGGCAATGCAGTGCAAATGAGGATGATGAAGATGATAATAAATCATGAGAGTAATAGCAGTTCTCATTCATCACATTCAGAACATGAACCATACCCTGTGCTAAGCATCTCTCCTACCAATGATCACATGTGCTAGATACCATTATTGCCCCCATTTTAACTTGTAAGCCAGGCGCCTTCTTGCTCCAGCTAAAGGAACCAGTGAAAGAGAAGAAAAGCCCTTGCTTAAAAAATAAAAAAATTAAAAAAAAAAAAACAGACGAAACTTGGAAGTCATTATTCTGTCTTCTTTCTGGGTGATTTGGACAAAATCACTGTAAGTAGATCTATGGTGGGAGAGGGGAGAGAGAACACAAACATTTATTAACAGATTCTATGGGCCACGCCTGGTGGCTGATATGTTCGGATATTCTCTCTCTTTTAAATTTCAGAATAACTCTACTGGTTGGGCACTAAAATCCCCACAAAGGTGAAAAACTGAGGCTCTGTGAGAATAAGGCACAGAGCCCAGCTCGCGTGGCAGTGGGTAGCAGGGCCCAGGTGGAACGCGTAGGAACCGGCGTCTGCGTCGTGCGGCTGCCGCGCTCCCAGCGCGCGGCTCCCCTGGTGCAACCCAAGTCTGGCCTTGCGGTGGATGCCAGGATGTGGGAAACGCCCCCACGCTAAGGTCAAGCACTGCACTGGCACATTACTTGTGGCTCCTGAGCTTTCTCACCTAAAAGTAAGGGAAATTTAACTAACTTTCCTCTTGCAATAAGACCCAATGGACCACAGCTAATTTGGTGCTTTGTGACATGATGCAATTTTGCGGCAGAGCAGGGGACAGTCAGCTGGATTGTGAGGCACACTCTGTGTTACAAAATAGCCAGTTGATTTGATGATGGGGCATGAAAGCCACCATTTCTCTTTTCTTCTTAGAATTATCCACAAGCAATAAGCAGGACAAATGCAAAAGTGTGAAGTCCATTTTCATTAAAACTAGTGTTCGTCGCAAACACCTGTACCCTATAGATACGTACAACTCTTATGTACCCATAATAATTAAAAAGAAAAAGGTTTTTTAAACCCAGCCTCAAGATAGGAGAAAAGGCTGCCAAGAGTGCTGGAGATCGAACAGAGGTGCATGCAGGAGGAAGCAGAGACAGGGCACGAGAGAGAGGGTCCCCCAGCCCTCTCCATTGGCGGGGAGAGGCACAGGCTACACAGGCTCACATGGAAAACTCTGGGTCACGCGGAACGTGCCAGATGGCCTGGAATACGGCCCTCACCCCTCCCCAGAACAAAGCTAATGTAAATAACTGGCCCAGGAAAGATTCAACTCCTTTAAAGGTGCATACTATCAAGGAATAAGCACAGAATCTGTGCAAAGATACCATAAGATAGAAGGAGGAATGTAACATGTAAAATAAACAGAGAGCAGGAGAACATTCACCACAAAGATGTTACCACAAAACAAATGAGAAATTGTCACCAAACATTTCATCGTGACTTTAAGAAAAATAGTGAAGCAATTTCTTCTGTAAGCAAGAGTCTAAATCTGAGCCATAAGAGATCAAGGAAGAGACAGTAGACGGTCGTGGAGACCTGCAGAGCGCAGGAGCGAAGGGGGCAACCAGACCACAAAGACAGAGAGGGAGCTGCACGAGGCAGAGACACCGGTGAGAACACACCGGGAGACACCGAGGGTGGAGAGAGAGAAAAAGAAAGAGGGAAAGGTGAGGAGCGAGGGGGAGGAAGGAAGGGAGGGAGAGAAAGGGAGAAAGAAAAGAGAGAAAAAATTCTTAAATAAAAATTATATATGTAATTCATATTCATATATTCATATATACTGCATATATATATACACACACACGGAGTTCCTGAAAAGAAAACCAATATAATGGAACAAAACAAATATTAAAGGATATAATTTACGAAAACTTCCCTGAACGCTAAGACATGAACGTACATATTAAAAGGGCCCACATATTCCCTAACGAAAAACTGACCCAGAGAGTCAACACCAAGTTGTGACCCGTCAAGTCGCTAGACTCTCAAGACAAGGAAGGAATGCTTTGGAACAGAAAGATCAAGTCTCTCCTAACGAGAAAACTATCAGGCTGGCCTCAGACTTCTCCTCAGCCAGATTCAACTCTAGAAGACATAAAATTCAGCACACCCAGCTCCAAGGCGCCAGCTGCAGGGGAGGTCGCCTTCCTGCAAGTGGGGGGCAGCCCAGCAGGGGCAGCGAGCGGGCAGCGGTGGGGCTGTGGGAGGGCAAGCTGCAGGCTCTGACAGGTCTGGGGCTATCTCGGCCCCACTACTCATTACCTTGAACCTCAGGTCATTTTACACCTTTGCCCCTCGGTTTCCACATCTGCAAGACAGATGATAAGTCCTACCTCCACGTGTTAAATGAAATAATATGCATCGAAGCACTCAGCACAGGGCTGGGCACACACACGGTAGGGACTAACAAGCTAGCATCACCATGCTTCATCCTGATGGCCACGCTGCATTCCGGAGCAGCCCCCACCCTGCCCCCTCCCCTTAGGATGCCGGGTGTTGAAGAAATTCCATCACAAGAGTACCGTGGCTGCTTGTGGAATCCTCCCCGACATGAGCTGGAAGAGGGTCTGCAGGGGGTCGTTGAGCGCCAGTGTGCTGGTGAAGCTGCGGAGAGAGGGACAGTCAGGGGGCCACACCCAGGGAGCCTCTTTCCCATGGCGAGCAAGGCTCTGGGCCTTGCATATTTCTGTTTGGTTTTGGCACCTTCTTTCAGAATATGAGCATCTCTTTGCTTTTTGCTATACCTCTATCACACCCTCCTTTGGGGGAGATTGGCAGGGTCTTCATTCTATCACACTCCCTGAGTAGATCTCATCATCAGGGGGTACTTTCTGTACCCGAGCCCTGATGGCTAATTCTGGAATAACCGCTTCTGTAGGCTTTGTCCTATTCCTGAGACAACCCACTGCCATCACAAAGGCCCCTGGAGGGCCGCAGCAGTTCAGCTAGAAGCTCTTCTCCCTGGGCCCCTCCTTCCCCGAGCTCCTACCCCTCCCTGACCGCCCTTTCCTGTGCCAAGTTCACAGTGCTCAGTGCTGTTTTTCTGGCTCATCACAAGCTGGGTCTGTAGTACTTTTACTCACAAGCACTAAATAGCCATTTTCAGTAACCAAAGAGGCGTGGAACAGGGACCAGAAATGATCCTGCTGATGACAAACCCTGGGATATGCTTAACAAGGATATAATAAGCTCTATAGCTGACTTGAGATTTAAGCATACTCAGTGAGAGATTTTTTACAATTCACTGGGCCCCATCAAAAATCAATGGCCCAAGGCAAAAATCTGTAGCAGAGATGTATGCCACAACGTGGGGTTCTGGGATGTTCGTTTTCAGAACCCAGAGGAAAATCATCCTTAGAACACCATCGTTTAATGGCACCCTTGCCACAGGGGCTTAGCGCACTCAACGCAAGACAATGTCAGTGTTCCTCGCCATCCCAGCCGCTGAGCATAACGCAGTGCGCAGTGGCATCACTGCTCCCTGGGAAAACTGAGGGCTAGAGCAGTAAAGAGACTTGACTGAGGCCATCGTTGAGAATAAATACCCAGGGAGTGTGACAGCCATTAGGCCCACAGACTGAACTTCAAGTGGACGTGTCCTTCTAGTCCAACCTCTGCCCAACAGGATTTATAGATAATCCAATATGCATTAAGCCGAGAGGGTAGCTTTGCAGCTTTAACCGACACTAGGTGACAGACACTTTGAGGCAACATCCTTCTCACTGCCTGACCCAAGCCTGTTCCTTGCAGGGGGCTCCCTGCCCCACCCACCGCAGGTTTGTCCCTGGCAACCCACGGATGCTAGCTGGGGCCCGGAGGGCTCCTTCAGAAACCCTTCGCCACTCAGCTCCCCTGTACCCACTGCCTCCATTCCATCCTGTTCTCTTTTACTCTTCATCTCCCTTATCCAAACGGCTGGCTGTGACGCCCCCTTGCTTCCACCCCCATCTTGTCCTGGTTTGGACGTCGTTCCTCGTCCTGTGCCCTGGCGCCCAGATCACGGTGTGCTGGCATGATTTCTAACTCAGCACAGCTCTCAGTCTCGGCACCCTCCGCTGCCGCACATGTAGACTTCTGAATCTAATTCCTGGTCCTATTACCCTTTTCCTGGTGTGGCTCACAGTCCTGCTACCCCATTCCCCACCACCCCTCACTACCCACACCCCTCTGCAAGACTCGGCAGCAGGCAACTCCTCACATCAAAGCCCTCAGCTCTAAGGCCTATCAGGTACACTCCAGTGATCACCTTTCCCTCACTATTGGAACTAGCTAGACTAGCCCCTCCCAAGGAGAGAAGATGATCGCAGTTTAGAAATATACTTAATTTTTAGAAACTCTGACCCTGGGAAATTTTGCTAAAATGCTTTATTCGATTTAACAGGTAGAAAGAAGGCATCTGTGTCTAGGATATAAAGAATCTGCAGAAGAGAAATGCTATCTTCAGCTCAGAAAAGAGAACTTGGAAAGATGCTTGCAGTGTGTGGCTTCTCAGTGCATCTTGCATCTGTCCCCACCCTCAGCACCACCTTTGGGGGCAGCCCTCGCTACTCTACCCATCTACTTTGCAAGTCCCGACTCACCCACTCATGACCCAGCTGTATGTCCTTGGGTCCATCTTGCTGGCTAGGAACAAAGCGTGGCCCCACAGGTGGTTCTTCATGGCCCACTCCAAGGCTTCCTGAAAACCAAAACATCACATTCAATAGTGCCTTACCCACCTTCCTCTAACAACAACTTCCTGCACTCAGGCACGGCTACATTGGAGGCTGGGTTTCCAGAAAACTCTTAGGGCCTTACATCTGAATATGAAAAAGGAATGGCAAGGAGCCAGGCTCTAACTGGCACAGTATCTGTCTTTAGCCTTCACTTTGTCAAAGTCCGTAACGCCATTCCACTAGCTCCCCTCAAACACAGTTGCCAGGTAGCCCTGTCCCATTAGCAAAAGTTACCAAACATTTGAACGAACCTAAGCACCAAAAGTGAGAGATGCACCTCACCCCAAGGATTGAGTCTCAAAATGTAAGTAGCAAAATGGTATTCGTGGGGGCATATTAAAGGAACAATGTCTTTTTTCACTGTGGTGGAGACTGCCAATTTTTCTCCTTCCTGGGCAAAGAGCTGGACTACATTTCCCATCTCGCTTGCACCTACATGCAGCTAAGTTCTAGGCCATGGGATGGAAATGGACGTACTGTGTGCTACCTTCAGGTTTAGCCCATAAAACTACCCACACCCAGTTCTCCATGCGTTTTTCCCCATCTGGTTGCCTGGAATGCAGAGGACTCCCGGGAACCTTCAGAACCTACAAGTTGGAGACAGTAGAGCCTCCAACGTGCTGCGTCCCTGCTGATTCCCCGGAGGAGGGCTGCCCCACTGCGTGCTTGCCGCCTGGTACTCTTACATGAATAGAACTAAACTGCTACTACAGTTAGGTCGATATATGTGGCAGTTAACCTATCCCGCCTAATACTATAACTAATTGCTTGTTAACTATCAAGTACTTTCATATGCCAAATTACCAACACTATTAACTAGGTGAAGCAGTTCAAATTTTAAAACATACACAAATATTTACCATTTCATTCAATTTTTGGAATTATTTACTAAGGGCCTATTTATACGTGAGATTTTGAGCTGGCATTAATAACTTTATATTAAAATAATATGATTTTTGGATGGGAATCACTAATGAGATAATTCCACCTCCAGTTGAAAAGTTCTTTAATACTCCCCCATGTATTCTTATTTGAAGAGAGCAAGGGTGCAAATTCAATTAGACATATTTAGGGAATTCAGCCACACATACAATGCAAGTAAAAAAAATGACATTAAGGAGTTGCTCCTTTTGTATGTTTTAGCTATTTAATAATCTTTTTTTAAAGCAGTCACTAATGCTTTGTTGGGAATCACCAAGTTTATTCAAAAATCTGCTCCTCCAAAACTATAATTTAAGAATAAGTGAAGAAATTGAGAATTTATATTAAGAATATCAATTTCACACAATGCCAGAAATAAGACCCCAGTCAAATATGAATAAATGTTTTGAAGTACTGATATCCATCTCCTTGTGAATGATTCTGAACTCCTGCAGTTCTCCATCTATCTCTGGCTTACTTCGGGGTCAAGGTATGAAAGGTGACGTGTGGGTGGTTAGAAGCCCAGGCTCAGGCATCAGACTGCCTAGATCTAAACCCTGGCTCTACCACTTATTAACTTTACTCATCTGTAGATACATAAAACAAGGAAAACCTAATTCACAAGGTTTCTATGAAGATAAATAAGATAATGCATGTGAAACGGTAAGCAAGTGCCTGGCAGGCAGCAAGTATTTTCAAAATCTTTGCCTTTGTTGCTGTTGTTGTCATGGTCATTATTTATCTTTCTTAAGGGAAGAGTTCATGGCTGATTTATCTCTGTGTCCTCCACTAGGTTCAATGTCTCAAAAGTAATAGTTGCTAATAAATGTTTATTGAATAAATGAATCACTGGTGAAATTACAAGTCCCTAGTAGACTGTGAAAAAATAAATTTAAGGTGGACGATGAGAGGTTGCTTGGTGGGGCCCTTCAGTGATTTATGCGCTGAAGGCCCAGCTTCACCACAGTGCGATGTATCAGTGTAATAAAATAGCGCTCGTGTATCAGGTAACAGGAACATTCATACCCCTCTAGTATTTTGAAATAAATAAAGTTTGATGATATGAAAAAAATTGCACTTGTACTCCATGAATATATAGAAATTAAAAGATAAACGGGAAAAACATTAAAAATAAATTTAAAAATAAGTAAATCAAAGAACATCATATAAAAAAACAAGAAACTAAATATTTAAATGTAAATGTGAAGTCATGAAAATACCTCAATTTCATTTTTATAAATTAATTTTGAAGTAGGAAAAGCCTTTTTAAATGTGACCCCCAAAAAGTTGTGATTTTGGACAGAAAGTTCTGAAAACATAAAGAGCACCAATGAATCAGTAAGTGAGGACTAAGAACCCAATAGAAAAATGTGGAAAATTAAAAAATATTCAATTTCATTCACAATAACAGAAATGCAAATAACTACACTTAATTTTTTTTTTTTTTTACTTCTCATATTGGCACGTATCAAAAAGTTTGCAAACAAACTGTGGTGAGAATTTAGGGGAACAGGCATTCTTATACATTCTTATACATTGCTGGTAGAGTGAATGGGTTCAACCTCTTAAAAGGGCAATTTGTCACTATGTATCAATATTACAACCCAATATATCCTTTGACCCACACTTCCACTTCTAGAAGTGTTCTCTCACACAGGGCAAAATGACAGTGATTGTTCATTGCAGCATTGTTTAGCTAAAGACTGGAAATAATCTTAATGTCAATCTACAAGGGGTTTAAATTAATTGTAATTTATCCATAGAAAACTATGCCAACATAAGAAATAATGAGGAAGGTATTTCTATAGAATATAGAGTAAACGTCCCCAAAATATGGCCTCAAGTTCAAATCCTGCCCACCGCCTATTTTGGTACAGCCCATTGGCTAAGCGTAGTTTTTGCCTTTTTGAGTAATTGGAAAAAGTCAGGAAAAATAATATTTTACTACCTATGAAAATGATATGTGATTCAAATTTCTATGTGCATAAATGAAGTTTATTGAAACACAGCCAAACCCATTCATTTCTATATTGTCTGTGGCTGCTTTCACACAGCAAGGCCAGAGTTGAGTAGTTGCAGCAGAGTCCCTACAGCCTGCAAGGCGTTAAACATTTACTATGTGTCCCTTTATAGGAAAAGTATGTCAACCCCAATAGAGAGTGTTCTAGAAGATATTTTGTCAAACAAAAAATGGAAGGTACAGAGATGGTATCTAGTATGCCATAGGGGAAAGGAGAGGGGGAACAATTACATATGCATAAAACATCTCCCAGTTCCAGAGAGAGAAATTGGGTGTCTGGAGGGAGGGGACATCATTTCTCCATTACATGTTTTTTATCTTTTAATTTTTGAATCAAATCTATTCCAATTGGTTTTAATCATATATTCAAATATTTAAATTTTTATGAATTTTATTAAGTTTGATCTCAACTTCAAAATTAAACTAGACATCACTCTTCATCTGTTTAAAGTACAGACAGTCCCCAACTCATGATTTTTCGACTCTATGATGGTGCAAAAGAAATACACATCCAGTAGAAATGGTACTTTGAGTACCTATAAACCATTCTATTTTTCATTTTCAGTACAGTATTCAATAAGTTACCTGAGATATTCAGTACTTGATTACAAAATAGGCTTTGTGTTAGATGATTTTGCTCAACTGTAGGCTAATTGTTCTGAGTATGTTTAAGGTAGGCTAGGCTAAGCTATGATGTTCAGTAGGTTAAGTGCATTAAATGCATTTTGACTTATGATATTTTCAGTTTAACGATGGGTTTATCAGCATGCAAGCCCATTGTAAGTTGAGGAGCACCTGTATTTGATACTGGTAGGCAAACCTTAGATAGAGTAGCAAGAGTATCATTTGTAAACACACTTTCTGGAGACTAACATGGTGTACATATAAAGAACATTTTTAAAGTACCTATGTTTTAACCCAATATTTCCACTTCTAGAAATCTATCCTAAAAAAATAAAAGATCAGCCAAAGACGTACGTAATGGGATGTGCAGATGGTATAATTCATAATGGTTGACAAAACTGTAGATGGCCTATATATTCAATAATAGTGGGTTGATTAAATAAAATATGATACATTCATATGATGGAATATTATGCAACCATCTTTTACATAGTGCTATTGGAGCATATTTAATGCCATGGGAGTATTTCACCATATAGTCTTCAGTTAAAAAAAGAGAAATAAACAATTGTATATATAATTTTATTTTATTTTTAATATATATGCATAGAAAAATGCTGGAAGTAAACATATCAAAGTGTTACCAGGTGTTCATTATCTTTTAATAGTAGGACTATGGGTGTTTTTATTTTCTTCTTTGTACCTTTCTGAACTTCTCATGTGCTCCCTAAAATGAGTGTGTACTAGTCATATAATTGGAGGAAGTGTGAGTGGTGGAAACGGACAGCGGTTACTTTTTTAAAACAAGTATGGAGGAAGGGCATACTTGCCTTCTTCCTTCCGTAGTAGAGCAGTTTAGTGAATTTCTCCACGATCTGCACAGGCGTCTCCACACTGGGGGGGATCTCCCCAGTGAGCAGGTTCCGGGTCCCAGATCTCAGGACTGGCCAGTCCTCATCGGTCAGATTGATGAGGTTGGCCACCGGGGGCTGCCTCTTGTACTTCTCCAGCGTCCTGCAGTCCTGCATTAGCAGCTCAGCAATGTCAGACCCCACCATGGACTGTAAGGCAAGGAGGGTCATCCAGGGGAGAATCCTATTAGTCCTTGTGCTGGGAGCCCATGCTGGAGAAGGAAGGCACCAGGGTGTCACAAGGAGGACAGTCATGCAAGCACAAGGCAGTGCTTCCTTGGATTACTCTATTTCAAACTTCAGCAACACTACCTGAGTTAAATTCTGCCTATCAGGAGCCACCAAGTTGACCAGAAAGATTCACAATTTCACAGGTGTATTATCTGGCTGGTACAGGGACCCAGGAACTGTACAGTAACCCCAAGCCAGGGGAGAAGAGCATCAGGGGAAAGGTTCCCATTAGCAAGCTGGCATCAACATTTGAGCAGTTTTTCCCCTTGGGGCAATCTGATGCTTCTTTGCTGGCTAGCTAGATGTTTATTCATTTATTTGTCTATCTACCTACCTATGTATTTATTGATGGGGTCTTGCTACATTGACCAAGCTGGTCTCGAACTCCTGGGCTCAAGCAATTCTCTAACCTCAGCCTCCCGAGTAGCTGAGACTACAGGCATGCACCACCATGCCCAGCTAATATTGCTTTTCATAATCATGCCATAAACCAAATCTTATC
This sequence comes from Eulemur rufifrons, assembly GCF_041146395.1. Classification (NCBI taxonomy): domain Eukaryota; kingdom Metazoa; phylum Chordata; class Mammalia; order Primates; family Lemuridae; genus Eulemur; species Eulemur rufifrons. The sequence goes on from NC_090990.1 coordinate 88,945,327, forward strand.
TATCCCATAAAGACTTAAAATTTCAGTCTAGCCCGCATCTGCTTGCCCATGAAAGCAGACACTTACCCCATTTTGGCGACAAAGGAGAACCAAGAGTTGCCACAGTAGAGCTGAGTCTCTGCTCCCCAGTGAATCAGATTTGCGGCTCCTAGCTGCTTTCTGCTGGCAAAACATCATGATATCCACCTTGTGTACATCTTCCCTACGGAAAAAATACCAGGGAGCAAAGATTGAGCGGGCAAACTTCCCCTGTTCAGGACGCCGGGCTCCTCCCACAGTGAGCGGGTGCTCGCTGGGCTGAGGGTGAGATAGACGCTGACAGCCCTGGGCTGGGGGAATAAGTCTGTAGCTACAGGATAGTTATTTCCTTGTAGGACAGGCGGGGACTTCAGAGATTCTCTCGTACACTCCCTGCACTGTACAGATGAGGAAATTGAGGCCCTGGGACCTGAAGTCACTGCACAGAACAGCAGGCAAGAGCACAGACTTTGGAGTCAGACAACCTGGGTCTAAGTCTGAGTCTCCCTTGTCTCAGTTTTGACAAGTTTCTTACCTCGTCTGAGCCTCAGCTTTTCCCCTGAAATAGGGACAACAAAAGAACCTACCTCCATACAAAAAGGAATTAGCACATTGTGTGGCATATATTAAGTGCTCGATAAACTGGCAATATTTTTTGCTTTAGATCATCCAATGAAAACAAAGCCAAGTTGGGACCAGAACCACAACGCCCAACTCAGTCCTCTATCCCACACCTGTATACCTGTGTGTAAGAAAGAGACGACGCTCATTTTTACTTGAAGGAGCTGCCTGATACCATATGGGGACTTTCTTGGAGGGGGAGCTTAATGGTAAGAATACACTTATAGAGCAGTGATAATATTTAAAAGGCTTCCACGTGCATAACATCACCTGAGACTCACAGCCAAGCCTGGAGTAGACTAAGCGGGTGTTATACCACTTCTCAGAGGGAAAACTAAGGCTCAGAGAGGGCTAAATGACCTGTCACCATGGTGCCACTAGTCAGCAGGATGCCTGGGCCTGGGATCCAGGTTCTCTGTCACCTATCCAGGACTCCCCTCAACAAAAGTGCCCTGAGTATCAGAAATATGACAGGAATTTAAAAGCAGTTCCAGATAAGTCCTGCAGAGGGCAGACCAGCACACTGTTGAGTAACTCCAACACTGCCAATGTTATTTCTCTCCAGAAAAAACCCACTGTTGCAAGAATTTTTTACGCTATGATCCACTTGTCTATGACTTCCCAGGCTGTGCTCCACTTATCTACTAATATCTATCAAGTCCACAGAACACTAAAACTTCCTACCATGTAAACTCTGCAAAATGGTACTGATTTTAAATGTCTAAACTGTTAGCTAATTTTTCTTTTTGTCCTTCAACTATTGGATGGCTTGTCAAAATGGCTCAGGGCACATTTGGTTCTATCTTGCAGCACAGAGAATTCTACTCCAACAAGGATAGACATTTTCTTCCACCGAAACCAAGAACAAATCCCCCCAAAATGCTGATCTGGGCAGGGGATTTTCTAGGTTTCAAAAGCCCTTGCTCAGCACTTATTTACCTGATCAGGGGTCCTGAGAAAATTCTCATCTCCTCTTGCTCTTCAGAATCATTAAGAATAATCTGGAACAAAAAATTAGATTTGGTCTTCAAGACTGTGTCCACCCAATGCCCCTTTCAATCAAGTCCAGCATCAGACCCCTGGACTGGGGTCCTACGATGTGGCTCGGTTCCTTGTGGAGAAAGCAGGACAAAAGTGACTTCTCTTGTTGCTAAGACGAAACACTAGCATCTCAGGAAAAACACAGGTCTAGCATCACTTCTTTCAGAGCACAGTACCATCCACTCCTACACCTCCCCCTGTCCAGGAGACGGATGGCCCAGTTCCCCACAAAAGCACCCCATTCCTAGAGATGCCAGGGTTCGGGCAAAGGGAAGCAGGGTAAGCAAGTTAAGAAGAGTTGGCTGAGCAGTGTGCCAGCATTGCAGGGACACAGGATCTTGTTTACCTCCACACTGTGCAGGTCAACAAGGGCTGTCTGCCCATCAGTGGGCGAGCTGGGAACCACACATACCAGCTGACCTCCTGGTCCAAAACTCACAGGTACGTGAGGGACGTAGAACTTCATGGGTGCTTTGGGACGGGCTGCGGAGACATCCTCTGACCAACAGACACAGATGGACATTGTTAGCATTACTTCCACTGTTTTTCTTTAGTTTAGAAATATGCCACAGACATATTTCTGCCCAAATTTCACCTTGGGACCGAGAAAAGATTCTGAGTGGGCTCCACAATCAGAAGCAGCCCCCTGCTCCATGCGCCCATCAGATGTAAGCCTCTGAGGATGTGTTGGAACATCATGCATGCATTTCATGGTTCGGTCCAAATGATGATGCACCCAGCCAGGACTCTCAGTGTCAGTGAGAGGCCAAGGAGTCTCTGGCTCTTGTAGCCTCTATACTCATGACAAGTCTCCCACATCCAGACAAAGCAATTATGCTTTGTGTTCTACTTTTGCTTTTCCTAATTCTCTCTGGTCTTTACTTTCTTCACCTGCTACTTAAAAGCACCTCCTCCTCTCCCAGCCTGCTGATGGCTGGGGGCAGTGTTCCCTTCCAAGAATCAGCTATGATGATTCTCCATGATAAGCAGAAAGGTAGGAAACAGAGCCAAAACTGGCCTCTCCACCTAGGAGACCTACATCAGCATATCAGGCAAACCGTGATCGTTCTTGGAAATACAGGGTAAGGATGACTTTCCCAGGGACTTGCCACCTAGCCTTGCCCATCACACTCAACCAACTCCTGTGATCACTTTAGTACCCACCGGCCTGAACTGGGCTCCAAGCTGCTGAAGCCATAGAATCATACTGTTCAGCGTCTGCCATATACTGACTGAGCTCATAGCTGCTGGAGCTGAGACCAGACTTGTGCTGCCGGAGGAGGCTGGACTCGCCGGTCAACGGTGGCTGAAAGTTGAAAACAATGCAAACACATGGGAGTGAGTTTCAGAGGACTGATCCTCTCAATTGTTCCTTCAAAGAAACAAAATTCAAACTTTCCAATACATGTTATGAACATGGATGTGCTGAAAGGAGAAGAAGGAATAATTTAACTGACAGGTGTTTGCCAATTTAATTGACAGGTGTTTGCCAAAGGATATATTATGGCCCAGTGGAGAGTGCAGGCCCTAGGGTTGGGGGCCTTGAATTCAAAGTTTGGCTTTGTCTGATACGCAGCTGCTGTGACCTTGGACAAGTGACTTAGGCTCCTTGACCCCAATACCCTCATCATATCTGCCCTGTATACTTCAAGTACTTACTCATGTATTCATTCACCAACTATTTAATTAACACCTATTATGCTCCAGGGGCTGAACTTTCCTTTGGGATACAGGTGTACCAAAAAATTATGGAACTTACATTCTGGGAGTATACGAGTAAAACAAAGAATTCAAAAGCTGTTTGTATACTGTAAAGTACTGTACACATGTATGTAGCTGCTGTTATTGTGTTGTTACTATCAGTCATAATAATATGTGCCCTGCCCTGTTCAGCACTAAGTATAAAAAGGAAACTGCCCTAGAAAATCATAGAAATCTAATAAGGGAGACAAAATTAGTGCAAGACTATCAAAAAGTAAGAGCTAATCTCTGTAGTATCTTTGCAACTTTTCCATAAATCTAAAATTATTACAAAATCAGAAGTTTATTTTAAAAAATTAAGAGCTCCATGTTGTGGCCCAGCTGATACACACAGTAAGCTTTTAGAGGACACAGATGGAAAAGTCAGGAAAGGTTTCAAGCCCTGCTTTTCAAACTTGAATTAAAAGATTCTAGTAACTTTCCACTTCCTAGGTAAACCAAATTGCTAATTCCCTGGGTCCATAACACATAACACCTGGTGGCAGCCTCTCGTCTTGCTCAGCACCTTTGGTGACTTGAGTGACATTTCTTGACACTGCCAATTTGCCAAAAATGCAATAGAGCCAGATCAGGGCCTCAGACCTGTAAAACTGAAGCAGGAAGGCAGGGAAAGGAGAGGTGTGAGTGGAGGCTTTGCCAGGAAGGGAGGAGCGGGCTCCTGCAGACAGCTCACCGCTGAGGCCCCTCCCCAAGGGCCCTGCCCTGCCACTGCTGACAGTGGTGTCAGCACAGCCTCCAGCCCCACGTCACTTCAGGTTACCTTATTTTTCTGGGCCCCAGGGAGCAGACGCTCTGGAAGCAGCTCCCTGGCCCTCTCCTGTGCGGAGTTGGGAGCAGGGCTGTCGCTACGCGGGTTCCCACGGTGAGGGCTGCAGCAGAAGGACAGGGCAGTGAGGGCGCAGGCAAGCCGGTGAGGCGCAGGTGCGCCCGGCCACAGGCTGTTCCACCTAAAGTGTGGGCAGCTGTCAGGATGGCCTGGGTGTCCCAGGGAAAAGCATGTTCCTCCCATTCACCACCTCAAGCTACCAATCCCGGAAAAGCAGGAGTGCTTGGGCTCCATAGCACAGTTATTGGAAGTGGCCTCAGACCCTGTGGAGGAGGGTTGGTCTCTGCAGCCTGACACCTCAGAATGGCTTAAATGAGAGTCGCTGGGCTGCTGAACTGCAGGGCTAAGGGTGCCAGGACAGACGCTCGGCCTCAGCCCAGAGGGATGTCCCATTCTCAGGGCCCAGGAGCAGGCTGAGGAGAAGCACCTCAGCCCCAGGCCAGGCCCAATCATGAGAACATTTGCCAGGCTACATTTGTTCTGAGGCCAGTACAGAATTAAGAACCTCCTTTTGGATAGATCTCAAGTAACCTCACAGGACTCAGACTAGCCGGGTCTGGAAACAGCCTCTCGGAGACAAGACTCTCTCCTCCCAGAGTCCATGTTCACAGCCGCCCAGGCCCACCCTGGGCTGCCCTCTCATCCCCATGGCTAGCACAAAGGTAGATAGGCAGCGGGACCAGCACCAGATGCCATGAGATTTGCCTGACATGGTCTGAGTTTGACTGAATCATGTCAAACTGGCCTCTCCTTTCACACTTACTGGAACTGGGTCTCATTCTGTGTTCCAAACAGACTATTCTGGTTTTCATGACGATGTTCATTGAGGTAGTTTTGATCTTGGTAACCTTCATACCAGACATAAGGACTCCCTTGCCTTGGCACTGCACCCTCAGAGAAAACAGAGTAAAGACACGTCACTTTCTGATTCTGAAAGTTCTTTCAGAAAGACACTAGCAAGCTGTGAAGCTTAGTTACTACAGGAGCATGGTAGGTCTAAGAACATATTTGCCAAATTGAATTAAATTGATAGGTGAGAGCTATGAAAGTCCACAGATGCACCTTGGTCCTCTCTGAACCAACTAATATGGCTCTATGCAACTGTCCAACAGTGAGGACCTGCGTGTGCGTGTGCGTGTGCGTGTGCATGTTCAATGTTCAAACAGATTCCTCTTTGCTAGCAGGTCAAAAGCCGCCATTAACATAGACACCCTGTACCTATTAGCATAGGGCCTTAAACTCGTGTGGTGCATATCTGCCACCCTCAGGGTGACGCGATGGGCAGACACAGCACAACTCAACGCCCTTAAGAACTGACTTCGCCATTACTTGGTCAGAGCTATAATCTTGGCTCCAAGGAGGAACATGAGAACAAATATGGATGAAGTGCAAAGTACCCATAGTGCTAGTAACATAATGATGATAGTTTCAGTACCATCATCTACACACTCAAAGGAAAAACAACTCCTTTCTATACCTTCCCCTCAAGACATCTAGGAGTACAGTCTGTGCTGTGGGCTCACCTGGCCAGGAAAGGATGCCCCAGGTGAGGCTCTGGCCATGACTCCTTCAGTCCCTGCCCTGCCTGTCAGACCAGCTGCACCAGCCCCAAATCCCAGAGGCTTCCCGAGACTGTTCCATACCTCTTTCTTCCTGCAGCCACTGCGGGAACCCATGATGGTAATACTTTCCGTAAGTGTATTCTTCCCTCAGCACTGGAGAGTGACAGCTCTGGTACTGATCCGTATAGCCTGGCCTAAAACATCACAAAGAAGTCATCTGAGTATGAATGTGACAAAGAGAGAAACCAATGTTTAGTTGACAGACTCAACAACTATAGAGGACAGAATGGCAATCCCAGTCTGGAATCTGCTTGAAAGCCATGGTTAATTCTATATCCTATAAACAGAAAATCCAGAATTAGAGAAGGAATAGGGCCTTTGTCACATAACAAGGCTAACGTTTTTACAGTAAAACTTTTTTTCACTTAAAACTTTTTTTTAAAAAGTCTTTTTTATTTTTATATTAAAACTCTTACTCCCCAAATACACACATTGAACAATACAAGGAGATATTATCTTTAAAAAATCTGTCCTGACATTATCTGAAAAAACCACTTCCTGAGATGACTGTGTAAGCCCCCAGTATACCATTGTAATTCCCATGCATGTTACAAACAGAAATTAAGTGAAAACGTCAAGTTGGACTATCTTAAATCTGATTAGTTTTATTGCCTCTGTGCTTAACATACCTCCCTTTGAGAATTCAATAATCCAAAAAGATTGGAGAAAGGAACATCAGGTTGCTAGTGTTTTTATCAATTAATAATCATTTAATATTTCATAGGGGCAAAATTCTTTATAATGATTGTTATAATTTCAACCCTAAATCTGTAGGCAGATAAATATCACCTCAACTGGAAAAGCTGAGGTAGAACATAGATAACAGTAAGTCCAATGCTACCAGTTAGACCTCAGGGGAGCAGGAATTCCAGATCCTCCACCTTACAACCACCTCACTGTGACTCTTCCTTCTGTATTTGGAGTCTACAAGTTTATATCTGCTTTCTCTGAGACAGATTTTTTTTTAATTACCATTCTTTCAGTACAGGTGTTTTTGTCCGCCTGGTATAATACACTCCAGGTACTGTTCTAGACACCAGGACTTTCCTTGGTGACGGTGGTGTCATGTTAACCCCAGGTCAGAATGGCCCAATGACAATGAGGACATTTTTATAGGGATCCCTAAGGCAAGCTTTTCCACACTCTACATATATTGCCCTTTGCAATCCCAGAGCAAGAGGGTCCCATCTGCCTTCCTGCATTTCACCACTTTTTCTACCCTCTACTCAGCCCCTAATCCCCAGTCACATTGTGACGACTTCTTTAAAAAGCACCACTAGGAAATGAAGAGAAGGGAAATACTATCTTCAATCACCAAAACCCAATTTGGGAGAGGACAGGAGTTATCTAAGGCAATACAGGGTAGAGAAATTTTTAAAAAAAAAGAGAGAGAGAGAGAGAGAGGAAATAAAATGAAAAGGAAGAAGGAAAAGAACAATCTATTCATAAGCATTTAGGAGAGTTGGGTTCATTTCAAGCCGTAAAGCCATACCTTGAATACAACTGACTAAGATAACCACCTTCGTAATAGTCAACCCCGGACATGGGCTGGTGCCATTCCCCAGGCCTGGATGCAGAGTGGGGCTGCTGGTGGTCTGCCCTGGGGTCCTGCTGTGGCTGGGGGCTCCCATGGACATCTTGCCATTGATGGAACTCGTCTCTGCTGTGCTGAGAGTGAGGACCCGTCCGATGATGTCCGTCTCTCTGAAGCCCTTGGTCTGGACCCTTTTCTGGTGCTATGGGCCTCCCCCATGGCTGAGGCAGCCTCTGGGGAGCCCAAAATTCCATCTCTGACCCTCTGAATTTCTCTTGGGTTGTGAGTCAGTTGTATAGTTATTTTATCTTCCTGCAGACAAAAACAAAAAGAAAAAAATCGTCATTTTAAGCTTATCTCCAAACATGGTGATTGATTAAGTTTTGTGAAAAGAGTAGCTATGTCCTTGAAATCTATCTAAAATAAACCATATGGGCATGGATATAGAGCAATATGAAAAACATATCAAGCAGACACACAAATAACAGACTAGATAATTATATTGATGTTGCTTAAGAAAATTAAAAAGTACATTTGGAACAACAACAGATGGAGGAGGCATGGGAGACAGATAACAGTGATAGGTGCAGCTAAAAATGCTATCAAGGAACCCCAATTAGTGTGTCTTCATATATTCTACTAGCAAATATTTATTTAACACTTACTATGGAGGCCCTGTGGTTTCATAGAAACAGAGTGGGCCTCGGAGAGAACTAGATTGGAGTTCAAATCCTAATTCTGCTATTTATTAGCTAGTTAATGTTTTCAAGCCTCAATTTCCTTACCCATAAAATGGGTCCCTTACTAAACTACCTTGCAGGGTTACTGTCAGAGATAGAGATAACATATGGAAAGTGCCTAACACATTGCCTATTGTATAGTAATTACTCAATAAATAATAGTGTTCTCAGGAATAAAGATTAGGGTAGTGTGAGTGGCTGAAGACATTTCCTAAACAAAAAGAAGCTAAATTGATCTCTTCAAGAGATACCTTTTTAGAGTCCTTACATTAACCACCCCCAGAAGAACTAGACCCTATTATATGGCCATACTTGCCCCTCTTCCAGGCCCGCCAACAAAAGGCAAGTTGGAGATTGCTTACACAAAACAATAGACAGTATGTCTCTGGATTCATCTTGGTTGGAGATTTTAAAACTTGGAAGTCTCCCTAGTGTCAAACTGATTTCCTTCACTTATTGTTCAAAATGGGAAATAGCTCCAGAGACTGATTACCTTCCAATTTCCTCTTCCTGTATCACAGGGGAGCACCTGCAAAGGGAAAGCACACCTCGGCCTCACTCCTGCTAGAGATTCTCGTGTCAGCAGCACACACAGGCTAGGTCAGCCCCCACCTTCTTCCTCCCTTGGGAACTTCTTAAATTGCAAGATTCTTAAAGAATCAGTTAACTTGTTCCCACTCCTGAAGCTCCCAGCCCCAAATAAAAATTCATATCAGAACAAAAGGTCAAAAGGGTGTATGTTGAAACCAAGATGTCACTCTGCTCGAACACCACAGAGTCAGGGTCCACAGCTGTGAGCCAAGAGCTATGAGACAGCAGAACACACAAGAAGAGCAAGGCACAGAGGTGCCTTCCACCTCAAGGCCAATCACAACTAAAGAGAACATGCGCCTTCTTTCCTGTGCAGCTCAGTCCCTTGGAAAAGCCAGGTGCAATGAGAGCTTTTGCCAGCAAATCCCAGGAAAGGACAAATACACCAGACACAGTGAAAGGGTACGTGAGCCTCTCCCGAAGTCCCGTGGAACTCAAAACCATTTGGATGCACATAAGTGGAACGAGAAGAAACCTACTTTCCCCTTGTCCCCAGATATTCTCACTACACAGCCCTTCCCCAACTGCAAAGGCACAATAGCCAATCTCTTCACTGAAATCGCACCATTTTGTTGCCAACAGACATCAACTCCAGCCAGTTAGACCTCAGGTTATATTTAAGGACAACAAATGAAAAGCACCTTAGATTCTCAATATGAAGGAATTACATCTATGATGACAAATCACACTCACACATTCACATAAATGACCTTCCCTGGCCCCAGTAAGGCAATATTGTCCTTCCTACTCCGACAGCGCAGCAAGCACAGTTCAAGGAAGGGACAGAAGGCGGCCGGCACTGCCACGCACCTGCTCTGACGGCGTCCCACCTTCCTACAGCCTTGCTCCGGGGACCTGGCCTAAGAGTGCCTGCTCTCCTCCTGGAGACTGCCAAAGTCCAGGTGCCACGTCTACCAAGATTTACCTGGCCCTCAGATCTACAGCAAGTCAGTTACCTTTGCAACTGCCCAGCTTCCATGGAGCTGATTCATGCGGTCAAAGTACAGCCCAGCCACCGGAGTCTGGGAGCCACCTGACTCGGCGAATTCGCCCGAACCCTGTCAGAGTGGTGCTTCTGTTTGCCTGCTCACGGCTGAGCCGGGTTCACACTGGGAAGGCATCCAACCCCTACAGCAAACACGGAAGACAGTCACCGGGGGAGGAATCTGGGAAGCCGGGAGGCAGCCTGTCCGACACGCAGGGCACCCACCGCCCCTGGGGCGCCGTCGCGGCTCTGCCCGGGCTGGCTCTCTCCCAGCTTCTCTGAGACTCCGGTTCTTTTTCTCTAAAATAGCAACAATCCTTAGCTTACGGAGGTCGTGATGAGGATTAAATATCGATAAAGCAGTGCATGATATATAAATAATTGTGCTCTATAAATAAATATTATCCATTCCTTTCAAAAGAGATGAGCTAATTCCGCCGGCGGGGCGGAGGCAGGGAAGGAAGCTGTTGCAGCGCCTGGCGCCCGCCGGTGGGCAGCGAACACCTGGCCCTGGTCTGGGTATTTCTCCTTCATGTCTCTCTCCATCGGGCTCTGGCTGTGCGAGCAACTCTGTCATCGAGCTGGAAGGCAGATTTAAATACCCAATATTGAGCTGAAGGCACTGAAATGTTTTCTACTATAATAAGAGAGTAATTTGAATTATATATATTTCCTCAGCATTATTAAGGTAAACACAGAGAAGCGCATGTCTACTTTTGAATTAATATTTTAATACTCAGAATTTGCTCTAAAAAAGCTGGAGTGGTTTATTCTTTCAGCAAACGCTTACCAAGTTCCTATTATGTACCAGGATTTGACACACATAAATATAAAAGACACAGTCCTTGCATTCAAAAAGTTTAGAGCCAATTAGCCTCTCATGTTGTTACTAGTCCAGGGAAAACCACCACTCTTGGGCTTACAGTCAGATAGGATAATGCATCTAAGCTTTAAGATTCTCGGCCCCTCGACTGGCCCCCAGAACCCAGAAGCTGGGAGTAGAATTCTGACTACTGGGCCGTGAAGGCTGGCTCACTAATGACCGCACTGTTGTTTTTAATCCTCCTGGGAAGAGGTCCTGGGGAAGGACACACACACTGACAGCAGGAATCAGAACATGGGTGATTCTGACACAGACTTAAGGTCAAATTATGTGTTCTGATATGTCACAGTAATGTTTCCAAAAGTCTGATGTAACTCATTTGGCCTATTAAAAACATTGGTCTTGCCCTATAACACCAGCTGTATTCACAGAATGTTAACTTTGGAAAGGACCTTAGAGGTTATTAGTAACCCCACTTTTTTGTTGATAAAACAAAGATCCAGTGAATTGATTTATGCAAGAACACAAAGCTAACTAGAATCTCAGTGAGGATTATGCTGGTGTGCTCTTGCTGCCTCGCACAGTGCTGACAAGGGTTGATTATTAAATATTCAGGAATTGTGTGAGCCAGTTACTAAACCATGGATAATCTGAAATCCTCCATGGTGGGAATATTTACACCACAGAAATTGGCAAATGCTACGAAGCAAGGTGCCTGATGGGTTTTTTGGTTTTTGTTTTTTCAGAAAGCCAGTTTACCAGCATACTGATTTCAACCCCAAACTCTTAATTCCTAATTCAGTGTTCCTGCAATTATAGAACTGTCATTCCATTACTAGCCTTCAATGCAGTTTAAACATCTAGCCCAGTTATTCCAAATGCTCCTTTTGTGACATCCCAAAGCATCTCTAATTACCTCAAGAGTCATTATGAAACTCTTCAAACCCTCACCAACCAAAATTAATTTTAATTAGCTTTAATTATTTTATGTAGACATATGGCATATAACAGTTATATGGGTCACAAAATGAAACAGATTGTAGTGGGAACTCACCTCTGCAAAGGGCTTGGGAGTCATCAGTTCCTGCCTCGCCGGCCCCACATTCCAACCATTACTAAGTCTTTCAACCTGGCAGCTCACCACCAGGTGGTGGATTAGAATTAGTCTTGTCATTTTAAGTCCTGGTTGCAGTGCCCTTGGATGACCCTGTAGGCTCCCTCAGGCCGAAACAGCTACAATCTTCGCATTATCCCTGCCCCCAGTGTCCTGTCTTCACACCTGATGCCTGCTCTTCATCCCAGATGTGCACCAGGACTAGAGCCCTGGAAGCCTGCTAATTTATGTGAATTTCCTTTCCCAGTCCCCGTTCTCCTTTCCAAATGCCAGACCACTGTCTAGGGTCTTGCTTCAAATAAGAGTAATTGCCTGTTATGAACAGAATGTTTGTTTCCTCCCAAAATTTATATGTTGAAATCCTAACTCCCAATGTGATGGTATTAGGTGGGAGGTAATTAGGTCATAAGAGGGAGCCCTCATGAGTAGAATTAGTGCCCTTATATTAATAAAAAGACAAAAGAGAACTTATTTTCCCTCCCTCTCTGCTCTCCACTGTCTAAGAATACAACCAGGAGATGCCCATCTGCAAACCAGAAAGTGGCCCTTACCAGGTACCAGATCATCTGACACCTTGACCTTGGACTTCCCAGTCTCCAGAAGTATGAGAAATAAATTTCTATTATGTAAGCCACTCAGTTTATGGTTTTCTGTCATAACAGCTCAAATTAAGACACCACCCTAGTTTGACATCTGTCTAACAGAAGTATTAATATTATCACTGATAACGACACTGCTAATCTCTAGCCACTCAATTAGTGCTGATGGATGTGAACACCCACCCAAGTCCAGGTCACGTTTGCCATGAATCCTTGAGCACTGTGATTTAATGACTGGCTACTCTTGCAAGGGACAGCTCAGCATCTGAGACATCCCTCAGGCTTGATCTCATTCCTTTACTGAAAGTAAAACTTTAGAAAACAAACTGAGAAGCTCAGTATCAACATGTTAGCAGTAGTTATCCATTTCCAGGTGATGGAATTTTGGATGATTTTATTTTTTTCCACTTGTCCATATTTTCTAATTTGTCTAAAATAAATATATATTATTTTAAAGTACAAAATCAACTAACATTATTTTTAATTAATACTATATCCAAATGTGTTATTGTCACATCAGTAACTAGTTAGGCATCCAAACTGCTAAAATGGGCCAATGACTCTTCAAAGCTTCCAAGATTGATTAACTACGCTCAACTGTCATCAACTGTATTGATTAAGTCTGCTTTTCTGAATAGAGTTTGAGTCATTCATTAAACAAGTGTTTATTGAACACCTACTATCTGCTCTGCATTATCACATACATTGGGAATACAAAGATAAATAACATATGATCCCTGCCCCAAAGAAGACCTCATTCAGTGGAGCAGTAGACATTGAAATACACCATCACAATACCATACAATCATTACTCGAATGGATATATCTATCGCTGGTTTTTCCAATGGAAGGAAGCACAGGGGAAAGCACAAGACTAGCAATGGGGAGCTGTGCCATTCTAGCTATTCCAAAAATCAAGCAAGACAGAAGAACGCCTGAACTAGAGCAACCGCAGAAAGGTTGGAGGAGAAGGGACAAATAGACTATATATAAAATATATATTTTTATAAAATAGAATCAACATGTGTTATACTCAGTTGACTGTAAAAGATGAGGGAGAAAGAGAAGTCAAGAACAATCCAGGTTTTCAGGCTGTGCAGATGAGATCATGCTGCCTTTTTTGGATAACAATCTTAGAAGAGGGGCCAGTTTGGTGGAGAAGATGATGAACTCAGTTTCGGACATGCTGATTGGGAAGGCCCATGGAACACAGAGATAAGTGTGGCCAATTAGTAGTTGGCTACAATGAACTAAAGAGAGAGGTCAGAGGAGAGAGATGTGGTGGAAGCCAGGCATGGCCAGTATTGCCAAAGAAAAGCTTAGACTTAGAAGGCATGTCTGAAGAAGGAGCTCCGAGGTGGACACAGAAGAACTGGACATAGAAGGAGGAGCCCAGAAAAGATAGCAAAGAACCAGGGGCGGATGGTGCCCCAGAAACCAGTGGAGGCGATGGCTTCAAAAATAGGAAAGTGGCCCACACCAAACTTAGAAGGAATATTGAGAAGGGCAACAAGTCAAAGTGTGTTCTCTGGATTTGACAATTAGGAGGTTTGATAATCTTAACAGGAACAATGTCAGTAGGGCCATGGTCAAGGCAGTGAGGGATTAGACAGAGAAATCACTTAAGCAGCAAATAGGAAGTGAGGGGGAAGAGGAGACAGCACGTATAAATTGCTCTTTGTAGAAGCCTAGATGTAAAGAAAAGAGCTGGAGCCACCATGAGGTCCTCAGTTTGAAGACTGATTTAGGGTGCACAGGACAAGAGAGAGTCATATGTTGATTCAGAGGGAGAGACTGCAGATAGAGAAAAGAAACACAATTGCTGAAGGAATAAATCTCAGAAGAGGCTGGTCATGTGGGATCCAGAGTGTAGGAGCAAAACTTAACTCCAGCTAAGAGGAAGGGCACCTACTCCTCTGAGCAGCAGATGAAGAAGGCAAAGATGGGCACAGAGGAAGGCGAGTCTGTCCATAAGGGGACCCGAAACCACAGATTCCTTGTGGACCAGAATGCCAATTTCTACTCGCTGTTCCAGGGGAAGCATTTGGTAAGAGACTTGAAAAACATTACGAAGCTTTGGAATGGGCAGCATGGGACATGGACATGGGCTTTAACCAGGAACATGTCCTCCGAGTACCATGGGGCCTGGAAATGCAGCTGTTACTGGATGCCTACACTGACTTTAAGCTGCATGGGGACATTGACTTTCTGTACTTTGTTCCATGCTATATTTGTAGTGCCAGGCATATAATAAGAGCTCAATAAAGTTTTATTTATAAATGAATAGACATCTTAAATGTACAGCAGCAACAGCTTGTACTGAATGATGGTACCCAATAGTTTTCACAGCCTGAGTACAGAATTAAACTTTGAAAGGGAGTTACCAGAGAAAGTAAAAGCGAAAGCTAAGGCAGTGAGTTAAGGAGGCTGATCAAAGAGTGGATGCAGGGGCCCTGTGTGGGACACAAATGAGACAGAAACAGACACACGCTATCTGCATACCTTGTTAAACTGAGGTTCCTGGCTATACTTAAGAGACCCACTCCAACTGGACAATGAAAGAAAAACACTAAATTCAATAATAATTTTTTTAAAAAAACTCTTAGCCAAAGTGGGAAATTACTGAATAGTGGCCACACCTGCATTTCCAGCAACATCTGATGCTTTGTGGCTCTTTTTAAAAAGTCAGCAAGCATCTCATATTTCTGACTCCAAGAATGAGTCAAGGAGTAAAGGTTTAGTGCAGAGCAGCCTCTTGACTCCAGCAAAGCCACCACCTGGAGCCAGTATTGAAGATATGGAGCTTGTGGCTTCAGCCAGGGATTGGCTGCCAAGGTTTTGGCCCCGTCCTTCAGGCTATCTGAGGGACAGGCCAGACGCAGAGCATCCTGTGCCTGTCAGCAGCTCCAGCTATTAGGAGATGTGCCAGGAGAAAACGGAGCCTGTGCCAGGGACAATTAGCCTGGCCTGGGCACTGTGAGCTGCCAGTGCCAGTTCTGGAATTGTTACTCTCACCACAACCTTAGAAGTGAATCTGTGGGCACAGTGCAGGTTTCCTATAGGGCCAAGCCCTGCTGATGAACTCCGACAAAGGACTCCTTAAATGCCATCTACCTGGCTGCCTGCAAACTTGCCCTCCCTGCATCTACCTCTGCTGCCAAGAACTGGAGGAGCAGTATGTCATTCCAGAAGAAGAATGACTCCACGCTTCCTTATCAGCCCTGGGCTGGCAGGGGTGGCCCCACCTTCTCCTCTCTTCATGCCTCCCATTTGACTGATGTCCCTGAATCAGGGCGAGTGGGGCGGCAGGTGGATGCTGCTGCCACTTCTGACCCCACATCAAGCTCCAACAGGCAGAGGTGACTCACATACCTGCTAAATGAAATAAAGGACTGTGATATTCTTGGAGAGTTACCTCTGCAGCAAGCCAGCAGGATGTAAATTCCCTGAAGGAGCAGCATGACTTGGTGGTCCTGGAATAAGGCTGTCTGAGTGTGGATCCCAGCTCTACCATCTGCTGGTGTGTGAGCTTAGACAAGTTATTCTGCAACTCCTTTTCTTTATCTGTAAAATAGGGATAACAATAGAACCTCCTACCTCACAGAGTTATTATAAGGGTAAAATTTGATTAAAAACCTACAAGGTTACCAGGCAAGAAGGCAGACGAGAAAAACCACCAGCCAGAGTATCTCTGCAAGAAAGACAGATTTTAGAAGAAAGTGAAAAAAAAAATACACAGGCAAACAAACATAGATCAGACGAGGGTGGGAAGGAAAGGTGCCAGAAACTACAGGAGACTCCACAGGAAGAAGCTGCGGCAGAGAACTGGAAGAAGAAAGGCCCCGGAGAGGCTTGAAGACCAGCAACAAGGGTAGGTGGAGCAGCTACCTTCCCCCTCCCTTGCCTTTTGGACTGCGGGTGGGCTCCTGATCGGAGAGACCTGCTCACACCAGCCCAGAGACAGCCGCCGCCAGTGAGCCGTGAGCCTCTTGCGGACAGGGCACCAGGCTCCCAGCTCACTCGGGGCACCTTCCAGTCCGCAGACCCAAGCCCATTGGCAGGCGCCATATTGCTTCATTCTCCCCTCCCCTTTGCCTACCGGCCACTGCCGAGACAGACAATTTAGCCTGGAGGCATCTGCAGGGAATGGGACCTCTCCTTTTGGGGACCTACAGCAGACTGAGGGGTACTCAGATTGCGAGCTCCCTACCCACCCACCCTCCCAGGTGCTGCTTGCCTGGTGACTCCAGGAAAGTGGGGCAAATCCTGAGGCCAAGAGACACCGATCCAGCCTGGGCACCCTGTGGGTGACTTGAGACCAGCACTCCTCTCCCTGGAAGGGTCAGGGACTGATCTCCAGGGCCCAGGGGACAGGCCTACAGACCAGATCCCATATACCCAGGTCTCCATCGCATTGCCCTGGGGCACAGAAGGGTTATTTGTGAACAACCCTACTGAGTGTGTGTCCCTTCAGGGGCAGATCAGCGTGCCTGAGGGACAACCCTCCTCTCACAGGAAGGCCATGCACCCAGCCCAGGCTGTGATCCTGGGCAACAAACCTCCTGGCTTGCATGACAGCCAGGGTAGATCTACTGGCTTGAGGTCCTACCTGCTGACAGAGGCCCCGGAGAAACTGCAGAATAGGGGAGGGTGGAAGGGAGCAAGGCCTGCTCTAGACTATAGGTCTCAGACAGCCCCACCCTCCACATGCAGAGTTTTCTGCTGAGAGGGGCCATTCCAGCCCCTCCCTGGCAGCTTTGCCCAGAGGCAAAGAACAGACCTTTGACCCCTGCTAACAGCATTTGTGGAGCTTGAGGGCAGGCTCACCCAACCCAGCTCCACTCAGACTCACTCCCTGACCTGCCCTCACTGAGGTGCGGAATAAGGACACACCTGGAAGTCCCAGGGCCCCACCCACCACGTGAGGCACTGGAATGTCTCTCCAGAGGAACGAGAGCTGGTTACAGGACCCAAAAACAACACTGCAGCCTGCCCCTACCATCAAGCACCACCTACTGACAGGGAGGTCATTCTGCACACCCTTTTACTGCATCTACTGACTCATCATATAGGGTGTGGTTGAATCTCACCCACAAACACCACCTACTGGCTGAGAGACTAAACAGGGTGTGTCATCATCCAAACAAAAATCTAAAGGTAAGAAGCAACAGCTGATCCAGATGGGAAGGAATCAGTGAAAGAACTCCGGAAGTATGAAGATTCAAACAGAAAACGCACCCCCAAAAAGGAATACCAGCTCTCTAGCAATGGACATCAACCAAATTCAGAACACTAAAATGACAGAAGAAGAATTTCATGCATGGATCATAAGAAAACTCTATGATATGCAAGAAAAAGTGGATAACCAACACAAAGAAACCACAAAAAAATCCAGGACTTAGAAGAAAAATTCACTAAAGAAATCGAAATATTATAGAAAAATCAAACCAAACTCTTGTAAATGAAGAATTTATTCAGGGAACTACAAAACACAGTGGAAAGCCTCAAGAGCAGGGTAGACCAAGCAGAAGAAAGAACCTAAGAGATCGAAGATAACACCTTCCAATTAAATAATTCAATCACAGAGATAGAGCAAAGAAATAAGAGCAAAGACCAAAGTCTGCAAGAAATGTGGGATTATGTGAAGAAACCAAACAAGAAAGTTTGGGCATTCCTGAGGGTGAAGAAGATAATACACAAAGGTTGGATAAGCTATTTGTAGATATAATTGAGGAAAATTTCCCAGGCTTTGCTAAAAATCTAGATACACATGTACAAGAAGCCCAAAGGACCTGTGGGAGATTCATTGCAAATAGGAAGACAACACATCATGCAGTCATCAGACTGACTAAAACATTCACTAAAGAGGCCTTTCTTTGAGCTGCACGGTGAAAGAAACAAGTAACACACAAAGGAAAGCCCATCTGAATAATGCCAGATTTCTCAACTGAAACTTTACAAGCAAGAAGAGGCTGGGGCCCCATTCTCACTCTTCTGAAACAGAATAATGCCCAGCCTAGAATCTTGTACCCAGCAAAGCTAAGTTTTGTATACAAAGGAGAAATTAAGACATTCTCAGATAAACAAAGACTGAGAGAATTCACCAAGACAAGACCAGCCCTCCAAGAAGTACTCAAAACAGAGTTGCAGATGAACCAGCACAAAAAACACTCACAAATGTAAAGCTACTCAAAAGCTAAAGATCAAAGGCCAGATACCACAGTGGCTCAAGAGAGAAAACATAGCAATGAAGTTCTACCCAACAGGATGAACAGAAATCTGCCCCACCTATCAGTTCTCTCAATAAATGTGAATGGCTTGAACTCCCCACTCAAGAGACATAGGCTGGCCCAATGGATAAAAAAATATAAGCCAAGTATCTGCTGTCTCCAGGAAACTCATCTAACCTGCAAAGATGCATTTAGACTGAAAATAAAGGAGTGGAAATTGATATTTCAAGCAAACAGAAGCCAAAAGAAGGCCAGAGTGGTGGTTTTGATTTCAGATAAGTTAGTTTTTAAATCAACAAAAGTAATGAAAGACAAAGATGGTCACTATATAATGGTGAAGGGTACAGTTCAACAAGAAGACATAACTATACTTAATATGTATGCACCCAACTTAGGTGTGCCCAGATTTATAAAGCAAACCCTACTTGAACTAAACCAAATGATAAACAGCAACACCATAATAGCCAGAGACTTCAACACCCCGCTGACACCACAGGACAGATCCTCCAAAGAGAAAATAAACAAAGAAATAATGGACTTAAACAGAATGCTAGAACAAATGGGCCTGACTGACATTTACAGGACACCCTATCCAAAATCCACTGAATATATGTTCTTCTTTTCAGCTCATGGGACATTCTCTAAGACTGACCATATCCTAGGACACAAATCATGTCTTAAAAAATTTAAAAAAAAAAAATAGAAATTATACCATACATCTTCTCAGATCACAGCAGAATAAAAGTAGAAATCAAGCCTAACAGAATTCTCATTTCTACTCAAAGTTGTGGAAGCTAAACAACCTTCTCCTGAATGATTATTTTATAAATGAGGAAATCAAGATGGAAATCAAAAGATTCTTTGAACGAAATGACAAAGGAAACACAAGTTATCAAAATCTGTGGGACACAGCTAAACAGTCCTGAGAGGAAAGTTTATTTCCATAAATGCCTATATCCAAAAGACAGCCAATTTACAAATAGACAACCTAATGAATAGAGTCAAAGAGCTGGAGAAAGAAGAACAGACTGACCCCAAACCTGGCAGAAGGTGTGAAATTAATAAGATCAAATGAGAACTAAATGAAATGGACAACAGGAAAACCATAGGGGAGATTAACAAAACAAAAAGTTAGTTCTTTGAAAAGATAAAACAAAATTGACATGCCTTTGGCTAGACTAAGAGCAGAAAAGAAAAATCTCTAAGAAGCTCTATCAGGAACATGAAAGGAGAAATTACAACCGACACCATGGAGATACAAGATATCATCTATGAATTCTACAGAAACCTTTATGCACACAAACTGGAAAGTGTGGAGGAAATGGACAAATTTTTAGAAATCCACAGCCTCCCTAGGCTCAACCAGGAAGAAATAGAATTCCTAAACAGACCAATATCAAGAACTGAAATCAAAACAGCAATTAAAAAAACCTTCCCAAAAAGAAAAGCCCTGGAACAAATCGTTTCACACCTGAATTTTACCACACCTACAAAGAACTGGTGCCTATCCTACAAAAGTTATTCCACAACATTGAGAAGGACTAAATCCTCCCCAACACATTTTTATGAAGCCATCATAACCCTGATACCAAAACCAGGAAAGGACACAACAGAAAAGGAAAACTACAGACCAATATCCCTTAGGAATACAGATGCAAAAATTCTCCATAAAATCCTAGCAAATTGAATCCAGGTGCTTATCAAGGAAATAATCCATCACGCCCAAGTGGGCTTCATCCCAGATATGCAGGGATGGTTCAACATATGCAAATCTATAAATGTAATTCACCACATAAATAGAAGCAAAAACAAAGACCATGTGATCCTCTCAATAGACACAGAAAAAGCATTTGACAAAATTTAACACCCTTTTATGATAAGAACGCTTAACAAAATAGGCATAGATGGGCCTACCTAAAAATGATACAAGCCATATATGACAAACCCACAGCCAACATCATACTGCATGGGGAAAAATTGAAAGCATTCCCACTTAGAACTGGAACCAGACAAGGTTTCCCACTGTCCCTACTGCTATTCAACGTAGTGCTGGAAGTCCTTGTGAGGGCAATCAGGCAAGAGAGCAGAATCAAGGGAGTCCAAATGGGGACAGAAGAGATCAAACTCTCACTCTTTGTTGATGATATGATATTATATCTAGAAAACCACAAGGATTCAATCAAGAGACTCCTGGAATTGAAAAATGAATTCAGTAAGTCTCAGGATACTAAATCAATACACACAAATCAGAGGCATTCATATATGCCAATAACAGTCAATCGGAGAACCAAATCAAAGACTCAATACCCTTCACAATAGCAACAAAGAAAATAAAGTACCTAGAAATATATTTAACTTTGGAAGTAAAAGACCTCTACAGGGAGAACTATGAAACACTCAGGAAAGAGATAGCAGAGCATGTAAACAGGTGGAAAACCATACCATGCTCATGGATTGGAAGAATCAACATTGTTAAAATGTCTATACTACCCAAAGTGATCTGCAGATTCAGTACAATCCCTATTAAATTACCAATATCATTTTTCACAGATATAGAAAAAATAATTTTACACTTTATGTGGAACCAGAGAAGACCCCGTTTAGCAAAAGCAATTTTAGGCAATAAGAACAAAATGGGAGGTATTAATTTGCCAGACTTCAAACCATACTACAAGGCTGTGCTTATTAAATCAGCTTGGTATTGGCACAAGAACAGAGACACAGACCAGTGGAACAGAGCTGAGAATCCAGATATAAAACCTTCCTCATATAGCCATCTAATCTTTGACAAAGCAGGCAAAAACATACACTGGGGAAAAGATTCCTCATTAAATAAATGGTGCTGGGAAAACTGGACAGCCACGTGTAGAAGACTGAAACAAGACCCGCACCTTTCACCTCTCACAAAAATCAAATCATGGTGGATAACAGACTTAAACCTACGGTGTGAAACTATTAGAATTCTAGAAGAAAATGTAGGAAAAACTCTTATAGACATGGGCCTAGGCAAAGAATTTATGAAGAAGACCCCAAAGGCAATCACAGCAACAACAAAAATAAATAAATGGGACCTGATTAAATTAAAAACTTTCTGCAAAGCCAAAGAAACTGTCACGAGAGAAAACAGACAACCTACAGAATGAGAAAAAATCTAATCTTCTCATGCTACACATCTAATAAAGGGCTGATAACTAGAATCTATTTAGAACTCAGGAAAATCACCAAGAAAAAATGGAACAACCCTATCAAAAAGTGGGCAAAGGACATGAATAGAAATTTTTCAAAAGAAGACAGAAGTATGGCAACAAACATATGAAAAAATGCTCAACATCTCTAATCATCAGGGAAATGCAAATCAAAACCACAATGAGATATCACTTAACTTCAGTGAGAATGGCCTTTATCAAAAAGTCCCATAACAATAAAAGTTGGCGTGGATGCGGAGAGACAGGAACACTCATACACTGCTGGTGGGACTACAAACTAGTACAACCTCTGTGGAAAGCAATATGGAGATACCTTAAACAGGTACAAGTAGACCTACCATTTGATCCAGCATTCCCATTATTGGGTATCTACCCAAAAGAACAAAAGACATTCTATAAAAAAGACATCTTCACTCAAATGTTTATGGCAGCACAATTCACAATCGCGAAGATGTGGAAACAACCCAAGTGCCCATCAATACAAGAGTGGATTAATAAAATGTGGTATATGTATACCATGGAGTACTACTCAGCTATAAGAAACAATGGTGATATAGCACCTCTTGCATTTTCCTGTATAGAGCTGGAACCCATTCTACTAAGTGAAGTATCCCAAGAATGGAAAAATAAGCACCACACGTACTCACCATCAGATTGGTTTCACTGATCATCACCTAAGAGCACATTTAGGAATAACATTAATTGGGTGTTGGGCAGACAGGGGGGGGGGGGATGGATGTATACATACATAATGAGTGCAATGGGCATTGTCTAGGGGATGGACACGCTTGAAGCTCTGATTCGTGGGGAGGGGGAGACAAGGGCAATATACATAACCTAAACTTTTGTACCCCCATTATATGCTGAAATAAAAAAAAAAAAACCTACAAGGTATTCCAAATAGTAAATGCTCAATAAAAGTTAACTTATATCATTTCCCTGGAAATGGTGTAAATTGCCTAGGAAGTATTCCGCACAAGTCATCAGTAAGGGGTTAATTGATTATCCATTAGTACTCTGAAATCTACAACTCTTCCTTGACACTTAATCCAGTGTCTCCATTGAGTCATGAGATTGGGGGAAATAGAGAAACTGTCACACAACTACACAGGAAAAATGAATGGGTTAAGATGAGAACATTAGAATTAGAAATTTTAAGAAAGTACAGCACAATGCTTCTCATGCTGGAGTACTTGTAGCCCTAGAGACAATGCAGGATGCCTCAGGATAAGCATCACTTTTCTTTTATAAGCAATTTTAAATAATATTTTAATTTAAAACAAGCACAAATATTTTGGAGTGAAATCCAAATCTGTATTAATTTTTAAGATGAAGCATGACACTTCAAAGAAATTTCATATTGGCAACAGGACAGATACAGACCTGCACATACACACACCCATACACACACCCATACACACACCCACACACACACCCACACACACATACCCTGCACTCCCTGAAGTCACTCCCTGCCATTTGGTGGAAAAGTCTGAGTGACATATTCTGAACAGGAGCAGACATTCAGACTCGCAGAGCCAATGAGCTGAAAAGGATCTGTGGAAAGTGTCCATCCCTGCAGGAGAAGGGGTATCCAGGCCAGTGGGACTCATGCCAAGGCCCACACTCACACAGGGCTCTTTCACTTACAGACCCACCGCACTTCAAGCTCTCTGCTGCCGGGTGAAAATTATCTATTATATAAGACTCTAAAGGGCACCCTGGGGTCCAGGGACTCTCTCAGTTCACCTGGGACAGTAGTGTTTGTTCTCCAGGGAAGGCTGGTGCTCGGGCTCCCTATAGAAGCACATCCTAGTATGGTGGAGTCCGACTGCCCTTGCTGATGTACAACACAGCGTATGTGACTCAGACTCTCAGTGCAGCTGTCTGAACAAGGGACACGGCCACCATGCCACTCAGCAGCCTGCTCCTCCAGGCACATACCCCCAATCTTGTCTACATCTCCTCGTGAAATGTCTTTCCCTTAATCATGTTGGGAAGGAGCAGAAGCCCAGCGGAAAGAAAATAGGAATTGAAACTTGGATTTAGTTTTAACTACACCATTTCCTAGCCATGTGCCTTTGGAAAAATCACCCAATATCCATGAGCCCCAGGTTTCTCATCTTTAAAATGAAATCTAAAAAGTACCTCATAGCCAGGCATGGTCGCTCACGGCTGTCATCCCAGAACTTCGGGAGGCTGAAGCAGGAGGATTACTTGAGGCCAGGAGTTCGAGACCAGCCCAGGCAACATAGCAAGACCTCATCTCTACAAAAAATAGAAAAATTAGCCAGGTGTGGTGGCACATGCCTGTAGTCCCAGCTACTCGGAAGGCTGAGACAGGAGGCTTGCTTGAGTCCAGGAGTTAGAAGTTGCAGTGAGCTGTGATCACACCACTGCACTCCAGCCTGGGAGACAGACCAAGACCCTGTCTCAAAAAAAAATGAAAACAAAAACAAAGTTTCTCCAAGGACTGTGATGTGGGTGAAATGATATATAAAAAGACACCAGAGTAAGTGCCTGTTAAATACAGGAGTGGGCTTTCAAAAATCCTGGCTTCTCTTCCAGGTTCCTTACATTCTGTTAAAGGTGTGACAAGTTATATATTTGCAGAAAGCTAATGAATGTGGTATAGTATGGTGGTTAAGAGCTCAAGCTTTGCATTCAGAATTGGATTTGAGTTCTAATGCCTCCACTGATTAACTGTGAGACTTTAAGCAAGGTATTTAACCTCTCAGGCTAAGTGTCCCCATTTGTTAAATAGGTATAAAATAATAGATATCTTCACAAGGTTGTTGTAGAATAAATGAGATAATGTACTGTTCATGGCATGTAGCAGGTGCTAAATTAATATTTAATAAATAAATGAATGCATTGTCTAGGAAAAGCACTTAGCACGGTGCTTGCACATGGTAAGCATTCAACAAATGCCTATTGCCAATGTTGTTTAAAAGAGCATAGCAAAAGAGTTACTTTCTAGGCTGTTCAGGATATATGTTCTTATTTAGCTTTGATCATAGCAGGTCATATTCAACTTTTATCTTAGCTATTCTTCATTATTGACTTACAATCTAATCTGAGGCTATTGTTTTCAATTTTTTTTAGACACAGGGGTCTTGCTATATTGCCCAGGCTGGTCTTGAACTCCTGGCCTCAAGCAATCCTCCTGCCTGGGCCTCCCAAAGTGCTAGGATTACAGGCATCAGTCACTGTACCTGGCCTGTTTTTAATTTTTATTCTACCTTCTCTCTCATCATAATAATCCATTGCACTCATAGCTTGTCTTCCCCAGACACATTCTTAGCTCATTATTTTCATTACCGGGTGGCATCAGTACAGAGTTTGTCCATTTTAGGGGCAATAAAGGTGAGACCTGAAAGGGTAAGAGAGTTCACCAAACTCACACAATATGTTAGTATCAGTCACCAAGTAGAGGAAAATCAATTACAGGATGTCGAGTCCAATACTTCTACTCAGAAAAGCATACTGCTTAGTAATAGCCATGCAATATATTTAACACAAAAATGCAATTATTTAAAACTCCATTTCATGTGAATATAATGATTATAACCTTCAAAGTTATCAGTCAGTATAAATAGGCTCATTCAACATGATGATGGGTAGATTAGAATAGATATTTAATCATAAAAATAAGAACTCAAAGACTAATTTCTGTATTTTCTCCTTGTCCCATTTATCAGCCAATACAGGTTCATACCACTTTGCAAGTTCTACTCCTCTGCCCACTGCTCCATGTACAGAAATAGCCCATGTGTGTGCATAGCGTGAATACATGCACGTATTTCTGTGGACTCGCATTCCTTGTTCTCTCAGCTATTGCAAAGCTCCCCATGAGTGCTGTTCTAATGCTAAATTTATCACATCAGGGCAACTTCCATAGGAGCCACTTACGATGCCAAAAAACAAAGTTCAAATTTCAGTTTCTGGAGGACGCTGAAGGGCACGACAAGACGATGGAGAAGTTTCTTTTCTAAGCATACACGTCTGCCGTCACCACAAGGGAGATGGCCAAAGTTCACTATTTGGGGGGAACATCCCATAAATGAACGTTGTAGATTCTCTGCATGCTGAGTAAATACTTACTGCCCTTTCCAACTTTGCTTCTGTGATATACTTTCTACACAAGCTTGTTAGGAGCATGCCCATTACACTAGGGACGCAATACTTTGCATGTCCCATGACATATGACATTACAGCACCCTGTTCTAGTGTTGGCCAGATATCATTCACTGAATAAATTGTCACTAAATGAATCTGACTGGGGTATAATCTCACCCCTGGGAGAATAAAAAAATTATTTCTGACATTCAACAAATAATATTTTAGACAATACTAATTCATCTATTCGTTGTAATAAAAGGATTTTTCTCCCACATGAACTGACTCTCCATAGCTTCTCAAAGAAAGCTGCT
The DNA here is from genome assembly GCF_041146395.1 of Eulemur rufifrons. Classification (NCBI taxonomy): domain Eukaryota; kingdom Metazoa; phylum Chordata; class Mammalia; order Primates; family Lemuridae; genus Eulemur; species Eulemur rufifrons. The sequence goes on from NC_090990.1 coordinate 88,971,471, forward strand.
AAACCCCAGAACTATATGGAAAGAACCCAAAACAGTTTGCACTGCTGTTTATTATGATAACCAAGAAATGGGTGGGAAACTGAGCACTGCATTCATTGTATATTAATTGGGTGTCTACTATGTACCAAGCATCATTGTAGGTGTTAAGTCCAGGCCACATGAAGTGAACAAGGTGAACCTGTTCCTTATCTTCTTGGAGTTTACTGCCTAACGGGACACAGACAAGGTAACAGAAATTCCAAGGATAAGTGTTAGAAGAAGATTATGGTAAGAAGCGAACAAAAGGCACAGCAAAGTTACCCACTCTAGTCGGAGAAGACTTCCCAGCAGAACTTTCTCAACTGAGACATGAAACATGAGAGTACATTATCCTGGAAAGAAGGAAAAGAGAGCAAGATAGAATGTGTTCCAGGCAGATGGATGGATATGATAAGGGCTCAGAGGTCAAGGAAGCCCTGGTACATTTACGGCATCATCGGTGCATTTCATGTTCAGTGTGACTTGAGCCTAGAATGCAAAGAGAAGTGTTGAGACCAAAGGTGTTCTAACTGCCTCACCCAGCCAAGAAGACAGGAGCATAGCCCAGCTCCCCTAATATCTAGGTTGTTTGTGCACACTTATGATGAACATCTGATATTTCTGTCAGCCCAGCATCCCGTCCTCTGGCTTCTGGCAATAAATCATCAATTTTCCTTTTATTAACATCCCTGCCTCCTCTCAGTTTCTATGTCATGTGTGGCACTGACCTCATCCCTTGCTCTAAGAATGGGCACAAAATTCAGACCTGGACAGTAAGAGTCTTGCATCTCCCTGGCCGTGGTGATTAATTCAGCAGCCAATACAGGTCCAGAGACATTCCAAAAAACATGCACCCAGAACTGACACTTGAACTACTGGGAAAGAAGGATGCTTCCCATTGGGTTGACTGAAATAATATTAATAGAATATCATCATCTGTCCACCATTCATTCATTCAATAATCATTTATGGCATAACTATCATGTGACTCATGCTGTCGCAGGCATTAGGAATACAGAAACAAAAGACATATTTCTATTTCTTAGGTTATCACCATCAAATGGAGAGGCAATGAAGTAAACTTGTCACTTTAATAAACTATGATGTGTCAGAATAGAGATTACGTACATTATGATAATACAGGGAAGGGCAGCCAGCTCAGAGAGAAGTAAGTTCAGGCTGGGCCACAGTGAGTTGTTGTCTGCAGGACAATATACTGGAGGTGTCTGCGGCAAGGAATCTAAGTTAGGAGTTCCCCAGAGAAGTCTGCGGGGACACCTATTTGTGGTTGATAGTGTTCATTTGTTTACACTTTGCTTCTTTCCTAAAGATTTGTATGTGCTTTGATTTAGGCATTATCAGCACACAAGTCATAATTAAAATCATGGTTATGAATGAGATTGTCAAGGAAGAGCACAAATTTCAAAATAAGAAAATAACTGTTTAAGGTAAAAAGCAGAGAAAGAGAAGTCCATGAAGACAGAGAAGGCAAAGTCAGAATAGCATCAAGGCAACCACAGGAGGAGAGAATGTCAAGAAAGAGGAAGAGGTAAAGAATAAATATAGTAAGAGATAAGTTATATAAGAACTTGAGCCGGGCACGATGTCAGGCACCTGTAGTCCCAGCTACTTGGGAGGGTGGCTTGAGGCCAGGAGTTCAAGGCCAGACTAGGACATGGCATGACCCCATCTCTGGAAAAAAAGAAAATTTAAGCAATAAAAAAGAACTTCAAAGTGTCCACTGGATCTCATAGGGTTGTGAAAGGGTCAGAAAAGGGAGAGAACAGTAAGGAGGAATTATGTTTGTTCACTGACTGGTTGGCTGACTAATTGGTCGGCTGGTTGGTATAAAATGGAAGAGACCCGGACATGTTTTCACCTATTGTGGAAAGGCAATGGAAAGGCAGCGTAAAGGAGAGACTTTATTCCCTTTATCCAAGGGAATAAAGGAACTGAGTGATGAATGTGGAGGCCCCAGAGGAGGCTTATGGGAATGGACAGTCCAAGAGAAGGCATTTGTCCCAGGTCAGGAGATACACCTCTGCCTTCAGGAAGGGAGGGAGGCAGCAAGGGATATATGAGTGTCTATAATTTTGTGAGCCAGCCTAGGCAAGGTTGATGGAAAAAAGCATATATACTATGTTTTTAAAAAAATTATTTTACTCATTATTCTACTTAACATGTTATGAAACTCCCACAATTTCCAGGTCAAAAATGACTGAGCCAATGGGGAGGAGTTTCAGGAACCTGAGGCTGCGGTGCACGGCCGCCAATGGGCAGTGTTTTCTACTCTATTTGAAACCACAGTCTGGCTTATTTTTTGACTCAGTTAAATTTCTTTCAGCCTTAAGTCTGTGGGTCACACCTATTTTAAGCCATTTCATTTTCCTTAGTGTCAGGTTTTTGTGCCTTTGCCCCTCAAAAGTCAGTAGCAGTTGAGAAGGTACTTGCTCCAATCAGTAACCATTTGAAAACAGAAATTCAGATATTTAAGATGAGTCTGTGTAGAATGGCTACCTTTAAGACTTACTTCTCTTGTGCTCACTTCAGCAGCACATATACTAAAATTGGAACGATACAGAGTTTAACACGGCCCCTGCGCAAGGATGACACACAAATTCATGAAGTGTACCCTTTTTTTAAAAAAAAAAGACATCTTTCTCGAAAGTAACCATTCCTCCTACAAATATTATATTGTAAGTGGCCCCATTTAGGAGGATGCTTCAAGTTTCTGTTGCAGAAAATCACAGTCTGATGAGGCCTGGTTGGTGACATGTGAGATCCATTTCACAAATACAGCACCTGTTCCCAAATTGGATGTGGAGCAAGTTCAGTGCTGTGTGAGAAGCTGTCCAGCAAGGGGAAGACTCACACAAGGTGAGCAATCGAATACTGAAGAGGTTATCCATCCCAAAGCATTCATTTTATAGCACTAAACTGAAGCCCAGAGTGCCATATGGCTCACTGGGATCAATACCAGGACCTACATCCAGGTCTCCCAACTCCCAGCCCAGTGTTCATTTCTCCTTTCATAACATCTGTTTTTCCGACTGGGCGGCAAACTCCACAGGGGCAGGGACCTCTTCCATCTTGTTCACTCAGGTATCCCCAGCATAGAGGTGGCAATCAAATATATCTATTTGTCAATAAGTTGGCCACATTCAGGTTAAATGGTTATGGGTCATTTATGAGGTTTCATGCAGAGCTGAACATCAGAGTAAAACATCTCAACAAAAAGAAAAAAAAAATCACCAACCCATAAACACATGGTTTATGAACCCTGAAAATACTAGAAACTTTGGACGTGACTTCCAGGGTGGAAGCCTTGGGAACAGCAGCCACAGAGCCACCTCTTGTAAAAGGATCCATGCCAGGGTTTCATTTGTCATGGCAAGCACCAATGCCCCTAGTCATCTATACAGCTTGAAAACAAAAGTTTCCACATGGGCTCCAAGTCAGACTTAACAAACTTGAATCCTCCTTAAAATATTTAACAGGCTCCCTCCTCTCCCCAAACACCATAACTGCTAAGCCTCGTTTCATCCTCCCTTAATCAAACGTGCCTAAAATTTTTTTATAAGTTGAAATCACTTGTTCTTTTTCACACAGCAATACATTCCATTCCCCAGTATAGACCCTGCCAGGGTATGCAGGCAATCCAAGGAGTCAGGCTTTGAAAGTGGCATTTGCCACAGCTGAAGTTAGTTTTTTCAAACCAGACCCTGTGAGGTTCCTCGTTTTGCTGAAAACCGTGTGCCGGCTTAATGCCTTTCTACGCTGAGGAAGACCAATTCCTCTCGAATAAATCCGCTAGAAGGGTCTCTTGTGGGAATTGTACTCCCTCTTAGCATTCTTTAATTTGGGTTTGGTTGGGGTCAATTGGTTAATGGTGAAAATAAGTACTTACATCTTTTGCCCCTAAATCAGGAGCTGCTGCTGCTGCTTCTGCTATATCCCATCGTGACAGCCTGCTGTTACTCACAGCTGGCAGACACTGTAAACTGTGATGCCATGTCAGCCTCCCAGAACCTTTCTGCTTTAGCAACAGTTTCCCAACGGAATGACTTCGTATGTAGCTCCTGAGGCTGGAAACATGATCCGACCACCGTATTAAGAAGGTATGAATTAAAAAGACCACTATCTGAAATTACAGAAAGAAGCTACACATACCCCTTCATGTGTCTGAATGAGAATTCCAAGGGGAACCTCAATATCATATTGAATTTCTAAACAATAATGATAGCAAGTTAATAATTGACAAAAATACCATCCGGATTAGAAATTGAAAAAGTGAAACTTAGGGACGCTTAGCATTACACGTGCTAGTTCATCACAAACTCATAGCTTTGGAGTGGCAAAAACTGAAAAGATGGATGCTCATGAAAAGGGAAATAGTTTAATAAATAATAAGACATTTATGTTGTGAAACATTAGGATATCTAATAACAAATAAATTACAATTATACCATTTGACGCAAATGGGGTTTCTATAGCATATTATTGGTGAAAAGGTACATTATCCCATATGCCACTATGTATATGTATATATTAATAAAATTATATAAGATTATATATGAGTATTTATGTATCTATATAGATTAAAGTATATAAAAGATACATACCTGGAACTTAATAATACTTTGTTTGAGGGAGAGCGTATACAAGCTTAATGGGTAGAGGTAGAAGTAACATTTTTTAAAGGCTTTGCAATAAAACATTTATTACATCCCATTCCTGTAAATTTGTCTGTGAGTGGTGTGTGTGCTTAGCGAGAAGTACGTGTAAGTTATAAAAGTGTTAACTGGATATCTTAAAGTGGTGGGATTCCAGATGACTTTTATTTAACTTGCTATATTTTTATGTATGTTTCAATCTTTTTTCCAACAAAAACACTTTATGTAATCAGAAGAAATAAGAAAGCTGTTTTTATTATATAAAAGTCATTGACAAGTGGTAACTTGCCTGAACTCTTATGCTTCTGAGCCTTTGCTGAATCTTAAATAGATTTGGGTTTTTTCCTCTCTCTGTTCCAAATACACTCAAGAATTCTAAAGATGTCTTGTGCTTATCTGGAAAAGACAAGCCATGCCAAAGAGAAATGTAAAATCCTTTTCTAGCCCAGACCTCATACAGCCCTTTCCTCCTTTGAGATTGTTGTCAGAGGTGGGTCACATCTTCACACCTTCTTTGCTGCGTGCTACAGAGGGAGGGACTGGAGCACGTGCCCATGCAGAGATGTTGCTGACAGAGCTGCTCAAGCCAGGCTGTCTCAGACAATACCTCTGGGGTGACTCAGAAACTATTTGGGAAAACGCCAATTGAGGAAAGGAAGAAGAGACTTAGAATTAACCAACCAATCCCTGCATTTTACCAACAGAGCCAGAAACTGGGAAATAAGCTCTTATTGATCAATAACCCAATAAATAACCAACACATTTTACATAATTAGAACACAAGAGAGGTCACTATGATTTCCTTGGCTACATTTTTGTGAATTAAAATGAAATGAGGTATATGAATGTGGCTGGATTTTAAATTTTCTTATATAGATAACAGGGTTTTTTTAATTGGGGAATTATAGAACATTCAAGATTTCTAGTCACCACAATGGCTGAATGGCTGTGTATCAACTAGATACAAGTTTAAAATAGAGGAGACATGTTGTGTTATGTATTTATTATCATGGAATGGAGGAAGCTCTCAATGTTAAAAATTTAAATAGGGAAAGGTCTGACTTTGGTAAAAATTTTGAATTATAGAACTGTTTTTAAAATAACTTTAAAGTAAATTAAAGATAAGTAAAAAGAAATGTTGTTCTTTTACTTCAACTACAAAAATAATCCAAAGTGGACTCCTAAAATCCTAAAAATTTTTTATCCTAAAAGGATCTTATCTTGGTTCATTTGAGCCGCTAAAAGAAAATACATAGATTACATGACTTATATACAACAGATATTTATTACTCAAAGTCCTTGACTGAGAACTGGGAAGCCAAGTACCAAGGTAATATCCAATTCAGTGTCTTGTGGAAGGGACAACCCAGCTCCCTCAGGCCTCTTTTATACAGACACTAATCCCATTCATGTGGGCTCCAACCTAATGACCTAATCACTTTCCAAAGGCCTCACCTCCTAATACCGTCACCTTAGGGGTTAGGATTTCAACATATGAATTTTACAGAGACACAAACTTTCAGCCCACAGCACTGATCTCTAATTCAATCTATCATTTTAGATAAAAATAATTAGAGATTCAGAGAGGTTAAATAACTTGCCCAAGGTCACACAGTAGAACTCAGGGATTTGGGCCCTCAGAGATCATTCCACAACATCATGCTGCAAATATTAAGAACAGATCCTTCAGAAATTGGCTTTTCATAACTAGAGAAGACACTCATAATTACCATACTCTTGCTTTGTATACAAACAGCACTTTCTTAGATTTATACAAAGAGTAGTTAAATATGACCTGTATTTGCCATCCTGTCTTGCAATTAGTTTACTTTCCTTTATCTTGTTAATAATCACTTAACTGGCTGACATGAAGGATACAAGTATTAATAGATATACATAAAGAGCAGAATATAAATAAATGCCAAGTGCGTGACCTCAGCAGTAGGTGCTGTGAGAAGTCAGCAGTAGGAGGTGAATCAAAATTAATTTCAAGGAGGGGTAGGTGGTGAGATAAGAGGTCAGTGAAAAGAGGAATAGGAAAAAATATTAACAAACAAGGTTTGTTATCTGTGAACCCTGCAGATATTTATGAATACTTCTACCATTCAGGCTATTATTGACAGTATTGGACCTTAGATTACATGGGACTTGTGAACCCGATCCTAAGACAATATTGTAGCCTCATTTCCCACATACTCCTCTGACTTAGAAAAAGACACATTTGGAATTGTGCAAAAAGCACACACCCAAATATGCATAAACCTGAATTTTCCTTGGCTCAGACGTCTTGGGTAAATTAAGGAAGTTACTAGATTTGTCTGCATGTAACTAAACAACAGAATAAAATGAAAAATGCAATGACTGATGTGCTCCCAAATACTCACCTTTGGGTCTCACAGTCACGTCCTTTCCAGTGTCATCAGCAGATTGGAGGTATTAGTTCAGACTTCGCAGAACCAAAATCCGTGACAGTAAATAACAAGTATAAATGTTTCTTCTCGAAAGAATTTTAAGCTCCAGTACTTAAACTAAATTACTAACTTAAAACAGACCAAATATTTCATGTTAACCCACCACAAGTCAAATGATAGAAAAACATCTTGAACTCGCCAGGAGTGACTATGTCACATGGGTAAAGCCCATTTTTGGAGCAGAGGCAGCATATTACAATGGTTATATGCGTGGGTAGGATGTCAGGTAAATCACTGAATCTCTCTGGGCTTCAGGTTCCTTAACTGAGAGTTAATAGTAACCACCTCAAGGGTTGGGAAGAGTGATTGAATCATTACAGGTAAAGCACTTAGAAAAGTGCTGCAGCCTATGGTTTATACCTCTAACCCAACAATAATTAGTACGCTATTATTTAACATTTGCTGAGTGCTTATAGCATGCCACCTTTGTGCTAAGTGTTCTTTATATGTAATATAATTTTCTGTAATCCATGCAGCAGCCCTTTGGTGCAGCTACTGTTATCTATCCTCTCCTATTACAGATGAGAAAACTGAAGCTCAGAAAGGGTGAGTAATTTGCTCAAAGTCCCACCACAGCTAGCAAGGATAGAATCAGACTTTGAGTCCAAGTCTAGTATGGATCAAGAACTTGAACTCTGGATAGTCACGGTTTATACTTTCTCCCAAGTCAGCAGTTCAAAAATTCACAACAGAGACCCATTCTTTTGGATTACTGCCAGGGTGGGGGAGGAAGAGACACAGAGACATAGAAGAGAGGACATAAATGCCTACCCCTGCGTCAAGGTCCTCCTGTCTGATCCTGGCACTCACTCTAGAGGGTGGCATAAAACAATACGTGTCTACCGAGGATGGACTGTGTGTGCAGCTGACAGGGCTCCATCTTGAGGCTCCACATCCTCACATGGAGGAGCGTCATCCTTTTTCCTGTGAATGAGTGAGATACAGATTTTGCTTCAACTTGCCAGATGGGAAAGCCCAACTCTTCATCAGGGCCCTGTGGCCTCTTTCCACTCTCAACTTCGAATCTTCCCTGCATCTCCCTGAAAAGTTCCAGAGCCTCGGAGAGGGACCTGAAACCCACAGAGCACGAGGGGCTCTTCCAGAGGAATGTGAGAGGTAAAGATGGCGCTCTGGATGGGGTCTGAGCATGGAGACTCTCAGGGCTTCCTGCTCCTCCTCTCATCTGTCAGTCAATGTTGGGGCTTCCTCGCCTAAGTGGTCCCAGCTGAGAACTCAGAAGACTGGAAAGAAAATTATTTTTTTCCTCACTTAAAATAAACACCAAGTAATCACCACCCAGGTCAGGATACAGAGCAAGACATTTGTACTTCCTCCGTCCAGGCAATACTCCCTGCACCCGAGAGCGACGATGGCTGGAAGGGAGGAGAGCTGACCTGGGCAGACCAGAGATGCCTCTCTTGTTGCCATGTTCAAAAGCGCATCTCTGCCCTTCTCCATCAGAATGACGGGGGTCCTGGCTGGGGAGAGACGCTGCGCTCCTTTCTAGAGGAAGAAACAGAGCTTCTCATCAGTGTGGAGGCAGTATGGTAAGGTGGATCCAAAGCCCCTCTCTAGCACTTACCAGTTCTGTGATTTCCAGACATTCAGGACACCGCTGTAAGTTTTCTTTTTCTTATCTGCAGAATAGCCATTAAAATGTCTAGCTCAATAAATGTAAAAAAAAAAAAAAAAGAAAAGAAAAGAAAAAGAGAGAAAGATCCACTCTTTTGTTCACCCATTCACCCATTCATTCACTGAGGGCTTGCTGTGAGCCAGGCGCTGTACCCGGCACAGGGAGGTGGAGATGACCGGACGCGGACGCACAAGAGGGACACTACTGCCTGCAGGAGCCCGCGTGCGGGTTAGGACGACAGACAAGCAAACAAAAATAAATGCGCTGTGTAAGGTCAGATGGTGGTGAGTGCTCTAACGAACAGAAGGCAGAGTCAGAGGATAGAGGGTTTCAGGGTCAGGAGGGGAGGCCACTTACGCAGAGGCGTCCCGGGATACTCCCCAAGGAGCCGTGGCTCCAGCGCGGGCCAGGCCGTTCCACGGCGAGAAGCAGGGGAGGCGGGGGCTGGAAGGCGGAGGGGCTGTAGGTGCAAACGTCTGGAGGCAGGAACCTAATGGAGGACTGAGAGGGCAGACACCTAAGGGAGTTGGTTTGGACGGCAAAGGTGTAAAATAGCCTCGCGAAGAATAGAAAATCTGGGAAGGGTGTTCTTACCCAAAGAACACAGGCTCTTTGGGCCACTATTAAGTCCACTGAGAACCTGTCACAGCCAGAAGAGAGTCAGCAACAGGCCTCCTTACAGACCTCAGTGTCCAGCAGGGGGAAGGGCAGTCTCACCAGGCACACACGCAGCTCCGTGGGCTCCCTCAAACCTGCCTGAGTGAGAAAACAAAGCTAAACAGGGAAACCCATCCTCATAGTGGATAAACAATTCAAACAATTCATAGCAGGTCAGCAGTATTTTTGAATACACACGTAGCATATATCTGATGCGAAGCCACAATCTGACAAGATAATGAAAGCCTAAAAGATTTCCTGCCATCTCACCAGTAGCAACAGGCAGTGAAACCGGAGAGATAAAGGCAAAGAAAATAATCTGTGTTGAGCTACAGAAGCCAAATTTAGTTAAACGGTAATGTACTCCATCCATCAGTTATCAAGGATTAAGTGCCTATTATTGCAATGTTGACACAAGAAAACAGAATGCACAGCACCATCCTGCAAAGAACTTATCCACTGGTTGAGGATGCAAAGGAAACTAGAGTCACATATTAAAGACAAGGTATAGTTGTTAAACTGCATGGTGTAGGCTTAATAATAAAGAAATTCAAAACAGGAGAGATTAATAATTCCAGGACTACTGAAATTGGGCTATCTGGAGTTTGATAAGTATTTCTTTGGGCCTGTTCTGTATATTTTAGTCACCAAGCTGGCTGGACCCTAAACCGTCCACCCTTCACTCCATGAAATTCTCAGCATCCCTGTTTTACAGATAAGGAAACTGAGGCTTGCAGACATTCAGTGACTTGTCTAAGGTCAGAAAGTGTATGTTTCCAAGTCGAGAACTGAACACAAGTCTTTCATCCTCAAGTCCAAGGCGTTTTCCATGATACATTGAAGAATTAGTGGGGTTTGGATACATAAGAAAAAACAAGGAAAGTGTTTCATGTATGGGAAACAGGATTAATATTTTATTATTACATTTAGCTCCTCAGCTCCCGAGAGCTGGCCTGTATCCCCAGATGAGAAGCTGCTGTCAGTCTCTTAAAATACCTGCTCTTAAAATATCTGGGTCAGTGAGAAGAGGATCACAAGGTCTCCTTGTGGTTATTTTTAACTTTAAAAAGATAACCTTTACAGCAAAGGAAAGGATAAAAATGACATAAGTAAATAAATAAATAAATCAGAAATTTTACAAGCTGAAATCAAAAGGGAGCTATTCACCAGGAAGAGCTCGGCGACAGGCCCTCACTCGGAAGCTGCAGGGAGGGGCTCTAGCAGGTCCCAGTGGTTCCCGGCTCCACCCGAACTGCAAACTGCGAAGGGCGCCTCGAATCAGAAAGTGGACCCAGGACGTGAGCAGCAGCAGAAGGCGGGAGACGCACAGGTGCTGGTGCCGCTCCTCACACCTGCCTTCAGAAAGGCTCTGCCTTGATTCTTTCTTCAGGGAAGAAAGGGAGAAAGAAATTCAGCAAGTCTGCCCCAGCTTCGACCACTGGCTTTTGCAATTTTCAGAACAAAAGGAAAGGAAGGGGAATCTTTTAAGCAACCAGCATCTGTTACATGAAAGGGGCACCCATTGGCAGGTGAATGCTGTTTTTATCAGAAAAATATTCCAAGTGCTGCTTTGTGTTGAGACAAATCAGCAATCATACAAATGCCCTGCACAGCTTTCCCAGCAACTCCAAGATACCAGGAGTGAGGAAGGAATCCTGGCTGTAAGTGCCAGGAAATATGTCCCAGGTCCTTGAAGGGAGTGGTTCCTGCAAAGCCCCCCACTGTGTCATGTGTCACAGGCAGCCCTTGAGAGAGCACAGGAATTTTCCCCCACATCTGGGGCACTTCCCTGCACTCAATCCCACGCAGGGGAAAAGGATCAGCTATAGGTCCCGAGTGTGAGGAATTCACTCCCTGGTTGTGTCTCTGACCCAGGACCTGGATCACAGCAAGTTTCACTAAATGTTGAACTTCATTTAAGGGTAAGACTAACACATACAATGCAATAAGACAACTATGCAGATCTATGGCTCTACGGGAGTTGTGAGGAGAGCGGGATTAACATGAGCTGGTTTCACTGAGGAAATGAGCCTTCAGCTGGGCCCTGAATGGATACAATTTGCACAAAAAGGGAATGACAGGATCCTGGCGCAGAGAGTTTGTACTGTCAGGCACTGTGCATGCACCACAGACTCAGTGGTGAACAAAGCACATCCTGGTCCCCACTTGCTGGGGCTTGTAGTCTAGCTAACATTCTCCCTAGAGTAGAGGGTGCCAGTGGGTCATGACAAATGCTGGCATTTATTTAGGGTCTACAATGTGCCAAACACTGTGCTAAGTGCTTCACAAATGCAATCTCATTGGATCCTCACTGCAACTCAGTGATAAGGGAGTTACTCTTATCACTATTTTATGGGTTGAAAACAGCTCACACAGCTAATTAGCAGGGAAGCTAAAATTCAAATCCAGGGCTGCCTGGCTCAGGGGCCATTCTCATCACACTATACCACATGGGAAGGAAGATCAGGTGAGTTTTATGATGTAGCGCTTAAAAGCCAGGTGAAGCCGTTCACCTTTGCTGCGGAGGGAACAGGAAGTTATTTGTTACCAGTCTCTCTCCTTGCTGTTGTGTACCCCCTCTGCCAAATCAAATTCCCAGGAGATACACATGGAATTCAGAGGACCCTCCAGGCAAGACGTTCTCTCCCCCTACATCTCCATCAGTTTTCCTGCCACTGTGAACTCCAATGGCCATCTTGAAAGGAAATGTCATGGTCATATTTGTCTCTCTCCCTTAAATCCTAAACCTATGAGAAGCCATAAAAAACCAGTCCCCATGGTTTTTCTCACCTGGCCCCTGGCCTTTTATAGGGTTCCTAAGGACCACAAGAACCCTGGAAGTTACCCAAAGACCAAACCACTCCCATCTTTTTGGGTTTTTTTGTTTTTGTTTTTTTTCTCTTAGAGTCAGGGTTTCACTCTATCGCCTGGGCTGGACTACAGCGGCACAATCATAGCTCACTGTAACTTCAAACTCCTGGGCTCAAGCAATCCTCCATGGCCCAGCCTCCTGAGCAGCTAGGACTATGGGCACACCACCAGGCCCAGCTATTTTTTTTTTTTTTTAATTTTTTGCAGAGACAGGGTCTTGCTATGTTGCTCAGGCTGCCCCAATGTTATAGGTGGCATCTTATCACCCAAAACATCCAAAGGAGGAGAAAAATGCTTGCAAAGTTCTCCTTACCTTTAATTCCTGACTCGATCTTCCCAGAGAGGGAACAGGAATGAGAAAAGAGTTGTCTGCACTCTCTCAATCTCTCTAGAGAACCAGGGATTGTTCCCTGCCCTCAGTCCTCTCTTTTATTTCTGAATTGGTAAGTACTGCTCCCTAATGAGGCCAGAGACAGGAAGGCCAAGGTGAAGGTCAACCTACCTGGATAGCATAGAGCTGAAAATACTACAATAAAAGAGAAAATTTTATATTCCTAAGGATATCTGTTTATCATTGACAAAGCACTTTCAGAAACATTACTTCTCTTGAATCTCTCACAATAGTCAGAGAGGTTTTAATGTTAATATTGCCTTCCCCTCTCTTTTTTTACAGGTGAGTAAACCGAGGTATATAGAAGAGAAGTGACACCCTTAGGTCACAGAGGTAATACTTGCAGCAAGACCCCCTGAGCCCAAATTCTGTGCACGCTGCTTTCTGGCACATACACTCAGGAATCTTGATTTAGACGAGGGTGACTGATAGAGCTAGGAAAGCTTCGTGGTCACTCTCTATGGAGTCGTCTTACAAGATTAGAAAGATTTAATGAAATAGTTTTAGTTTCATTTTATAATCTCCTATGAATCTATCCCTCAACAATATAAATCTTCTCTTATAATATTTGATTTTTGTCATAGCAAACTTTAGGAATAGTAAGTTCCATACACTTACTGTTTCTGTGTAAAAAAAAGGGCTATTTTTACTTTGCCCTAAAACTATTTATTTAAAATGATAAAGTTGTCCCTAGTTCTTACGCTCTGAGGTTTAATAAATTCATATTTTAATCCTATGATTTTCATTATTTTATAAATTTCAGTCATATTCCCCTCTCAGCCTGTGTCTTTCCAGAATGAAGAGCCCTAATTCTTTTATCATCCCTCACAAAGAACATTTTCTACCCTCTTGATCAATTTAGGTGTCCTTCCCTTGACCTTGTCTGGGTCTGTATGTCTTTGAGATACATCAGATCATTGGGCCCCTATCACTTTGTCTATTCTTCTATATAAAAGAGTACAATGACTTCAAGTAAAATGGAAAAATATTTGATAGACATTTTTTAAAAATCAAACAATTTTTTTTGCTCCGTGTCGGCCCAGTATATGCTAAATAATATACATTGTTGCTTCAATAGAATGAAATTAATTGAATTTTCAAATGAATTTAAACACACTGGTACAAGGCAACCTTGTAATCCATTATGAAACTGGCAATTTGCAAAGCACTTTTACATACATTATCTCATCTGACCCTTACATGAACCATGCAAGGTAGAAAAGACACATTACCCTTATTTTTCACATGAAAAAAGTAAAAAGATGAGTCTATCCCAAGATCAAAGAGCTGGAAGCAGAGCTCCCATCCCTGGCCCTCCGTCAAGAGGACAGTGCTTTAGCCACTGCACAATGCAGGCTTCCTTACAACCACTTGTCACTTATTTTAAACCACCCAACTACCCCTCTCTAGGACTCTTTTGGTGGTCCACAGTACAGTCATGAAATATTCCTTAGTTCTACTGAAAGGAAAGATGTTCAAAGCTGGTCTATACCCTCTTCCTTTCTCACTCAACACACCCTCCACAGGTAATCTCAGCCACGCGACAGCCATGGCTGAGATTTCCATGGCTGAGATGTCACTTCCATGCAAATGACTCCCAGGTTTCTATCTCTAGGCCACACCTCTCTTCTGAGCACCAGACAGGTACTTGACATCTCTTGGACATCTCAAAATGTACAAACCTTAACCTTCTCCCCATCTTACCCCTCTCCACTGCCAAAACCCAATTCTTTTTTGATGTTCCTCTTCTCAGACATCTAGGAGCTGGGAGTCATCTTAACATTTCCCTCTCCGTTCCAATTTCACACCGCTATATCCCACCACACCTCGATATCCCATCTAACATCAAGTCCTTCGCTTTTATCTCCTGCATAGCTCTCCTTGCTGTCCGTTTCTCTCCTTGCCCATCATCACGGCCTTAGGCCAAGCTACAGGGACCTCTCATTTGGCCTTTAATGGATTCCTAATTGGTCTGTTCCTCCCCTATCCCTTCTCCCCTATAGCTGGAGGGATTCTTCCAAAATGCCATTCTGGTCATGCTGCCCCTGCCCCACCCCTGCGTACAACATTTCAGTGGCATCTGACTGCTTTTAGGGTAAAGTCAAAACTCCCATAACTTGCCTACAGACCCCTGCCTGACCTTGTCTCCAGCCCCAGCCTCATCTCACGGTGCTGTCCCTCATTTCTCAAGCTTCAGCCCCACTAGCCTTCTTTCAGGTCCTTTTATTCATCATGCTTTCATTAGCCACAGCGTCCTGGAATATTTCTCCCTTCCTCCCCTATTTAAATCCCTAGAATTAAATTTCTAGAAGGCTCCAGCTGGGCGCAGTAGCTCACACCTGAAATCCTAGTACTTTAGGAGGCTGAGGCAGGTGGATTTCTTGAGGTCAGGAGTTCCAGATCATCCTGGGCAAGTGTGAGACCGCATCTCTACCAAAAATATAGAAAAATTAGCCGGGCATGGTAGCTCATGTCTGTAGTTCCAGCTACTCAGGAGGCTGAGGCAGGAGGACCCCTTGAGCCCAGGAGTTTGAGGCTGCTGTGAGCTATGATCACGCCACTGCCCTCCAGCCTGGGTGACAGAATGAGACCCTGTCTCAAAACACACACACACACACACACACACACACACTCTACACATTAGAGACCACTACGCATACAATTTTTAAACCTATATATCTTTATTTAAAAAAAAAAAAACAACCTGTGTGTGTGTATTTGAAAAGGTCTGCAAAACTAACACCAAACTAGAAATGAGAAAAGATAGAGAAAAATAGGGTAACAATTTCTACTCACAAACTTCCGAGTGGTTTGACTTTTTTCAGTGACCATATGGTATTGTTGTAATTATTTTAATAACACCACTTTTAAAATAATGATGCAATTTACCCAAGTTCAGGAAACTGACCACTTCTAAATATAGTAAGAAAAGAAAAAAGCTACTTTTTATATGATTCCTCAACAATGATAAAGGTCCAGAAACCAGGGTATTTCCAAGTCATATCTTCAATCTAGCAATACCCTCTGATGAAGATGCAAAATGGAAGAGAACAATTGAAAATGCCAGAGTGTTCTTTAATTACGCCTCTCCTCACATGACTTTTATAAATAAAAAAGATTTCCAAAAAAAAAAAATCACTGCTCTTTGATTCCCTTATACAAACTTGGAAGGAAAAATAAGAGAAAGAAATAATAGCATGAATTTTTCTTAGTTCACTCAGATTTCTTTTTATTAAAGACAAGTGAGTATGTGAAGGCACCTCTATTTCCCTTCACTTGTCGAATAACAAAGATTTATTGTCTTTACTATAGCTCAAATAGAAAAGATAGTTTTTTAAATTCACACACATTGCAGAGGAAGGAGCAGGGACAGATATAACTGGTGGTGTGTAGACAGGATCATTCTACAGCTAATAGCACAAAACCCCACTTTGACTGTTGAGAGAAGCGTGTGCAGGTAGACAGACCCACACTCACTGAAAAAGGAGAGGCAGGTGTGTGGGTGTGATTTCTCCAGCAGTCGGCCTACAGGGAAGAGTGGGGAAAGTCCATAGACATAGAATAAACACTGTCACTTGGAGCTGCGTTTATTCTTTTTTCAGACTAATGGCTCAGATGGTGGAACAACCAAATGATGACTAAAATGCTTTCAAATCAAATCATTCCAATGAGGCAGGAACACAGGTGAGCAGAAAGCAGTTCATTACAGGTTCCGACCAATACTTGTTAAATCTGAAGAAACTTGCTCTCCTTAATGACTGCCTCTTTCAATCTAAGTCATTTTGACGTTAGTGACCTGGGGACAACAGATCTTTATTACTTGTGACACCTACTGATCAGCTCTGAGCAGTGGAACAGGCAGCTCCTGGCTGGGCTTGTGCACTTTTCCCAATCCTGATTTGTCTTCCTTCTCTCTCAGGGTCTACCAGGCATGTCATTAGGGATGCCAAATGGTGTCAGGAAATTCGAAAATTAGACTCAAAGTTGAGTTTCTTAATATTTTTGAAAACCAACTTTCATTTAAATACAAAAATAGCTCATATTAAGGTGGAGTGGGGTTGGGGGAAGGGAGGTGAAAAGAGGCATATTATTAAATGGACCCCAGGGTATCAAGCTCCTGGAAGGCTGAAACATACCACCTGGGGCGTGGACAAGGTAAGAGCATGTGCACTGGGCCTCACAGAAGCACCACGTGGGCCCACAACAGATGTGTGGATGGTTTCCCTGACATCTTTCTCCTCCCCCTTCCTTCTGCTAATTTCTCAGTTTCAAATTCTTCCTCCAAGTGTTCATCCCTATTTTACAGTTCTGTTCTTTAAAAAAAAAATTTTTTTTTTGGTGAAGAGATCCTGAGAAGGTGTTTCTAAATGGCCTAAGGTACTTAAAAAACAAAGCCTCTTACCACATTATTGGAAGAGGACCTCATCAGGAATACGTAGAAGTACCCACACGTTCTTGCCATGTCAGGCACCTGTTTTTATCCCCACCTTCTCCTTTTTGAGAATTATCCCTCTTGCAGCAGGAAGAATGGAGTACAACGTTCAGCACCCAGCAAACGAACAAAACCTCTCCAGACAACCAGGCCCAGGCAGACTGGAGCTTACTTCAGCCTAAGCTGGGCCCTTTACACACTCCCTGCTCTCTTCCCTAACGGATGCACTTAGAAGTAAAGACATGTTCTTTTCTTAAAACTTTTTTTAATTGTCATAAAACATAAATAAAATTTACCATTTTAAGTGTGCAGTTCAGTGGCATTAAATACATTCCCACTGTTGTGCAACCGTCACCACCATCCACCTCCAGAACTTTTCCCTCTTCCCAAACTGAAACTCTGTAGCATTAAACAGTAACTCTCCGTTCCCCGTCCCTCTGGCAACCACCAATCCCCAGGCTGAGTATCCCTTATCCAAAGTGCTTGGGACCAGAAGTGTTTTGGATTTCAGATTTTTTTCAGATTTTAGAATATTTACATTATACTCGTTGAGCATCCCAAACCTGAAAATCCAAAATCTGAAATGCTCCAATAAGCATTTCAGAATTCAAAAAGCTTCAGACTTTGGAACATTTCAAAGTTCGGATTTTGGGATTTGGGATGCTCAACCAGTACTTTCTGTCTGTTTGAATTTGACTACTCTCGGCACTTCACATAAGTAGAACCACACAATATTTGTACTTTGCAGCTGGCGTACTTCACATATAGTGTCTTCAAGGTTCATCATGTTGTAGCACATGTCAGAATTTCATTCCTTTTTAAGGCTGAACAATATTCCATTTTGTGTACATACCATATTTTGTTTATCCATTTGCCTGTCAAAGGATATCTGGGTTGTTTCTAGGGCAACACATTCTTAATTTAATCCCACAATGTAAGACTTGCAGATAATTCAAATTCAATTCAATTTATTGAGTATTTACCAAGTATAACTCACTTTGGTAAGTATTATGGGAAGTGCAAGGGTGAATCAGACATGGTACCTGCTCTCAAGGAACTTATGATACACTGGGAAAGGAAGACAGAAAGAAGTAAAAGTAGCATTTGCTAATTGCTTACCAGGCACCAAGTGCTTTCCCCAATCACTGCATGTACTGCTCACAACAACTTTGTGAGGAAGATACTGTGATATCCACTTTACAGTGAGAAAAGTGAAGGCACAGAGACCTCAAGTAACAACTTCTAAAGAGGTGAGTTTGATATTCAAACTCTCATCTTGGATTCAGAAGCCTGTGTTCATTCCACTACACACGTTGTTCCCTACGAAAGTGACAAATCTTGGAGGAGAAGCCACAGGAAGGTAGAAGAGAAAGAGAAGAGATTACCACACTCCTGAGGGTAAAGACACATGGCAAAGGTAGGTCTTAGAGGTCAGGAAGGCTTACGTCTGACAGAGATGAAGGGTAGAGGAAATGCACGAGCAGAGCAAAATGAGGGAGGAAGGAAAGCTCGGGGTACACTTAGGCTCCAGAGGAGTTGCAGAGAAGGCTGGGGCAAAACCACAGCTGTGATGAAATGCTGGCTCAGGGAGTCTGAATCCACCACATAGGCAATGATGAGCCACTGCGGGTGTTCTGACACAAGACACAGTCAGACGGATGCTTTGGGAAGATCACCATGGCAATAACGTACAACAAGGATGGAGGGCCTGGGGTAGTTTATAGGTAGGAAAACTGGTTAGAAGATCAGAGGAGATAGTAGGTGAGACATAATTAGTCATATGGAAAAGAGGTGTGGAGGTAAGAGATATCTTAAGATGGGAATGACAGAACTTGGCAATTGGTGCATTATGAATAGGGTGGCCACACGTGCAGGTTTGCCTGGGACACATTTTCCTGCTGTAGTTACTAATAGTACCATTTACTCTCAAAAAGGTCCAAGTTTGGACAATAAACTATATAATCAAACTAAATTAGGAGCAATAAGAAAACAGAATCAAAGGTGACTCTAAGATTTTAAACCTGGATTAGTAAGGAAGGTGATAACACTTTGGAAACATAGAAGGGAAATCAGATTTTTGGGAAAGATAATGAGTTTGGATTTGGACATGATGAGTCTGCTGCTGAGGCGAGGGTTTATTTAGGAGAGAGAAGCACCTTGCCCATGGATTTGCGCTGCATCACGTGAAGGAAGGCATCATTGACCTAAAAAACAAAATTCAAAAAAATGTGATCAGACATGCACATATGCATATTTCAACAAATATTTGTTGCTGGTTCAGTTATTAAAGTAGATAAAGTGTTAGGATGTGTCTCCAATGAACTGTATATAACTAACTATGCAATGCTAACTAATCATCACAAATGCAATGAAAAACACTGATATTTAAGAATAACCTAACCCCAGTACTTCCCTCTGTCTAAACCTATAATTCTCAATGTGTTCAGATAAATGCCAGCAGGTAAAATGTCCCCAGGCCTGTCCACACTCTACTGTGATAGTTCTGTGTGTTCCAGCTTTTGAAGAATGGAGCCTCTCGCAGAAGAATCAATACTTATTTTTTACAATTTTTATCTTTTTATTAAAATTGCCCTATTTCTTGTGTAACTAAAATTGTAATCTATCTTAAATCTTTTTTCAGAAGTATAAGGTTACAAAATATATACTAAAAAGTAGCTACAGTAATCAAGGCAGTGTGATATTGGTGAAAGAATAGGCAAATAGATCAATAGAACAGAATAGAGAGCCCAAAAATAAATCTACACGAATAGAGTCAACTGATCTTTGACAAGGGAACAAAAGCATTTCAATGGAGAAAGGACAGTCTTTCAACAAACAGTGCTAGAAAAACTGGATGTCCACATGCAAAAATACGAATCTAGATACAGGCCTTACACCCTTCACTAAAATTACCTCGAAATGGATCATGGATCTAAATGTAAAATGCAAAACTATAAAACTTCCAGAAGAAAACACAGGAAAAAAAAATGTAGGTCACCTTGGGTTTGGCAATGAGTTTTTAGATACAGCACCAAAAGCATAATCCATAAAAAAAAATTGGTAAATTGATTTCATTAAAATTAAAAACTTATGCTCTGCAAAAGACACTGTTAAAATAATGAAACACAAACCACAGCCTGGGAGAAAAATCTTTCCAAAACACATATCCGATAAACAACTTGTATCTAAAATATACAGAGAAGTCTTAAAACTTAACAATAAGAAAAACACCCAATTATCAATAAAAAGAAGGCAAAAGATCTGAACAGACCAGGCACAGTGGCTCATGCCTATAATCCCAACATTTTGGAAGGCCAAGGTGGGAGGATTACTTGAGGCCAGGCGTTCAAGACTGGCCTGGGCAACATAGAAACCCCTATCTCTATTTTAAAAAAAAGAAAAGATCTGGGGGAGGTCCTGTGATGGCGGAGTGGAGGTGACCTCCTGGATTTGTGCTCCCGGAGAGGAAGGCATGGATCTCGGCCTACCACAACGCTAGAGGATCGCTCCCCCACAAGGACAGTGGTGTGAATCCATGGAGAATCAACGTGGGACACAGAGAGCAAGAAAAGACTGAGGTGAACGGGAAATAGGATTGTGAAATTCTGGAGGGTGGGACGGACAATAGACAGCAGAGTGCAGGACGGCTGCACCAGCCTCACCATCGAGTGGGGCGGGGACAGCCTCATAGGAAAGCGGCTTGTTCTCCCCACTGACCTCCACACCCACTTAATTAGAGACCTGCCTGAAGCCGGTGCAGAATCACCATGGGAGACGTGGGGCTCTGCGGACAGGAGACATCAACGGGAAACAGCTTAGACTCTGGGGAAACTCCACCGAGACCATGCTTGGCGGGGAGGGACGGAGCTGCGCTAAGGCGAAAAGCAGCAAAGGGTCGCTGAACCATAGATTTTTTTGTATTTTTTTGCTTTTTTTGGCGGTTCCGTAGCCGGGGAGCCCCTGTGGGCCTCTATGCTTGCCAGGCCCCTGGCTCTGGTGTCTGCCGGACACAAAGAAAATAAAATATCTAGGAATGTATCTAACTAAAGAGGTAAAGGACCTCTATAGGGAAAACTATGAAACACTGAGGAAGGAAATAGCAGAACTTGTAAATAAGTGGAAAACCATACCATGCTCGTGGATCGGAAGAATCAACATTGTTAAAATGTCTATACTACCCAAAGTGATCTACAGATTCAATGCAATCCCTATTAAATTACCAACATCATTTTTCACAGATATAGAAAAATAATTATACACTTTGTATGGAATCAGAGAAGACCCCATATAGCAAAAGCAATTTTAAGCAATAAAAACAAAATGGGAGGTATTAATTTGCCAGACTTCAAACTATACTACAAGGCTGTGGTTCTTAAAACTGCCTGGTATTGGCACAAGTACAGGGAGGGACACAGACCAGTGGAACACAACAGAAAATCCAAATATAAAACTAACCTTATATAGACACCTATTCTTTGACAAAGCAGGCAAA
The DNA here is from genome assembly GCF_041146395.1 of Eulemur rufifrons. Lineage (NCBI taxonomy): Eukaryota > Metazoa > Chordata > Mammalia > Primates > Lemuridae > Eulemur > Eulemur rufifrons. The sequence continues at coordinate 88,993,109 of NC_090990.1, forward strand.
AACATACTCTGGGGACAAGAATCCCTATTCAATAAATGGTGCTGGGAAAATTGGATAGCCACCTGTAGAAGACTGAAACAGGACCCACAGCTTTCACCTCTCACAAAAAGCAAATCACAGTGGATAACAGACTTAAACCTTAGGTGTGAAACGATTAGAATTCTAGAAGAAAATGTAGGAAAGACTCTTACAGACATTGGCCTAGGCAAAGAATTTATGAAGAAGACCCCTAAGGCAACCACAGCAACAACAAAAATAAATGAATGGGACCTGATTAAATTAAAAAGCTTCTGCACAGCCAAAGAAACAGTCACGAGAATAAACAGACCACCCACAGAATGGGAAAAAATTTTCGCATACTACACATCAGATAAAGGACTGATAACAAGAATGTATTTAGAACTCAGGAAAATCAGCAAGAAAAAATTGAACAACCCTATCAAGAATTGGGCAAACAACATGAATAGAAATTTTTCAAAAAAAGATATAAGAATGGCTAACAAACATATGAAAAAATGTTTAACATCCCTAATCATCAGAGAAATGCAAATCAAAACCACAATGAGATATCACTTAACCCCAGTGAGAATGGCCTTTATCAAAAAGTCCCAAAACAACACATGTTGGCGTGGATGTGGAGAGACAGGAACACTGATACACTGCTGGTGGGACTGCAAACGAGTGCAACCCCTGTGGAAAGCATTATGGAGATACCTTAAACAGATTCAAATAGACCTACCATTCGATCCAGCAATCCCATTATTGGTCATCTACCCAAAGGAACATAAGTCATTCTATGACAAAGACATCTGTACCCAAATGTTTATAGCAGCACAATTCACAATCGCAAAGATGTGGAAACAACCCAAATGCCCATCAATTCATGATTGGATTAGTAAATTATGGTATATGTATACCATGGAGTATTACTCAGCTATAAGAAATAACAGTGATACGACATCTCTTTGGTTCTCCTGGAGAGAGTTGGAACCCGTTATATTAAGTGAAGTATCCCAAGAATGGAACAACAAGCATCACATGTACTCACCAGAAAATTGGTTTCCCTGATCATCACCTAATTTCACATCTGGGAATGATACCAATTGGATATCAGACTGAGGTGGGGGGTGGGAGGAGGGGATGGGTGTATGCCTACATGATGAGTGCGTTGCGCACCATCTTGGGAATGGTCATGCTTGAAGGTGCTGACTCGGGGAGGGGGGGGTGCGAGGAGGGGATGGGTATATACCTACATGATGAGTGCAATGCGCACTGTCTGGGGAATGGACACACCTGGAGCTCTGACTTGGGGGGATAGGCGGTACATGGGCAACGTATGTAACCTGAACTTTTGTACCCCCCATAATAAGCTGAAATAAAAAAAATAAAATAAAAAAAGAAAAGATCTGGACACCTCACCAAAGAATATATATAGATGGCAAATAGTATATAAAAATATGCCCAATATCACAGGTCATTAGAGAATTACAAATTAAAACAACAATGAAACACCACTGTACACTTATTAGAATGGCCTAAAATCCAAAACATTAAAACCAAATGCTGGCAAGGATGTGGAGCAATAGAAACTCTTAGTTGTTGCTAGAAGGAATACATGGTACAGCCACTTTGGAAGACAGTTTGGCAGTTTCTTACAAAAGAAAACATACCCTTACCACATAATCCAGCAATTGCATTCCTAGGTATTTATCCAAATGAATTGAATGTCCATATAAAAACCTGCATGTGAATGTTTACAACAGCTTTATTCACAATTGCTAAAACTTGGAAGCAACCAATATGTCCTTCCATAGGTGAATGGATAAACAAACTGTAGTACATCCATACAATGGAATATCAAGCCCTGAAAAGATATGGAGGAATCTTAAATGCATTTTGTTCAGTGAAAGAAGCTAGTCTGAAAAGGCTACATACAGTATGAGTACAACCATACAACATTCTGGGAAATGCAAAATTATGGAGACAGAGAAAAGTATGTGGCTGCCAGGGATTTAGGGGGCCAGGGATGACTATGTGGAGCCCAGGGATTTTTCAGAGCAGTGAAGCCATTCTATACGATACTTAATGGTGGATTCAAGATGTTACGCACTTGGCAAAACCCACAGAACTATACAATATAAAGAGCTGACCTTATTGTAAACTATAGATTTAGTTAATAATGTATCAATGTTGGTTCATCAATTGTAATAAACATATCACACCAATGCAAGATGTTAATAATATAGTGGAAACTGGGCAATGGAAGGGAGAGCATATGAGAACTCTCTATACTTTCTGTTGAATTTTTCTGTACACCTAAAACTGCTCAAAAATAGTCTATTAATTTTTAAAATAAAATAAATGATAAATTAAAAATGAAATTAAAAAGCAAGAAGAGTAGAATAAAGTATCATTATTTGCAAACAATATAATAATCTACATAGAAAAACTAATCAAAGCAACAAACAAGAAAGATCAGCAAGGTTGTGAGATAAGATCAGCTTATAAAAATTACTGACATTTCTCTGTATCAGAAGTAACTAGACAATTTACAGAAATAAAATATCATTCTCAAAGGCAATAAAAACGGTAAAGTACTTATAATTAAACTTACTAAGAATAATCCACAAGACCTTAAGAAGAAAAACTTTAAACTCTAGTAAAAGACCTAAAAGAGGCCAGGTGCAGTGGTTTGTGCTTGTAATTCCAGCAACTTTGGGAGGCTAAGGAGGGAGGATGACTTGAGGTCAGGAGTTCAAGTCTCTACAAAAAAATTTTAAAAATTAGCCAACCATGGTGGGGCACCACTATAGTCCCAGCTATTCAGGAGGCTGAGGCAGGAGGATCCCTTGAACCCAGGAGTTCAAGGCTGCAGTGAGCTATGATTAGGCCACTGCACTCCAACCTGGGTAACAGAGCAAGACCCTGTCTCAAAATGAACAAACAAGATCTGAAAGATCTAAATAAATGGCAAAATATCCCTGTTCACTTGTTCATAGATTAGACAACTTAACATTGTAAAAATATCAATTCTCCCCCAAATTAATATATAAAATCAATGCAATTCCATTCAAGATGTCAGCCAGAGTTCTTGAGGAGCTAAACAAATTTATTCTTAAATTTATCTAAAAGTATAAAGATTCACAAATAGCTAAGTCAAATTTGAAAAAGAACAAAGATGGAAGAGTTACCCTATTGTGTATTAAAACATTCAAAGCTATAAACATAAAAATTCTGATACTGGTATAAGAACAGATATGTAAACCAAGAAAATAGAATAGAAAGCAGAGAGAAGACACATGTGTAGCCTAGAACCTGAAATAAGATGAAAGGAGCACCACAAATCAATGGAAAAACAGTGGAATATTTGGTACTGGGAAATTCAGCTCACTATAAAAAGAAAAAGTAAAAAAAAAAAAAAAGGCTACCTGACTCATACCCAATACAAAGTGACTTTGAATACATTAAATCCTTCAGTGTGAAACAAAACTATAAACTTAATAGAGAAAAATTGAGAAGAAAATCATTGTGACCCAGGAATAATGAGGACTTCTAAAACAAGTCCCCAACAGTATAACCATAAGGTAAAATATTTAGTGTTTGATTACATTAAATATAAAGGTGACGGTAGCATGACAAATTTGGAAGGCGACTTTTGCAAAGTCTCAAACTAACATCTAGAACCTTGCTACTCAGGGGGTGGTTCAAGAACCATAGGCTTCTACATCATCTGAGAGCTTATCAGAAATGCACAATCTTGAGCTTCATCCTACCTTTACTGAATCAAAATCTGAATGTTAACAAGATTCTGGGGTGATTTTCATGCATATCACAGTTTGACGACCACAGATTACACAAGGAACTTTTGCAAATTATTAAAAAGAAAAAAAAAAACCAGAAAGCCAAACAAAACTACACAAGGAGCTTAAATTTCAATTCAAAGCACTGGAAACCTGAACTGCTAGCAAATATATAAAGAGATCCTTAAATTTATTAGAAATCAGGGAAATTCAAGTTAAAATAATAAGATGCCACGTTATGCCTTATCAGTTTGGCAAAAATCAGAGTGTTGAACATTGCTACACATCAACAGGGCAGCAAGTAAACAAGAATCCTGACGCACTGCTGGTGGGGCATAACCTGGTCAAGTCATTTTGGAGAGCAACTGGCAGACAAATCAAGTACGCATACGTCCTATGACCCCACAATCCTACTGCTGGTAAAATACTCCCACAGCAACATTTGCACAAGTCCCCAAGGTCACACACAGGAGGCTGTTTACTGCCTATGGGAGCAGGGAAACAAGTCAACCCCAGGGTCCATCACCAGGGAAGGGGTCTGTGCGCTATGGCGGACGCACACGGTGCCCCGCTGTGCAGCGAAGAGCAGTGAACCGCAGGCAGGAACAGCAGCACATGTGGATCTTACAAAGACAGCACTGAGGGAGAAATGAAAAGGGCTGTCTTACAAAGACAGCCCTTTTCATTTGAGATCTTTCAAAAAAGCATACCAAAAAATATAAATTAAAATAAGCAGAGAAACAAATCAATCATGGCAATCTCTCTGTAGCATGAAATCCCTGGTTTCAAAAACATCTGTCTTTCAGGGCATTGTGCTTTACAGAGACCTTTCCTATCTAAGCAAATTTAGACTCGCTTTGAGGAGGTGGAAGAGGTCGAAGACAGATGTTTGAAACACTCAGCCCCCATGTCAATCATCTCCAGGTGACTCATAGCTGCATCCTATTCCCTGTCAGTTAGAAGTCACTTGTTCCCAGAGATTTGTCATAGCCCAACAATAGAAAATACTTGAGAAAATAAGTATTATTCAAGATAGTGATACTTTTTCACCTGACATCCTAGTGAAATTTAAGAATCTTCTACAAATAAATGTTAACATAAAAAGAAAGACACCCCTTCAAATGCTCAACTTATTTTTAACCATTTTGTATATAAATCTTTATTAAAATGTATCACATATTTGTCTGACTTCTGTAAAAGATAATACTGGGGGAAGGCATAATCTTTTCGTTCCACAACTTGAGCATCTCAAAATGTTAACATCCATTACTTTACTTTCTGTTTTTCAGATGTTTTGTCACCTCTCTAATTGCCACTTCTGTTGTGATTGTAGCTGCTTCTAAAAATAATCCAACTCTGTCCCTTTCTACCTGGTAGTTTCCATCTGGGCTGGGAAAACAGACAATCAGTGGTGTTGAAGACTGGAAGTTTAGTAAGAGTGATAGTGCTCTGAGAAAGAGACTAAAAAGTAAAATGCACAGCTTTAGACTAGAGACTTTTGATAGCTACTTTAGATGCCTAGGGACACTCTCCTCCTCTGGATTCTATAGGCTGCATTACACAGAGGAAGGCTGCACAATACTGATGCCTAGGTAGATACAAGGGCTGTTCCTAGCACCCTGGTTCCCTGCCTTGAGGGGGTAAAGCCGTAATTAAATTTGTCTCTAGAGATAATGCAACCTGGAATTTGGGGCAGGATAAGGATATTGCTTTTGTTTTAGGATGTGAAGGTTCTGCTGTTGGAAGTTTTAATTAGCTCATCAAGCAGGAATAATCAGAGTAACTTACAGTTCCCTAAATATGTCATGCTGATTCATGCTTCTCATTAGAAACTGGTCTTCCCCTATTACAGCACTGTCCTGAGATCTACCCAATGAAAAAATTAACTAATTAACTCCTTAAAGGCATGACTAAGTCCTACTTTTTATTGACTGACATACAGTGAATGTTTGATGAATAAAGTAAATTCATGAATGAATGAATGTACCTTTGATGAGTGGGACTGTTTTCAAAAGGTAAAAACTTTTAGCTAGTAATACATTCCTATAGATGAATATATTCATCGTATCATTGCTCTGATACAAGTTGATCTGAATCTCAGATATCAACCACTACACACCTAATGGAATGGCTAAAATTAAAGAAAACAACTGACAAGACTAAGTTCTGGCAGATATAGAGCAAGTGGAACTCTCATACTTCATTGGTGGGAATGCAAAATGGTATAACCACTTCGGAAAACAGTTCGGCAGCTTGTTAAAAGTTAAATATGAAGTAGAAAATAAGTACAAGCAAAATTCCAAAATGTTAAAACAGCTCAACTTTGGGCACATTTGTATGCTGGAGCACACTTGTATTCTCTCATCCAGAATACACCAAAAGAAATAGAAAATATGTGTGCTATGGGCTTTGACAGGAATGTAGCAACAGTGGCCTTGTCTTCAAAATCATGGGTTATAGAGACTAAAACAGGATTGCTTCTGAATAACTGAGGCATAGGGAAAGAGCCATTGACATAATCAAGCTAACCTAACCTTTAAATAATAAACAAGCTCAGACCTGTGAGATTCAAGCACCACATCAGGTTGAGATGTATGTGGGCAGCTCCCTACAGAAACAACAGGGCAGATAATGCCATCCTCTGGACAGGCCACAAGCCAAGTCAGGGTCCACCCATCATGGCACAGCTACACACCTTCAGAAAACAATAATTCCAGTGAAAATCCAAAGACTGTCTTTCCAAGCCTTCCCTCTGAGAGACATCAATGCCAAAGTGTTACAGTTAAGGAGAACTGGAAAAACTAAACCTTGTATTTTAAAATGGTGACATATTAGGCTTTTCAAAAGTTACTAAACTCATTATGGGGTTTTACATGTATTATCTTATTTAATCCTCGTAACCACCCTAGGAAGTAGGATATATTACTGCCCTCATTACAGATGAAAAAACTAAGGCACAGAGATGTGTAATTTGCCCACCGCCAGGGTCTGAACTCTGGTGGTCTGACCCCGGAGCCCCACACTCTCAATCAGTCACTCAGTGGATATGTGAGTGCCCTCCAGAAGCTGGAGACACAGAGGCACACAGGGGCCCTGCCTGCGTGGAGCTTGTGCTCTACGGGAAAGGCAGGCACTGAACAGCGGCTACAGGTCAACGAAGGAGAAACAGAGTGCTAAGGACATTCACCTCCTGCACCTACTAAAAGGCTATGCTGTGAAGTTTATGGTCATATTAACACCAACTTCAAGGTGAAATCCATAAGTCCACATATTCAGGAGAAAATAAAGGCTAAGAAGCACCATTATTTCTAATACTCTGTGTGTGTGTGTGTGTGTGTGTGTGTGTTTTTAAGTACAGTGGTCATTTTCCAAACCCAAACAAGTTATGACAAACAACTTTTTCCAGTATGTTAACTAATCTACATGGAAAAAAATTATCCAGGCTTTAAAATTCAATGAAATTAATTATATATTCATTTAGCCATCTTCATTTTAAAAGAACAAAATATATAAATCCTGGTACTGCTCAAGAAAATATGAAAGTTCTGATCATTTTAACTATAAGATAGTTTTTCTCATATAGATAATTCTATGATAGATGAATAAACTTCATACTATAGAATAAGGCTTCTAAGAAGTGACTTGTTGGCCTTTTTGAGAAGAGAGTTTACATAGCCATGAGAAGCCCAGATTTTGGCATCGGACTAATCAAGACTGGATGTCCACTCTGTCACTCATTACGCATCAGTGGGCAGGGCTGTCACCTCTACAAGCCTTGACTTCTTCATCTGTAGAATGTAATAATAATGATTCAGACCTCAAAGGGCTGCAGTGAAGGTTAAAGGAAATAATGCTCATAAAGTGCTCAGCACAGTTCTTGACCCACAGTGAGCACCTAATGTATGTGAGCTGTCACTGTTATTATTATTATTCCTCTAAGTAGATTACACATTAAAGAAACAGAAGTGGTAAATGGATGGTGTATGAATGAGATGCCCGACACGTGTCAGGGAACATGGTGTAAGAGCCACCTGATAACACCAAGGTCAGCGGAGCGGGGAGAACTCTAAAAACCTATGCAGAGCCCTTGCTGGAAAAGCCAAAGGCACATGGAAGCTGACAGGCGCTTAGCAATGACATCATCAGTTCATGCTTAATAGGAGAGAGAACTTCAACGTGGATAATGAAAACGGTAACCCAGCTCTGGCTTTCCTTCCTGCCTAAGCAGCACCTAGAAGATGTCGAGAGAGGAGAGATGTCCACACCAACACTTGTTTCCACCCCTGTACTGCCTCATCCTCTATCAACAGGTGCAGCCTCAAGAAAAGCAAACCTCAGTTTAAAAGTCACATGTTGAGGGACACGAGATAGAAGGGGATCCGGAAACTGTCTAAATGCATGGTTTTGAGGATTCTAAGCCACACCTTCTGAAAAGCAAAGCACAAGCAAAAAGGGAACAATGTGCAGCTCCCAGACCTCAGCAGAGATGGGGTCCCAGAGCCCAGGCAGCTCAAGTCCACACCTGTCCACCCGGACATCCCTACTGCACTCCAGAAGCACAGTCTGAAAGCCACTGATAATGTCCTACCCCTTCGTTTTAGAGATGTGGAAACTGAAGGTCAGAAAGGTAAGGGGATCACCACAAAATTGCAGGGATACAGGGACAAAGCTGTCGCTGGAAGCCAACCAGTTTTCGAACGGCCAGTCAGGTTCCCTTCACCACTGAATGCTCTCTTCTTGACTCACATACCAAAAAGATAAAGAAGAAAGAAAACCTTGTTTGAAAAGAAATGTGTCTCATCGCAGGAAAAACCAAAAACTGGAAGGCTGGGAAGCAATGGGGTCCGGCACCCACAGCTCGGGCTTCACCGATCTGCATTTGAACAGAACTTCACCCCATCTACAGCTGACTAGAGTTACCAAGACAGTTTTTTGAACATTAAAACAAATTAAGCCAAAAAAAATATGGACTTCCGAGTGAATGCCTAACAGATTCCCATTTACAACAGTATTGCATGTGCACAATTACACTTTGGGGACGTTTAAGCCACATTAATGAGACCACAGGAAATGAAAAAAGGGAGTGAATAGCCAATGAAATTAATTACAGTGACGAACAGATGAATTATAGACTTAAGATGATCCAGGCATGATTTAGTGTTCTGTTCACAGAATCTCAGCTTAGATCATCTGGTTGCACTTTAAAGCATCTACATTTTAAAATCAAAGGTCAAGTCAAGTACTTTCTTCTTAGGCTTATATGTTGCGGAGTTCAAGGGTCATATCAACACTTGTAAATTATTTTCTAAAATGCCATAACTCTCCTCTGTTTGAGATACCAGTAACAGAGAAAGAGCCCTCAAAACCCAATTTCACATGGCCTTCACACACTCAGGGTCACACTGGGGCTGAGCCTGCGCCACACCACCTGTGAGACTGTGCGACTCTGTGCTGTATTCTCCCTTTCTCACGCCAAGAAAGGTTGAAGGTATCTAGAGAAGCGAGTTGTTTCTTGGCCTCATCTGCATCAGATCCCTTAGCAGCATCTCACCTCTTCCAGCTTAAAAACTGTCCCAACGTGCGGCTGGACGCACCCTTGCTGGCAGTACTGAAGAGCAGAGGATAAAGTCTTGGATAAGACAGGAAAGTTCTTGTCTCTGTACTGGCCACTGGCTATCCCCATGGCAGAGATGTTCTTCAGGAGCAGAAGGTTGGCTGGTACAGAAGCAATGTTTCCTCCCGTAAATCCAACCACCACGATCCTGCCCTCCCATGCCAGGCTGAGGGGAAAGAGAAGGAAAAGAAATTATAAAAAAGCAATCTACATTCATACCCATTAGGATGGCTACTATCAAAAAACATCAAAAAAATAACAAGTATTGGCAAGGATGTAAAGAAGTTTAAGCACACTGGTGGCAGGATTATAAAATGGTACAACTGCTATGGACAACAGTATGGAGGTTTCTCAAAAAATTAAAAATAGGTCCAGCAATTCCACTTCTGGTATGTATCTAAAAGCACTGAAAGCAGGGTCTCCAAGAGGTATGTACACATCCAAATTCACAGCAGCACTATTCGCAACAGCCAAGAGGTGGAGCAGCCTAGGTGTCCGTCAATGATGAACAGATAAACAAAATCCGGTATATAAGGGCTGTCCGGAAAGTGTCCAGCCATTGTTACTATAACTAGAACATTTGCAAGGCTGGATACTTTCCGGACAGCCCTCATATACAGAATGAAACATTATTTAGCCTTAAAAAGGAAGGAAATCTTGTCATGTGTATAACATGGATGAACTTTGAGGATATTATGCTAAGTGAAATAATCAGACACAAAAAAACTAATACCATATGATTTCACTTCCAGGAGGTATCTAAAGTCGTCAAATTCATAGAGACAAAGGAGAGTGGTGGTTATCAAGGGCTAGGGAGAGGGAAGAAAGGGGAGTTGTTTAATGTGTACGAAGTTTCAGATCTGTAAGATGATAAGATTCTGGAAATCCATCATACAACAATGTGAATATACTTAACACTACTGAATTGTCCACTTAAAAATGGTTAAGATGGTAAATTTTATGTTATGTTTTTTACCACAGTGAAAAAGTAGAATTTTTTAAAAACCAGTGTACATTAACTCACAGAGACAGAAAGTAGAACAGAGGTTGCCAGGGATCAGGGCAAGGGAGAAAGATGCAGTTAATGTTTAATGGGTACACAGCTTTTGCTGGGGATGGTTATACAACATTACAAGTGTATTCAATGCCAACGAATTGCACACTATAAATGGCGAAAATGATAAATATTAGGTTATGTATATTTTAGCACAAAAAGAAAACAACTTGTATTAAAGCCACAGCTGTGAGCTCCCCTTGACCTTACAAACTGGCAGTTGTGGACCATGCTTTACCACATTCAGTTCCTCAGTACGAAAATATAAAAATAAACCATTAAGTAAGGTATTAGGGAGCCAAAGGAACTACTCAGTTTTATAAGGGGACCTATTTTAGAATCAAGGCTATCTATTTAACTGCCACAACTACTTTGTAGAAGGCAATTGGGTATAAACAAATGTCATTCCATAGGTTGTACTTCAAGACAACTCAATTTGAAGATTCTGAACTTAGGAAGCAGGTATAAGAAGATGAACACATTAATGAAGGATCATTTGCTTTACAAAAAAACTTCCTTTAAGTCACGCACTTCTTTACTGAATTTTGAATAATCCACAAAAATTCACAAGTTTTTTGCAGCCCATTATGTAAAGTATCATACAGCATCATTGCTAAGCAATGAGTTATAAAAACAACTTTTGTAAACATCTTTGATATAAAACATGTATCTATTTGTTTGGTTTTGGCTTTTTATTTTTTGAGAAATGAGAAACGATCATCAAGCACTATTATCCAGAAGGCAAAAAGGAAGGCATGACATGGGTGAGCTTCACCAGCTCTCTGTCCCGGCTGGACACTTAGTCTTCCTTTGTTCTCCTCTGAGCACAGGCGCAGGCATGGTGCGGTGACGACTAAACATATAACCACCTGCCACTCGGCTCAGGGGCTGGAGAGCCCACTGGATCCCTTTTGTGGTAAGCTGCGCTCTCTGCTTCCATTTCTTCTGCTTTAAACTGAGATAAACCACAAAAGTATGCTTGCCAGGATGACATGAGACATGAAACCAATATTCAGAATACTCTAGAATTTCTGACTGAAAACAGAAAGAGAACCGGTGTGATATAACAGTCCCAGTAAATCTCCAGTGTTTTTTCTTTTTAATAGAACAAGTCAAGGAAATATCCACAGTGCTGGCTGCTTCAGAAACCAGTAAGATCAGAAGAGTCTGTACCTTAGTACATAGTGAACTTGGGAAAGGGAAGCTGCCACCCCAGTAATTCTTAACAATGATCGCCTAAAGAATTCCCCACATCCATGTATATAAAGTAGTTCGTGGGGGCTGGCATAGCTGAATTTAACACATGTATAATTTCTAAAGCATTTGACATTGCCAACTAAAGAGGCTGCAGTCATTTTTTGGATATTTTCCAGTTGGGTATTTTGTTTTTGCTATATTTAAGCATTTCCTGATTTTCTCTGCTTCTATTCCTTTTCATCCACCCACTCGGCTGTCCTCATGGATGCTGATGCCCACAGGAGAAGTGCACAGCAATGCCGAGAGAGGAGCAAGACCAGAAGGAAGAGAGTCCGGAAAGGTCTCAGCAGAGCCTCTCGGGACAGACTGCTCCACGCACCTGCGGAGAGCCTCCAGGAAGACATCTCCTCCCACCATGTCGATGGCCACGTTCACGCCGCCACTGCCCACCAGCTTCCTCACCGCCTCCTTCAGGCTACCCTGATTGTAGTTCACACAAAACTGGGCACCTCGTTGCATCGCCAGCTTGCACTTCTCATCACTTCCGGCAACAGCTATGACCTGCATGAAGAACACAAAGTTTCTGATGGTCCAGAACATGTCACAAGTGGGGCCACCCCACCTACCCCTTCTCCAGCCAAAGGGTGCTACTCAAGGAAACCAAGGTGACCTTGCTGCCCCAGTGTCAGCCTTGAGCCCACACATCAGGCCCAATGCACAGGCCTTCCCACCAGCCCCTCCTTGCCCCACTAGCCATGAGGTCCACATCTTAAGGAATCCTGGAACTCCAACAGGTCTAGCTAGGAGATGGTTCAAAAGACACACAGAAAGTCCTCTCCAAATGCAAACAAAAACCACCATTTACTGAGCACCAGCTGTGAGTCAATTAGTAAGGATACAAAGTGGATACCAAGCTTAGGGTTAAGAAAGCAAGACACAGCAGTGCGATGGGGAAATGCAGAGAGCTCCAGAAATGCAAACAAGAGGTACCCAACCTAGCAGATCAGGAAAGGCTTCCCAGAGGGTAAAACATGACTGAATGGACAGATACTAAAGTCGGACAGACCTTAGTTCAAATCCTGGCTCTGCCACTCACTAGCTATGTTACTGTAGGCAATTACTTAGTAAAAACTAACACACAGTATTACTATTTGCCAGACACTACTCTAAATGTTTTTACATATATTGATAACTCATTTAATCATAATAGACCAATGAAATACATGCTATTATTATCCTCACTTTATAGATGAAGAAACTGAGGCAAAAAAGTTAAGTAACTTGCCCAAGGAAGGTCACACAGGAGGCAGAGCTGGGACCTAAACCCAGCTAATCCACCTCCAGAGTTCCCGCTTTTAGCCTCTATACTGCCTGCCAGCTTCATTAGGTTTCAGTTACTCCATCAGTAAAGTAAGACATTTTAAAAATTAAATGGAAAACTGTACATAAACCACTTGGAAAACAAAGTGTTAGTAAATTGAAGCTATTCTTACACATATGCAATCATTTATTCTATTTAAACCTCATAAGAACATATGGGGGAGGTAAAATTACTCCCATTCTATAGATGGAGACATAGATTCAGGGTTGTCCAGGCAGCAGGTGTTAGGACAACTATTCAAACCCACCGCAGCCTTACTCCAAAGCCCATGCTTTTCCGTTCCATCGCCCTAGGAGAAAACCATGCCGAAGGCCCGACACAAATGGCACAGATGGCTGTGAGCCACCCTGTGGGGGACATCTGGGTCGTGGAAGTCTCTAAAAAAGCTGCAAAAATTCAGCCAATGCTTCATCACTGGGCAGTACCCCCAGTGCAAGCACTTTGGTCCCAAAGTGATCCTCAGAACTTGCACTCAAACACCTTAAGAACATAAGTTCTCTTAAAAGATTCCAAACTCACTCATAACTGAACATGACCCTCAAATACTCCCTGGTGGAACCCTCAAATAGCTGCAGCTCACTGAGGGCAATGAGCACACTGTGCCACCGTGGACAGACACTGGACTAGGGTCAGGCATGTGATTTGAATTCCGAGATTCTCCCTCGGTCTCCGTGAGACCTGCGGTGAATCATCTTCTCTCTTGGGGCCTCCCTTTCCTGATCTGTGAAGCAGAGGTAATAAACACGTACGTTACCCATCTCCCAGGAGCTCTGGGAGGATCACAGGTAAGATAATTACTGTGGAGGCACTTTGAAAGCAGTATGGAAGGCTGTGGATGGAAGGTGTTATCAAAAGGACCTGTTCCAAGTAGGTGGCATGGTAACATTATTTTTTTGTTTGCTTTTGTTTAAAACCATTATTACTGCTAAAGAAAATACAGCTTACATTAATTTTAATATCTGAATTAAAGTGAATTTTTCTTTCTACTTAACCTCTTATAACTATTTAAAACAAATGGTACAATTTTATCTTCCTAGAAATGTTAAATAGTCAATAGCTCTAGGCAATGAAACAAATTATGGTCTCTCCCCCTAAGTGGAGCTAAAAGCCCATTCTTTTGACATGAAATGTGTTAATATCACTTAAGGAGCCTCCTGGTATCTAAGATTGCTTTCAGAACTCACATGTCCTTCCCAAGAGGATCTTAATGTGAGAAAGAAGAGATGCCACCTAAAGAAATTCCAGACCAACCCAATCAACTACAAATATGAATATCTAGTTGCCTTCCGGATATCCCAGTTGCACACTCTACAGGGACCTTACACTCAACACATCCAAAACTGAACTCACTATATCCCTGTGTGTTCTCAATTCTCAATAAACAGCAATTCCTCAAGGTTACTTAGTTTGCTCCTTCCCACTCAATGTCTAATAATAACAGGATTCTTTTTTAAGACATTCTTACTGACATGCCATGCCCTCTCATAGGCATTGCACGTGTAATCTCAATATTTCTATGACAACTCCACAAAGAAATCATTACTTCACAAATGAGAAAATGAGGCAGAGCTGGGACCTGCACCTTCATCAGGCTACCTTTAAAGTCCTTGTTACTTTGAATAGGATGCACTCCAGTCACCAGATTCTCTATTTTTTTCCACTTTGGTATCTCTCAATTCAACGCTTCCACTGCCTTGGTTCAGGTATCCTCACCTCTGGCTTGGATTCCTCCAAGAGCCTGTCCTTCTGCTTCTGCTTCCAGACTACCCCTGACCTTGCCCTACACCCCTTTCAGAGTGAAATTTTCAAAATGCAAAGATGATCATATCACTTCCCTGCTTTAAAATCCTCAATATCTCCCAGTAGCTTCCAACGAATATTCGAATTCTTCAGCCCAATATGAGACCCCTCGGGATCTTATCACTGCCCACTTCTGTAGAGTCACCTTCTACCATTTCCCTACAGGTCCTTGGTCCCAGCAGTGCCATTTGCAATTCGCTGAATGCATCATGCTAGTTCCTATTTCTCTGTCTTCTAATATGTACCCCCGCACACTAAAATGGCCTTCACCTCCCTTCTTCCTCTATTCAACTGCTACCAGTCCTTCAAAAGTCAGCTTAAATGCCCACCTTCTTCAAGAAGACCTCCTTCTCTGACACCCACAGCCTCAGAGAGGTGCTCCTGCAGAGACATGAGTCTTTCATTCATTCATTCAATGGAGAAATAGTTTTCGAGTTCCTACTATGTTCTGGGCCCCATACTAAGCACCAGGACTACAGTGATGAACCAAACAGACTCTGTCGCTGCTTTTGTGGGAAGGATATTCCAGTAGGAAGGAAACATTAATCCAGCGACGACACAAGTAAAGGAGTCACGACACGCTGGGCTGTATGTGATAAGAGAGGAGCACAGGGCACTAGGAGATCATTTATAAATCTCATGATGGGGAGGGGACTGACACAGCCTGAGAGACAGAGAATACTTCTCTGAAAAAGTGACATTTGAGTTTAAATCTGAAGCATAGGAGAGACAGTTCAGAGCATTACAGGTGGAGAAAACAGCATCTGCAAAAGCCATGACGTCAGTCAGACCTTGCCAGGACGACAGACGTGCGTCCACGCCTCCTCGCTAGTCTGTGAGCTGATAAACAGCGAGACCCTGCTCTGGGTTACTCTGTATCCTCAGTGTCTTGCACATGATTTTTAATTAATGAACGAATACATTCCATGTTTTAAAACTGTAGTTATGATTTTTTAAAACAGAGACTCTCACATGCAAATACCTTAGCCTGAAGAATATTTGTTGCCACATCTATCACTGCTAGGCCTGTGGCTCCAGCTGCTGCCGTCACTAGAACAGTTTCTCTGCCGGAGAAAGATGAATGTTACTTCAGAAACCTTCAAAAAGCATCCAGTAATATGATTGCACAAACATTTTAGAACCAGAACATTTTAAAGCCAGAATGTTAAAGGTCATTTCATCCAAAACTTCATGTACATCTGTTCTCTAGCCTGCAGGGGTGGGTTATGTATGTGACTTCTAGATCAATGCTAATTTGGTTCAGTTTTGAAGACTTCCCAGGAAAGATTCCTTAATCTCTCTAGGTAGGCTCTCCCTCATGGCAGTAGTAACCTTTCTTTCTAGCTACCGCTCCATTCATGCAAAATTCTGTCCTAAAATCATCCTCATACTAAATACTGCCCAATTTTCTAGTGATTATATAATGGCAATGTTCAACTAAACCCACCTATCTGAGGAGCAATTCTGAGACTCGGCTGTCTGAAAAGATCAAGACAGTATATATGTTCCATGTACAGTGGAAAACTTCAGCACCTTTGAGTTTGAAATACCCTAATTGGCACACCCACCGAGGCCTCACAGAAACAAATGCCACAGGCCTCCATCAAACTCAGACTGAAGTAAGTTTAAATAAACCAACTCTCTAAACTTTAAGATTTTCTAGGAGGTGATCTCCAGAGTGGTCAGGTTTGAGAGAGATTTTTCCAAATTCATACTGGCTAAGTACAGAGTCTGTCATTTCCTCTCAGACAAAAGGATGCCCCCCTAGTCACGAGACCCCCGTCTCAAGCGACTACCCCCCTTGGCCTTTCCTCAGCCAAAACATGAGCAGAAGGGAAGGGAAGAGGTGGGCAAAGCCTTGTCGGGCACTTCTGGTGTCAGAAAAGGGTACCACCCAGCCCCCACTGTCTACACAGTCCTTACCCAGGCTGAGTACGGGCCCGATGCTCCAGCGCTAAAATAGCAGTGGTGTAAGATATAGGCAGGGCAGCAGCTTCTCGTAGGGAGACCTTTTCCGGAATCTGCCAGAGCATCTATAAAAAGAGATAACAGTGACTTAGGGATTAAGCACATGTACCTGGTCACAAAGGCTGCTCAGTAAATATTATGATTTGATTGAGTGACTGATTTGCGAAGGGAAACACATGCCCACGACCAAGCCCAGTGGAAGTCAAGAGCAAGCAAGCCGCAAGCTGTGGCAGAGTTCAGGACTTGGGGGTATCAGACTTCAAAGCCCCAAGCATCTGGCTCGGGAAGGAGCCAATGGATGGAGAATAGAACACAGATCACTATACAGTGATGGGTGAATTACATGATGTGTAAATTTTATCTCAATAAAGCTGTGGGGAAAAAAACTGTATATTGTATACCACCAGGGGAGCAAGCAACATTCACATCCTGCATAACCACACCAGGCCACCCTGGCTGGCTCTGATCCCAGGGCTCTCTCTTTCATAAGCTTTGTGTGGGGCAGAAGCCCATTACATCCAGCTCAATGCCCCAAACCAGCTTTTCGACCAAACGCTATTTTTCTACCTAACTATGGTCCAACTGGACGGCCAGACCAGGAACTCAGAAAACAGAATGCCCTTCTTCATTAAAACACTCGACACAAACAAAGCTGTGTGTGCAAAGACTGTCACACCAGTAAAGAGACGGGGTTTAGCATTTGAAAAAATGAAGTGCTTGGCCAAGAAACAAGATATGGACAAATTCAAGGAAAAGAAGAGAGAATGGAAGGACGAGGAATGAGCAATTAGTGGAAATTAAAGAAAACAAAGGAGAAAAAATATCTCCAAGCATTAATCTTGAGAGGCAGGGATACCTTCTGGTCAATGATGCATTCTTCAGCCATACCATTAAAGAAACTCACACCAATAACTCGATCTCCCTGAAGGGAAAACAGCATTAAGGATATGTTCAAATGCATGGCTTTACATTAGCCTTTCCCTGAATTAGTGCAAACAAGGAAGAAAATACACATCTCTGACTTCATAAGACAATTAAGGTTGGCCTTAATTTCCATTCAGAGTTAATGTTTAGTAAATAAAACAGGAATTTTCTCAATACCACCACCAGGTTGCCAAGGCAATCTGGGCATATTTTAGACAATGATGGGATAGAGTAAGGGAAGGTTGATACACATTAGATTCCCAGTATTCATTTCTTTCACAAGAGGCTCAAACTTGAGAATTCTCTATCCTCTCAGTAAAGACTGAAGTGCTGCCTTTTATTCAGAATAAAGTTTAATGAAATCAGGAACTTCCACCAACTTCCTTCCCCCAATTCAGAATTTGTTTCTTCTTCTCCTTCCATCCCGCTTTCCCTTTAGTGTCTACAGGCAAAGGCCAGTGGAAGCAAAACCCTCTGGCTGCAAACGAGGTCAGCACATTTCTCATAGCTGCACACACACTGATTCCCTAGATTTCAACTAATTTACCTCTTTCACTGTGTTGACGTCTGTGCCTGTCTCCAACACTGTCCCAGAAAACTCCATTCCTAAAACACATTGTTTGAAGGTTAGGTTATCTTTAAAGCCCAACACCATGGAGATGAGAAAACCCTGATCAACAGACCATCCCATCAGCTTTTTGGAGCTGAGAGGGTTTAGGTGCCCCTCACTCTCCCCAGGCAGAGAGGTAAGAGTGTTATACCCAAAGCACAGGAAAGTGAACATAAGATTTCACAATCCACAACCTGAAAAGCTACAGCAGTCCCATTCATACCTTGACACAAATGAAAATTTCAGAAATGGTCAAAAGCACAGAGAATCACAAGTGACCCTGCTCACTCAGGCCCCGAATGCCTACAACACCCTGCAACATTCATCGTATTGTATTTATCTGTTTCCATGTCTCCACCGGTGGAATTTGGGACTCTCAAGGACATGAACTGTGTTTATTCAGACAGTACATGGCTCATTTGGATGAACTGGTGTTGTTTGTCCTTTCCTCTTTCTCCTACAAAATTTCTTAATTTAATGATCATACATTTCCTACTTGAGCTGCCAGGAGAATAACTCAATTGAGTATGATCTCCTCCCCCCATCTAGCATTTCAGCAAATACAAACAGAAGGAAATGGTTCCAACTGTTGAGACACCACCAAACACCCTAACACCAAAGTACCCTGAAAGCAAACCACAGCAACTATTTTGCAATCACTGTATCTCTCATTATACATGTGTATAAAATATACATATACTATACACATGCTAAAGTTACACTTATATCTCTTTAAGTAAATTTTAAAAACAAAAATCAGTCATTTGTCCACATACTCAGGATCTAAAAGTAATCAGATTAGGTATAATGAAAATCAGACAGTGGGCTGCTAAGAAAAATGTATAGATTCTTTTTCTTCTCTCTGATCCTTTGGCATTAGGTTTCTTTGGGAATTCATTTGTGAGTCTGAAAGTTTTAGCTGCAAACAGATGTTTCTGATACTTTGGTGAAGAAACAACATTGAGGCAGTATCAAGACAGGAAAGGGAATGACTAGGGCCAAGATGATTCTGATGAACAGAATTCTGGTGGATGTAATAATGTGTGAAAATTCATTTGTTCACTTACTCATTTTTAAAGTATTTATTGAGCATCTACTACGAGTCAGGTACAATGCTAACCTGGGGGATAGAATATTGAGCAAGATAGGCATAGAACCTGCCCTCATCAGCTCACAATCTAGTGATTCTAAGTAACAGTGAGACTAACACGTCTAACTGAAACATCACTGAAGGCAGGCAAATGCCACCAGAGTGGTGTCTGAAATGAAGTGCATGGTTCTGCAAACTCTCTGTATCTTCTTCTCCTGAAGCAGTCACTTAGTCTCCCCATACTCACCAGGTGTGAAGGGAAGATGGGGCCTTTCCTGATATTGACCACGGCAGACCAAAATATCAGCAAAGTTAACTCCACAGAAATGGACATCAACTCTGACCTGCAAAGGAAATAGAGCAAGAAGACAGAACAGTAAACATCCGTGGAGACAAATTTCATTCAATTACACCAGAGTCATTACTGAACAGCAACTATATGCCAGGTACTGAAGTGAGAGCCCGTGTACACTCATGAGGCCAAAAGGACAAGGCTTCTGTCTTCATGGAGCTAAAAGTACAGTAAAAAAGATAAATATTAACCAAATAATGAAGATGTATGTTAAATTACAACTCCAATAAAAGTGTTAAAGATAGGAATATACAGTGCTATGAAAGCACACAATGTGAGGATTGGACCTCCTGGGGAAGTCAGGAAAAACATCCCTGAGAAAGCAACACTTGAACTAACAACAGCTAAGAGTTAATGATTCAAAGTGGGAGGGGAGAGCTTGGCACAGACAAAAGCAATGACATATGCAAAGGCTCTGCCGTGGGGACAAAAGAAAAAGCAGTGAGCCTAGAGCACAAGGAGAAAGAGATGGGGCTAGAGAGGACAGGGACCACAGCACACAAGGGTTTGTAGGTCTTACTGAGCACCTTAGTCTTCATGCCAGCAACAATGGGAAACCATCAAAGGGTTTTAAAAAGAAGGATAACACGATTAGCTGTTTCCGGAATGTGGAATCCTGGAGGCTAGTCCTAGATCTGCAGCCTCTATGTTTCATGGTGGTGCCATAACTGACGCAGACCTGTAGCAGTGGAGGTAGCCGTTTCCAGGCCTTGTAAGCCAAGTTCTCAAAAGGTGGTCCCAGACCACCAGCATCCGTATCACCTGGGAACTTCTTACAAATTCAAATTCTCAGGCCCCATCCCAGACCTATTGAGCCAGACACTCTGAGGACAAAGCCTAGCAATCTGTTCTAACAAACTCCAAGTGACTCTGATGGATACTAGAGACTTGTCATAGACCAACACATCCCAGTGGGGATCAGAATCATGAGGAAATAAAGGCTGAGAGACAAAAGCATTGATTTTTTTTGTTTAAATTTTTTAGTACAGAGGTGCCTATACTGGTGAGAAGACATTTCTATCTACAAAATTCATTCATTCAACAATTTTTTAAGCCTCTGCCACATGCCAGGCACCATTTCAGACTACAGGGATTTAATGGTGAGGAAAACTAAAATAGTCACAGCTCTCATGAGCTGATTCCTTACAATGTAAGGTCCGGACAAGTTACAGAACAAAGGCGTCCAGCCCTCGGCCTGTGCACACTTTGTGCATGACGTATTAGTCACTGAAAACTGTGTGGCACACACGTGTTCTCAAGCTACTCCAGCTTGATTTAAGGAGGATGATTCAAGGATGAACACGTTTCAGCAGGTGAGTCCCAGGAAGCAGACTGGCTACCATCACATGCTTGTCCGGTAATCCATTCTAGCCACCAGCTCCATGTTAGCGACACTTTAGGGCTGCAGCTGCATTTCTCCCTCTCACCAGTGGTCCCCAACACTGAGGCCCACCGCCTGCTTCACCCTGCGAGAGGGTCTCCTTCCCCCACACCAGATGACGCTGTTACCAGAGTGGTCGGCAGGCAAGGCCAAAGTGACTTCCACGTTTCCGTGGAGCTGCCCACAGCCCCGAACTGATCCCATCCCAAATCACTGCAGTGCATCAGAGCGGTGCACAAGGCACATATTCACATGGAAACATTGGGGGCGGGGGGTCACTGGGCTGGTTTGCGGGAGGCAGGAGATGGAATAATTCTCGATGTTGACACTGAAGAGGAAGGAAGCAAAGGATCAGGCCCATTTATCTGTATTAAATCAAAAACTTGCATATGCAAAGTCGTGTGCCAATCAGAGTTCTCTGCTTCTTAAGGCAAAGCTCTGTAACCTTCAGAGAGAGGCCTATAGTGTGTTTGGGGGAACAAACTTCCTTTTGAGCCAGCCCAAGACCAAGTTGCGCTCCAGTCTCCCGGTCGCCCCCTAGCCTGGGAACTGGGAGCGTGACTCAAGAAGGAAGCCTGCGGGGTGTGCGGTGGCGGGGAGAAGGGGAGGGTGGAAGGGGCCGGGCCAGTCACCCTACCTCGCGAGGCCCTACAGGGCTGGGGGCCACCTCTTCGATGGTCAGAGGCTGCTTCAGCTCCGTGCAAAGCGCGGCGCGATAGTCCCGGCCGCCGCCCTGCCCGGCTTTCCTGCAAGACGGAACAGAGCCGGGTTACTCAGGCCGCCGCTCGGGCCGCACCCGGGGGTTGCCTTGCGGGGCTCAGGGAGAAGTCGGGGCTGCACCTGCACAACCACGCCCGCGGGAGGCACCGGCCCCGGAGCACCGCCGCCATGGCCCCGCGGAGCGAGCGGCGAGGGGAAGTGGCCACAGTGCGGCAGGAAGAGCCACACGGCGCGGGCCACGCCCCGGGGAAAGCGGAGGGGCCTCCGCGAGGCGTCGTGGGACGCGCGCGCCCTCCTTCTCCGGCCAGAGGTTGGACGCGCTTCCGAGGCCCTTGTTCCCCAGGCTTCACGGGAGGCGGAGCCTGCTGGAGGGAGGGGGGGGGGAAAGTACAAGGAAAAGGAATTAGATTACCCGAGATTAACCTTCATTGGCACTTTTTGTAGCAAATTTAGGAGACTTTTAAAACCACAGTTGGAGACATTTAAATAGTGGTTCTTGGGTCTTCTGCACGAAATCCTAAGTGCACAGATAAAGGCTTTAAAGTCTGCATTCAAACGCCTTGTTAAAGTTCAATTCTTGTTACTAATTTTCTCACATTTACAGGATCATTTACACTAAAACTGTACAGTTACTAATGATCCGATATTGAATGATCTCACACAAATCAAAAGAATACTTCCAGTTAAAGTCAAACCAAAACCTTGGTAGGTTTCATGTTCCCAGTGTCTATATTATGCCTAGCACATACTAGATGTTCAATAAATGTTTGTTTATTCACTAACCACATAATTCCTAGGTGAATAGGCATGCTCTGGAAAAATTGAAAGCATACAATATAATCTGTGAAATACTATAAAACTGGGTAGAACTCTATTACAACAGTAACCAAATATTTACAGACTAGCAACGCAAGAGAAGCACATGTTATTCTGGGAAGAATGTTTCATTTGACAGGTAGCTTTTAAAAACAGCATGAAGCCTTTAAAAGACATCTGGTCAGAGAGCAGTCTCTCAGGTTGAAGCCTAGCCCTACCACTTACTTGTGTGGCTCTGGCATTGACATTTGATGACTCTGGGCCTCAACTCCTCCTCAAAGTGAATGCATTGGACAGAATAATCCCCAAGTTGCTAAATTCTGTTTCTATTTTTTGACAGAAGCAGTATTCCAAGGTAACAAATGACCTGGAAGGCATGATCAGGAATGGAATAAAGGAAAAATATAGAGCAAAAATGAAGTAGGAATGAACTTCGGAGATTATGGCCTAAAAAGGGAAGGAATTCAAGACCCAGGTCCCCCAGTTTAGGTATATAGTAGAACTTACTGTTGTTTTAATAGCACTCACAGGGAATTAGGGAAGTCATTTTACCACCCCATTCCCCCAGGAGGAAGACTAGAACAATGACTTTAAGATAAGAAGATGAAAAAACTTGCTTTGAATGAAACATGAAAGCACTTTGTAAACTGTTAATCATTAAGCACAAAAAATCAAACCAGGAATAATGGAGAAATACCAACATTATCATCATCAAACATTCTGGCTTCCAAATAACAGTGAGCAATGAGAAATCTCAAGTTTATAAAGTACAAAAACAATTGATTGTTCTGAGGATGAAATGAGTTGTTACACGTGGAAAATGTTTTGCAAAATATTAAATATTTGTACAAGATATAAAGCACACAACTTTTAATTAAGCTCCTTGACAGCAGCAATCATTTCTTAATCTCCTTTAAATAGTGGTTTGCAGTAGTTTGCACAGAGCCTGACACTTTTAGGTATTTGGTACACGTTTATCTAATGAATTGTTGAATGAGCATTCCGTTATCTTGATTTTTCAGATAATTGGAAATATCCTTAAGAATCAAATTTTTTAATTTTTAATTGTTTTTATGGAAAATTTTTATTATGATTTTCATAATATCCTTGTCATTCTCAGAGAATATGAAAATATTTGGATAAATCTATATGAAAATCAGGCCAAGTGCTGTAGCTTGCACTTGTAATCCTAGCACTTTGAGAGGCCAAGGCAGGAGGATTGCTTGAGGCCAGGAGTTCAAGACCAGCAACAAAGTGAGACCCCCATTGCTACAAAAAATAGAAAAATTAGCCAAAAGTAGTGGTGTGCACCTGTAATACCAGCTATTAAGGAAGCTGAAGCAGGAGGATAGCTTGAGCCCAGGAGTTTGGGTTGTGGTAAGCTATGATCACACCACTGCACTCTAGCCTGGGTGACAAAGCAAGATCCTCTCTCAAAAAAAATAATTTTTTTAAAAAGTCTCATTAAGAAGAATCTTGGGCCAGGCACCGTGGCTCACGCCTGTAATCCTAGCACTCTAGGAAGCCAAGGCAGGAGGACTGCTTGAGCTCAGGGGTTTGAGACCAGCCTGAGCAAGAGCAAGACCCCATCTCTACTAAAAATAAAAAAATTAGCCGGGTGTGGTGGCACATGCCTGTAGTCCCAGCTACTCGGGAGGCTGAGGCAAGAGAATCTCTTGAGCCCAGGAGTTTGAGGTTAGAGTGAGCTATGATGATGCCACTGCACTATACCCAGGGAAACAGAGCAAGACTCCATCTCAAAAGAAGAAGAAGAAGAAGAAGAGTCTTGCAGAGAGATAAAAGTATTTTGGGTAATTGAGGTGATTTTAAGCACATATGCAAAATAACTTTCACATTTCCAAAGACCATCAAAGGTAAGTGACAAGACATTTAACAGTAGTTGCTATTGCTATATGCAAAAGAAATATTTGTTCTGTCCATCAAAGTGCTGCCACCACACCATATTATCTAATTTTGGTTACTGTTTCTGGTTATTTTGTTTTATTTGGGAGGAAGATAGAGGACAAGAATAAAAAAATATGAGTCCTGGGAGAGAATACAACCAAGCAGCTATATCCAAACTGATCAGTCCTCTGGAAAGAAAAAGAAAGGATAGATAGCTGTCCTGCAAACCAGCTTGAGGGCTCATTAAGGAAGTAAAAGAGTAACAGATGACTCTTCCTTCTGGTACAACTCACATAAAGAGATAATATTTAACATCTAGAAACTGTTGGAGGGCTGAAGGTGGAGAAGCAATCCCAAGCTGAATACGGAAACAGCTATGTTTTCATAGAATAGCAAACAATGTATAAACAAGATAAGCACCATACAGGACTACACTGAAAATGCAAAAGTATCCTCTACAGTTAAAGTGCTTTACCCAACAGATTGTCAGCTCCTTGAGAACAGAGACTGTGTCTCAGCAGCCTGAGAGTTTGCCACCATGTCTAGCACATAGCAGGTACTCGGTAAACGGCAGGGAGGTAAGAAGCAAAGAGCCCTACAAGTTGTGTGGGTAGCTGTCAGCACAACATAACTATCCAAAGCCACAAAGCCAAACAAGTTTAAGGGTTCTTACCCCCACTTCCTTACCTAAGTATACAGATGCTGGACACAATCTGATCATTTCTCCCACTAGTTTAGTATTGCCATTTTAAATATAAATTGTCTTCTGCCGCAATCACATCCTCCCAAAGTCCCGAGGTGTATAGGAGTAGTTTGCCTTTTCATTGCATTCCCCTGGATGGCTCTTTCTGATTGTTGCAGTTGGGGTTAGCTTTTACCAATGTTAGAAATGTGCTTTGGCCATTGGTGTATGTAATGCGTAGTGTCCTTCTACTCTATTCTAGGACCTATGTAGGATTTGCTCCGACAGTCATGGAATCATAGCATTTCAGAGCTGGGATGGATCTTCAATATAATCTCATCAAACTGCTTCATTTACTAGTAAGAAAACAGAGGCTCAGAGAGAGGCTGGCCGAAGGTCACACTGCTTGTTAGTGACAGGATAGCATTAGAATGTAGCTTTCCTGACTTCCTGATAACTGCTCTTTCTACCATGCTCTTTGGATTTCACTCCTCAACAGTAGACACATAATGACAATATTTCACATTTTCATAGTGCTTTATAGGTTTTAAATCATTGTCACCCAAATTGCTTCGTCCTGCTAATGAATAATAATAATTATTAAAACTTGCACTTATTGAATACTTATGACAAACCAGTCATAAGTAACCAAATCAGTGCTTTTTGCATGATTTCATTAGTCCTCACAATACTCCTATGACAAGGACACTATTATTTTTGCTCTTTTATAGATCGGGAATGTAGGCTTAACGACGTTAAGTAATTTGCCCAAGGCCTCACAGCTAGGAAGCCGAGGAGCTTAGAACCATCCCGACTGCCGGCTGCCAGAGCCCCTGCCGCAGCATCCGGCGGCCTGCTGTGCTTTCCCTCACAAACACCCCTGGGAGCAGACAAAGGAGGTATTATACAATACATTCTAAAGCGAGGCTTTGCTTGCAGTTGGAAGCTTAATTTTATAGGAATTTTACAGTCGTTCGAGCCTAGAAAATAGATTAATTCCCTGAAGGAAAGAATATAGAGAAAGCAGCCTCCAGGGATGCCTGCAGTGAAGGGACAAGAGCAGGAAGAGAAGCCAACACATAATTAGGGGTTATTGCCTTATTCCATATAGCTAGAAGCTTGAAATGCATTGATTTCATTTCAATTTAAAGTATACTGTGTAAGATTAAAACTGTGATTTTGTAAAGTAGCTTTGACACACACACACACACTATGATTTTAGTGAAACAATGTGCTGAGTGGGTTGCCTGGTTACCAGTTGTCACTCAAGCAGGTACCAGCAGGCATTTGGTCTACATTCCTGGCACTCAGATAGACCAATTTGGAAGCAATGGGGACCTGCCATTCCCCAACAGCTGCTGTGGCCCCCAAAACTAACCAGCAGTATTTGATGCAGGGCACTATTTTCCACCTTGAGCCATCACCACGGAACCAGTACACAAACTCCCAAGCATTCTGGCAACCTTATGAAGCCTTTCCAGCTCCCTCCTCCCCCAGAGAGAACAAATTCTTTCCTTCCATATGTCACCCAAAGAACTTTGTACAAACTTGTATTAGCTCACTGGTCTCATTGTTCAGGTGGTATTTGTCTATTTATCTGTCTCCCCCCAGGTAAGCTGTGAGCATCATGGATGATTCCGATGATAGTACAGTGAAGTGAAAAAAATTGGGGCTTTGGAATCAGATGTTACCTATGTTCAATTCCTGGCTTAGCTACTTACTCATTGTCACCTTGGGAAAGTTATTTAACTTCTCCAAGCCCCTGTTGCTTCATCTGTAAAACAGGCATAATAATACCCACCTCAGGTGGTGGTTGTGAGAATTAAACAAGGTAAGCAAATACATGGCAGCTCTCAATAAATAGCAGCTCTTATGAAGACACAGTCCCTGGTCTTGAGCCTCTCACCGTCTAGTGGAGCGAGGCACACATATGTAGGCCTCTAAATGCCTGTGATATGTTGTTCTGTGATTTAGAGCTGCAAAGGGGGTATGGAACAGAGAGGAAGGGGAGCCTACCCCAGCCAGAGAGCATCATTTCGGGAAAGCCTCACAGAAAAAGGATGCAAAAGAATTAGCCTGTCAGGTCACAGCTAAGTGTGTCCCAGGCAACGGAGTGCATGAGAGAGCACACAGCATGTTCAAGGAATTGCCAAGCGATCAGTTGCAGTTGGAGTTATGGTTTGAGCTGGAGAATGGTGAGGGACGAGGCTGGTGTAGAAAGAGCTTAGGTTTTGGAGTCAAACAGTCAGGAAATCCAGCTTCATCACTTCCCAGACGTATATCCTCAACCAAGTGATTTCTTTCTGAGCCTCAGTTTTCCCGTTTGTAAAATGATTGTGATTACATGAACTAATGTATATAAAGTGCCTGCCATAGAATATATGTTGTTTGAATGAGAGTGAGTATTCTTTAATTCTGTTTATCTAGGATGAGCTTGGTGGTTGGTCCATAGTATATACTCAATCTTTATTGAATCAATAGGAGAATGAATGGGTGAATTCATTCACTCAACATATATTTATTAGACAACATCCATGTGCTAGACCCTGTTCTAGGCACTGGGGATACAGCAGCTAACAGACAAAAATCTCTGCCCTAGTGGGACTTACATTTCATGAATTGAGATGGAAAAGGAGCCACAGGTGTTGTGATGGGACAGTGTACTTCATAGCCCCAGTGGCTCCATGGTTCTCCACGAAAAGCTAATAAACTGACAAAGCAAAGTTCCCCAGAGGTCTGGATGTTGGTCTCACTTGGTAATAACAATGAGGAGGCTCTTGTCCTCTCCCTTAATCGCTTCTCACTCACCAATCCCCAGCTTCCTGTTGTGATCCAGGGGGACTGGCCAGGTGTGTTGTTTGGCAGGAAGAAATGTCAAGGAGGGCTCGAGTCACTCTTGGGCTCAATGTCTAAAGAGTGGCAAGAGGAAATAGGAAAGCAGTGCACACAAAAAGGCTACAGAGAGGGAGATTTGCCTAACTCAGAGGCCAGTTGATAAGTGAGCTCAAATGCCTTGCGATGATGCAGGAGGTTTTATTTTAATAGCAGGATAATCACACTTCACATGTGCATATCTCTTTACAGAAAGGATTCACCAAGGGGATCTCATTTTAATCCTCAGAAGGACTCTATGAAGCAGGAGTTAAACCTGTTTCATCCCTTCTCTCTCCTTTAAGTTAACTCCTCCCTCTTTGCTGTGGCATGTACCCATGGCCAAGTTTCAGTCACAGACAAAAACGATGAAAGTCCCCTCATTCCTTCTCCCCCTCTAGCCAACACCCTCTTCATCTCCTCCTCACAGCCAAGGCCACCAGACGCCCTGCTCCTCCCTCCCAGCACTCATGCTGCTGTGATCCGCCCCCAGATGCCACAGAAATTGTTCTTGCTAAAGTCACCAGTGACTTCCCGCTTGCCCAGTTCTAGGGATGCTTGTCGGTCCCTACCGTAGTTGGCTTCTTGTAGCATTTGGAGCCGTTTTCTTTTTTTCTCCTACTTCTCAGACTGCTCCTCCTCAATCTCTTCTTCAGGTTCTTCTTCTCTGCCACCCCATACTGTGGTCACCTAGGGTGTCCTTTCCACCACCTGTGTATGTGTGCATGTGTGTATCTACCTGTCTGTCTCTCACTCTGAGTGAACTCTTGTTTTCTTAAAAATCCTGCTCAGGCTTCTGACTTGTGAAACACCCTACAACCATATTCTGACCACCTCTCACCTTCTCACTCTTCTTCCTCTTTTCAAACACATGCACAATCCCCTTCCTCTCGTGTTTGTGGTGACTAGTTGTAGCTTAAGCAGCACTCATATCACATTGTGTTGTGACTGTTTATGTGTCTGTCTTTCCAGGGAGATGATGAAAAACTTCAGAGTAGAGACAATGACGTCTCTATTTTTGCATTCTCAGTGCCTGGCGCAGTACCTGGCACATGGTAGACACTAAGATTTAAGGGTGTTTGGCAAATTCCCAAGAGTCAAACACAGCCGGGTGTGGTGGCACACTCCTGTAGTCATAGGTACTCGGGAGGCTGGGGTAGGAGAATCACTGAAGTCCAGGAGTTCGAATCTAGCTAGGCAACATAGGGAGACCCTTTCTCTAAAAAACAAAAATTTAAAAGAGGAAAAAAAAAAAGCAAGAGTCAAACAGCTAGCAAGTGATAAAGGCAGGGCCTAAACCCTAGTCTTCTGACTTTAAAGGATGTAGTCTCTCTTCCTCAGCACAGAAAAGAGCAATAGTGCAAGTATTTCATTGTAAGTGCCTCAAATCCAGTGAATTCTATAAATCGAGGGGCAAGAAGGCAGGAAGGATTTCCTTTTCCCCACAAACATTGCCCCCACTACCAGGTGTAGAAGGATTGTTTGGATATTTGTAGCCTTCCTTTTGCACACCCCAGGATAAGAGAAGAAAAGAAAAAAAAAAGACCCACCTCCCGTCCCTTCCTCCCAGTGGACAGTCATCACCACCACTTCCTTCTGAGCCAGGAGGCAGGAAGCCTATCCCAGCTCCTGAAACTCCCAATTTGCCTCAGGTTTCCTCACAGATCTGGAGGTAGCGAGTGATTTAATAAGATGCTTTGTAGCTTGGCCAGCCCTGAGTATGATCTCTGCCATCCTGAGGTAATACTCCTGGAGACATCTTCGTAAAGTGGTCAAAGATACACCTGGAAGGAAGGAAACTTCACCTTCACAGGAATAAACAAGCTTTCTAGGGAGAGGCCCTGAAATCAGACAATGCGTGCATTCGCCAATTACAAGCTCAAGTTCCACCCAAATACACGCAATCAAAGGCTTTACCAAGGCCATCATTATGTCTACAGGGCCCTCCTGCTGTTTGGGCAACATTTTAGTGCTGTAGTGAAGCAAGATAAATGTCGTCAAAGCAATGAGGTAAAGAGAGACCATTCGGCAGTGCCTTGTTTTTGACCTGGTGACTCACTTCACCTTGTCATTTATAATGCTGCCGTCTGGGAGGGGGAGAAGGAGATGAAGAAGAAAAGAGTGGGCTGTGTTGTGCATGCAATTTGTTTCACCATTTCAGACGGCTTTTTAATGAACTTTCTCATTAAGGCCTCTGTGAGTCTAGGCTTAAAGTTTTCCAGACAAGCAAATAAGCAGGACTGAAATGAGATGGCATCGGCCCAGCATCCCGTAGTTTGTTTTGAAGATATAATAAAGGGGAAGGGGGTCTTAAAAGAGAACATTATTTGTGAGAAGAGAGATTTGATAACTCTTTCATCCAAGAAAATTTGAAAATTAATGATATAGTTTTAGCTAACACCTATGAAAATACTAACATTCATCAATGATGAGAATATTAGAGTCTGTCTGTGTAGCATTTCTCTATTCAGCTGGTTCCCATGGAGAGAGGTAACTGTCCAGTGCTATCCTAGCCCTGGGTTCATATTTCTGGTAGGGGACTCATCACATTGCATCCCAGATAATGTCCCCTCTAGGCTCTGACTCCTGATAGGCACTCAGCCTAACCTCGTCCTCCTCATATTTCCAGCACCCTACACCGTGTCCAGACACGTAGTAGACACTCAACAAATGTGGTTTTACCACTTAACTGAATTCATTAGGTGCAATTAATACCCAAGAAAGTATATAAAAGAATTACACTTGAGTAGTAGACCACACATCAGAGTAATTTATCACCTTGCAAGGTTCAACAAACATTTTCATGTGCTAACAGCCCCTAATTAAAGCAGCTTGGCCTTTAGTTAAAATCATCAAGAGGGAGGAAGAAAAGTACTGGTGGGGATCCAGAGATGCAATTTCTTTGTTATTGATGAACATCATCTATTGGGTTTCTGAGCATGAATTGGCCCTTTTGATGATAAGGAAAAGGATGTGGTTGTTGCTTTATTTATCTTACCAGGGAGTTTATTAACAGAAGTACAGACACACAAAAGTGAATTCTAGCTGTTGCCAATGCTCGAACCAGTTGTTGAGCAATTCTTCCCGCTGCTTGTATGGTACAAAGATTATGCCTTACTTGCTATGATTCCAGGGATTTCCAGAGATGACATACTCGAACAGTCAACATAGTGTTGACCATGGAGTGTATGCTTAATGGAAACCAGGCACCTCCTAACACCCCTTGCCAGGAAGGGAACTAAATGGGGAGAGGGGCTGCCCTTCAGTCATGCTCCATTGGATCAGAGATACACATCAAGACAGGGTGACACAGTGCTCCCTAAAATGTGCTCAATGGTCCAGCCCTTTTCGCTGCAGAATATTCTTGTGTGTCCCGGACTGTACTTCACACTAGAGGTCTAGGCCATCTCTGTCTGTCTCTTTCTCACTCAAATCCACTCTTGAGTAGTCAGCAAGGAGTCAGTGATCCACCCCTAGGAGCAGAACGAGCTTGGGTATTCCCAGATTACGTATCTGGAAAATGTTTTTTCTGCTGAGCATCACCTAGTCAGTATTTCGCACAGTGGGTCTGAGGACTGTGTGCATCCGCTCCCCGAAAATGCTGAATAAAGGATGGGTCTCCCCGCAGGCCTGGCATCCCAAAGGCGGAGCACCGGCATCTGTAGTTTTATCAGGCTCCCCATGGCTCTGCTTCCTGTTCAAGTTCGGGAGTCTCGGGCCCTGACTTCTGACCTGGTGGTGCATTGGATCACTAGGGGGCGCCCTGGAACAACGTTTTCCTGGCTGCGGGCTTCCTGCTCCTGCCAGCAACCAACCAACCCACCAGGGCTGTGGCGCCCACGTAGTTCTGGGCTACAGCTTCCAAGCCCGTCCTAGAACCACAGTTTCCTTTAAGAAACTTAGTCCAGTTGCCACATCACCAAATATATCCAGTATGGGTTTCCACAATGGCACTATAATGAATTCGATTCTAAAGAAAGATTATACTTTAAGTCATCCTATGTTTATTCATGAAACACAAATTTTGTACTACAAAATCATTACACACCAAAAGAATTGATTAAAAAATTCTTCCTACTCTCAAGAAAAATGTGGAAAATATAAGACAAAACTATAAAAATCATTATAATTGAGTATAATTAATAGTAATTTTCAAATTAATAGTAAAAAATAAAACAGACTACTAAATCTCATACAGGCAGCTGCCAGTAAATGCGTAAACGAGGAGTGGCTTTTAAGCTGACTGGGGTGACCGCAGACGAGGACCCCGGAGCAGGCTTCGCGTCGTGAAACAGGCGGAATGGGAGAGGCCTTGGGAGAAAGAGAAGGGAGAAGAGGAGGTCAGGGCAGCCCAGCAACAGCACACGCCTTTCTAATCCAGAGCCCTTCCTGTGTCTCAGTAGGAACTTACTAAAATAAGTATGGCAAGTGCAGATCTAGGAGTACCGCTGGGCCTTCAATTGTCGTATTGGCGCAGTGTCCCTTTATTCAACAAATGCTTGCAGAGCAGCCGTAGTGCGAGCCAGGCACTGACCAAGCACCAGGAACACAAGGGTGGACGACAAACACATGGCGCTGCCCTTGGGTATTCACAGCCCAGCAGGAGAGACAAACAGCCAAACACAGCACAGTGGCCCTTGAACAGCACAGGTCTGAGCCATGCAGGTCCACTTATCCACGGATATTCTTCCACTAAACGTGGATCCAAAATACAGCATTTGTGAGATTCAAAACCCACATTTACAGAAGGCTGACTTTTCATATATGCAGGTTCCACAGGGCCAAGTGCAGAACTTGAGTAAGCCCAGATTTGGTTATACGTAGTGGTCCTGGAACCGATACCCCTAGTATACGCAGGGACAATTACAAAGCAGCGTGTTAAGTGACAGGTTAAGCAGGAGGTCTGTGGGAGCTCATAGGCGAGAAACCTAACCCAGAGCCAGAGTGATGAAGCAAGGCTTCCCTGGTTCAGATGTGCCCAGTGTATTAATAAAAATGTCCAATGGAAGCACATAACAGAGGAGTTAGGAGCAGAGAGAGAACAAGCATGTCTGAACTAGGGAAGAGAGGAAGCAGAGCATATTTAAGGAACCAAAAGAAATGAAGTGTAAGGCTGGTGGCAGGCACCCCTCCCTTCCCTAATGAAAAAAGAGGCAGCTCCTCCTGTCCCTCAATACCCGCCCCAAAGCTGAAACAAAGAAATTCCTCACTCCTCGCACTGCACTGACATCTCCTGGCCGAAGAAACTCCCATCCCCCAGCCCTAAAAACCTGTATAAACCCACTCAGACTTCTGGGCGGCGCAGCTTCTCTGGGTCCCGTGGGTCCCGTGAGGCTCGCCCGGAACCCTCTCTCAGGGACTCGTTACCCCCACCCGGGAGCGCCCCAATAAAGCCTCTTTACTTATCCCTTTCAACTCTGCTCGTCTTTCTTTCTCTGGTGCCGGCTACTTCAAATAAACCTTACATGAAGTAGGTAGGGCTTACCCAGTAGGGGTGAGGGTATGCTAAACAGTGTGGGGGCCACAAGATAGGTAGGGCCAAGCTTATGAGGAGCCTTGTAAATCGTGATGGGAATATCTGGATGTAATCGTCTGAGCACCGAGGAGCCATTGAAGGGTTAAGAGCAGGGAAGATGGTGGTGCTGTGATCAGATCCACGTTTTAGAAGGCCCTGTCTATGGCAGGGTCAGCGCTACCTTGGAGTATTAATAAACAAAGCAAAGCCATAGGGATCAGTCTCTTCCTTTAATTGGACCTTTCCTGTTTCCTTCCTCCATCCCCATTCACCAGTTTCCCTTGAAACTTTTCCAAACAGAGGTCTCTTTTTAAGGTCATCTTCACATGCCAGATAGCAGGGCAGGAATAGTCTAAAAATGTGACTGTCATAAGCTGGACTGCCCTTGTTGGCATGTCCTATGGTCCTTGAAAAAGGCCATTTCTAGCAAAGTGCAGAGAGAGGTAGAGCTACACTGGAGTGAGAGGAAAAGGGGTCCAAACCCCATTTTCTAGGTTGGACACCCTTAGCGCTTACTAGTGTTTAAAGGCAATGCAGAGAGGAAACCACAAACAAATGTATGGATGGGTGCACAATATTCATGTGGAATAGATGCAGCGCGGCTTTATCTGCCTAGGTACACTACTGTTTTATGACTATTATTACTGACGTGTGACTTCTCTTGGCCCACACACCAAAATGTAAAACACCGCCGATCAGGCCTCCAGTCCTCATCTAGTGGTAGTCGAGAAGCAGGTGATGACAGCAAAGTTTAATGACCAGAGGAAGCATACAATACTAATGCAGCAGTGTAAACCTCATGATTTAAAGCCTAGTTCCGTGCTTGCTGCTTGCTAGAGAATAGAAAAGCACTTTTTCCTTTTTAACCGCTAACTCCACCCTCAGGCCTATCCCAGAGCAGCCTGCACTGTATCCTCATTTCCTAAAATGGAAGCCTTCCGTGTGGAGAACAGGCCTTCGAGTAACATAGGTTCCGCGGTCTGGCCTCGGTGACAGGGAGGCCTCACGCCCAGTTTCCTTCCTTTAGAGTAAGGAAGAGTCTGTACGTAGGGGCTGGAGCCTCTAAGCACAAAAATAGAATATTTGAGCGTTTGGATTTTCCTTTCCTGACAGTGAACTTACTCAGGAAGAGGCACTTAAACAAGATTTTTTTCCCTCTGTGTTTTTCAAAAAAACACATTTAATAGGGGGAGCAAAACTGTTGACAGATTTCAGCCCTATCCTTTTTGGTCTCCAAACAGGATCAGGTGAGGCAGTCTTTTTCTTCCTTACTTACCCTTTTGTGCCTGCAATCACCCTCTTCCTCTCCACCTGGCAGGCTTCTAGCCACCTTGGCACAGGCCCCCATCAAGTCCTAAAAGCACCACCATCTCTTTGATTGTTGGGCTCATAGCTGAGACTTCCCACACAGTGAAATGAAGAGACATATGATTCAAGCATCCTCGTTCCAGAAATATTATTAGTCTCAGGAAAAAATAGGGGAGTGCTCAATGTCTGTCACCTGAAATAAACTCCCTGTTCCTCCCCTACTGCTTCCCAGATATTCACTTCTAAAGATTACTCACAGCTTATTTTGCCATCCCCAAGGTTCCTAACCCCAGCTAGCGACTGAGGAAGAGGGAGGAGGAAAGAGGCCGTCTGAAGTTGGCCACCTCAGGGTATGTGAAGCGCATGCTTGTCACGTGGAGGAAAAATGTGCCGGGCTAACCTCTGAGACTCCCTAGAGAATCCAGAGTTTGTGTCTCTTTGCAGCGCTCAGAACAGGCTGTATGTTCTCCTCTGCCTGTTGTGTGCCTGGCGCTTCCCCAGTGAGATATCTCCTGCAAAAGCTTTTCCTGTGTGGGGTGGGGAGCTTTTGTTCTCTGGCTAATTAAGAACATTGTCCTGGGGGTGGGGGGAGGGGACAGGGAGGGCAGAGGGCTTTCAGAGACTGTTTCTACCAGGGGTAAGTGTCACAGATCACTGTTGTGATGTTCTTTGTCTGTCCTGCTGGGCTAATCATTTTAGGGGGAGATTGTGATAAAGCCCAGCAAAATAAAAATAGACATGTGAAGTGAAATCTCTCTCTTTTTCACATTTGCTCTGCAATGAATTGAGTTTCTATTACTAACTCATTTCAGAGAAGGACCCTCCAACAGTTTGGCTTTTGACTCCTACTGACCTGGTAGGGGTTGAAGGTCACAGAACTAATGCCTTTTCTGTGTCACTGTGTTTCCTACCAAATAATATGCAGGTATGCTACTACAGTGAAATTTCTAGCATCTATTTTGATTTGGCTGTTGGTTGTCAGTGTAGAAGTAGTTTAATAATTCTTAGTTCTTGGTTTGAAAAACAGGAGTAGCATATTTTATGGGATTTTTAAGATACAGCACCACAAAGGTCTTAAAATATCATATGAGCTGTGATTGTGCCCATAGTAGCAAATCCAATTAGGAGAAACTTTGTGGAGGCAGCATTCTGCAAGGTGTGTCCCTTACCTGGTTTGCCCTCTCTGGATTTAAGAATCTCCGTTCATCGAATGCTACCAAGATTTATTGAGCACTTACTATATGCTAGGTGGTGTTCTGGATGCTTGGACTATGTTAGTGAATAAAACAAACACAGATTCTTGCCTTTATGAAGCTTATACTCTAGATGGGGAAGATAAACAAAGCATAGTGAATAGATTATATGATACATTAAAATGTGGTAAGTGCTGTGGGAGGAAAAAGAAAAAGAAGATCGAAATAAGGGCAATCGGGAGAGTTGTGGTGAAGGAGGCAGGCTGCAATTTCATCAGGGTGGTCAGAAAAACCACAAGGTGATCATTGAGGTGACAGTTGACTCAAGACTTGATGGATGTGTTGGAGTTAGCTATGTTGTCACTGATGGAGAAGAACTTTTCCAAAAGAGAGAGGAGCCAGCGCAAAGAGCCAGGGCTGAGGATGTACCTGGAACAACATGCCGGCAGCTGCGGCTGCGGCTGTGGCTGTAGAGCATGGGGCAGAGAGGGGACAGACTCCAGCCCAGCAGAGCCCTGTGCACCACTGTCAGGACTTTGCCTTTGACTCCAAGCACAACAGGGAGCCATGGAGGTGTTTGAGCAAAGGAACAAAGTGATCTGATTTCAGTTTTCACAGATTCTCTCTGATGCTTTGTAGAAAATAGGTTGT
Source organism: Eulemur rufifrons (assembly GCF_041146395.1). Taxonomy (NCBI): domain Eukaryota; kingdom Metazoa; phylum Chordata; class Mammalia; order Primates; family Lemuridae; genus Eulemur; species Eulemur rufifrons. The sequence continues at coordinate 89,029,941 of NC_090990.1, forward strand.
GGTAGCATATCAGCAAAAGTAAAGAATCCTGGGTATGTGAACATTTATATATATGTATATATATATATATATATATATATATATATAGGATGTACTTTGAAAGCAGAGCCAACAGAATTTGTTGACAGATTAGATGTGGAGTGTGAGAATAAGAGTTAAATCAAGGACAACTCCAAGGCTTTTGGCCTGAGCAACTGAAAGGAGGGAAAAGAGAAAAGGAAAGCTACCCCAGGATCACGTAGGGTCCATTTGATCCTAGTAACTTAGCTGTGGTTCTTCTCCAGGTGTGGCTACCAGAATCACAGGGGACATATTTGCCAATTATACTTGCTCAAGAACCCCAGAGATTCTGCTTTAGTAGATCCGGAGTGGGGTCCAGAAATATATATTCAATGTACATGTTGGGCGGAGAACCACCAAATTGTAAAATAATAATTGGTGGGGTTTTGTGTTTAAAATTCTGGACTTTACAATGAAACAAGTGAAAGACTTTATAAATAATTCTCCCACTCTCTGGAATGAATTATATACTATAGGTCCTCCTTTCAAAATATATTCCAAACAAACTATATATAGCTTACTAAACAGTTAAAGCTGAAGCATACAAAATAGTAAATAACAGAATGAAGCTAATTGCTCTCATATTAAATTGGTAACACTTGTAGCCAGTTACAGGCCAGTTCTGCCCTGAGTATGTTGCGGTTCCTTCAATGCTAACCTAGTGTGGGCTCTCTGAATATCAAGCCAATCACTATCCCTCCAGCAGCTAGCAGAGGAGAAGAGATGGAAAGGCAAACATTCAGTATAAAATAAACAGTTAGACAAGAAGAGAATCTGCAGAGAGATTTGGGGAGATGGTTAAAGAGGGGCACGGCAGTGTCTCCAGCCCAGGCTCTACTTATAAACATTAATCTGATGGTGAAGGTTGCTGATCCCAGTTTCCAAATTTAAAAACTAAGACTCAAGGAGGCCAACCAAGTTCTATTTCTTACATTCAACTAGCTGTGCAATGATAGGACTGAGCTTTAAAGCAACAAATCAAAGAACAGCTTTTCTGGTTCCCAGGGCTGTCAGCACTTCCTTGTCAGAATTGGTTCCACCAAGGGCTGGAATCCGTCATGAAAGGAAAGGTTGCATAATGAAGCAGCATTCGGTGGGGACTTTGTATTCAGCCTGACTCTCAACCAGATCAGTCTTTTATCCTGGATCATTTTCTCAAACTATTTATGTCTGTGTGGTGGTGGTAGGAACATTGATGACAAAATGGCACCTTCTTACTCAATTTTGCTGCTCCCTGTGTGTCTGACTCACACCTGCTGACGGGGGTAAGCCTCTCAGCTTCTTCCTTCCCTGGGGAGCTGGAGGTGGATTTTAACTTGCCCTTGCCCTCCCCATCATCATCATGAAGACTGTCAGCTTGGTTCTGATTTTAAAACAAAAAAAAAAAAAGAGAAAGAAACAAAGCAACTCCACAAACCTTTATTACTCAGCAGGCAGAGCAAGAGCAGCTCAATTTCCCAGTCTCACATGGAGACGCGATGCTGGCTGCTGAAAGGCCACCTCTGACTTGTCAAACAGCAGCTCAATTGGCCACTGAAGCTCTTATGCAAGGAGCAACAAGGGGCTCCCCTTTCTTCCTGTGTTCAACCTGTACACTGAAAATATTCCTTGCATGAGATGGAACGTCTATTTGAGGACATTTATTTGGGAGACATTTAGACTATGGGTCTTTTTTTAATCAAGCATTCATTTGACCTAAAAAATAATGCTCATGTCCAATAAGAATTAATATAATGTGCCATTCCATTGCCATTAGGTTGTGATCATGAGTTGCTACTTTGTTTGCCCATGACTGGCAATAGGGTGGTACTCATTTATTTTTCATTTTCACTTTCTCTCTGCCCCAGACTCTCTGAAGCACAGGCCTTTGCAAGACATCTATGCTATAGTGTCACTATTACAAAGAGCAAAGTCTCTAGTTATGTGTGGATTAAACCCCTGACTTTATTTCCTTAGCACGTTGCCAAGACAGAGACCATTTGGCATAGAAGTGCTGCCTGTGGAATCTATTTGTATTTAGCCAATCTTGGGAAATAACTTTTTTTGGAGGCAGATTTTGGGTCATTTTCTGACTGTGTTGGAATATTTGACCTTTACTTGGATACTCACTAAATGGCTAGTAATTGTACTTTTTTCTCCTCTCCTAGGGTTGCTTTGGGATACTGGAAAAGAGTGCACAATGAAGAGCAAATTGCTCTGATTAATATTGTACTTATAGTTGTCTATCAAGGTCATTTCCCTAGATTTCAGCCTTTCTTTATGAAGACAGAGAGACTGCCACAGTGTCTGTCCATGCCTACAAAAGGCAGGAGGCAAATGAGGAAGACAAGCAGCCCTGAGGGTGCAATGCACATTTATTTATTTACATATATATATTTGGCCGGTTGGTGCTATAAATATGTCTGTTCCAGCTTTTCCTCCTACTCTGAAACTTCTCTAAAGTTATCTCAGTTCCCTCTTAGACCGTGTCCTTGGAAACAAATCCACCTTGGTTAAACAATTTTATCCTGCTTCTTTCTCTCCCCTGACCAAACAAACTAAGCATCTGAAGGCACTACTTCCATTATTAAAATGTGACCTTTAAATCACACAGGTGTATGAAGCTTGAACTAAGGCCTGGCTTTTGTACTCTGGAAAGGGAAGGTACTGGCAGAATCCAGCCCTCTCCTGGAGCAGGATGAGTGAGATTACAGGTGTCTGTGACACTGGAGAGTGGAGGACCCAGTAGTCTTAAATTACAGGAAAACAAGTTAAAACAGTAGCCTTAATGTTTACTTGCTTTTAAGAGTCACGTTTACATAAAGAAGACATTACCTCAGACTCAGTCATGATGCTTTCAGGAACCTTGAGGTGTCCTGTTTGATTTAGACCTCCTTCCTCAAGGGAATATTATTCCCTGAGTGCTTGGGTAGAAATAGAATGACCTCATTTTCAAAAAGCTCCAAGTGACTAGCAACCAAGTTGGTGTAATTTTTATACAAGATGCTTAGTGTAATGTACTTAATATTCACTTTTGGGTTAATTATTAAGAATTTTGGTGTCATATTTAAACACAAACATTCATTTATTCATTTTATAAATATTGAGTAGCTATATAGAGACAAATGATACAGTACCTGCTTTTAAAAGTAGAAGCAGCCAAGACTCATCGAGCACTTGCTGTGTTCCAGGCAACATTCTAAATCCTTTACTTAGCTTTTCGCATTTAATCCTCACAACAAGCCCATAAGTCAGGTCCTGTTATGAGCTCCATTTCGCAGATGAAAAAACTGAGGCACAAGTTAGCAAGTCGTTAAGGACACAGAACTAGGACATTGCAGAGCCTGGATGTGAGCCCAGGGCTTCAATTCTTAACCAATTGTACCGTAAGTCCTCACTTAGCATCATTGCTAGCTTCTTGGAAATGAAGACTTTAAGTGAAAAGATGTATAACAAAACCAATTTTACCATAATCTACTTAGTAGAAACAAGAGTTAAGTTCCTACGTGATATTTCTGGTCACAAAAGCATCACCAAACTTCTAAAAAAAAAAGACCCAAACACTTCTTAATATTAAACATTGAAATAAATATGAGCTGTGCATACATGTAAGAAAAATTAATAAAAACAAGTAAGATAATTATTTACCTGCTTATTCAGGGTCACAGGTGGCTGGAGCCTGTCCTGGCAGCTCAGGGTGCCAGGCAGGAGCCCGCCCTGGCCAGGCCACCATCCCATCGCAGGCCACCCTCACACACACCCACACTCACTCAGACTGGGACCATCTAGACACGCCAGTTCACCTACCGTGTGCATGTTAGGGATGCGGGAGGAAACCGAAGTACCCAGAGAAAACCCATGCAGACAGGGGCCCTGGCCAAGGAATTGATTTTCTTTCTCATCATCATTATAACAAAATGGTGTTGAATGAAACAGCGTTGTTTAAAGATCTGCTGTACTCGATTGCCATTGCCACGGTTCCACATGCCTTGGGTCTAAAGAGAATAGACAAATATACTGTGATAGAGGAAGCGTAGAAAATCTGGGAGGATTTAAGAATTATGTTGACACAAGCTACCTACCACCATGACATACATTGTTAGCCAAATTCCCTACTTTGTATGAGACTTAAGAGCATGTCCAGGAAAATATTTTAACTTCATCCACAATAGGTAGAAACATATGCAATGTATTGATTGGTGGGGGAGAGAGGGTATCTCAGAGGAAGAGTTAGCTAGGCTTAGTCTTATTGAGACTAAAGACAGCTTTTTAGCAGAGAATTCAGAGTCAGTTCACCAAGCGTGGACAGGAGACTTGGGGGCAGGGAAAGGGATCAAGGGAGAGCTTGCTGAGAGACGGCCACATATGATGCCATGCCAAGAATTTAGGGCTTTATCCTGAAGGATTTGCACTTTAGAAAGCTCACTCTGGCTGCAGGATAGAGAATGGTGAGAGAAGGACAAGATTGGAGACAAGACCAGTAAAGTAACCCTGCTTAGAGGGGACGGGGACTTGGCCTGGGCAGTGGTAGCAGACATAGAAATAGTGGATGGATTCTAGCGATATTTAAGAGGTATAATTATCAAACTTCATTAGAAATGGGAAGGAAAAGCAGGCACATTTGGAGCAGTTGATTTTGAAGAGCCTGTAGGATATCTAAGTGGAAATATCCAGGAGACAGGTTGATATATAGTTAAGCATAAAGCTCAGAAGGGAGATCTAAGCCAGAATTACAGATTTGGGAGTCACAGGCAGATAGATAGGAACTTAAGCCAAGGGAGAAGAGGAGCCACCCAGGGAAAGCACGTAGAGTGAGAAATGCACAGGCCCCAGTCCAGAACACCAAGGGGGAAAGATGGCCAGTGGAAAAGGAGCACAAAAACGCTCAGCCAGAGAGGTAGAGAGAGTATCCAGCCAGGCAACAAGAGCAGCTCACAAGAGAGTGAACAGTCATGTCAAACACTGAGAGGTGAAGAAGTAAATGCAGTGAGTAGTGTCCCTAGATTTTGCAATAAGAGGCTTTTTGGTGCCCTTTGTGACATCAGATTGAGGGAAGTGAGATGGGGTGGGATGAGGAGTGAATGGAAGTTTAGGGAAGTAGTGATGCCAAGTGTAGACGATTCCTGAAAACTGTGGCTGAGAAGGAGAAGAGAGAGAAAGGGCAGCGGCCATGGGAAGGCTTTTGTTTGTTTGTTTGTTTTGCATTTATTTGTTAAGAAGAGACCTGAGCATTTTAAATATTGATGAAAGGATATAGTAGGGGAGGGAAAGATGGAGAAGAGAGAGGGAGAAATCAGTAGGGCAAGATTCCTGAGAGAGTGGAAGGGGGTGGGATCCAAAGGACAGGCAGGGGCTCCAGGCGCAGAAAGGAGCTGCTCCCACTGTCTGGTGGGAGGCCAGGCTGTCGGAGGTGGTGGGAAGCTGAGGTGGCTCTCGCTGGCTGTCTGGTCCTCTCCCTATCAGTGGGTGTTGAGTCATTTGCTGAGGGCGAAGGGGACTGTGGCACGTGTGGGTGGGAGGAATCGTTGAAGATTGGTGAAGAATGGAGAAGGGTCAAGAGAGCTGCTTTGAAGAATGGATGGGAACATGTTGCAAATGTTCCAGCTGGGTCTGGAGTAAAGCTGGGGAGCCTCCCCCACTGTGAAATACACTTTTAGCCAAATTCCCTGTTTTGTATGAGACCCAGGAGCTTGCCTGGGAATGTGTTTTATCCCACTCCACAAATAAGTTTGAAACATGTTAGACATGTCAGCTACTTGTCTGGACATAGAATAAATAAACATTTCTTAGAATTAATATTCATTAATTATTCATTATAAATGTTGAGCTTGCCATGGATACGCAGACTCCACGTATCTCTTCTTTTCATTAGATTCTAATATCATGACATTGGTTTAACTGGTATAAGGAGGTGGAATTGCTTGGTAGTTAAAGCACAAGCTCTGGAGTTAGCCAGATCTGGGGTTCAATCCTGGCTGGGCTACCTACCAGCCATGTGATCTAGAGCAAGATAGCCCCTTGTCTGTAATATGGGAAGGATGTGAGCACTTATCTCATAGGTTGCTAAAGGAGATGACACATTTAGTGGGATAGTATTTTTGATTTATTAAATTTAAGTTATTAACTATTTCCATTACTGGAACTGTTCCTTATGGTCTATTCCTTGAAGTAGAGTGGGCTGGTGGAGGAAGTGGGGCAAGTAATAAAAAAGAAGAAAAAGAAATATTCTGAATTTGGGAACCCCTAAATCCATTAAGGAAATTATGCCAGGGAATACATCTGAAGCCAACAGCGAGAGAACAATCTCCTCTGAGGCAATTGATTGTCCCTGAAGAATAGAAAAGATTCCTTCCTTCCTGGAGAGAAGGGAAAGAAACTGAGAGAAAGGGGTGTGTGTGTGTGGTAGTCACTGGAGAGAAATGCAGAGTTAGAACCAAGCCCACAGCAATGAGGGCCAGCTCAGCAAAGGAGACACTTTATTAGTTATCTATTGCTCTGTAAAACTTAGCAGTCAAAGAAAACAAACGTTTATCATTTCTGAGTTTGGTGGGGGGGGGGGTGTCGGTAGCTGGGGAGGGGCTGAACTGGTTGGTTTTGGCTCAAGGCCTCTCAAGTGGCTGCAGTGAAGCCACTGGCTGGGCGGCGGTCATCTGCAGGCTTGATTGGAGTTGGAGGATCTGCTTCCAAGCTCACTTGCACGGCTGTCAACAGGAAGCCTGTTTCACAAGGACGTTCAAGACACGGTGGCTGACTTCCCTCAGAGTGAGTGATCTGAGAGAGAGAAGAGGAGAGGAGAGAGACCAAGTTGGAAGTGTCTCTTATTACTTAATCTTGGATGTGTCGTGCCATCACTTCTGCCACATTCTCCAGTCGCGTCGCATGGTCAATCCCCGTACGACGCGGAAGGGTCTGCATGGGAATGGGAGCGCTAGGAGATGGTGATCACTGCCCGGCACAAGTGGGAGTAGACCGTCTGGCTTCTCTGGGTTTTATTTGGCACCTGCAGCTCTGCCAGCTCCACTTCCCTTTGGCATTAGCTGGGACACACACCCCCGCCCCCCATTACACAGGGCCTTCCCGCAGGAGTGATGGCCACCGTGCTCTGAGCCTTTGCTTAGTCCTGCCTACCCCATGCGCCCTCCTTGCAGGGAGACCAAAAGGAGGCCAGGACTTATCCACGGGTGGATGTACGAAGGAAACTCCCTTCCTCTCTGGGACAGTACTTAAACATATTCCAACTACATGATAGCTAGCTTATACCAGGTGCTTATTTATCAGACAATGTGAAGTAGATATTATTATTGTCACCTTTCAGATGAGGAAATTAAGGCCCAGAGCGGTTAGGTAACTTGAGGAGGCTAACAACTGATAGGTGATGACACCAAGATTTGAACCCTCTCAACCGTGTTCTAAAGCCACAATCCCAACCTCTAATCTACATGTAGGTAGGGTACATGTATTTAGCACAGAGCCCAGCATTAGTAAGTGTTCAATAAATATTATTATTTCTTTTTCTCACTGAAGAAAAAGGTAACTTTCTAGATTCAAGAAACTAAAAGATGGGTACAGTGATTTTGAAAGGTAAACATTATGTTTTCATTAATCTTTTTGGTTACTTTCATTAATACCCTGATAAACTTTATAAAAAGTTATATTTACAAATAGCCATTTTGATCCATGTGCCCACCAATTGATCAGCGGTGGGTCTAGATGGACTGTAACTACTATTTGTTTTACTTTCTGTTTATAAAGGTTTAATAACCTGAAGTCACTCTTTCAAACATTAGCGCCTGTTTAAATCAGAAGCTGCCAGTTCTATTCCCTCAGCTGTACCTCACATCGCTGCCTTCCTTGAGGTAACTGAGAAGAGTGGGGCTGCTAGGTTTGAATTTGGCCTTCATATCAAATCTGAGCTGTGTGACCTTGGGCAAGTTACTCAACGTTGCTGAGCTGCTGTTTCCCTCTTGTGAAATGGGGTTGCGGGAGGATTAAATGAGATAAGATATGTAAAGTCCAGAGTTAAATGTTGTTTTCCCTTGCTCCAGTCATTGTGGACCCAAATAATTTTGACTATGCTAGTTTATGGCACCTGAAATTTATCAGATGATATTTAAATGCGTAAGAAAAATGCCCAGTTATATCTCTATTTATTTTGTATTTTGTTAACAGTCAAGTCTATCTCCCCCAGTATGTTCCTTAAGGGCAAAGGATAATCCTGATTCCTATGTATATTTCTGTTCCTTGTAGTGCCCAGCAAAGTGACTGGTACATGGCAATATTTAATACATATTTGCTGACCTAAATTAAAATCAGAGTACCTGGAAAGGGGTGAAACTAAAACAAAGTAGAAAATCTTTTTGGTGCAAGATGACATAAATGGGTTTGGGAATAGGGGAAATTCATATTTCCAGGAAACAAATCATGTGCACTGTATAGATTTTCACGTTACATATCATTCAGTATCCTTCATGAACATTCAAAAATTCAATTAAATAACATTTCAAATCTTTAAAGAGATAATGGTGACAGAAATAGAGATTCATCTTTTTAAAAATATTTATTTTATTTGATGAGCTTAAGTGATATGAACACCTAGTACTGGAGAAATTATACTGTTAATCATATTAATGATTTAATTGGCTTCCCAGAGTAAATGTTTCAGTTCTATTGTTGTTTAAAGAGAGAATTATTAGAGAAGAAAAGGACTTACTTTAAAAGAAGGCAATTTATATTCTTTACTGAAGTACTGGGGGAAATAAGGTAGGACACTTAGATCCTTGATACTATGAGTGGGACAATGAGCCTAAGTCATTTTACTTTCCTTGCTCTATTGTCTAGTCACACCTGAATGACAAAATGTGAACCCTGGATCAACCCAAAACCCAACATCTCATCCCTCCATGCCCATATCAGCCTGAGGTTGCTGCTTCCTTTTAGGGTGTGCAGTGCTGTGGCTCTTTTTAATCTCCCTGCTCAATGGTATTGTCCTCACTCAATGGTACATGTCTTGTCAAAGAAATGCCTGGTCATGCACAGCTCTTTTGAGCTCTTGAGAAGGGGGCAGGGATTTGTCTTACAGCAGAGCTCCTTAAGCCTCTTTCAGTGTTGTGCGGATGTGTTGAATGGCTTCTTCAAGGGGCTGAGTCAGGATGGGCTCAAGAACAGAGTCTGGCTTTATCAGAATCATCTTTCTCTTCCTTCACATTGTGTTGCTGACTCAGGTCCACTGTTCCAGTCTCTTCCCTCCCTTATGGTGATTTTTTTCCTTTCAAGGATTGCACTGTCTTCCTCTGCAGTCTGGCTTCTGTTGTGGGGATGGGGATGGGCGGGGCTCGGGGAGTGGGTGAAGAGATCTGTCAAGCACATTACTTGGTCATTTTTTTTCTGAGCAAAAGTTTATTGGTTTGTTTTTGGGCAGAGTCACAATATTCTCATATCAAAACAGCCACATCAACGCAGCCACATTGAGATGTTCCTGGCATCAAAATGACTGTGTCAAAGCTGTGTGTCAGCAAATTGACTATGACAAGCTATTTAGCTCTGTCAAAATGGCTAAATCCTGCACTGGCACAGGACTTGCCATCAAGGGAATGCTTTCTAGAATGTCATTACTGTTTCTAGTAAGATGAAAATGAAAAGTTGTGTTTCTTTCCATCAGGGCTTCCACTTTCATTGGGAGCTGGACTTATCCACAAGGAACCCACAAGGATAACAAAGAGGCACCACTCCTTATTCCTACTGATCAATGCCTTCTGGGCAAAAGAATGAGATACAAATTAACAAAGATAATTCTGCTTTTACCATGGAAATTGTGAAACTTCCATACTAATTTTATAATCATGCCTTTACACTTTGTTCTCATCACAAAGATCTTTTGGAATTATCTACTAAGAATCAGCCAACAAATTTATGCCAACATAGAGGCAGCTCGGAGCCACTTGTTCATTGCCTACCACTATATACTCAAACACAAGCCTGGAAAACCTGTAACACATGCTAATACCCTGATCAGCTGCCTCTTCAGACACCCAATTAGGATAATTAGTATGCAAAACCTTTCCTGAATGTTGAAGTCAGAAGCCCTTCTTGACCTGTATCTTCAGGCTAAGAAAGCTTATTGATTGGGATGATTCTTGGATTGGATATGCGACATATAGTGGATATGCCACTCTGTCTTTAACTTAATTCTTCCTTGACTTTCAAGGTACCACACTCTCTTGGCTTTATTCTGCCTCACTGGCCACTCCTTCTCAGTCCTTTTCTTTCTCCCATTTTTCTACCTGACCTGTAAATGTTGGAATGCCTCAGGGATCAGTCTGGGGCCCTCTTCTCTAAGTGTAACTCTCTCCCCAGGACAGCCCTAGGACACAATTCTGTGACTAGAGAGCATCTGTGTGCTGATTGTTCCAAATATAAAGATTTCTAGCCCTAACCTTTTCCTGGACTCCAGATTCATATGTCCTATATCTCCATTTGAATGGCCAAGAGTCATCTCGAACTTGTGGATGTAAAAATGGAACACCTAGCCAAACCTGTTCTTCTAGTCTTCTCCATCTTAGTGTCAAAATGAACTTTGCAGTCACCCAAGACACAAATATAGAAGTTATCCCTGATTCTTTTTTATCATCCCATATATGTATATAACGCATCAGCAAAACTACTATAGGTCTACCTCCAAAATATGTCTTGACTATATTTCCTTCCTTCTCTCTCAAATGCCACAACCTAGTCCAAGCCACCATCTCTTTCCAGAATTACTACAATGGCCTCTTAATTGGTTTCCTCTTTCTTTGTATGACTCAGGTCCTCCATCCTGGTCTCTTACTTCTCTTGTGGTGATTTTTTTTTGCTTTTATACTGTCTACCTCTGCAGTCTGGCTTCTGCTGTGGGGGTGAGGGATGAGATGGGCTCAGGCAGTGAGTGTGGGGGATCTGGTTCCTTCTCATCACTTGTGTCTCAGACAACAGGTCAAGGCTCAAGGAGGACTTCCCAAACTACCTTATCAGTTCTTTCCTCCATTAACTCACCATGTTGACTTTCTTCACAGAACTTACCACAGTGTGTAATTATCTACTTCCTTCCTGCTGACTATGTTTCCCACTAGGATGTAAGCTCCACAAGAGCAGAAAGTTCAACTCTTTTCTTCTCCACTCGGTCCTCAGGGTTTATCCCAGTGCCTGACCCACAGTAGGCTCTTAAATATTTGCTGGAAGAAATGAATTCAGGGGTTTTCAAAAGAGGGAATCTCTTTGGAATTCTAGAAGTTTAGTTACCACCGATATTTGCTATTATACAGAAGCATCCCATTGATATTGGCCACATATACATGTATCAAATACAAGGAATGTTTATTTAAATGCTGTAAGTCAAGGATATTTTGAGGCCCAGTTCAGACATAATTCTATAAAGACTACTTATTTGATTGTCCCAACCTGGACACTGGGGTATCCATGTTGGTTGGTACTACGTGGTTTGGACACCAATCATTAGCTATAACTAAAAGTGTTCTTTCACATGGGATTTTATGACAAAACAAAAGTTATGTTGAGAAGAAATAATCACACGGATTAAAATGATCAATATTGAATTTATTAGTTAGCTGAAACATAAAAATATATACACTCTAAATAGAAATGTAGTGGAGGAATGAAAACTTATTTTGCAAACTGATACATGAGTTCTTTTTAGGTAAGGAATTATCTTTGCTTAGAATAATATCATAAAAGGTGCCTAAAGGTTGGTAGGTGAGGCTCTGTATGGGGTGGAAAGAGACAACAAAAAGATCACAAAATCATACTCTACAGAGCCAAGAGCTGTAGAAAAAGAAAAAAAGAAAGAAAAATTTAAAAGTTCACAAATATTTCTGTATAAGAAATTGTTGGGAGATATGGGAAAAAGAGAGAAGAGGTGAGTGAGGAGGAAGAGTAGGAGAGAAGGCTGAGCAAAATGTCAAGAGGTTTACACTTGGGCTGGTGGAAACAGAACAAGGAAATCAAGTTTTCCGTTTTGAATTGGCTGCGAATGAGCGCTGCATATTTGCCACATAGCCCCCCTGTATGGCAAACATTACCTTTGAATTGCCGGAAAGAGTCTACCACACAGCTGCCTCTCATGAATTTGGGATGGGAAATCAATGGGGAGGGGCTGTGCCCTCCCTTGGGTCAATGCCAACAGAAGATAAAGGAACAGCTGCAAGATACAGAGTGAAGAATGGGAATTCAGTGGAAGCCAAAAATCAAACCCGGAGGCTACCAAGAGAATGGGGAGCCCAGAAGAATCTCAGAGGGTTTGGGGAGAGCAATGTCTTTCACATACTTTCACATGCTTCACTCATTTTCTAGGTGAATTTATGTAAACTACAAGGTGATATTTGGTTTCACAAAAAATCCAGGAGCCACTGAGAGCTGGATTCTGCTGATAAATATTCATCAGTCCTCACCATAGTATTAGTGAAAACTCCAGTTTTCACTAATGGGTACAATAGACTGACTGTTTGTGCCCTAAATTCATATGTTGACATTCTATGCCCCATCGTGATGGTATTAAGAGGTCGAGTTTTGGGGAGGCAATTAGGTCATGAGTGTGGTACCCTAATGAATGAATTAGTGTCCTTATAAAGGGGACCCCAGAGAGCTCTCTTGCCCTTTTTCTGCCATGTGAGGATACAATGAGAAGATAACAGTCTGCAACCCAGAAGAGTTCCCACCAGAACCCAACCATGCCAGCACGCTGATCTAGGATTTCCATCCACCAGAACTGTGATAAATGAATTTCTATTGTTTATAAGCCACTCCGTCTGTGGTACTTTGTTGTAGCAGCCCAAACCAGCTAAAACGATAGGTATTGTAGATTCTAATTTTGATCCTCTCTTTTCATCATTCTATCCTGCCTTATTTGTTTCTGTTTTCCCCTGTGGTTCCTTCCATACTTCAACCTAGACCATAGTAGCCACACCGGTAGGTCACTGTTTTTTATTATTGCTAGAGTTGGTTAGCGAAAGCAATAAAAATTAAACTTATGAAATTGATGTAGTAGTAGAAGGCTAGTGAAAACTAAAATTTAAGTAATAATAGAAAAACCGAAAGTTTTCTGCAAAGAGCATATTCAATTCAACTAAATCATTTATTCATTGAGTTAAAAAAATATTATGTGTCAAATACTCTGCTAGGTTCTAGAACTTAAAATATGAATAAAACCCAGTTGTTCCTCTTGATGAGCTCACAATTCAGTGGAGATAGATAAGCAGATAATTACAATGCAATGTAGGAAGAACAAATTATGGAAATAATCATAGCTTTTAGGAGATCAATGGAGAGGCACTTAGTGAAGCTTTAGAAGGGGTCAGAGTTAGGGGTGGCTTTTTGAATGAGTTGACAGCTGAGTTGGGTCTTCAAAGATGTAAAGAATTAGAGATGGGGAGGAAAATTGGATTGGGGTTAGGGGTAGGAGAGGGACATGGAAGCAGAGGTGTGACTTTTAGAAGGAACAGCATGGGCAAAGACATGGGAGAGGGGAAATGCATAGGCTACATAGGGAACTACAAGTAGTTTTAAGTTGCAAGATTAAATTACATGAGTTTATGAGGCTAGAGAAAAAGGTAAAGCCTAGATCATGATGGACTCTGAATGTCATCTTAAAAAGTGCAGATCATCCTGTCTGCAATGTAGAAAGGCTAAAGGGGCTTAAGGCAGAAAAGTGGCATGGCAAACTGGCATTTTAAATAAATTATTTCAGTGTGTATAAAGAGATCATTTAGAAAGGGGTCGTAGTTGCACCTGTGGTTGTACCTATATTTAGGGTAGACAAAACAAAGGAAATTGGTTAGCAAATTGTTGTTCTAGTCCAGGTGAAAGATGCAGAGAGCCCTATCTGAGACATGGATAGTGAAGATGGCAAAGTGGGAACAGGTCAAGCAATGTTTAGGAAGTTAAACTGTCAGAGTATGGTGATGGATTGGATTTGAGAGACGAAGGAGAGAGACTACCAAAGGATATTCTCTTGGCTGACAAGTATAACAATGGGGTCAGGAGCTAAGATTGTGTCAACAAGAGGAAAAACTTGTTTAATAAAGAAGATGATGGATTCCATTCTAGACATGTGAAATCCCAGGTGCCTCTGGAACAGCCAGAATGAACGAGAAAATTCTAGAACTCAGGGGAGAGATCTGGGATAAAGGTACAGCATTGGAATTCATCTCTGTATGATGGTTGTTGAAACATTGAGGGTGCCTCAGGTCACTTAGGGAACATTTGTAGAATGATGGACAAGGCATAGTCCAGGGAGAAAATGAGCCCGCAAAGAAGTTGGAGAAAAGATTTGTGAGAAAATGAGGAAAGTGTGTATCAATAAAATAAAGGATACATTTTAAGTGTCAAATGTAACAGAGGTGTTGCAAAATAGTGCTTAGAGGAAAATAGTTTAAATCTTTCCACTTGTATGTGATTTTGAGAGTTGTTATTATAGAGTATTACCATGTTAAAGAGTGAGTAGGGAGCCAAGCCCTTGAATATCCAGACAGGATACTCAAACCAGACAAGGGCAGTAACAAAGGGGAAAATTCTTGGCTAGTCTCATGTACAAATGTAGACATACAAAAACTAAACAAAATATTTGCAATTCATCGAAGATATAATGTAATTAAGGAGGGTTTAATACCAGAAATGAGTGATACTTATTTTTTGAAATCTATTAGTGTAATTCACTATCATACCCAATTAAGGGAGAAAATTAAATGATCACCTCAATAAATACAGAAAAAACACTTAAAGTTTTATACTCATTTCTTTTAAAATATCCTTCTCAGAAAACCAGAAATATTAATAGATCAGAACATCCTAAATATCAAAAATCTATAGCAAACATCATAATTAATGGTGAAAAAATGGAAAACATTCCCTTCAAAGTCAAGAACAAGATCTAGATAGTGTATCTACTCCACATTGTTCTAGGAGTCCTAGCCAATATAGTAAGACAAGAAAAAAAAACTATAGGAATCGGAAAGGAAGGAACAACATAATTATCTATATGCAAATATGATTATGCACACAGGATATTCAAGGCAATCTTTTGATATTTTATCAATACTTAAAAGAGAGTTCTTCAAGGTTGATGGACACAAAATCAATGTTCAAAAATCAATAGTGTTTTTCAACATCAGCAACAACCAATTAGAAAATATAATAATACCTAAATTAAGGTTGCAAAAAAGTCATAATGTACCCAGGAATAAATTTAACAAAAAAAATCTAAGACTTATATGGAAAAAAATTATAAAACTTTATTGATGAATATAAAATAGAAAAGATATACCATGTTCTTGAAGGGAAACTCAACATTATAAAGAGGCAATTCTCCCTAATGAATATATTAATTTAACATCTTACAATCAGAATCTCAACAGGGTGCTTTGTGGAGTTTGACCAGTTGATTCTAAAATGCCCATGGAAGAGCAGATTGTTGCCAAGAGGAGGCAAGACAATTTTGAAAAAGAAAAATAAGAATGGGGAAGAATTAAGACAGTATGGGATCAGAACATAAACAGATAAACGGTCCAATGGAACAGGAAAGAGAGTAACACATATGAGAACCTGAAATATAATAGAAAATACAAAGCAGTGTGGAAAAGCTGGACTATTCAATAAGTGGTGCTAGGTCAATTTAGCTATCCATATAGGGAAAAATTAGACCCTTATACACGTAAATATCAGCTGGATTAAAGACTTCAGTTTAAAAGCAGAACAATAAAGATTTCAGAATAAAATAGAGAAGAATATATTTATGACTTGGGAATAAGGGAGGCTTTTTTAAGGTATGAAAAATTTAAATGAAAAAAGACAATAAATTAAAATTAAAATTTCTATGTGAGGAAACTGCTATAAACAATGTTAAAAGATAAGACTAGGAGAAAATACTTAAAAAACTGATGAAATTAGGGTACCAAAAATATATACATATAGATATATGGAGAACTTTTAGAAGTCAATAAGGAAAAGATGAAAATGTAATAGAAAAAAATCATGAAAGAATGTGAATAGGCAATTCAGAGAAATGAAACTCAAACTGTCAATAGCATATGAAAAAATGTTTAATCTCTCTGTTAAAGAGGAAAATGCAAAATTAAAATTGGATTGTTTTTCATATATATGAGAATGACAAAATTTAGAAATCTGATAATGCTAAATATAGCTAAGGCTGTGAAGAAAAAAACTCTCCTTACTCTGCTGATGGGAAAGTGAATTGGTATGACCACTATGGAAACGAATTTGCCAATCTGTTGTAGGGTTAACTATGTGTAGACCCTACTACATAGCAATTCAATTTCTGGACATATATCTAGAGAAACACATATATACACAAGGAGAAGTGCCTTAAGGATGATCACTGCCTTATGTTTGCAATAATGAAAAACTGAAAACAGCCATCAATAGTGGAATATATAAATAATGGTGGACTATGTATATGATACAAAACTATATAGGAGTTAAAATGAATGGACTGGAACCACAAGTATCAACACAGATAAATCTTGGAAACATTACTACTGAATGCAAAAGGTAAATTCTAGGATATATTGTATATATATAAATTTTATAAAGACAAAAGACAAAAACTCAATAGAAAAAGATCATGGAAGGATTTGCATACACATACCCACACGTGTGGGAAAGATACATATCAACATTAGAATAGTGATGCCCTCTTGGTGGCTGGGTGAGAAAAGGATTGGATAAAGTGTAAAGGGGGCTCAGCTATGTTTACACCATTCTATATCTTTGCTAAAGATCTGAAGAAAAATAATGACTGAGAAGTGAGGAGGTAGTGGAGATGGTGAGCATAGTCTACTTTTCAAAAAGTTCATATGGAGAAAGGAAAAAGAGAGATTATGTGGTGTCTTGATGAAGATGCTGGGTTGGAAACCATCCCTCCAACATTTTAATTATGACAATTTTTAAATATACAGAAAAGTTGAAAGAATTTTACAGTGAACAGCCGTGTACCCACAACCCAGGATCTAAAAATAGCCATTTCGCTTTATTTGGTTTATCACAGCTATCCATCCATCAATCAAGCTTAATTTTTGGATGCATTTCAAAGAAAGTTTCAGACATCAGTGCCCTTTATCAATCAGTAGGCTTTTGATTAGATGGGAGAGATGAACACATGAATTGAGGGAATGAATCAGTGTTGAGGGTGTGGTTGAAGGAAAAAGGAGAAAACACAATTGCTTAAGCCCTGAAAGAGGTGGAAGGGTGTAGCCTTTGAAAACTAGGAGGAACCTCTCATCCTCTGAGCCTGAAGGAAAAGACTGGAGAAGTGGGGATGTTGAAGGAGATCTTACTCAGTTCCTCAAAAATAGGAGGCAGAAATATTTGTTGAGAATGAGAGCTGGGAGTTGACTAGGTCTTGAGGAGAGAGACAAAGATTAGGTCTATCTACTGGGGAGAATGCTATAGGGGATTGGTAGAGTCTCTGAGGGCCCAGTTGAGCTTGAATCTACAGCAGCACAAGACTCCAGGTTATGTGATTTTCTCCAGCCCTCAGCTGCTTGAGGAGGAAAGAGCAGGAAAAGCAGACTGGGAGAATGACCCAGAGTTGATGCAGCAGGACAGCGTGCAGGGGCATGAAAGGGCCTAGAGTATGAGCATTTCAGATGATCAGCCACTAGTCCCAGGCAGCGCATGGGACTAAGAGAGTCTAGAAAAGGCTGATCAATTGGAATAAAATGAAGGGATCAACAGATTTGAGTTCTTATGAAATAGAAAAACAGCCCCTCGGCTAAGCCACAAAACTGGAGAGAGTCTTCGTCCTCACTAGGCTCACTGCTGCCACTGCCACTCCAGACACAGAGAGGCAGCGAGAATTGGAACCAAGTCCTTGTGATCTTTCCAACAACTCTGTGGTAGCCTTCATCCCACGTCTGCATTCTGAGACACTTTATTTAATTCTCTCTCTCTCTCTCTCACACACACACAGTGAGCCAAAGTATAATATTTGAAGCCTATCTCTCTCTCGTCCCTATAAATCCCTGTCATTAGTTGAAAGGGAAGTGCTACTAGTCCCCTGTGTTCTCCTTACCCTCACTGCCTTAATGGTTCAGTACTTTCTCACATCTGCCTATCACTACAAACCCCTTAGGTCATCCTTTCCACTGAGCCATCTGGAACCATCATTCCATTATAATTAAGATATTCGACATTCTTGGTATTTTTTTCTTGGAAGGGTACTCTCTGCTTGCCTTGAATTGAGGGACTTACCCTTCAAGGCTAGGATTTGCCCTGCAGATTTCTTTGGTTGAGGCTGTTCATTCTCCCATACACTCTGTTCTGTTGTGCCATAGCGGGAGGTGGGGTGCAGGGGTTGCATTTGGCTGACTCTTCATTGCTACTTCCAGACCACCACTCTTTAACTCTCACATAAATGAGAGTGTAAGTGTTCCCTCTACACTCTGCTCTCCTCCTTTCTGCCACTAACCAACCTCTTGGTCAGTTCCCTTCATTCTCCAAAGATTTTGGGACTTCATTCATAGTTGTTCTTTTTATTCTACTTTCTAGCACTATCCTAGGAGTTGGTGTCAATAACTGATCCAACAACTTCCTAATTTTTGTACCTCCTTAACCCTTGTGACCTTATCCTCCAATCTACTTTAGTTATCCATGTCTCTGGACCACATTTTGTATCTTGTCATCACTCAGACATTATGCCTCAGCAATCTTAAATTCCAATATCCCACTTCCTGACTACTTGCTCCTAAATCTTCCAGCTCTTCTCTATTTGTCTTGTTAAGAACCTCCTGTTATAGGTTGATGGAAAAATGACCAAAAAGACTTTCCAGGTTTCTTATTCTCAAAACTAATGATCAACCCTGATCAATAATGGGGAGACATTTCAGGAGCTATTATGACCATCTTCATCCATATTGAGATGACAGGTTACAAGGGATATATTTTGGATATTTTGGGGCCTTGAGTCTTAAATGGGCTCCAGCTATTATAACCTATGTCTTGACACCTTCACTATACAAGAGACAAAATGAAAATGGGTTAGTGTTGCCTCCACATATTGACCAATTATGATAATATTTCTCTCAAAGTAATATGAGGACAGTGGGATTATTTTTTAAAATATCTGCTCTAGAATCATTTGGCTTTATTTTTTTAAATTGCATCTTTTGAGGACTCATTAGGACCACAAAGCTAAGGGAGTGATCATTTTCTTTGGATAGGATGAAGTAACTTGGTGTTTCTATAGTTACTAGAAGGACACAGAAGTTAATTTGCTAAAGATTACCCCTATCATAGATTGTGCCTGTTAATAAATGGTTGGCACTGTGTATTTTAAGTAGAGCTGGATTACTCAACAGATATTGTGTTTAGGGCACTGGCAAAACAGGAACACAGAAAAACACTTACAAAACTTTTAAGAGTTTTAAATTTGCCATTTCTGAAACAAATTCTGTAGTGGTTATAACAGAAAAAAAAAAATCAGAACTCTCTTGCTTTTCCTAACACTTTAAATTTTTTTTTTTTTTTTTTTTTTTTTTTTTGAGACAGAGTCTCACTCTGTTGCCCTGAGTAGCGTGCCGTGGCATCAGAATAGCTTACAGCAACCTCAAACTCTTAGGCTCAAGTGATCCTCCTGCCTCAGCCTCTCAAGTAGCTGGGACTACAGGCATGCGCCACCATGCCCAGCTAATATTTTCTATATTTTTTTAGTTGTCCAGCTAATTTTTTTCTATTTTTAGTAGAGATGGGGTCTCGCTCTTGCTCAGGCTGGTCTCAAACTCCTGACCTTGAGCGATCCTCTCGCCTTGGCCTCCCAGAGTGCTAGGATTACAGGCGTGAGCCACTGTACCCAGCCCTCTTCCTAACACTTTGGAAAAAAAAATTTAAGTACATGGGGTAGGGTAGGGCACCTTATTATTTACAGTGCTTAAAACCTAAAGTTTTTAATTAATTAAGGCCGATGTCAGGGGCCACTGTGGTTCCATCTGAGTGTTTTTATTCTTTTTGCATTCCTACAGTTGGATGCTGAGGTGAGGTCATTACTTTGGAGGAGCTTTTGCCAAGAAGTGACTGGTGGAGATCTGTGAGCCTCTGGCCTGCTCTCCTGCTTTCCCAAACAGGATTGTCATTGGTTGGGATAAACAGCAGCCTTCTCTTAGGGAACACAGGCCAGATATGAAAGGGCACTTACAAAACCCAAGAAGACACCTAAGCCTTTCTTCGGTACCAATGACTGCCTAAGATCATGCAGTTCCTGATTTATAATCACTATCAAATGTTGCTATGAGGAGAGTCAGAGCTCCTTAAATTCTCTACATTAACCTCAGTTTCTCCATTTAGAATACTCACTTCTTTTCTATCTGACCTGCTTCCAAACTTGATTCATGCCACAGCTTCGGTTTTTATCCAACTTCTTTCGGCCCAGAGTGCTGTGGAATGAATGGCAGCCACCCAAACACTTGAGGCTTGCTGTCCTACCCTCTTGAGCAAACAGAGAAAGTAGAGAAATGGTTCTTTTAATTAAAATACAGACCCCTTTCTAGGGAGTAGGGAATATATTTTCTTTTATTGCATTAGATTCTGCTTAAGGCTCAGGATGCAGGATGCTATCTTGATGAGGGACAGACAAGGTTAAAAAGGGGAACATACTGAGCAATGAGGAACAGCTGAAAGCTACAAAGATAGGGCTGTGCTCATGTATAAATAGAAATGTTGCTGCTATCCTGATGAATCAGACCAGATGTTTCTCTGATGTCTCTGTTTGGTCCTTTGGTTTTTTTTTTTTTTCCTAAAGCATAATTTTGCTAAAATTATATGTGGGGCCAGGAATATGGCACAAATGTTTTAAGCTTAAATAATATGTTAAAGAATAAAATTACTTTACTGAGAAAATCTTTATCAACAAGAAAAATGTCGATTTGGAAAAGGACAGAAAAGGGTGGGAAGGAGTAAATCTTTTGATGGGGCTGATGAATTGAGATTCAGGAGATCTTAATTCTAATCCTTCTTCTGTCACTAGTTTTGTGACCTTGGACAAGTTACGTTATTTTCTTGGGACTAGGAATGTTTATTGTTAAAATGGCGAGGAGCAGAAGAGAAAATGAGAGTTGCATGATTGGATTCATCAGCCTGATCTTTTAGTGTCTTTTGCAGCTCCAAACATCTATGAACAAAACCAGGTTTTCTTTTTCCCTGTAGTCTAATTTCTTGTTACTTGGCTTTTGGTTTCACTGAAGGCTTATTATGTGAACGATACTGCGGGGAATAAACATGAATAACACAAGGTCTCTGCCCTCAAGATGTTGATAATGTAATAGCAGATTTTTTTTTTTTTTTTGTTGAGACAGAGTCTCACTTTGTTGCCCAGGCTAGAGTGAGTGCCGTGGCATCAACTTAGCTCACAGCAACCTCAGACTCCTCGGCTTAAGCGATCCTACTGCCTCAGCCTCCCGAGTAGCTGGGACTACAGGCATGCGCCACTATGCCCGGCTAATTTTTTCTATATAGATTTTTAGTTGTCCATATAATTTCATTCTATTTTTAGTAGAGACGGGGTCTTGCTCTTGCTCAGGCTGGTCTCGAACTCCTGACCTCGAGCGATCCTCCCGCCTCGGCCTCCCAGAGTGCTAGGATTACAGGCGTGAGCCACCGCGCCCGGCCCAGATATTAAGAGCTATACAAAAGACTGTGCCACCATATATACTGTGATTGGCATCAGAAAATAGACAGGAACAAATGCTAAAGGAACTCAGAAGGGGCTGAGATCATTGCCAGCTTGGAAATGCTGGAGGAAATGCTTGGAGGATAGGAAATGACTTGATGGAAGACATTGGTGTGTGATGTGGGCCCTTGAAGGTTGGTCAGCTTTTAGCAGTCAGAGAGGGAGAAAAGGACATTCCAGGTGGAACAAACAATTACGCAGAGGCAAGGGGCAAGGAAAGTGCTGGATGTATTTGGGCGACAGTGAGTCATTTGAGTTGGCTGGGCACATGCAATGAGTGAGGTAGCAATGGTGGTTTGGGACCACATTTGGAAGGCCCTTTTAGCTTTCCAAATGTAAAACCATGCATTTTACTTAGCAGGCAATGGAGCTGTTTTTTTTTTTTTTTTTTTTTTGAGCTTGGATGTGACCTGGTCTGAACTGTGCTTTAGGATAATTCACCTACAACAAAGCGTAGGAAGAAGAGGAGGTGAAACGGCCTCAGGGGAAGGAGAACAGTTAAAAAGCTATTGCAATAATCTTGGTAAAGCTAACCTGGTCTGAGCTAGGATGGTGTCAATAAGAATAGAAAGTAGGGGTTGGATTTATGCAAGGTAGGGTGGAGGAGAGGACTCAAAGGTAACTCCACGTATAAGCAAGTCTGAGGTAGAACCTATTACTTCCACTAACATAAAAAGGAAATTCAAGAGGGCAAGTGTGTTTGGGCCAGAGGTAAGCAGAATATGAAGTTATCATTTCCCATGCATTGAGTCTGAAGTCCAGGAAGTATATCTTGGTGGAGGTGGTGAACATTTACAAACTCCTGATCAGACCTCAGTACTGTGGATGGGGCTCACGGTGGGTATCTGAAAGTCAACATTATCCAAGTGAGAGCAGAAATCACAGAAGTGGATTTGGACCAGGGAATTGGAGAGGGAGATTGGAGGAAGACAGGTGACAGAATCCTGGGAAATGTCTAAATCCTTCCCTTATGATGGAGTGGGCATGGTCAGTGTTACAGAATAAATCAGGAGAGTGCTGCATCACCATGTCCAAGGGGAGAAGGAATATTGAAAGGGACAGATGGTGAACCATAGTTTAAAAGTTTCATTACTGTTTTGGGGATTATCTGTTTAGGGTGGTATCTATATGGCCTAGAAGAGATTAGCTATAAGAAAATAGTTAACAGCATTTGTGAAGAGGGAACCTCTTTTGTGTGTGTGTGTGCATTGTGTGTTTTCTGACAAGTGATTGGAGAGGAAAATTGGACACATATCTTAGGTTGTGACAGATAACAAACCTTCATCTCTCCTTATTATTGGCAGTGTGTATCAGAACAGAAGGCCTCTTTCTTCCTTTTAGAAATCTCAGACTCTTGCCAGCCTTTGTTTTTCAGACATAGGAAACTTATTATTATTTTTTTTTCTTTCTTTCTCTTCTTTTTTTGAGACAGAGTCTCACTCTGTTGCCTGGGCTAGAGTGCCGTGGTGTCAGCCTAGCTCACAGCAACCTCAAACTCCTGGGCTCAAGCAATCCTCCTGCCTCAGCCTCCTGGGTAGCTGGGACTACAGGCATGCACCATCTAATGGCGCTATTTTTTTTCTATATATATTTTTAGCTGTCCATATAATTTCTTTCTATTTTTAGTAGAGATGGGGTCTTGCTCTTGCTCAGGCTGGTCTCGAACTCCTGAGCTCAAACAATCCGCTCGCCTCGGCCTCCCAGAGTGCTAGGATTACAGGTGTGAGCCACGGCGCGGCTTATTATTTTTTCTATTCCATAGTTCCCCAATTTTTAGTTCCTACTTGTCCTGGGTGTTGGGTTTGATTTTTGGAGTTATGAGTTCCAATGACAGTGCATAGGTAGATCACTGCTGGGAGCTTAGTGTTCATAGCCCTAGAGCTAGGAGGAAGGAGAGGAGAGAGCTAACAGAGAAATGAGACTTTAGCTGTATTGTAGTTCACACACAAAGGACTGTTTGCAAACTACAATGTAAACTAAGTCTTTATCAGCCAAGGATTTATTGTCACATTAAAATCTGGGCTACACCAAGGAGATACCACTGGTATAAATCTAAGTGGGGTTAACTGCCTCCCAGAAATGCAAATTGGTTTATAATTTTTTTGTTTTATTTTTCTTCAATATTTTTCCTAAATAATAATAATTTGCAAAACCCATAAAATACTTACTTTTGGTTCCACAAATGTCAGAACAACTCTACCTGCCAAAGAAAAACACCCTTAAAAAAATCCAGAGCCACTAATGAATTTAAAAATTAAGAGACTAGGGTTTTAACCTCAGTTTGTTAACTAGCTACGTTTAGGTACATTGCTTAATAGAATTCTATGCTACAGTTTTTTTCATTTGCTAAATGGTTATTTAAAAAATACTGGTTCTTCTTATCTCATAGAATTATTGTTCAGGTTGTCAAAGTATTTTCCTTTTAAATTGTGAACATTAGATAAATCCCAGACATACTATTACTTAGGGGATTAGATAATGACCTACAGCTAGTCTGGGGTCAAGATGGGGAAGTGAAATAGGGACCAGTATTTGGTGGGTCTGGATGAAGAAAGTAGGATTACTAAGAAAGCAGGATTACTGGGGGTTGGCAGAGGCTGTTTCTTTAGCTCAGGAACAGATGATGCCACTGAGAGAGCAAGTTTGGAAAAAAACCTCTGGGGATGTTTCATATACCACTTCTGATGCTGTTTTTGAGACAATTGCTTGGATAAATAAATTCCTTATATATTGACTAACAAAGAGATACTCAAATTTGTACATTTGATGCCCATATTCACTTGCTGTCTGACTTATGTTACCATGACTTCAACAGGAATTTAGTATAAATAAAAATGCTCTAGGTTTGCTCAGTGCTGAGCCTTGTAATCTCCTGGCTTCAATACCTTCCCTCATCCACTATAGCACATGCTATTGTTTAGAACTGGAAGACTATGCAGTCAGATAGTAAGTGAGCAAGCAATTCTAGATATTAGAAATGACCACTCCAATAAATCACCGAGCCACAGATCAACAAGCTTAATCACAAAAGGTTCTTGAGGGAACACAGTTGAAGTAGCTAATATTGAGACACTGTAGAACTATCTGTATTAGTGGTTGATTTGCCAGGTAAGCTGGCTATTCCCCAGTCTCCTCACCTGTTAAACAAGAGGTAGAATGAGATTATCTCTAAAGACACTTCCTGCTTTGAAATACTACTACTCTAAATAGAGTAATAGTTTGGAGAGTTTGGAGAAAATCACAAAATGCATCCTCATAACTCTCAGTAAGCCCAAACAACACACCAGGACACCACAATACAAGAAAACTAAATGTTCCCTTGTAGACCAGTCTCTGTGCAAAGTAGAGAGAAATTGTGTGTGTGTATGTGGGCACTAAACAAAACCTCCCAAAAGGTGTTAAAAAAAAGCAACATGTGATTATGGAAAATCTTGCTCCATATTAGGCAGTCATGTTCAAGAAACATTGTTGAAGACCTACTACATGGAAGGCACAGTTATTGTTCAATTTTAAAATTATTATTTTGCCAGTAATCTCTTCAACATGAACTGGTGAATCCCGCCATGGGTGGACATAAAAGTAAAGCCATGGTCAAGAAGGAGAGACTGTCTACAAACAGACCAAAAATATCATTAGAAAGAAAAAAAAAAAAAAAGTCAACATATTGCACAAAGATCAAAGTCAAAACAGAGAAACATGCTTGGTTAATACTGGGCTTTTGAGCATTTCATGTGCTTGCGAGACCCATTCATCCATCCACACCACACTTCTTAACCATGCTATTCTAAACTGATGACCAGTCCAGCTTCCCCGCGGACAGGGTGCAGAGCACGGATCCTACACATATCCCACAATCCCAGACCCGCTGCCACCTCTCCTTTCTGGGAAGGAAGAAGGCGTTTCCTCTAGGGTGGCTGTAAAATGAAGCAGCCTCTTCAATCTTTTCGTCCAATAAGAAAGAAATGTTGGTCCAAAAATAAATAAATAAATAAAAATAGGAAAGGGGTGAGAAGAAAGGGGAGCTCTTTTCCTTTGTTTTTAAATTTCCCGCATCCCTTTTCCTCCCCGCCTCCCCACGCCGTCTCTACTTTGAGCAGCAGCTCGGGAGAGCGGGACTGTTGGTCCCAGGGACGGCGTTTGGAAAGTAGGCGGGACAGGCCAGATGAATAATTCGGTGTCCGACTCCTCCTGCCTTCGGTGGCAGTTCCTCCTCCGCTGGGTTACTCGATTGCACACGCGGCTGGGCTCTCGGCTCTCGATTGCTCCAGCCTATCACCCTGGGATGCCGCCTGCCGCCGCCGCCGCCACCGCCGCGGCTGCCGGGCTGGTGAGATCCGCTGCGGAGCCGGAGCTGCGGCCGGAGCCGTGGCCTGAGAATTAGGAGGGCGGGCCGGCTCTTTCCAGAGGTGGGGGCTGAGGACGGGCGGGGAAGAGCCCGGGGCCATCGTCCTCCACCGCTCCCCAGGCAGAGGGAGCGGGCGCTCGGAGCCCCTGAGTGGCGGCGGCGTTAGTCGGTCGGAGGGGGCGGCCCCTGGCGGCGACGCCCCCAAGCCCAGCCCTGCCCGGCCCCGCTCGGTCCACAGCCGGAGCCGGGTCTGACCGCGGGAGACGCCGGCGGGGCTAAGGAAGGCGGCTCTGAAGGGCCGGGAGGGCGAGCCTCCCCATTCCGGCTTTTTCCACGTCCCTTCCCGGGAGGGACCCACACACACCTGAGCCCGCACCCAACCCTGGCCAGGGCCACGCTGGATCCGCCTCCCGGCCTGGGTCCCGCCCGCCAGCTGCAGGTGGGCTGCAGCGCCCGAGCGTCGGGCAGGGGGCGACGGGGAAGGAGGTGAGCGGCGTCCGCGCCGGCCGCGCTCGGATCCTTTCCCTGCTGCTGCGCTGTCCTCCTCCCCTGCCCTCGAGCAGGGCGCGGAGCGCGCCCGCCGCCGCCGCCGCCCCGTCCCTCCCCCCCCCGCCCCCGGGGCACCATGGAGCTCTCCCCGTCGTCCGGAGGAGTCACGGAGGCGCTGTCCTGGCCGGAGATGTTCCCAGGGCTCGAGTCCGACTCGCCGCTGCCCCCGGAGGAACTGGACGCGGTTGTCCCAGTCAGTGGGGCTGTGGCCGGTGGCATGTTGGATCGGATCCTTCTGGAGTCCGTGTGCCAGCAACAGAGCTGGGTCCGAGTCTACGGTAAGGACCACAAGCCGTCTTAGAGGCTGGTGTTTCTTATTTTTGCTCGGGCTGAAATTAATTCTCTAGTCTTAGTCCCACTCCCAATCTTCATTCACCCTCGGTTAGTTTCCTACATCCTTTTTTTTTGTTCTGGGAGCATGTTTCTGACAAGTTTCTTCAGACTATCGCCTGGATATTGATGTAACTCAGTATGGTCTTTGGACCTCTTCAGACACCTACCGTAAGTTTAATGTTAAGTTGGGCTATCCGGACATAATTCTTAGGTGATTACTTCAAGGGATCTGCCAACCAATCTTGAAGAAGGTATGATGGAACACGCCATGAAACCAAGGGAATGAGGGTTCATTTCTTTCTCTTGTTGAGTGAGGCAAGACGGGAAACCAAGATATTATGAAAAAGCTGATGAATGAAACAAAAAACCCAAAGTATTTATTTGGTGGGAACGTACTAATCTACAACCTCTTTCTGAACCTTACTCTCCAAATGCAATCACTTACTCCAACGGGTGTGGATTGTTTTAGATTGGACTGTTGTTTCTGATTCTCATTGTAAAGTGACTGGGTTGCCACTCAGCAGGTTAAAAGTGATGAACACACTAAAACTTTCCCTTTCTGCATTCCTAGTAACCACCTCTTTAATTAAAACTGACTGATGAGATTCTAGGGTGAGCCTTGTGGCAGCATTAAAACCATGCTGGTTTTGAAAACTCATAGCCCAAGGATTTATAGTGTGGCATTCAGGACTGAGATGTGGCTTTCCAAAATATTGAAATGGCAAGCTGTTTATCACTTAGCTCACATGATTACAAAAGATATTAGTAATGTGGCTGAGTATAAGATGGCAAATTTGAAGCACCTGGGATCAAACACTATGTTAAGATGTTATCCTGCAGTCATGTGCATCTAAGCCTTTAGTGATCGAGTACATTGTGTTTTTTCTTTCATCCATCTGGGCAGGGCATATGTTTATTATTCAGGAGTGACCAAGACTTTTAAGTTGTCTTTCTGGATAGTTCCGTTGGTTTCAGGACTTCATGTCCATCACTGTAAGAAAGATTACAGAACTAAGAGTCCAGAGATCTGGGTTCTTGCCTCATTTCTGCTTTTAAGTGGCTATGTGATTTGGGGCAGATCAGATCACTTTTTTTGGCCTTGGATTCCTCATCTGTAAAGTGAATGGATTGGATTAAATCATCTCTAGTGGCCCTTTCAATTGTAACTATCCGGTCTTTCTAACCAGTTCTTCTTCAGGATTTTTGTATGCACCACTGTGTGTTTCATTGGGTGTTTATAAGTATTCTTGATGTTATTCTATTTAACTGGAAGAATTAAACAAAAGGAATGGGAGATGATGCAAGGTCACCCAGTGCCTTCTCAGTAAATTAGATTAAAAACTTTGGTGCCTGATTTTCTATCCGCCTGCTAATCCTACTTAGCTGATCACTTATAACAAATGTTGATGAGAATCTGAAAGTGCGTATCAGTTAGAATATATTGTGGTTACAACATTTTCCCATTCCATCTTTCTCCTTATACACCTCTTTGGCATACTGTTTTTTATGTGACATTAGAGATAGGGCCATGTTACTGTAAGAATAGTATATGTGATAATTAAGTATTTCAATGTCTAAAACTGTCTGGGTTTAATAGACCTAGTGTTAACTATCATTCTGAGCATGTAAAGATACAAATTTGTCTATAAACAAATACATGTTTTTGTAGTCTGTTCCTAAATATATAGAAACAGACTGTGTGTGTGTGTGTGTAAAAAAGGTGTTTTAAAGAAGTCCAGAAATTGGTAACCTAGAGTATACAAATGGGGGTTGAGAACTTGGGGTTTTTGTTCTGGCTGTGTCACAAACTGGTTGTCTAACTTTAGCAAGTAGTTTTAACTCACTTGCTCTAAGTTTCTGCATAAAATGTATCATCTGGAGTAATTGGTATATATATGTATACAAACACGTGCACACATACAAATGCACATACATACTGTGCATTTTTCTGACAAGTTGCAGACTTTCCACTGCGTTGTAACTTCAATTAACCAGAAGTTGTTTTTATTTAGTGTTTAGTACTGCTGTTTTCCTTCCTCTGAGATAGTTCATCCTGGATACTACTTTGTTGTCTTTAGTTTGATGTAAATATTTTATAACTATCTGAATGACTCTTGGCTATGTCCTTAGCTAGTTTTTAAGTTGTCTATTAAAAAGTTTGAAGTAAAAATAAAAGAATGTAGAAAACCAATTTGGAGAATATTAATTTGTTTTGTTTTTCTTTTTTCTTGTCTGTTTTGTGTGTTCAAAACCCTGATTGTCTTGGATCATTTAGGTTCTTCAACACAATTTAAAGAGACTTTAATGAGTATAGTCTACTGTGTTTTAATGAAATCCAGAAATTGGGAACCTAGTCTGGAGTATACAACTGGAGGTTGAGAGCCTGGGTTTTCATTCTGGCTTTGCTTTGCCACAAGTTAGTGCTTTAACTTTGGGCAAGTAGTTTTAACTCTTGGTCTCTAGGTTTCTGCATGAAAGTAGACTCTGGAGTGATTGGTATCTATGGTCCCTTTTACCTTTAAAGTTGTCCAATTCTATGGCTTGCCCCATTATTTTACTTATAACTTGGCTTTCAGATTCCATCCTGACTTTTGGGGCCAGGCATCAAGCAAGCCCTTAACGCATTTAAATCATGATTGTCAGGGTATTCTGGGGAGCACTTCTATCAAAAGGTCGCTGAACTGAGTTTTGAAAGAAGGAATAGCAAAGGCAGATGTGTATTTATTTGGAATGTTTTCATAAGATAGGAGGGTGGGGATGAGGATGTTGTTCAGGTCTAGGTCATTCAGTTTTGAGACCTAACCTAAAATAGCCATGTGGGTTTTAAAGATAGGGTATAATAAGGAGCTGTATTAAGTGCTGTTGATTGCTGACTAGAAGTCCACATCCTCTGCAGTATACTTCTGTTTGAAATCATGATGCAAACAAACAACAAAAACACCCCTCTCCCCTAAGAATATCTTAATAGAAACTTTTAGAAACAATATTTTATTAGTTTGTCTCACAAAATTTGAAGACTGGGCACTGTCTTCAGCTTGCTATTGACTGGTTTGGCTCTTTGGTTGATAATACATGTATCTAGAGTTTTGTATATTGCCATGATTTGGGAAACTTTTTGGGAATATGTTCAGAGCTTTTTAAGAGGTGGATCTATATTTAGAACACAAATGCACATCTTTGAGAAACAGCTGAGAGAAAATGTATATGCTGTCCCATCCTTTATTTTCTTTTAGTTATAAAATGTTTCATTTGTTTTATTCCAGTATTATAATAAGTTGTGCCTATGCATTGTCAAGACTGTAAAATTTTTGACATCAGGGAGTCCGTCTTGTTTGTCTTTTTATTCCCATCTTGCCACCCCCTTCATTGTCACCATTTCTAGCACTTTGGTACCTTGCTCATAGTAAGTCAGTATCTGTTGAATGTTGATCCATCTGTCCTTTGACCATCTAAATCTCAACCTGACTGTATGAGTGGTACAGTAGCTTAAACAAAGGCATACCACAAACAGCTAAATATGGATGCAGAATCCAAGAGCATCAAATGCAGAACATTTTTCAGATATTTATAGCCTCCAAGCAAAGTCAATTGGCTGAAAAAGCTCAGCAGCATAGCCAAAGGAAACGGGAGTGGCAAAGTCAGCCTCACTGTCTGTGCTTTTTGGTAAACAATGAGAACATTAAAATTAACTACTTTACCATGAATGGATGGTGAGTGTAGGACACTCTTTGGGAGAAATTTAAGATACCTGTCTCTAAGATTGCCTGCAGTGGAGCTCTGCACCCGTAGTACAACAGGTCTGCAAGTGTGTGCATGGATCTTGTCTCAGAGAGTTAGAGGGGAAATATAGTTAGTATAATAAAGGGGTGAATAAGAAATCTTATACTTGTAAATTTTAATAATATCAGGAAGACTTAGGTAAAATATTCAGTTAGTAAAATAATATCAACATTATTACCATTAAACTCATACATAGCTCATTTTTTATTGATGACAGAGGGACTTGCTGGAAAATTTCTAAAGGCTGGTACTATTTCAGCAAACAGAAGAAAAAGAGAATTAATCATACTACTTCAAGTACCATATAATTCCAGAAATGTGACAGTGGGAATTTGGTATGAATTTTTCATGGACTGGATATGAGCTGATGGGGGAGAAGTCTTATCTGGCTATATTATATGATATTATGCTTCACCAACTAAGACAAAGGATAAGATATATTTTATTGGATTTCTAGAGAGTGTCTCTATATTTACTCAAAATGTTGCAATCAGTAACAAGTCCAGGAAGTTGTTTCATTTTGGTCTAGTATGAATTAGAAATGACTAATTCACTGGCCTTATACAGAATGTTCTTAATGTAATTAATTTTGAATATTCTTAGTGAATCACTCATTCTTACATATCTTAAATATACACCCTGTTTTGTAATAAAGTGTATATAAATAAAATTATTCACGGAAGACTAAAAGTTTTGTGTGGTCTAGCTAATTGTTAGAAGAAAATCAATGAATGTGTAGGAAATATATCCCTAAATATGTTCATGTTACTTGAGTGTTTTAATTTTGTTGGGTAGTATTAATTGAACCTTTACAAATACGTAGTAACATTTTAGAAATTTTTGGAATCTTTAGCTTGAGTTCAGTACCAAGGAGGTGGCATAGACTTTGGATGATGACACATTAATTTCCCATAATCTCCACATACATTTTATTTACATTAAGAGTAGACAGTTCTTCACTGAAATCAGAGAGAACTTCTAAGAATGCCTAGAAAAGCATTTATAATTTATTTTAAATTATTTTGATTTCAAATAGCCCTGTTTTCTCCCTTTGAGAGAAAATCTGTATGCTGCATTTAAATTGTGTGTTCTATTAATGTTGATAGATGATGGACAGTGTCCTTTATAACATCTCAGTATTTTCCTATCCTCTATCATGTTAATTTATTGCTATTTGATTTTCAAACAATGAAAATATTTTTGAGGAACAGAATTATACATCCACAATCTCTTTTCCAAAACCGTTTTCACTAGACTGGTTGAGAATTAAAAATATTTTGATTTTAGAAAATGAATATGGTATATGTACAGTAACATAAACCCTCTAGTGGAGTCTGGAGCAACAGCTGGGCAATAGTCATGTTAATATTTCTGCAATTAAACAAATGAATATTCACACTAAGTGGTATAAAGATTATAAATAGCCTTATGTCAGTGCAGGTCAGATTTTACTGCCAGAGAAGTTATGAAAAAAGTTTTGGTTTTCAGACCTTTATTGATTAGGAATTGCAGATATGGAATTGAGGATCTGTACAAATTTTCTGATATAAAACCAAGTTCTAGAATGACCCCGTTTATTTGAGAATAGTTTGTTTATAAGGATTGCTTTTATCTTTTTCAATTAATAAAATTCAGTGCACACATTTTAAAAAATGATGTATAATTGTGTCTTACTATGTTGAATGAAATAAATTTCTGTGATTTGCTAAGGAAAAGAAAAAGGATTCACATGATAAAGAAAGTAGGCTTTACTGAGATTACTAATGAAATGGTGACACTCAGTGGTTTCTGATGCTTTGTTTCATTAGAAAGAAGGATGAGGTAAGTTGTAACAGAGGGTTTTATGTAATTGTTCTTTGTAGTTGCTCTCTTCAGTAGCGCAAAGTGATTTGATCACCTTTTAAGTAGGTGAACCACAAAAAAGCATTCAACTAATGACTGAGTTAATCCAGAAAAAATTCAGCTGTTTGCTACCTTGTCCCTCCCTATTGGAAGAACTTTTAAGTAACTAGAGAGGTGTTTGGTCTTGTTAACCAGGAGGAGGAGTTTGAGTGTGCTAAGTAAGGCACTACTGAAATTGCTTCACCTTGTCTTGGCAGAATGTTCTCTGATGTTTGTAAAAACAACTTTCTTCCCAAAGGCTATCAAGTACTTCTCAAGGCCAGTAGGTGGAGAACCTTTTACAAATTCAATGTAGTTTATGTTGTAGCAAGAAGGCAGCCATCAAGATACACAAATAGAAGGGAAAAGAGAAGTCCTGAGGCCCAGCACAGTGGTGTTAATGACTATACAGTAAACATGTTAAAGAAATAAAAACTGAACCCTTGAAAGCATAACATGACTTCATTTATTAGACTATGATACAGAAGTCATCGTCTTCCTTATCTCTTACAACTGGGTTCATATAGTAGGGGTCTGAGGTTTACCTTCCCTCACCACATGTTAGTTACATTAATTAGTTGTCTTTGCTTTTCTCATAAGGGTCCAATTTAGATCCCGGTTCCATTTTTATTCCTCCATAAATTATCTTCAACTTTGCTCGAGTTCTGTTGACATTGTGTCACTTTCAGTAGGCTTTTTAAAATTACCACTTACCTGATCCCTGAGTCTAATGGATTAGTAATACAGATACTAACTGGGAAAGTGAAAATTTAGTGAGGAAAATATTTAACATAGGCAAGAAAACAAAATTCAGGATAGTGTGAAAGGTTAAAAAGAAACTTTAAAGTTAATAGTCCTAAATATTTTTTAAAACAAGCCTTTAGGTTTCTTCATTAAAGAAACTGGCTCAGGAAGTTTAGCTTATTCCCAAAATTGGAGACAAATTCCACAGTTTGTCAGGATTGGAACTCTTAACCTCAGATTCCTTACCCTTCTGATTTAGCTTCTAGATCTTACTGCTTTCCCTTAGGGACATGGCCTCTCCAAGTTGAAGGTCGGGAAAACTCGACAGTGAGAAATACCAGATTGTTAGTTTCACAGTCTTTTAAGGGAAATGCTAGAAGTACCATTACCTCGGTAACAGACAACAAAAATGGACAAAACATCTACAAAGTAGGAGAGTGAGAATGATTTCACAGTGATCCTTAAGAGGTAGACCAGAGGACAGATGAGATATTTTTCATTTCTATTTTCCTGAGTTCTTTATCCATATTTTTTTTATGTTGTGATTGGAAGTGTTGGAAATTTGAATGTTTCATGTGTGTGCTTAGAACCCTGAATAATACCTAATAATTTTTAACTTCCCCCTTAAATTTCTAACTTCTCTGATCATTTTATTAAAAATTAGTATTCTTTTTCTGATTATGAATATAATTTGTACTTAATGTAAAGAATTTGAATTTTAAGAAAAATCCATAGAAAATTAAAATCATCTGTAATTTCACCTCTTAGAGATTATTTTAATATTTTATTGTGTTTTATACCAGTATTTTCTTTGTATGATCTATTTTTTGCATATTTGATATCATGCATATATTTTATATCTTACTTTTTTCTCTTAACAG
Organism: Eulemur rufifrons; assembly: GCF_041146395.1. NCBI lineage: Eukaryota > Metazoa > Chordata > Mammalia > Primates > Lemuridae > Eulemur > Eulemur rufifrons. The sequence continues at coordinate 89,064,217 of NC_090990.1, forward strand.
TGTATTTTAACACGTTATTGAAAAAATATATCTTTTCAAATATACTTTTATTTTTAAATTTATTGTTTAGAAGAGATAATACATTCTCTTGTTTCAAAATACAAAGTATAAAAGAAGATTCCACAAGATCCCTGTTACCCTTCCTCTGGGCTGCCCTGCGCTAGCCATCTGGCAGACAATCATTGTCCCCTCCACATAATCAATAAATATTTGAAACTCTTATGTATCCTTCCATACCTATTTCATGTGCATAGAAGTAAATGTAGAGGGAGATTGAGATGTAAAAACTTTGCCATACGTGGAGTCCAAGAAATTTAGTTTAAAAAAATGCAGAGTTATGTTTTTGTGACTGGCGATAAGCCTGCAAAGGAAGTTGGCCAGGAGTTGGGGATCTGGAGTCAGTTAATTGTTTTATATCTGCATTGATACTATTGGTTTTTACTGTTTGTATACTTTTTTCTCCATTTTTTACACACATGACAACCCATTGGTAAGAATTGATTTGATCTATACCTTGAGTTATTCTTCCTTACCCTTTTACCCCCGACTTATTAATATATCTTGGATATATTTTCCTTTCAGTTTGTAAAGAGGTTCCTCATTCTTTTTATGGCTGTATGATGCCTGAATGAATCATAATTCATTTAAACAGTCCCCAAGTTTTGCTGTTGCAAGTGATGCTGCAGTGAATAATCTTGAATATAAGCCATTTTCCTTGTGTATGAGTATCTCAGTAAGGAAAATTCATAGAATTGCTAGGCCAAAGGCACATGTATTTGTAATTTTGAAAGATATTGCCAAATTGCCCTCTTTAGTGGTTGTACCTATTTATATTTCACCAGCAATATATGATGATTGCCTGTCTTCCACACACAGTAAGTTATCAAGAAATTTGGGGGAGTGGAGTCCAATCTCTCTTCCTCACTGCAAGACCCCATTGCCCTGGTACTAGGTATGAGATATGGATTAAATTTCATTTTTTCAAAAGATGGCTTTGCAGTTGTCCTAACACCATTTGTTGAATAATCCATCTTTTCCCCACTGAAGCCGCCCCTATTCTGTGCTAGATTGTTGTTTGTATTGTAGTTTACTTCAAGATTTTCTCTTTTGTTCTATGAGTCTATTTATATTTATGTGCCAGTATCACACTGCTTTATTACTGAGACTTTACTGAGACTACTATATGCAAATATTGTTAACGACTAATTTAACATAACTTATTTAACCATTATCCTCCTTTAGACACTAACATTTTTCAAAATTTAATGTTTATGTTAGCAGTTTATTGATTTGCCTTTGTACACAAGTCTTTGAACCAAACTTCTTAATATTTCTTTTTGTTGAATTCCTAGAAGCATATGAAATGTTTTTAAAGGCCTGAGACTTAGTGCCAAATTGGTGCAACCTTCCTGGAAAGTAATTCCTGCCCCTAGTATATGAAAATATGGCTCAAAATTATAAGTTTTACTACTATATTGCTAATTTGAACATATTGAAATCTTTTCACATAAGTTTCATGTAGTACCTTAAACATTACTTAGCACATATTAAATGCCCTGAGTCCTATTGCCTTTAGGACCCTCTGTCCTTCAGAAACTGAGTTGTTTTTCCAGTGGTACTCCTTTTGATTACTGGCATATTTCCAAGTGAATGAGGGAAGGGCAAGAGTATAGACTCAAAGCAGTTGGTCTTTCAAAGGTCGAATCCATGGCCATGACCTTATTTACAAATGTTGTGTTAAATTCTCTACCTGAGATAACCTGATGCAGAACTTAATGTTTTAGGTACTCCAAGAAGCATATAGTTGGTAACTTTTATCTCAGCTGTTTGTGCCTTCCTTCTACAGAGTATTAAGAAGGAATTGACCTTCATGAAAATTCTTTTGAACATGATTTGAATATAGGTTCGTTTAGTTTTAGCTGGATGAGTGATCGAGGTGTATGTCTCACATAGTACTGTGTTAATGACTGAGTTATGTAGTATGGGATTAATTTAGGTATGTTCTGAGCAAAGTTTATTATAATATTAAACAAAATCAAATTCAAATAATGGCTACAAGAACTAATATTAGTGACTAAAGTAATTTAAAATCTTCAGGAAAAAAAGGGCAAGAATAGGAATTATATTATGAAAAAAATCATATTTTATATAGGCCATTAACCAGTTAACCAAATTTTCATTTTATCATTTAGCCTTTTTGTTTAGCATGTAATATATAATATAAGCGTAAGCTTGTCTTGCTAGGTCAGAAAAGGAACAAACTTAGAAAAGAACAAAGTAGTTTAACTTTTAACAATGATTTAGAACAATTTGAGAGTGAATTGAAAAAAATAATCCCATATCCAGTTAATACTCTGGAAGTTTGCAGAAACGTTTGAGTTGAATTTGGGCAGGATATAATATGCAAGTATCTTGCTCTGTAAATGAATACTAAATAATTAAGACTTGAAGGATATGATATTATAGGAAAGTATGGCAATATTTTTGTCAGTTTTTGAAGTGTATGAAATTACGAGACACACTTTGTTTTTGAACTCAGTAAAAATCAGTTGTAGTCCTTAAATATTTTATCAATTTAGTTCATGGAAACATGAAATCACTGTAGATGACAATATTATTGTTAGGAGCTACCCTGTACTCAGGTTTGGTCTGAAGGACGATGACTCTTAATTATCTTGTTTTTCAGTTCTTATAACAGAATTTTTTTTACTGTCATTTTATGAATAATTGTTCAAAAAGGATAGAATTTGTACCATCTCTAGGGCAGTGACTGACAGCATAAAACATCCCCTTGCCTGGCTACAGTCTGTGTGCACATTCTAGTTTGTGCTGAAGTACATCATATTCACAATCATAGATTTCCCCCCATGGTTTCCTTAGGCTTGACTATGTACAATTTTATGTGTATTTATAAATTTCAAGCATGCCCCTGAGTGAGGAAACCCAAGGCCTTTCTATTACATGTTTCTATGGGCCCATTTTGTCCAAGTGGTTAGTGATTATTCTGTATCAATGGATGGACTTTGAAAGATATGGCTAGTGACTAACAAAAAACATGCTATGATATGTAAAGCAATTACCCTGCCTTTAATATTTTCTAGTTTTGTAAAGACTTCATAGTAGTTTTCCTTTTTTATAGAAATTAAAATTTATATTCTTACTTTTGACTCTAACTTGATAACACGTTTAAGAATGAACAGTGCCATGTGATTCCTGTTGAAATAGAAAGATACTCTGTACAGTCAGATTTCTTACTGTTTTGTTCAGTTCAGAAAGTTTTCAGTCATTCTTTTGTAAGTTCAACCTAAATCAGTTTAAGAAGACATTTTCAGTTATTTGCACTTTAGGTTATGATTTTGGTCTAAACTGAAATTGTCATGCCAGAGTGTCACTTTGAGAGAGGCTTGATTTTGTAATGTATATTGGCTGACCATCTTTCTTTTCCTATAGTTTAACTAGCAATAATAACTTTTCTGTTGTATAACGAGTAATATTATTCCATGTACCTGTGAGCATATTATATAAAATTATAGGTTTTTACAAAGTTGTTTTTCCTCCCTATAATCTCAAAATACTCTGCAGTTTTTCTTTTAACAAACTTATGAAACATGGTAAATCATTTGTTCATTTTGTTGGAGAAGTAATTAATTGTGAAAAAGTTAGTAACTCCTAAAGATTTTCGGTAAAGTGAGATTATTACTATCCAAGTTCCAATTTAGTAGTTTTTTTTAAATTACCCTGTTTCTGTTATCTGTGTTCACCGTTACTGTTTTCAGTTTAATGTATTTGTGTTAAAATGTATCTCAAGCTGTTTAAAGTACCATTTTTATGTTTTACTAAGTTGTCTTAGAATTAAGCAGTATATGTCTTATCCTGGCTTCTCTGCCTCTTTCAGAATCATGTACGAAAGAACAGATATTGAGTTCTTCATTGGCGAACTGCAGGAATAAAAGTGAGGATGCTAGATAGAGTAACCCATAAATTCTTTCAGATTAATTCTTTTTTTATTGTGGTAAAATATACATAGCAAAATTTCACTTTAACCTTTCATAAATATACAATTTAGTGACATTAAATACGTTCACAATGTTGTATAACCATCACCATTCTATATCCAAAACCTTTTCATCATTTCCAACAAAAACTCTGTACCCATTAAACAATGACTCCCTTTCCCCTTTTCCCTAGCTGTTGGTAATCTGTGTTCTACTTTCTGTCTCTATGAATTTGCTATTTTAAGTACCTCATATAGAAGAAATCATATAATATTTGTCCTTCTGTGTCTGGCTTATTCACTAAACATAATGTCTTTGAAGTCCTTTCTTGCAGCATATATCAAAATTTTATTTTTTATAGCTGGAATATATATAAACTACATTGTGTTTATTCAGTCACCTGTTGTTGAGTTGTTTCTACTTTTTGACTGTCATGAATAATACTATTATGAGTGCAAATATCTGTTCAAGTCTCTGCTTTCTTTCTTTTTTCTTTTTTTTTGAGACAGAGTCCCAGGCTGGAGTACAATGGCTTGATAATAGCTCGCTGTAACCTTGAGTTCCTGGGTTCAAGTTATCCTCCTGCTTTAGCCTCCTGAATAGCTAGGTGCACAACTAGGACTATGGCTGTGCACTGCCCTGGTGGCTAATCTTTTTTGATTTTTACATTGTTTGTAGAGACCGAGTCTCCCTGTTGCCCAGTCTGGTCCTATACTTCTGCTTTTCAGTCTTGTAGATATATACATAGGAGTGGAAATGTTGGGTATATGGTAGTTTTGTGTTTAACCTTTTGAGAAACTGCCAAACTGTTTTCACAGCAGCTGCACCATTTTACATTCTTACCAGCAATGCACAAGTGTTCCAATTTCTCCACATCCTTGCAACAGTTATTTTTCATTTTTTTGATTGTAGCCATCCTAGTAGGTGTGAAGAAGTGGTATCTTATTGTGGTTTTGATGTATATCTCCCTAATGATTAATGATGTTGAGCATCTTTTCATTGCTTATTGGCCATTTGTATATCTTTCAAGAAATATCTATTCAAGTCTTTCTTTTGCATTAATTCTTAATAGATATATTGGTATTTTTCAAATTGTCAGTAACAGTGTTAATTATTGTATATGTTAATCTTAACTCTAATAACAGTGACAATCATGAGCATGATTATAGTGATGAAGGCAAGTAAAACTTCTTCAAGTACATATGATGAGCCAGACATGGTTTTAAATGCTATATGCCTGTTAACTGTTTAATCGTTATAACTACCCTATGAGGCAAATACTATTATTATCTTCATTTTATAGATGAGGAATTAGAGGCATAAAGATGCAAAGGAACTTGCCCAAGGTTATACAACAAGTAAGTGGCTGATGAGGCATTTGAATCCAGGCAGTTCCTTTTGAATCTGTGCTCTTAACCACTATATAATTTGGCTTCTCACAAATAAAAAATTCAAAAAGTTATAAAAAGCATTCAGTATGATATTTTTAAGTTTGGATCTTGATCCTGTAGTTTACCTATGAGCTTTATATATCACCATAACTATAAAATAATGAGATTTGTTTTTCTGGATAACAAAGGATGTCATGATTTTATAGAACATCTTCATGGAGTTGTACAAGTTTTCTTAACTGTAGATAACATGAGGAAGCTCTGTGTGGGTGAGTGGTGTGAATATGTCTATATTTAAAAAAAGATTAAAGCCTGTTAGCTCTTTAAAATTTGTGTATTTTTAGCAGAATAAAAAATATGAAAATAGTTTTTTTCTATAACAAATATGTCTTTCTAGGTCTATTATTTATTTTGATCAAGCCAATGAGAATACTGATATTTAAGAAACCATACAACATTGAGGACCATGAGTTGTGTTCTCCTGCGGCATAGCTTTATTTGGCATAATTATGGCCAATTCAGCAATAGGAAGTGAGTTATAGTCTTAACATTCTGATAAATTCATATATCTTTAAAAAAACAGATTTAGTAAGATAACTGATACAACAAACTATACATACTTAAAGTACAATTTGACATATTTTGAAATATGTAAATAACCATGAAACCATTACCACAATCAAGAAAATGAACATCTACAAAGCTTCTTTGCGTGTCTTTGTAATCCTCCCTCTCCTTCCCCTACCCTACCACCAGAGAACCACTAATCTGCTTTCTGTCTTTATAGATTAGCTTGGATTTTCAAGAATTTTATATACTGCTGTCCCTTGGTATCTGTTCCAGAGAGATTGGTCCCAGGACCCTCCACAGATAACAAAAACCTACATATACTCAAGTCCCTTATATAAAATGACATACTATTTGCATATAACCTACACTCATTCTCCTGTATACTTTTAAATCATCTCTAGATTACGTATAATACCTAATATAATATAAATGCAATGTAAATAGTTGTTATACTATATTTTTTTAATTTGCATTTAGTGTTTCATTTTTTTCTGGAATATTTTTGATCTGCAGTTTGTTGAATCTGCAGCTGTGGAATTTATGGAGGGCCAACTGTAAATAGAATCATGATATATATAATCATTTCTGGTCTGGCTTCTTTCATTCAGTATATTTTGAGATTCATCATGTTGTTGCGTGTATCAGTTAATTTCTTTGTATTGCTGAGTAGTATTCCATTGAATGGATATTCCACAATTATTTATCATTCACCTTTTGATGAACATTTGGGTTGTTTTTAGTTTTTGACTGTGACAAAGTTATTGTGAACATTTCTGTAGAAGTCTTTGTGTATATATATAGCTTTTATTTCTCTTAAATATTTCTCCAGATATCTAAGAGTAGAATGGCTGGGTGACATGGTAGGTATATGTTTAACATTTTAAGAAACTGTAAATTGTTTTCCTAAGAGATTGTATCATTTTCCTACCAGCAGTGTATACAAGTTCCAGTTCCACATCATCACCTAGCCTTTTCAAGAGGCTAGATGAGCCAATTGTAGACATCTAGCCAAGAGCTAATTTTAGCCATTTGAGGGGGTATATAGTGATATCCGTTATGGTTTTAATTTGCATTTTCTTAATAACTAATGATACTAAATGCCTTTTCATGTACTTATCAGACATTCATGTATCTTTAGAGAAATGTTGAATCTTTGTCCATTTTTAAATTGGTTTTATCTTATTTATGAATTCTTCATATATTTTGGATATGTCATTTATCAGATATTTAGTTTGCAATTATTTTTCCTATTCTGTGGCTTGCCTTATTCTCTTAAAAGTGTCTTTCAAGGACTAGAAGTTCTTAATTTTGATGGTTGATTTATCAATATTTTCTTTTGCTTTTGTGGATTGTATTTTTGGTATTTTATTTAGGAAATCATTATCTACTCCAAGACACAAAGATTTTCTTCTAGGTTTTCTCTTAAAGGTTTTATAATTTTTGCCCTATGATCCATTTTGATTTTATTTTTGTGTATGTTACAAAATAAGGATTGAAATTCTTTTCTTTCTTTTTTTTTTTTTTTTTAACATAGGGATATCTAATTGTTCTAGCACCATTTGTTGAAAAGACTATTCTTTCTGCACTCAGATGCATTTGCATCTTTGTTAAAAATCAAATATATATGTGAGTCTATATCTAGGCTATTATGTTCCATTATTTTGTTGTCTATCTTGACTCATAAGCATACTATTTTGAGTACTATAGATTTATAATAAATCTTGAGATCAGATATAAATTCTTCAACTTTGTTTTTCTTTTTCTTTTTTTTTTTTCTGAGACAGAGTCTCACTCTGTTGCCCGGGCAAGAGTGCCCTGGCATCACCCTTGTTCACAGCAACCTCAAACTCCTGGGCTCAAGCAATCCTACTGCCTCAGCCTCCCAGGTAGCTGGGACTACAGGCATGCACCACTATGCCCGGCTAATTTTTTCTACATATGTTTTTAGTTGTCCAGATAATTTCTTTCTATTTTTAGTAGAGACTGGGTCTTGCTCTTGCTCAGGCTGGTCTCGAACTCCTGAGCTCAAAAGGTCCTCCCGCTTCGGCCTCCCAGAGTGCTAGGATTACAGGCGTGAGCCACCACGCCCAGCCTGCTTTTCTTTTTCAAAGTTACTTTGGCTATACCACAAACTGTTGATGTCCAACAGATAAGCCCTGACTACAAATTTCACAGCAAATCTCTTCTTATAAATGGTGTAGCCAAATCAGGGGATGCTTGTTTGACCTAAATAAGTCCCTAAAATACTTTTTTCTCGTCTTTGAAGATACTGATTTTTGACAAGCAAAGTCAGTTTTTCTAGATTTAGATTGAATTTCTTAGGCTCCCTACCAGCAGCTACTAAATCATACTAACTCTTAGATGAAAAAAAGTTATCTTGCTAAATGTGCAATAGGAAGTGTGTTGGGAGCTGGCGAGGGTGCTGAATTGGGCCCATAAGCTATGTGTTGTAGAATAGGTAGGGCAATTATGCCTATATTTGTTGGTCCACCGTAGATATTTTGAGAGAAAAGAAAACATATTGACTTAGGAACAAATATGTATGTTGGCAGTTTAATATAAGGCAAAATTATTTATGGGCCCTATCCTAAGGGTATTTACAGTTTTGTGAGGGAGGAAATTGTTAATCAAGTAAACATAAAATAAGATAAAATTACAACTCTAACAAATACTTTAGAAGAAAGTATATGATGTCTTAAGAGTGTATAACTCAATGATCTAATTTAGTATGGGAAAATAGGGAAGACTTTCTTGGGAAAGTTGGCATTTGTACTGAGACCTAAAGGGTGAATAGGAGTTGACTAGGTAAAGGGGTTAGTAGTGGGTGAGTGTTCTAGGTGAAGAGAATAGCATGTGCAAAGACTCTGGTGTTAGCAAGCATGACAAGTTTGAGGAACTTTGAATAAAGGCCAGAGTGGCTGAAGCACAGACAGTGAGAGGGTATATGCTGTAAGAAAAGTCTAGAGAGATAGCTATGTCAAGGATTTGGGTCTGGAAGGTGATGCCTTGTGTCTTTGCCTTCAAAAATCACTCTTGTTGCTGTGTAGAAGACAGATTCATGTGGAGCAGGGAGACCAGCCAGGAGGTAGTTTCTGTAGTTTGGGTAAGACATGATAGTATAATAATTTGGGCTAGGGAGATGGTGAAGAAGAGAGAAGTGGACAGATTTGAGAGATACTTAGGAGGTTAGAATCAAATCAGTAAAACTTGGTGAGGGAATGGATATGAGGGCCAGGGAGATGTGGGGAGACATGGGGAGATATGTCAAGGGTAACTTCTGGTTTAATGGTGAATGAATATTGGAGGAATGTTGGTACTGTTTACTGTAATAGAGTTTTTTCCTATAGTGATCTGGAAGCATTTTTCTTCCAAGGAAATGAATATTTTTTTTTCTTTTTTTCCCCAAGAGAAATGTGTATTTTATTTCTGGATGTTTCAAAATCCTAGTCATCCTTTAGGACCCAGCACAAATAGAACTTCTTCCTTGAAGTCTTTCTTGACATCTCTTTGCCTGCTTTCCTTCATGGCTAGAAATAACCTTTCCTTTCTCTAAACTTATATTAAACTTGGCTTACATTTCTATTATGGAATTTTTTATCATCTCACTTGTTGTATTCTACTTATTTGTATAAAAGTTTTATTTCCTTTACTGTATTGAAAACTGCTACTTGAAAGAGAGTTTTATTTAGTGTACAACTAGGAGTAACTGTTTCTTTAATGAAAATATACTATAGCCTTATGGAGGTGGGAGTTCCATGAGCGAGTGTGCTCATTTCAGTAAATCAAAACTCTTATGCACATTGAGGCATCTACATACAAGAAGAATTCACTAGGCTAGTATCATGGTAGGAAGGTCTTTTATGATTCCATTATTTAGACCATTAACCGTTATTAAACATTTTTTTTAAAAAAGAGAACTACTTCAGTTAAATGTAAATGCTTTTGCTTAAAGCTTCTTAACAAAATAGGTTGTTAATTTTTATAATTTTTGATTTAATTCATCAATCTGAAATTGAAGAGCTAAACATAGACTTACGTAATACCTAACATTTGTATAGGGCTTCATAACTACTCAAAACATATTCATGCAGAATATATCTCATTCCCTTTTCATAACAGCCCTGTTAAATAGGTAAGACAGATATTATTGTTCTTATTTTACAAATCCATATATTGAAGAGCACTTTTTAAGACCTTGGAATGAAACTATTTTGTGTTTACAAAGATCAAAATATTCCCTTTTACTTTCTCTGATAGAGTTAACTGGAAGCATTTGAGTAATAAAGTAACTGATGCTGTTGTAAATGGTAATTTGTTATTTGGTTGTTGATTTGACTTGAGTAGCTTTTTGGGCTATCATCACAATCAGATGTAATTTCTGAGATATACTGAACTCTAACCATTCTGTTTAAGTGTTTTATGTGTTTTAATATTTTAGTTTAAAAAAGACCTTAAATTTGTCTTCCAAGTAACTCATAAAATTGCATTTTGAAATAGATTTATTTATGTTTAAAAATAAAATATACCACGATTGAAAGAAAATAGCATGATCTCGTGAATAAAGCACAATTAGAATTTGGAATATGCCATGATCTGAATGTTGGTGTTCACCCCAAAATTCATATGTTGAAACTTAATTGCCAATGTGATAGTATTAAGAGGTGGGGAGTTAAGGAGCTGATTAAGTCATGAATGGGATTAGTACCGTTATAAAAGAGATGCAAAGGAGCTGTTCATCTTTTCTGCCTGTGAGCATTCAGCAAGAGGAACCATCTGTGATGCAGAAAGTGAACCTTCACCAGATACTGAATCTGTTGGCACCTTTATCTTGGACTTCCCAGCTTCTGGAAGTGTGAGAAATAAGTTTCTATTATTTATAAATTACTCAGTCTAAGGTATTTTGTTAAAGCAGCCTGTATAGACTAAGAATATGATAATATGATTCTTTCATGTCCTTTTAACTTGTTATAGAGAATCAGTGCAGGATCGCAGTAATCTCCTTTTCCCCCATGTTTTCATAAATTACTTGTTTTATAATGCATTTTCAAGTTTTTCCAAGTGAGTGTCATCAGACTTTCTAGTCTTTAGTTTTTGAAATCTATCCCTAACTGCTTTATGAAAATCAATGTTTTCTTTTTATAAGATCATCTTTGGAAGTTTTATGAATTAATTCTTTCTTACATCTTGTTCCAGTTTCCTCTTAATGCTTCTTTTAAAAAAAGTTCTATTTTGTTCACTAAGCAATTAGAAATTTATATTTATGTAGTATTTGGACATACATGATATACATTTTCCTTAATGTTCCTCATAGCAACTTTGTGAAATAGATAAGGTTACAGATGAAGAAACTGAGGCTAAAATAGATTGTGACTTACTTAGAGGCTCTAGTCCAGTGTTTGGTTCCTCTCTACTAATAGAAATCAAGTAGTTGTTCTTTTTCTTTGTCATTTGTTGTCATTGCACTCTTCCCTCCCCCAAACCCTGAACTCTCGGCTTTGTTCATGTTACTCTGTACATAGCTTAAAACAAAAACTTACCTCCACTTTTTTTTCTTTAGCATTTTCCACTGATGTCACCTTATTTTTGGTTTTAGTCTTCCTGGTACTGTTTTTTTGTTTTTTCTTTTTCTGATTTTCTTTGGAAGCTTTTGCAGATAGATGTTCTTTAAGAACTAAGCCTGGCTCCAGGACTAAGTCGTTGTTAGACTACCTCATTTTTATTTATGGTATTCTGTACCTTGAAGACAAAGGCTACCCTGAGTCTTCTCAAAAGAGCATGGAATCCATGGAGCTGACTCCTGTTATTACTGCTGAGATAATCAAAGACTGAATGTACCACCAGCCTGAGATTTATGAAATGTTCATCAGAGTTGGTTTGGAATGTTAGGTGAGGTGTGAAAACATCAGTGTGCTCTATCAGCAATCTGATTTTTGTCTGGTATAGGAAAAAATATTACAAGTATGGGATTGTCCATGTGTCTTTTTTTTTTTAAAGACAGGGTCTCACTCTGTTGCCTGGGCTAAAGTGTAATGGTGTTATCATAGCTCACTGCAACCTCAAACTCCTGGGTTCAAGTGATCCTCCTGCATCAGCCTCCCAAGTAGCTGGGACTACAGCATGCACCACCATGCCTGGCTAATTTTTAAATTTTTGTAGAGATGGGGTCTCAGTGTTGCCTAGACTGGTCTCAAACTCCTGTCCTCGAGTGATCCTCCTGCCTCAGCCTCCCAAAGGGCTAGGATTACAGGTGTGAGCCACTGTGCCCAGCCTCATGTGTCTTATAAAGCCAACCTCAGAGTTGAGAAAATTGAGTATTTTGGGAGGCACATTAAGTCAAAAGGAAAAAAATGATGCCGTCTCCTTTGACTATGCATGGGTCAAAAATAGAGAAAACAAAACCGATATGGCCGTTGGCTTAAATATTTTCAGGTCTTCAGACTGTAGTAGGAGTGTAGTAATTATGATTGCATATCAAAAATGACACAAGAAGTCATTTGTCTCTTTGCATCTTAGTACATCAACTTAATATGTGTCCAGGAAGAAAATAAATCAAAAGACTGAAAAAATAAAAGAACTGACTATACTATTTGTTAGAGGCAAGTATGTTTGTGGTACATGAAAGCCTTTATCAAAGAGCTAGGATTTTCATAACCAGTAAAGAAGTTTTTGTTTTTGGTATGTCTTATATAAAATTATAGCTGGGATAAGTGTAGTTTTTACATGAGGGAAAGATTAATGGTATGGATTTGTCAAATTTTATAGTCTAGCTATTCATCATGAAATGAATCTGTAATATTTACTTTCCATTTCTCTGCTCACACACTACTGTGGACCATTTTTATTATATAGTATTTAAAATTTATTTTTAGATCCTAGATGAGTTGACCAGAGGCTATGGGTAATATCAAGTATGGTGTAGTCTATGGATAGAGAATGCTAGAATTTCATGATAATACTATATAACATGTCTGGTAAATCAAGCACATCTACCAGTGTTTTACAAAGTGATTCCTTTAGATCATCTACATAAACATCACCTGGAATGCTTGTTAAAAATGCAGATCCTTGGACCTATCCCTCCTCCACCTCCCACCAATCAAAATCTCTGGGACTGTGCCTGGGAATTACATTTAACAATCACCCAGGGGCCGGGCGCGGTGGCTCACGCCTGTAATCCTAGCACTCTGGGAGGCCGAGGTGGGCGGATCGTTTGAGCTCAGGAGTTCGAGACCAGCCTGAGCAAGAGCGAGACCCCATCTCTACTAAAAATAGAAAGAAATTATATGGACAGCTAAAAATATATATAGAAAAAATTAGCCAGGCATGGTGGTGCATGCCTGTAGTCCCAGCTACTCGGGAGGCTGAGGCAGGAGGATCCCTTGAGCTCAGGAGTTTGAGGTTGCTGTGAGGTAGGCTGACGCCACGGCACTCACTCTAGCCTGGGTAACAGAGTGAGACTCTGTCTCAAAAAAAAAAAAAAAAATCACCCAGGTAATTTGGATACATATTAAAATTTGAGCTCTTCTGATATAGAAGATTCAACATGTTACCCATATTGCTCTCCTGTTTAAGATGGTTAAATGAGGAGATCTTTGAAAGTAGGGGAGAGCAAGGATATCTACTTTCAATTTAAGAATCAAATAGATTTTTAGAATTTTAAAACAGAGCTAATACATCATTATAGAATTTCATTTATTAGTTTCTCTTGAGGAGAAAACTTGGACTTGAATTTTTTAATTTCAGGGTCTTGAACATCTAATGTTTGTTTAAGCACAGTAGAAAGTACTGTAATGCTTCTGAAAACTGCATTTCAGTTCCTGTTTATTTGAGGAAATACAGATAAGCTACATATTCAACTTGCCTCTGGTCTCCACTTCACTTCACTGTCCTTTCCCCCAGTGCTTTTCCAGATGTCAGGTTTTCCAAAACTGGGCTTGAATTAAAAAATAAAAAGAGAAGTAAGGGAAAAAATTGCTGTTTTTTATTCAATCCGGTATGAAATTTGATATTAATGATATATCTGTCTATGTCAGGATTTCTAAACTTTTTACCCCCAAAAGAAATATTTAGAACCCCAGAAAATGAAAATAGACCTGCTCTGGTTACCCCCGCCATAGATGCTCCTGAGGTATTTCCCAGACACTCTAGGGCCTTGGGTATAAAATTTGAAAACCACTAGAGAAGAGGTTGCTATTATTTATTGAATTATGAGTAGAAAAAATAGGGGAGAGTCTGAAGTACTGTCAAAGCTGTTTAATCCTTACAGTGGTTGTTCTCAGACTGAGGGAATTTGCCCTTCTGGGGACATTTGGCAAGGTCTGCAGAAATTCTGGTTGTCACATCTGGGGGAGGGGAGCCACTGATACTTATGGGTAGAGGCCAACTGGTAAACATTCTCCGGTATATAGTGCCCTCACAGCAAAGCCTTATCCTGCCCCAAATATCCAGAGTACCTAGTTCGAGAAACGCTGCCTAGAGAATCAAGTTTTCTAAAATATAACTTGGTTTGTAGTTCATGTTCTCTGTAAATAAGAGTTTAGTGGACAAGAGGCAAACGGTTTTGTAAATGAATAGCTTGGTAAATTGTGGTTATGTTACTCTTTCATTAGGGTGTTTATTTTGCAAAGATATTTTGATTAAACCTAAGTTTTCTTTCAAGAATTTTAAGTAAGATCTTTAATAAGAAAATATTATTTGTATTTTTTGTATGTCAACCTATTAGACATACATATATGAGACAATAGCTTCTTTTTCAGAATCACCCCTTCTCCCTTTTGCGAAGGGTTCTCTTATTTTATGATGAGCTTCTGGAGAGGTTCTCTTATTTTATGACCAGCTTCCATCAGTTGATTTAATTTTTTTAAACAAATTTTGAATCAGCTTTATTGAAATGGGTTGACTCTTTTTTTTTTCTTTTTTTTGAGGCAGAGTCCCGCTCTGTCACCCAGGCTAGAGTGCCATGGTGTCAGCCTAGCTCACAGCAACTTCAAACTCCCAGGCTCAAGCGATCCTCCTGCCTCAGCCTCCTGAGTAGCTGGGACTACAGGCATGCGCTACCATGCCCGGCTAATTTTTCTATATATATTTTTAGCTGTCTATATAATTTCTTTCTATTTTTAGTAGAGATGGGGGTCTCGCTCTTGCTCAGGCTGGTCTCGAACTCCTGAGCTCAAACAATCCGCCTGCCTCGGCCTCCCAGAGTGCTAGGATTACAGGCGTGGGCCACCGCACCCGGCCTGGGTTGACTCTTTAAACGTGGAAATATTTCTAGTTGTAGAATTTCCTTTCTCCATGAGATTGTTTCTATTAATTAAGTATCATTTTAATTTGGCACAAGGAGGTACTATAAAGAGGTAAAAAACTTGAGTTTGAGAATGTGATATCTCAATCTTGGAGAAATTATCTCCTATCCTCTTTAGGTTCTTACTAATTGGCAGTCATAGAATACTGGGAGACTTAGTGCCTAAACATCAATTTTAACAAGTAGAAGCTGGGTGCAGTGGCTCATGCCTATAATCCCAATGCTTTGGGAGGCCTAGGCAGGAGGATCACTTTAGGCCAGGAGTTCGAGACCAGCCTGGACAACATAGAGAGACCCCCTTCTATACAAAAAATAAAAAAATTAGTGGGGCATGGTGGTGGGCACCTGTAGTCCTAGCTACTCTGTAGGCTGAAGTGGGAGGATGGCTTGAGCACAGGAATTGGAGGTTACAATGAGCTATGATCACACCAGTGCACTCCAGCCTGGCTGACAGAGTGAGACCCTGTCTCAAGGGGGAAAAAGGTACATTAAGGAAGTTCTGATCACCCAAAATGCTTCCTTCAACCCTATTTCCTCTGAAGAGGATATGTAGCATTTTGGCCAATTCCTGTAGCATTATATGTTTAGTAAATGTACCACTTTTCAGATCATTTTTGCTTTATATTTTAGGGGAAATTGAAGTATCTGACTGGTAAAGATTGTTGAAAATATATTTTACTACCTTACCTAAAATTTCTTTCATTAGGTTTTTCCTAAGGAATTAGGATGGTATCTTTTCATATGCAGTGTAGAATATATGCTTATTAACCTGGGTCAGTTGGGAATCTGATAAATAGGAATGGCGTTTTAAAAACTCTTACAGAAAATTTAGCACCTCAAAGCTATGTATGTAGAAAACAGTAGCCAACTAACTGCAATACTTTTGAGTTCACACTGGATAGAAATTGCCACTTTTATCTGGTTACTGTGATTTGTAAGGTAAGTTCCCAATAAAGAAATCTTATGACAACTCATTTTTCAGTTTGTTGCTTACTGTTTACTATGATTATTTCTAATGTATTGCCATTATGAATTCATCTTATTGTCTTTGGAAATAAAGTGCATATTTGGAGGACAAAACTAGAAACATGATTTCCACCTCTGTTCTTTTAGCAGCAAGGTAATACCAAAGATCTGGTACAAAACTAGATGGTCAACTGTTTGTCTAACATGTTGAATGCTTATTAAGAATACTTATTATGGAAGTAGAAATGTTTAAGTTGATTGTAGTATTCTAACTTTTTTGTTGTGTATTGAGTTACAATTTACAAATAGTAAATATTATCTGTTTTATGTGTACAGCCCTATAAACTATGACAAATGTATATAGTCATGTAAACTCCTCCACAATTAAGATAAAGAATATTTTCATCATCCCAAAAAGTGGCCTCATGCTCCTTTATAGTCAGTCTGCCTTTCCTACCCCCAGCTGTTGGCAACAACTGATCTGATTTCTGTCTGTATACTTTTGCCTTTTATGCAGTGTCTTATGAATGGAATCATGGAGTATGTAGCTTTGTATGTCTGGTTTCTTTAATTTAGCATGATGTTTTTAAGATTCCCTCATTTTAAATTTTGAAATGTTTTTATGTTTTAGTGTTTCATTCCTTTCATTGCTGAGTACTATTCTATATGAATACTGTAGTACATTTACAAGTTGATGGATATTTGTTTTCAGTTTTTGGCAATTATGAATGTACCTGCTGTAACCATTTTGTGCAAGTTTTTGTGTGGGCATATATGTTTATTTTTCTTTGGCAAATACTTAGGTATATTGGATTACTGGGTCGTATGGTAAAGAGTATGTTTAACTTTATAAGAAATTGACAAGCTGCTTTCCAAGGGGACTATTCTCTCTTGCTCTCTCTCTCTTTCTGTATATAATGTATATAAAGCTATTTTATATAGAAATATATTCTATATATTTAAAATATAAATATACTAAATATATTTTATATGTGAATATATATAGAAATAAAACATATAGTGGTAAAATATATTAATACATAAAACTTACCATTTTAACTGTGTAGTTCAGTGACATTAAGTACATTCACATTGTGCAACCACCACCACCATTCATCTCTAGAGCTTTTCTCTTCTCAAATTGAAACTGTATGCCTGGTAAATAATAACTCTCCATTCTCTCCTCCCCGCCACCAGCTCCTCGCAACCACCATTATGCATTTGACTACTCTGGGTACCTCATACAAGTGGAATCATACAATATTTGTCTTTTTTGCGTGTGGATTATTTCACTAAACATAATGTCTTCAAGGTTCAAACACATTGAAGCATATGTCAGAATTTCATTCCTTTTAAGGTTTAGTAATCCATTGTATGTATATATCACATTTTGTTATCCATTTATCTGTTGATGGACACTTTGGTTATTTCCACCTTTCGTGAATAATGCTGCTATGAACGTTGGTATACAAATAATTGTTCAAATTTCTACATTCAGTCTTCAGTGTTCCTAGGAGTGGAATTGCTGGATCATATATTACATTTATGTTTAATTATTTGTGGAAACTATTTGTGGAAATTATTTGTTTCCCACAGTGGCTATGTCAGTTCACATTCTTACCAGCATTCCAGTTTCTCCATATTCTTGCTAATACTTGTTTTTTGTTTTTTTGTTTTTTTGATGATAGCCATCATAATGAGTGTGAAGTGGTCTCACTGTGGTTTTAATAGTAAAAGAGTTTTTTGTGTTATGAAAAATATGTCTAAAATTTTTATATTTTTGCTACTGAAATTAGGAATTTAAATTATTTTTCAAACGAATAACTTTCCTCTATTCTGATAATCTATATGATATTCTAACCAGTTTTTTTTTTCTTCTACCTTCAACTTTCCCATCTAACCAGTTTAAAATTACATTTACCAAGGTTTCCTGCTTTCTTACACTTAGTAACTGGGACTATTGAACAGATGCAGAACAAACAAGTGAAAAATTTGTTCTGTGACTTAGTTATTTTCCAATTCCTTTTCAAGTATATTGAAAAGTAGGGATATATGATGCTACATTTTAGACTTACGGAGTAAAACATCTTGAAGAATTTACGAAGATATTCTAGAACAGTAGAATGAGTGTTCATTGTTCACAAACTATGTGGTGATGATAAGAGAAATTGTATTGCTGGTACAGCTACGCTTTTTTTTTTTTAAGCCAATTGGCAGATACCTGAACATCTATTAAAGGTGCAAGGATGGGTGATAGGTATTGTAGGGACACAGATAAGTATAACTAATATTTTTATAATGCTTACTATGTGCCAGGTACTTTTTTCAGCACTCAGAATTTATTACTTGTATAAGTTTTACAACATCCATACGCTGTTACCTCTGCAAATGAGAAACCTGAGGCATAGAGAGGGTAAGTATCTTTGCTAAGGTCACAAAGCGAGTGGTGGAGCTTGGATTTGAAACAAGGTAGTGTGGCTCCAGAGCTTGTGTTATTTTCCTGTACCCTGTGCTGGAAAGCAGAAGACGTGGTTCTGGTGCTGTCAAATAGTCTGTTTTTTCACAATGACAAGTCTCAAATACATCTGAAAATATATAATGTATATTTCTAAAGGGCTATAGAGTGTAAGTAAATGCTATAAGTAGGAAGATTGTTTGTCTAGATTGGCATCTAGATTATTTGTCTAGACTACAGCCATAGTGCATGATATTGAGCAGCTGGGATGGGCTATGCACTATACATGTGCACTGCATATTGGTAAGATTTAAAGAAATACCATTCTTTAATAATCTTTTAGCCATGTACATGTAGTTATATTGAATAGTTTATTAAAATTCACTTGTTTTTGAAATCTATTTAAATAAAAACATGAGAAAACTTCAAGAGTACATTTTACATACAACCTAGCTGCCTTTTTAAGGGATTTCTACTTGCACTACCCTTTGAAAGTTTTTCATTGTAATCCATGGAAGGTGATGGGGAGAGGGAAGAGAAGAAAGGAGCAGTGACATTCATTCACATCCCCAAAATGACTTTTATGAACATGGTTTTAATGCTTCAGGTCTGTGCTCAGAAACAGGGTGTGTCATTTATGACAGGGTGTGACATGTCAGCATACTGTCATATCCACTCTGCTGCCTCATGACTTCACTGCATAAAACTGACTCAGTGGTTTGAGACCTGGCCTTACAAGCATAAGGGAAGCAAACACCCACTTAGAACAGATAGAAGATTAATACTATCTTTCTTTCTGAGATATTTAAGATCACAGTCTAATTCTTTGGCCCTTCATTTTATTGCTACTTTTGCCTCAATTATATTGTGACCTACAAATTATAGGTTGACTCAACCTATGATTAATTCTAATATTTCCAGAATATAGACTCTGCCACAGTATAGTGGTTTGAAGAAATTTATCAAAGATTATTCATGTTTTTAAAGTAGCATTTCTTCTAACATTCACTATTATGCAGTACTTAATGATAGTTTAACTTCAGTATTTTCCCTTAGCTTTAAATTATTCTTGTGTTTTAGTGAGATACATAGTCTGTTAAAAATTAGGCAGCAGGAAAAAAATACTTTCTATTCTGAAATGGAAACATTTAAAGGCACAGAGAAGTGGTAATCCCAATCCCTTTTTTTTTCCTGTGAGAATAAAAAAACCAGCATTAACTCTTTCCTTGCCATTTAAAAAATAGTATAAATCATAGTTTAGCATTCCTTTGTCATAGATAGTGCTTTCTCTGTTTTTTAAAATTTCAGGGATACATTATTTGGGAAGAGCACATCTTTGTAACTTAATATTTGAGAGAATTATCTGATATAAATGAAACTCAAGATTTACAGAAAAATGGAGTGAACATTACATTTCATAACTCTGTTACTTTTAGGCTGGAGTTATAGTCCTCTAGTTGTTATGTTTAAAAGGCTTTTAGTGTATTTGTTTGTTTTCTCCATACTTACGCTAAATTTAGACGTTTTGTACATATACTCCCTTAGCTCATAGATACATTTCCTCTTCAGTCTCTGATCAGGAATTGTATATAACTTCCGTTGAATTCTGTGATTGTTACTTTGTTTCTGAAGAATAGTATTTACTATGAATGACTAGTGGAAAAAGAGGGGGCCAGATAGAGAGCATTGCCTCTACCCACTAAAACACATAAACAGGAGGGAGCAAATGATTACTGTAGTGGCTAAATCACACTATAGAAAACCAGTGGTGAAAAATGTCTCAGTTTTCTGTGGAAGACATTTCATTTTGTGGAACAACATTGAAAGGATACTCTAGTTCAGAGATACTCTAGTTCAGTTCCCTCATTTTCACATAAGGTTCATCAACCCAGGTTTTTTTTTTTTTTTTTTTTTTTACTTCAATGAAGTGTTCTTTCTATAATACTGCCCACTTATTTCTGATCTCTTTGGTATCTAAAGAATTTCCCTTTGAAAGCCTCAGAATTCAAAAAAATTGATCCATATAGAAATTGCTTATTGCATTTTGTAAACAGATGAAGTACCTATCAATTTTTATTTGAAGTCAGATAAATAAGAGTTCCAATCCTGGTTCTGCTATTTATTAATTAACAAGTTACATAATCTCTCTCTGTCTCATTTCCTTGGTTTGTGATATTGAGATAATGTAAATCTATTTGTTAGCTTGTGAGGGTTAAATGAGTTACTTAGAATCTCAAATTGGTAACATTACAACACAGAGAAGAGAATCACATTTTTGTGATTTGAAACATAATGCTCTATACATCTTTTTTGTTAAACATCTTTATTAAGGTGTAATTTACTTACCATAAAATTTCCTCATTGTAATTGTGTAATTCAGTGATTTTTAGTAAATTTATAGAGTTGTGTAACCATCACGCCAATCTAGTTCTAGAACATTTCCATCACCCCCATAAGTCCCCTTGTACCTATTTGCAGGTAATCCCTACTCCCAGCCCTAGGCAACCACTGATCTGCTTTCTGACTCCCTAAATGTGCGATTTCCGGACATTTCATTTAAATAGAATCATACTATATGTGGTTTTTGTGACTGGCTTCTTTCATTCACCATAATGTTTTCAAGGTTCATTCATGTTGTAACATGAATTAGTACTTCATTCCCATTTATGGCTGAATAATATTCCATTGTATGGATATACGATACTTTGTTTATTCATTCATTAGTTGATGAACATTTGAGTTGTTTCCAGTCTTTGGCTATGATAAATAATGCTGCTGTGAGTACTCATGTACAAATTTTTGTGTTAACATACATAAGTTTTATATATTATGAGCATACACATACTTTATATGTTAAGGTATATATGTTTCAGTTCTCATTGGTATATACCTAGGAGTGGAATGGTTGAGTCGTATGGTAACTCTGTGTTTAACCTTTTGAAGAAATGCCAAACTATTTATACAGCAGCTATACCATTCTACATTCCCACCAGTATTGTATAAGGGCTCCAGTTTCTCCATATCCTCTCCAACACTTATTTTCTGTTTTTTTTTTTTTTTTTCTCTTTTCTGTCGCCATCTGAGTGGGTATGAAGTGGCATCTCATTGTAGTTTTAATTTGCATTTTCCTGATTACTAATAATGTTGAGTATCTTTGTGCTTATTAGACATTTGTGTATCTTCTTTAGTGAAATGCTAATTCATATATTTTGCTCATTTTTAAAACTGGGCTGTCTTCTTGTTGTGTTATATGAATTCTTTATTCTGAATATAAGATCTTTACAAAGATGTGATTTTAATATATTTTCTCTCAATTTGTGGCTTGTCTTTTTGTTTCTTCATGTGTTTTGAAATACAAAAGTTTTTAATTTTGATGAAATCCAGTTTGTCAGGGTTTTCTATGATTCATGGTTGTGGTATCATACCTAAGAACTCCTAGTTAATCCAAGGTCATTAAGATCTCCTATATTTCCTTTAGAAGTTTTACAGTTTTAGCTCTTAAATTTAGGTCTGTGATCCATTTAAAATTAATTTCTGTGTATGGTATGAGGTAAGATAGAGTCTCGCTCTGTTGCCTTAGCTAGAGTACAGTGGGGTCATCATAGCTCACCGCAGCCTCAAACTCCTGGGCTCAAATGATCTTCCTGCCTCAACCTCCTGAGTAGTAGGGACTACGGGTGTACACCACCACACCTGGCTAATTTTTCTTTTTTTTGTAGATACAGGGTCTCACTCTTGCTCAGGCTGGTCTCAAACTCCTGGCCTCAAGTGATCCTCCCGCCTTGGCTTTCCAGAGTGCTAGGATTATAGATGTGAGCCACCGCACCTGTCCTATTCTGGAATCATTTTTAAAAAGATTATCTTTTCCTTGTTGAATGGTCTTGGTATTTTTTGTTGAAAAATAATTGACTGTGAATGTAGGACTATTTGTGAATGTTTGATACATGTATGCATATTGAAACACATTTTTTTCTTTTTGACACCAGCACAGTGAATTAGAATAATTAAAACACCAGGACTCATTAGCAAGATTTATATTTTAGAATTAACATAAGTGTTAGTATTATAATTTTCCCTTTTTATGGTATACAGACATTTGCATAATTGTAGAAGTAAAATCTTCATTTCCAATATAGAACCAGTCTTTTCCATATTATATCCAGGAATTTGAGGTTGCAGTGAGCTATGATCACACCACTGCACTCTACCTGGGGCGACATAGCAAGACTCTGTCTCAAAAAAAAAAAAAAAGATACCAAATGAGAGTTCTGAATACCAAGTTAATTATCTAGGTTGTCAGTTTATAGATTTTTATGACTATTGTTCTTTTGTACCTCTGTATTTAAGCATTTTCTTCTAGTAAAATAGTTTCCTTTTAAACAGAGAAGCAATATAGTGTAGTAGAAAAATTGTGGGCTTGGAATTAGACATATTTGGCTCAAATTTTTGCTTTACCTATGTGATCTGGGACCAGCTACCTAATCTCTAAACTTATTTCCTCATCCAAAAGAGTAGTATCCATCTCTAAGGTTTATTGTAAAGATTAAATGAAATCGTGAGGAGTCACCCAGTGTTTCTTAGATACTCATTAAATCTTAGTTAACTTCATTTTAATCCTTTCCCTTGAAGGATGAAAAAATAAGGCAACCATGAAAGGTTTCTCTGAGGAGATGGATGGGGATGATAGGTGCAAAGCTCTAGGTGGAAACAAGCTTGACAGTTTTAAGAACTAGTTGAAGGCCTTTGTGCCTTGATGTAGTGAGGATAAGCTTGGAGGGGTGGATAGGAGCCAGATCTTAAGCCCCTTTGAGGTTGTGATAAGCATTTATTTGTATTTAATTCTGAGTATAGTTGAAGCCATTGGAGAGTTTAAATCCATAAAGACTATAACTCCAATTTCCCATATTTTGAGACAATAGACTACAGTTAACCCTAGTGGAGGAATTTATTTTTCTTTTTTTACTCTGAATCTTGGCATCAAATATTTATTACTTGGGTTCAAGATTTTATTCTTTTTTCAAAAGACAGAGAATAAACTTTTGTGGAGAAGATCTAGGATCCTTTCTCAATAAGAACTTTTTTCAGGGACTGAAATAGAACCTTTTCCTTGTCTCTGTTTTGCTTCTGCTCCCAGAATTGAATTATATTTTCCTCTGTCCTCTTGCTTCCAATTACTGCATTTTTAAGGAAGTTGGTGATTGAGAATTTGAGGTGATTTCTGCTATCTCCCTCTGTTGTTTTCCTATGGAGTACTGCATAGTTTTTACTGACTGCTAAGCAGATTTTCTGGAACACTTCTAAGCCACATATTCTCCTGCCCCCCTTTTTTCTGTTTGTGTGAACAGGATTCTATTTTCTGTGCTTCTGTCATATGGGGTATATAGTAGGGCATAAGATTGGGGGCTAATTTCTCAACTTCTCTTAAATTTTAAATGAATTTTTGAAAGTTTGGGAATTTCATTTCACAGAATGAAAAATCTTGTTAGTACTTTTAGGAGGAGAGTCAGCCCCAGATGCTGACTGATGCTTTCAAATAATCAACAAAACAAGAGTTAATGATTTTGTGAAATGCTTTGTTTGTGGCCAAAAAATCATGGTTACAACTTAGATGCTTTGGTTAAATGTGTACCAAATACTTACTTTTTTTTTTAATTAAGGAAGAATGTATTAATGTGTCTAAAGTAGATACTGTTTTTATTCACCATTTCTGCTTCATACTTTATAGGGGTTGCTCGTAATCCAATGAGAATGACTGGAGGGAAGGTGTTCTGGATTGCCAAAGGTATTGTGGAGACAGAGATGCTCTCACTTCTCTTCTGCTCAGTGCTTTCTAGAAGCACTTAGCAGAGGAGCCAGGTGTGTTTCCCACCTTCTGTTAGCTATGCAGAAGGAAGAGGAAGATGACTAATATTTAATGAAGCGTTAGTGTGTTGGATAGTATATTAGACACGTGATTATTAATATCTCATTTAATCCTTTAATGAGACACTTAACATGTTTGAATATACAGATGATATTTTCTCTAGGCACTGAGGTTTAAAATGATTAAGTACCTTGTTCATGGTCACACATCTCTTCAATAGTACAGTCAAGCTTTGAACCTAAGTCTGTTTGATTCTGAAACCCTGTCTGTCTGTCCTTCCTTTCTTTTACCTTCCCTTGCCCTCCTCCCTTTCTTTATTTTCTTTCTACTTTCTTATTATTTCTATTATGTATAATTTGCATAATAGCTCTTAAAACTGGTTAATCTACATTTCCTGTCACTCTTATATTTTCAACAAATTTTCCATGTGAATGATAAAGTTAAAATTAAGGTTAAATATTTTTAGATACTTGAGTTAAGAATTCAGATTATTGTAGGAATAGAAAAATGGTGATTGATGTCTTCATTTGACTGCACAGGTAGAGAATCTTTTTGGAATCTGAAGATATTTTGGCCACCTTTATTAAAAGAAAAAAAGGAAGAATAAAAATTGACAATCATGCTAAAGTTAATAATTCTTCTCAAGTTCTCTGAAAGTGTCAGATAAATGACATCATATACTTTTGTACATTGTTATCATAAGGGTGATTCTTTTGTGCCTCACATGGATATATCTCAAATGTAAAAGTTTTATATAAAATACTTTTTCAGAATAGTTCCATGAATTAGAATTGATTTTATCATGCACACTCTCTAATGCATTATAGACATCATTGTGTTGCTCTTTTTTCATAACAGAGAGTGATGGTAAGATTATATTTGTCAGCCATGTATCCTTGAGCAAGTTGCATAATGTCTTTAGCTTTAGAGATGAGTTCTTTCATCTCTAAAATGGGATGAAAATGCCCTATTTAATTTGATGCTGAGCTGCAAACTACTTTTTCACATTCTAAGTGCTCTAAAATCAGGCTGCATGTTTGTGATTTCTGTGTCTTACTGTCAGCCAGATGATAATGGACATGAAGTTACATGAAAGTCTTTAATTAATACCTTTTGGTGCGATCACTGCATCTGGCAACCCTCATGGAGTTGATCATAGTACATACCTCAAATGGTTCTTGGGAAGATCAAATTAGTTAATATACATAAAATACTTAGAACAGTACCTGACACCTAGTAAATGCTATGTAAGTGTTAGCTATTTTTAATATCTGTTAGAAATATAACAACAGTGGTTGGCTGGTTATAACTTTAAGATTATATAATACCTTTTTTCTTAAAACAGAAAGCATTTTCCATTGGACATTTTGAAAAAGAAAACTAAATTCCATAGTGTTATACATATATAATAAATACACAGGAGAGATTACTGGGCAGAAGGAAGGGGTAAATGAGGATAAAAGCAGAGGACTATATAATCTGTATTTAATACAAGAAATTTAGTTTCTACTATATGTTTCTGATATTAGGGAGTGAATTTTAATAAAACTATCTAGTGGGTCCTGACTTTTTGGAAGATTGTTAATCTCTAGAGGTATAAACTTTCTGTTTAGATTTCTTTCTCTTTCTGATGGGAATAGGAAACTTAAGGATCATACTTGTGAAAAATGGAGCGCTTCAGTTTTTGTTCTAATTTTGATTTTTAGATGATCTAGACTAAATCTGATAGATTAGTATTAGTATTATAATTGGTCATTATCTGATTATCATTGTAAACTTTTTATTGGCCTCTTTCCTGACCTATTTATACTGCTTCTGACTTGAAAATAGAAAATTCCAGAATTTTTAAAAGTCCTTACCATTATTCCATCTTTTATTCTGATTCCCAATATGGTACAGAGTTACAGAAAAAATATTCTTCAGTTTTTACCAAATAATAAAGTTACCTATGATAGGGGAAGAAACTGCAGGGAAGTTATTTCTTTTATTTAGTATACCATATGAATGATATATCATATTATAATTGTCATATAAAATTATCAGGTGTAATACTTTTTTTTAAATGTAGTTCTTTCCAGAGTGATCTCCTTTTTAGTAAATTAAAGTAGTGATAAATTGTCTAAATGCCCTATTACCTTTTATTGGAATGAAATGTATATAAATTTTTCTGTTTTATGATAAAAAGGGTACTTTTTACTGAGATCCTCTGTGTTTGCTATGCATGATGTTTTTCTTTTAGATACCCTATGTAAAATTGATATTCATGCCTTCACTTTTCAGTGCTCAAAGAAGCTAAAGACTTTGTCTTTTTATAAGTAAATGCCAGAATTTCAACTCAGTTCTACATTATTATAAAGCTTATGAAATGATTGAAAGTTTAAAACTTAAATAGCTCTCTTTTCAAACTACGACAGTGATTCTCAACCTTTTTTTTTTTGTTTTGTTTTGTTATTGCCCTCCAAAGAACCTTTTTGTTTTTAAAATAAGCTTTATTTTTTAGAGCAGTTTTAGGTTTATAGAAAAATTGCACAGAAAATACAGAGTTCCCATATGCCCCTCTCCCACAAACACACAAACAGTTTCTTCTATCATTAGTGTGGTACATTTGTTACAATTGGTGAACCAGTATTGATACATTACTGTATTATTAACTAAAGTTCCTAGTTTACATTAGATTTTGTACTTTGTATTGTACAGTTCTGTGGGGTGTGGTGTTTTTTTTTTTTTTTCTGTTTTTGAGACAATAGACTCACTCTGTCGGCCTGGGTAGAATGCAGTGGTGTCATCATAGCTCGGTGTAACCTCAAACTTGTGGGCTCAAGCAGTCCTCTTGCCTCAGCCTCCCAAGTAGCTGGGATTACAGGCGCACACCACAACACCTGGCTAATTTTTCTGTTTTTAGTAGAGACGGGGTCTTGCTCTGGCTCAGGTTGACCTCGAAGCAATCCTCCCGTCCAGGATTACAGGCATGAGCCACTGTGCCCGGCCTGGTTCTTTGGGTTTTGACAAATACATAATACTATGTATTAATATCTACCATTACAGTATCATATGGAATAGCTTCATTGCCCTGAAAATGCCGTGTGTTTCATCTCTTCATCCTTCTCCTCCCGCTGAAGCCATGTCAACCAGTGATCTGTTTACTAACTATCTCTGTAGTTCTGCCTTTTCCAGAGTGTCATATGGTTGGAATCATGCAGCATGTAGCTTTTTCAGACTGGCTGCTTTGATTTAGCAATATGCATTTAAAGCTCCTCCATGTCTTTCTGTGGCTTGATAGCTTGTTTCTTTTTATTACTGAATACTCCATTGTATTGGATGTACCACAGTTTGTTTATACATTTACCTGTTGAAGGGCATCTTGTTTGCTTCCAGTTTTTGGTAGTTATAAATCTATGAACTCTTCACATGTTTGGCTTGAGAAGCAAATTCTCAAGAAGCCCTTTAGACCCCCCACGATGAAATTTTAATATCATATCTATAATGTGTATTAATTTATGTGCTATGGCCCTTTGTAGAGCCATAAACCATTTTAATAGCTAAGATTTTTTTCATTCTCCAAGAACCAATTTTTGCCTCTTAGGGGCGATATTGCCCACATTGAGAATGCATGGAAGACAGATTTTTTTGGAAGGATGTTTTTATTCGGGCCTTTGCTGCAATTTTTAAAGCAATTTTTTTTAAAAAACAACAAATCATTAACTTGCCACTCTAGATCTGTGTGTATTTACGTGGAAAGATTCCCAAGACATTTTAAGGGACTAAAGCAAATTGCAGAATAATTCACAGAGTATGTTAACATTTATATAAACAAATTACACCTAAAGCAAATATGTTCTATACACACACCAGTATATACAAATGTATAGAAAAAGATGTGTACCAGATTGGCAAGTGTTAACCCTGTGATGCAAGGGGGATTGGGAAATATAACTAGGGGTGGTGAAAGTATAATTTTGCTTTTTCTTTATTGTTTGATTTTTTTGAAAAGTAGAATACATTTATGTATTACTTATGTAATTAAAAGTAAATTTTCAGAAGAGAAGGGGAAACCTGAAATGAGGCAGTCAGGCATCCAAAGCAAAAGCAAAACACCTATCGCTGAACCCATGATGAAATGAAGGAAATGAAGTTTATTTCATAGGTGTTATATCATAGGTGATGTTATGGTGCCATTGTTACCTACTACCAAGAATAATTTCTTTTCACTGTCTTCTTCTTATTGTCACTGTTGAATGTCTCAAGAGTTGTCTATGTGTGCAGTTTCTATTTCCTCATCTCCCATTTACTGACTTCAGTCTGATTAATGCTCTAAAATGCTCTTGACAGATATACTATGAACTCCTCCATGTTGCTGTATCCAGTGGACACTTTTCTCTCTTCCATCTACTTATCTTCTCAGCACAAATAGATTCTGTTAACCACTGCCTTTCCTGTCTTGGCTTCTCTGAGACCAATCTTGTATTTTTTTCCTGCTCCTTTGGCTGCTCTTGATTTTTAAGGTATTTTGTGGGCCAAGAAAACATATCTGTGGGATGAGTTCAACCATATATTGCAATTTTGCTGATTTGCAATTTCTCTTTTTTAAAAAATCATATTCTATTTCATTCTCAGCTTCTCTAATTCTGTGTTGATTTTTTTTTAAATACCTTTTAATTGTTCCCTTTTCCCCTAAAGTTGAAAGCTTTATGAAAGGAGAATTTCTGTTTATTGTCTACCACTGTGTGTCACCATTATGCTTGGCGCATTTAGGTAATCTATAAATGTATAAGTGTTTGAGAATCAGTGAATGAATTAGTACTTGTTTATTTGACTTTTTTACGTTGTTTAAAGATTTTGCCTTTTCTTTTTGGGAATGGGATAAAGGAATAGGAGAGGAAATATTAAATAACCAGTAAGCAAATAATTGATTATAAATGGCTGTATAATGTGACTGTTGGAATAATGCAGTTAATGGTTACCAATTTGAAGAGTAAGATAATCACCGTTGAATTTTGAGAAGAAATGTGGTTTAAACTTTTTCTAAAATAGACTGAGCTATTCTAGTAGATCTGCTCGTATATTTATATACAGCAACTGTACACATATATTCTAGATGACAAAAAAAATGTAGTACCTCTTCAGAGCTGTCAGCGAAAGTAGTAACATATTCATGCAATAGGTGTTGGGTTAGAACTGTCATTATCCTAGTGTCTTTTTATTATTATTACCTAGTGTAGTAAGCTGAATCATTAAAAATATGTTTTAAGTTTTGGGCCATTGATTTTGAAGTGGGACATAAATGAATATTTGCTATTGTTTTTCATATAAAAATTAATAAAAAAACTCTATTGAAAGTTATAACAAATATAAAGGAAAGATATTTTCCAGAATTAGTTTTCTACAAATGGAGAGTAAATTTTTCTGTAATACTTAAATTTAGAAACATAGCAAATGAGAAGTTCATTGCTTATTTAAAAAACAGGCATTTGCCTTAGTTTGGAGGGTAAACCCTTCAAAAGTATACCAGAAAATGAAAAAATATAGAAAAGAAAGTTTTTTGTTTTGTTTTCAGCCAAAACAATCACTTTTTATAGTAACTTACTTTCTAGTATTTTTAAAAAAATAAGGACTCTTTAATAAGGAAAGAGAATATTTCTGTTGAAGTTAATTTTGATAGATATTTATCTAGGTGTTCTCTTTTTCCATTGCCATAAAAGCTTGCTGATAGAGTTGTTTGAAAAGGCTTTCCTTTGTTCCCTAACTCTCAGCAGGATTAAGTTAGGGTACAAATTATGATTTTGACAAAAGAAAATAAGTGTATTAGTTTTAAGTTTGACAACATAAAACAAAACTCAAAAGTGGCTTAAACAAAATAGAAGTTTCATAAAAGAGGACTGGAGACAGGTAGAGGGTATGTGGTGATCAAGGACCAGTCTGTTGCCTTCCTAACCATCCTAGGGCGTAGCATCCATTTTGAGGTGACCTTATGGACAGCTGTGCCTGCAGGAGCTTCAGCCCTGTGTCAGTATTCTAGGTAGGAATGAAAAATAAGGGGAAAGGAGAGAGGGGCTGTGATGGTGGAGTGGAGGTCACCTCCTGGATTCGTGCTCCTGGAGAGGAAGGCATGGATCTCGGCCTACCACAACGCTAGAGAATCGCTCCCCCACAAGAACAGTGGTGTGAATCCACGGAGAATCAATGTGGGACACAGAGAGCAAGAAAAGCCTGAGGTGAATGGGAAATAGGATCGCGAAATTCTGGAGAGTGCGGGACAGCTGCACCCGCCTCACCATAGAATGGGGCGGGAACAGCCTCTTAGGAAAGCGGCTTGTTCTCCCCACTGACCGCCACACCCACTTAATTAGAGACCTGCCTGAAGCCGGTGCAGAATCAGCGCAGGAGAGGTGGGGCTCTGCGGACAGGAGATGTTTTCGGGAGACAGCTTAGACCCTGGGGGATCTCAGCCAAGACTGCGCTTGGCGGGGAGGAACGGAGCTGCGCTAAGGCGAAAAGCAGCAAAGGGTCGCCGAACCACAGATTTTTTTGTATTTGTTTGCTTTTTTTCGGGGGTTGCCTAGCTGGGGAGCCCTGGTGGGTATCTATGCTCGCCAGGCCCCTGGCTGTGGTGCTTATGGACCCGGAACGTTAACCCCCAGTGCTGGCAATCTGCGGGCACATGGTCACCATCTTGAAGTCCACAGCATAGCCGCTGCAGAGCCATAGGGCGCCGGGCGGCTTCATGGGCGGCTCGCTCCACTAGTCCGTGAACCCAGCCAAGAGCACGGGCTTTGCATAATCTCTGTAGGCAGGAGACATTATCGGAGACAGCTTGGACCCTGGGGGATCTCCGCTGAGTCCGTGCTTAGTGAGGAGGGACGGAGCTGCGCTAAGGCAAAAAGGAGCATAGGAGCACCGAACCACAAATTTGATTGTTTTTGTTTTTGTTTTTTTTTTTTTGGTGGCCTTCTAGCTGGGGAGCCATGGTGGGCTTTAGAGCTCGCCAGGCACCCAGCTCTGGTGCCTGCCGGATCCTGAACATTCACCCCCAGTGTTGGCGATCTGCGGGCATGCGGTCGCCATCTTGGGGCCCACAACCTAGCCGCTGTGGAGCTATAGGGTGCCGAGCGGCTCCCTGGGAGGCTCCCTCCCCTGGTACGTGGACCCTCTATAGGGGTCCCGCCCTTATGTGAACACTGAGTACTTCTCCAGACCCGAGAGTGTGGAGCCTGGTCCCTGGGGACAGTGGGCCAGGGCAGACTTTTGCCTGTGGGAGCTGCAGCAGCTGGGGCGCTGAGCGAGCGAGGGCATCACCCACTCCTGTAGCCAGTGTCTTCCTTGCGGAAAGAGACAGAAACCACCCCTATAGAGGAAGAACCAAAGGGGGGGGAACCCAAACAAAAACAGAAAATTTCTGCCTGCAACTAGTGTGGATCCTGCCTGCTTACTGAAAGACCACAACACAGTGATTTAACTCGCCAAAGTGGTTTTAGGTCACTCCAATCCTATAGTGCTGGACCCACCAGAAATAGCCCCCCAACTGAGGTAGAAAAAACTGTAAACAATACACAACAGTCTCCCCCTCTTGACAAAGGAAGCAACATACCTAGATTGCTTCACAGCCTAAGCACAAAGTGTGCTGTTAACCAGACTAAAACTGTAAGAAAAGATCTAACGATAGATCTAGATGGGAAGGGCTCAGCGAAAAAACATGGGGAGCACAAAGAATCAAACGGAAATCTCACCCCCAAAGAGAAATACCAGCTCTCAACCAATTGACACAAACCAGACTCAAAATACCAACATGTTACAGGAAGAATTTCAATTATGGATTATAAACAAGCTGAATAATATAAAAGAAAAAATGGATAACCAACACAAACAAACCACAAAAAAAATCCAGGATTTGGAAGAAAAATTCACTAAATAAATTGAAATATTGAAGAAAAACCAAACTGAACTCCTGGAAATGAAGAATTTATTCAAAGAGCTACAAGACACTGGAAAGTCTCAAGAGCAGGGTAGATCAAACAGAGGAAAGAATCTCAGAGATTGAAGATAACTCTTTCCAATTAAATAAGTCAGTGACAGAGATAGAACAAAGAAATAAGAGAAATGATCAGAGTCTTCAATAAATGTGGGATTATGTGAAGAAGCCTAACGTGAGAGTTATCGACATTCCTGAGGGTGAAGAAGATAATAAGCAAGGGTTGGATAAGCTATTTGAAGACAAAATTGAGGAAAATTTTCCAGGCCTTGCTAAAACTCTAGATTACAGGTTGAAAAAGCTCAAAGGACCCCCTGGGAGATTCATAGCAAATAGGAAAACACCACACCACGTAGTCATCAGACTGACCAAAATATCCACTAAAGAGTCCCTTCTTTGAGCTGTAAGGAGAAAGAAACAAGGAACATACAAAGGAAAGCCCATTAGAATTACGCCAGATTTCTCAACTGAAACCTTACAAGCAAGAATAGGTTGGGGCCCCATTCTCACTCTTCTGAAACAGAATAATGCCAGCCTAGAATCTTGTACCCAGCTAAGCTAAGTTTTCTATACAAAGGAGAAATTAAGACATTCTCAGATAAACAAGGACTGAGGGAATTCACCAAGACAAGACCAGCCCTCCAAGAAGTACTAAAAAAAGAGTTACACACGGACCAGCACAAGAAAGACCCATGAATGTAAAACTACTCAAGAGCTAAAGATCAAATTCCAGCTACCACAATGGCTCAAGAGAGAAAACATAGCAATGAAGTTCTACCCAACAAGCTGAACAGAAATCTGTCCCACTTATCAGTTCTCTCAATTAATGTGAATGGTTTCAATTCCCCACTCAAGAGACATAGACTGGCACAATGGATAAAAAAACACAAACCAAGTATCTGCTGTCTTCAGGAAACTCACCTAACCTGCAAAGATGCATTTAGACTGAAAATAAAAGGACGGAAATTGATATTTCAAGCAAACGGTAGCTAAAAGAAAGCTGGTGTGGCAGTCTTAATTTCCAATAACTTAGTTTTTAAACCAACAAAAGTCATAAAAGACAAAGATGGTTACTATATAGTGGTGAAAGGCACAATTCAACAAGAAGACATGACTATACTTAATATATATGCACCCAACTTAGGTGCACCCAGATTCATAAAGCAAACCCTACTTGATCTGAACCAAATGATAGATAACAATACTGTAATAGCTGGAGACTTTAACACCCCACTGACAGTACAGGACAGACCCTCCAAACAGAAAATAAACAAAGAAATAATGGACTTAAATAGAATGCTAGAACAAATGGGCCTGACTGACATCTACAGGACATTCTACCCAAAATCCACAGAATATACATTCTTCTCAGCTCACGGGACATTCTCTAAGATTGACCATATCCTAGGCCATAAAGGATGTCTTAAAAAATTTAAAAAAATAGAAATTATACCATGCATCTTGTCAGATTACAGTGGAATAAAAGTAACAATGAACCCTAACAGAAACTCTAATTCCTACTCAAAGTCATGGAAGCTAGACAACCTTTTCCTGAATGATATAAGGGAAGAAATCAAGACGGAAATCAAAAGTTTCTTTGAATTAAATGACAATGGAGACACAACTTATCAAAATCTATGGGACATAGCGAAAGCAGTCCTGAGAGGAAAATTTATTTCCATAAATGCCTATACCAAAAAGACAGAAAACTTACAAATTGACAACCTAATGAATAGACTCAAAGAGCTGGAGAAAGAAGAACAGACCGACCCCAAACCCAGCAGAAGGCGAGAAATTACTAAGATCAAATCAGAATTAAATGAAAAGGACAACAAAAAAACCATAAGGGAAATTAATGAAACAAACAGTTGGTTATTTGAAAAGATAAACAAAATAGACACACCTCTGGCTAGACTAACCAAGAGCAGAAAAGAAAAATCTCTAATAACCTCCATTAGGAACATGAAAGGAAAAATCACAACCGATGCCACAGAGATACACGATATCATCTATGAATTCTACAAGAATCTTTATGCACACAAACTGGAGAATGTGGAGGAAATGGACAAATTTTTAGAAACACATGGCCTTCCCAGGCTCAACCAGGAAGAAATAGAGTTCCTGAATAGACCAATATCAAGAACTGAAATTGAAACAGCAATAAAAAACCTTCCCAAAAAGAAATGCCCTGGTCCAGATGGGTTCACACCCGAATTTTACCACACATACAAAGAAGAACTGGTGCACCTCCTACATAAACTATTCTCCAATATTGAGAAGGATGGAAATCTCCCCAACACGTTTTACCAAGCCAACATAAACATTGATACCAAAACCAGGAAAGGATGCAACAAAAAAAGAGAACTACAGACAAATTTCTCTTATGAATATAGATGCAAAAATTCTCAATAAAATCCTAGCAAATTGAATCCAAGTGCTTATCAAAAAAGTAATTCATCACGACCAAGTGGGCTTCATCCCAGAGATGCAGGGGTGGTTCAACATACGTAAATCTATAAATGTAATTCACCACATAAATAGAAGCAAAAATAAAAACCATATGATCCTCTCAATAGATGCAGAAAAAGCATTTGACAAAATTCAACACCCTTTTATGATAAGAATGCTTAACAAAATAGGCATAGATGGAACCTACCTAAAAATGATACAAGCCATATATGACAAACCCACAGCCAACATCATACTGAATGGGGAAAAACTGAAAGCATTCCCACTTAGAACTGGAAACAGACAAGGCTGCCCACTGTCCCCATTACTTTTCAACATAGTATTGGAAGTCCTTGCGAGAGGTATCAGGCAAGAGAACAGAATCAAGAGAATCAAAATAGGGAAAGAAGAGATCAAACTCTCACTCTTTGTTGATGATATGATGTTATATCTGGAAAACCCCCAGGATTCAACCAAGAGACTCCTGGAATTGATTAACGAATATAGCAAAGTCTCAGGTTACAAAATCAATACACACAAATCAGAGGCATTCATATGTGCCAATAACAGTCAATCGGAGAACCAAATTAAAGACTCAATACCCTTTAAAATAGCAACAAAGAAAATAAAATATCTAGGAATGTATCTAACTAAAGAGGTAAAGGACCTCTATAGGGAAAACTATGAAACACTGAGGAAGGAAATAGCAGAACTTGTAAATAGGTGGAAAACCATACCATGCTCATGGATCGGAAGAATCAACATTGTTAAAATGTCTATACTACCCAAAGTGATCTACAGATTCAATGCAATCCCTATTAAATTACCAACATCATTTTTCACAGATGTAGAGAAAATAATTATACCCTTTGTATGTAATCAGAGAAGACCCCGTATAGCAAAAGGAATTTTAAGCAATAAAAACAAAATGGGAGGTATTAATTTGCCAGACTTCAAACTATGCTACAAGGCTGTGGTTCTTAAAACTGCCTGGTATTGGCACAAGTGCAGGGAGACAGACCAGTGGAACACAACAGAAAATCCAAATATAGATCCATCCTTATATAGACACCTAATCTTTGACAAAGCAGGCAAGAACATACTCTGTGGACAAGAATCCCTATTCAATAAATGGTGCTGGGAAAATTGGTAGCCACATGTAGAGGACTGAAACAGGACCCACAGCTTTCACTTCTTACAAAAATCAAATCACGGTGGATAACAGACTTAAACCTTAGGCGTGATACAATCAGAATTCTAGAAGAAAATGTAGGAAAGACTCTTACAGACATTGGCCTAGGCAAAGAATTTATGAAGAAGACGCCTAAGGCAATCACAGCAACAATAAAAATAAATGAATGGGACCTGATTAAATTAAAAAGCTTCTGCACAGCCAAAGAAACAGTCACGAGAATAAACAGACCACCCACAGCATGGGAAAAAATATTCACATACTACACATCAGATAAAGGACTGATAACAAGAATCTATTTAGAACTCAGGAAAATCAGCAAAAAAAAAAAAAAAAAAAAAAAAAATCAAACAACCCTATCAAAAAGTGGGCAAATGACATGAATAGAAATTTCTCAAAAGAAGATATAAGAATGGCTAGCAAACATATGAAAAAATGCTCAACATCCCTAATCATCAGGGAAATGCAAATCAAAACCACAATGAGATATCACTTAACTCCAGTGAGAATGGCCTTTATCAAAAAGTCCCAAAACAACACATGTTGGCGTGGATGTGGAGAGACAGGAACACTCATACACTGCTGGTGGGACTGCAAACTAGTGCAACCCCTGTGGAAAGCATTATGGAGGTATCTTAAACAGATTCAAGTAGACCTGCCATTTGACCCAGCAATCCCATTATTGGGCATATACCCAAAGGAAAAAAGGTCATTCTGTAACAAAGACACATGTACCCGAATGTTTATAGCAGCACAATTCACAATAGCAAAGATGTGGAAACAACCAAATGCCCATCAATACATGATTGGATTAGTAAGCTGTGGTATATGTATACCATGGAATATTACTCAGCTATAAGAAATAATGAAAGATACGACATCTCTATGGTTCTCCTGAAGAGAGTTGGAACCCATTATATTAAGTGAAGTATCCCAAGAATGGAAAAACAAGCATCACATGTACTCACCAGAAAATTGGTTTCCCTGAACATCACCTAAATACACATCTGGGAACGACACCAATCGGATATCAGACTGAGGTGGGGGGTGGGGGAGGGGATGGGTGTAAACCTACATGATGAGTGCCATTGCGCACGGTCTGGGGAATGGTCATGCTTGAAGGTGCTGACTCTGGGGGGGCGGTGGTTGCCAGGAGGGGATGGGTATATACTTATATGATGAGTGCAATGCGCACTGTCTGGGGAATGGACATGCCTGGAGCTTTGACTTGGGGGGACAGGCGGTACATGGGCAACATATGTAACCTGAACTTTTGTATCCCCCATAAGAAGCTGAAATAAAAAAAAAAATAAGGGGAAAGACCAAAGACTGTGCCTTTTAGTTAAGCGAACTACCTATAAACAATGTTCCCAGAAAGTCCCAGACTGCTTTTCCACTCATTAGCCAAAACTAAGACACATGGCCATACCTGGGTATAAGGAAAACTAGGAAATTAGCCTTCGTGCATTGCTGCCCCAAATAAAATTGGGCTTCTATTATTACAGAAAGAAGGAAGGGTGCATATTGGATAGGAAAGTAGCATTCTCTACTATAGTGAGGGAAATAATAGTTTTTGTTTCTACTAAGATACGCTAGGTAACTCTGAAAATTTGGTTGATAATTACAAATTTTCAGTAAATTTAGTTATCTATTAGCAAGATTTCTTTTATAAATTCCTATTGGATAGAACATGTACAATTGCCATGGACTTGTATTCAAAGGTCTT
The DNA here is from genome assembly GCF_041146395.1 of Eulemur rufifrons. NCBI lineage: Eukaryota > Metazoa > Chordata > Mammalia > Primates > Lemuridae > Eulemur > Eulemur rufifrons. The sequence goes on from NC_090990.1 coordinate 89,102,090, forward strand.
TTAAAAAGTACTTCAGGGAAATAATACAGATTATGCTTTGATTTTTCACGATAGAGAGAAGTGATCACCCTTATTTTTACTCCTTTTATTCAAGCTCTGGAGTCCTAAGAGGATTCTGACATTATCCCTTGCAAATTGAGGTAGGTGTAGCCCTGAAAGCTTTATTTAGTGATACAGTGCTTACCAATTCTAGTCATATTTCGTTCTTTGTTTTCTGATGTTCAAAAAGAAATTAGAGAAAACTTAAGATATATAAATTATTCCATCAGATGCTCAAAAAATATTTGTTGGTGCCATTTTTGCCTGTAATCATGTTGTTTTTAAAGCTGTTATAGGTTTTATTGCTGAGATACTTGGAAACCAAATTCCTGTCTCATTCTGTTATTCTTAGGTGATTGAGCTGGAAATGTTTATGCAGCTTTTATAATGGTGACTTACTGGCTGAGTATGTGTGCCTGCTGCTGTCTTTGGCATTTGAATAATGAATTAACATGTAGGTGGCCATGGGAAAGGAATGTTATGAATGGACTTTGCCTACGCTTTTTTGGTAGCAAATTTTACTTGCTACAAGGTTGCTGTGCCATACCTTTTCTTCAACTATTACAAAGCTATTAATTTTCACTGTGATGGATGGCGGTAACCTTTCCCACACCGACCTGTTCTCAGCATGGTGTATGTCATGCTAACCTGCAGGTGTGGATGTCTATATAAAGGATTGGTATAAATGCCAAAGTTACTGAATAGCATAAAATGTTTCCTTTTAGCAGTAGCCTTTGGCTCTTTCCAACTGTCTTAAGATTGGTTTATTTATTAATATTTCATACAAGTTGGATAATTTGTGAGGTCACAAATTACAGCTATAATTAAGACTTTCTTTAAATTGGTTTTGTCAAAGTAGATGCTTGTGGTAAACAATCATTTTATTTTGAACTTTTATATTTGGAGCATTGGATATTTTAATTGTCTTCACCTCTACCTTCCATTCTACCCTTTTATCTTAAGCTAGTTTATATAAGCAGTAAAATGGGTAAATGAATATGAACAAACCATTAAAATAGATATGAGCACACTGGCTCTCTTTGGCAAATAAATGGGATTCTACAAGACAAAATGTTCTTTCCCTGGTGGTCTGAGATGCCTGCAGTAATGGAATTAGTTTGTATACATATGTACAACAGGAGTAAGTTTACCTTACTGAACAACTTTATTCCTGAAGTTATGTGGATTTCAATTTCCAGCTTTACTAAAAAATGATTGAGCAGTTAGTTTATCATAAGTGTTTACACTGGAGTAACTGGCATTTCTCAATGTCCATTTATTTTCTTTTCTCACTTTTTTTTAAAACGGGTATAAAACCATGAGCAAGGGATTAAAGAAGTGATGGAAAAGGGTAAGGCTTGGTAAACTGCTGTAACTTTTAGTTTTGACTTCTCAGGCAAGTTTTACATATACACCGTAAATTGTCCGAAGGAAAGCTATTTTAGTTATCATCTCTTAAGCGGTGAATTTGAACACAGTGCTTTTATTAAAAACATAATCAACAGGCTTAATGTGGCTCATCTAGTTCATTCTCTACTGTTAACTGGTTTAGAGTTTAGAAATTTGGAGAGTTGTCCATGGCCACTTAAATCTTTTACTCTACACTTATATGAATATCAACATGTAAATATTTGAGTTTGTTTAGGTAATCTTAGAGATCACCTTTGTAATTTTGCAAACTATGTTTTATTTTACTTTAATTTCATACCTTTCTTCTCTTTCTCTGATCTGGAAAAAAGATAGCACTGTAACAACTGAGTTCTTGCTCTCATTCTCTCTAATTCTTCCCCTTTTTCCTCTTCCCCCTGTTTGTTCTTTCTTTCTTTCTTTCTTTCTTTCTCTCTAGTATATAGATAATTAAAAACATTTCATTAAGAGGGATTATGCCAGATGAATGATCTAAACCAGTGTAAAAATATCCTTGTTGAGCTAGATTATTCTAGGACACGTGCTCTCTCTAAACCATTCATTGAGTGTTAGACAGTGATATGAAGATTAAGAAGCCTTTCAGAGACTCCTAATTTATCATAATAAGGAAGAGTTCATGTTCTTAGATTTTTTGTGTGTATTTATTGTATACAAGGGAATATACTATACATTTATAGGAATTTTAACCTCTTAAGGAGCATGCCAAAATCTGATTAAGTCAAACATAGCATAAGGTAGATTTTATGCTGTCAATACATTGTCAATACACATTGTCAATATAGAAAAATTCTAAGATTATTGTGGTTTTAATTCATTTGTTTTCTTAACCTCAGTATTTTCACCTGTGCCTTTTCAAACATAGTTTTCTTTCTTCCTGCTTGTCTTCTCATAATTTTCTATTAATTTGCCTTATAGTATTTACTGTCTGATACTCCCTTTTTCCATACTGTGCATTAATCTGTAACTTACCTTTTGCCAAATTTTTTTGAGTATCAGTTGGAGAGAGTTCATGTCTTCTCTGTGAGCCAAATTGAAAGACAGTAGTCACTTGAAAAAGGATGCTCTTTCTTCTTTGTACGAAATCAAAACTGTCCTGTATTCTACTTGAACAAGTTTCCCATCATCTTTCCTTCCACCACCTCTCTAAATAGAAGGCACATTTGATCAAATAAGGATCAATAACCAATAATGAATGATTTTCTGTTGCACCTAAAATGAATTACATTTAACGTGTGAATAGGATCACTCTGATACTTAATTATCTGTTGTTTGACTACTGGTTATCCTCCTTCATTAGCTAATGGAAACGATTAGACTAGGAATGGCTGTTACTGGATCTTAGATCTAGAAACTGCCACAATCCCAGTATGTAAATATTGTGAGTTCTTTTAATGTTGGCTTCTGCTTTAGAGGATTCAACTTGTAATATTTTCATTTTTAAAGGTACCATCCTCTTTTAATAGAGTGAGAATTGTAAATTACCTCCTCGTCAGGTCATTAGATAAGCTTACTCTTCAAGCTTTTCATCTTTGATAGATTTTCTGAGATGTTTTCAAAAATTAAAAGCCTTGTTTAGTTGACCGATTAAATTAAGAAATTCCAGCATATTAGACTTAACTATTATGTATTTTTTAAGCTAAAATAAGAATCTACTGGTTATTTTCTCCATAAAAGATAAAATGATACCTGCTAGTATATTGATGTGGACATTGGGGATTAAATTCACATATTGTGATATAAAAATATTGAATATTTTGAAAATGTGTTGCTTCAGTGGAATTGTCTGTAACTCAAAATTCCACCACCACCATCATTACCATCATCATCATCATCATCATCATTTTTAAAAGCTGTACTTTAGGATCTCTACACCATTAGGTATAGTACATTTCCCTGAACTTTTGGGAGTGGGGGAAAAGGGAAGAGAAGGGGAAGTAAGGTCTTTAAAAATCTGAATAGAGAAAGAGCGATAACCTTCTTTGCTGGAAATTTTTGTGATCTTGGAAGCAATGGATGTGGCAGGCACAGCTGGCTTAGATATACAGTTGCAACCTTTAAATAGAGATTTCTGCAGGCTGAGGATTCTTGCTGTATTATAACTTATGAAGAAGTAATCATAAAATGGTATATTTGGAAGGGTCATTATTACAGGTCACTTCTTATATTTCAAAGGTAAGGAAATTGAGGTCCAGAGAAGGTAAGTAATGTGACCGAAGCTGGTATAAGAAGAGCTAGTAGAGTAATTCATGTCTCTGAATACAATTCTAGTGTTCTCACTGTGGTACTGTAATGAACACTGTTTTTAATGAGCTCTACATTTTTAAAGACCTGTAACTTTCTGATTTTTTTTTAAAATAGGTTATTGTATCCAGGTTTCAAAATGTGTGAAGTTTCTGTGTAAAGCTGCGCCTAGATTTGATGTTACTTTTTGAGGGGTTTATTTAGTCTTTTTTTGTTTGTTTGCCTGCCTTTTAGAGTTGTGTGGGTGAATAAAATGTTATCTAGGTCTTCGGTACATTTTCTGTTTTATAGGTGAAGCATAATAATTTAAATGATACTTATAATCTTAAAATGATTATTGGGAAAATTTGTTATTTTTTTTCCTTTGAAAATATTCCCCAATAAAAAAGAAAATATTTACATCATACAAGATGTTTATTAGGGGTTAGAAATATAAAGGTATTTCTTCCACATTTTGTAGTTTTTGGCCATATAGGTTTTTATAATATTCAAAGATAATATTTTGTATTTCCGTGGTGCCTGTTGTGACCTCTCCTTTTTCATTTCTAATTGAGTTTTTAGAGTCCTTTCCCTTTGAGTTCTTTTCAGTCTGGCAAGAGGGCTGTCAATTTTGTTTATCTTTTTGAAAAACCAGCTTTTGATTTTGTTGATCTTCCATATAGTTCTTTTATTCTCAATTTCATTTAGTTCTGCTTTGATCTTAGTTATTTCTTTTCTTCTGATAGGTTTGGAGTTGATTTGCTCTTCCTTTTCCAATTCCTTGAGACTATTTGTTAGATTGTTGATATTTGAGCTAGCTTGCTGCTTTTTGGATGTGAGTATTTAATGCTATTAGTTTTCCTCTCAGTAATGCTTTTGCTGAATCCTACAGATTTTGATAACTTATGTCCCCGTTATCATTAAGTTCATAGAATGTTTTGATTTCTCTCTGTAGTTCCCCCTTTACTCAATAGTCATTCAACAGTAGATTGTTTAATTTCCATGATTTTGTGAAGTGGTGTGCATTTCTGTTGGAATTGAACTTTAATTTTATGCCACAAATTCCTGGAAACATACAACCTTCCTAAGTTTACCCAGGAGGAGTTAGAATTCCTGAACAGACCAATATCAAGCACAGAAATTGGAGCAGTAATTAAAAATCTTCCAAAAAGGAAAAGTCCCGGACCAGATGGCTACACTTCCGAGTTCTACCAAACATACAAAGAAGAACTCATACCTATATTACAGAAATTATTTCACAACATTCAGGAAGATGGTATATCCTCCCCAACTCATTCTACGAAGCCAACATCACGTTGATATCAAAACCAGGAAAGAACACAACAAAAAAGGAAACTACAGACCAATATCCCTCATGAATATTGATGCAAAAATCCTCAACAAAATTTTGGCAAATCAAATCCAACAGCACATCAAAAAAATAATTCACCTGACCAGGTGGGTTTTATACCAGAGACGCAAGGCTAATTCAACATATGCAAATCTATAAACGCAATTCACCTCATAAGTAAAAGCGAGAACAAAGGCCATACGATTCTCTCAATTGATGCAGAAAAAGCATTTGACAAAGGCCAGCACACATTTATGATAAAAACTCTTAGCGAAATAGGCATAGACGGGACATACCTTAAAATTATCAAGGCCATATATGGTAAACCCACAGCCAGTATCATTCTGAATGTGGAAAAATTGAAACCATTCCCACTGAGAACTGGAACCAGACAAGGATGCCCACTACCCCCACTTCTATTCAACATGGTACTGGAAGTCCTTGCTAGAGCAATTAGACAAGAGAGGGGAATTAAGGGCATCCAAATGGGAGCAGAAGAGATCAAACTCTTACTCTTTGCTGATGATATGATATTGTATTTAAAAAACCCCAAGGATTCAACCAAGAGACTCCTGGAATTGATAAATGAATTCAGTAAAGTCTCAGGATACAAAATCAATACACACAAATCAGAGACATTCTTATATGCCAATAACAGTCAAGCTGAAATTGAAATCAAAAACGCCATACCTTTTACAATATCCTCAAAGAAAATCAAATATCTAGATATATATTTAACGAAAGAGGTTGGAGACATATGCAGGGAGAACTACGAAACACTAAGAAAAGAAATTGTAGAAGATGTAAACAGATGGAAAAATCTACCTTGCTCATGGATTGGTAGAATCAACATCGTTAAAATGTCCGTACTACCTAAAGTGATATAAAGAATTAAATCCCTAAAAAAGTACCATCATCATTCTCTACAGATCTAGAAAAAATAATTCTATGCTTTGCATGGAACCAGAGAAGACCTCGTATAGCCAAAGCAATCTTAGGCAGAAAGAACAAATTGGGAGGTATCAGTCTACTAGACTTCAAGCTGTACTACAAGGCTATAGTAACTAAAACAGCATGGTACTGGCACAAGAATAGAGACATAGATCTTTGCAACAGGACTGAGAATCCATAGATGAAACCATCCACATATTGTCATCTAATCTTTGACAAAGCAGACAAAAATATACACTGGGGAAAAGAATCCCTTTTCAATAAATGGTGCTGGGAAAACTGGATAGCCACACGCAGAAGATTGAAACTGGATTCCCACCTCTCACTTCTTACAAAAATCAATTCAAGATGGATAACAGACTTAAACCTAAGGCATGAAACCTGGAGAATCCTAGAAGAAAATGTAGGGATAACTCTTTCAGACATCGGCTTAGGCAAAAGAATTTATGAAGAAGACCCCCAAAGCAATCACAGCAGCTACAAAAATAAATAAATGGGATCTGATCAAATTAAAAAGCTTTTGTATAGCCAAGGAAGCTATCATTAGAGCTAATAGACAACCTACAGAATGGGAGAAAATATTTGCTCTCTACACATTCGATAAAGGGCTGATAACAAGAATCTATTTAGAACTCATAAAAATCAGGAAAAAATCAAACAACCCCATCAATAAATGAGCAAAGGACATGAACAGAAACTTTTCAAAAGAAGACAGAATAATGGCCAGCAAACATATAAAAAAGTGCTCAACATCTCTAATCATTAGAGAAATGCAAATCAAAACCACAATGAGATGTTACCGAACTCCAGTGAGATTGGCCTTTATCAAAAAATCCCAAAGCAACAAATGGTGGCGAGGATGTGGAGAGATAAGAACACTCTTACATTGCTGGTGGGACTGCAAATTAGTCCAACCTCTGTGGAAAAGAATTTGGAGATACCTCAAAGAGCTAAAAATAGAAATACCATTTGATCTAGCAATAGCACTATTAGGTATCTACCCAAAGAAACAAAAGTCATTCTATAATAAAGACATCTGCACTCAAATGTTTATGACAGCACAATTCACTATTGTAAGGTTGTGGAAACAACCCAAGTGCCCATCAATCCATGAGTGGATTAATAAAATATGGTATATGTGTACTATGGAATACTACTCGATTATAAAAAATGGTGGTGATTTAGCACCTCCTATATTTTCCTGGATAGAGCTTGAGTCCATCCTCTGAGGTGAGGTATCACAAGAATTGAGGAATAGGCACCACATGTACTCGCCATCAAATTGGCACTAACTGATCAACACTGAGGTGCTCACACAGTAGTAATATTCTTTGGGGGTGGGGGGTTGGGGATGGGTAAACCCAGAACTAATGGACGCGGTGAGCATTGTAGGGGGGAAAGGGCACATCTCAAATCATGGTTTGGATGTGGCAAAGTCATAACATGTAACCAAAATGTTTGTACCCCCATAATGTCCTGAAATAAAAAAAAAAGAAAAAACCCCCATAATATTTAAAGAACAATAAAAAAACACAAAGCTAAATGAATATTAATAAAAAACTAGCTACTTCTAAAATTTCAGGGGAATCATATATAATTTGCTGACATTTCTCATGTTAAAAAAGGTTTCATTTAATTGACTCTTTATCCCCTTAAGCATTTCAGGATATTAGATTTAGACCATTCTCCTTAGAGACTTACTGTTTAGTAAACACAGATGATCCCTGAAACTCTCCAAATGGATATGTAACTTGAGGCAATTAAAAATGATGATTCTGAACATTTTTTTCCATTGCTTTGCATATACAGTTGATCTTCATTATTCATGGATTCTGTACTTGTGAATTTACCTACTTGCTAAATTTTATTTGTAACCCTGAAATCAATGACTACTTCCAGAGGAGCAAAAAATTTGAATCACCTGTTGTGCACATTCCCACCTGAGGTGGAAACAAAGCAACATTCTGCCTGCTTGTTTCAGCTTTTGTACTGTAAACAAGCATCCTTTTTGCTGCCTATTTAGTGCCATTATTTTCACATTTTTGTGCTTTTTCTTGGTGCTTTTGTTGTTTGAAATGGCACCCAGGTGAAGTGCTGAAGTGTTGTCTAGTGTGCATAAGTGCAAGAAGGCTGCAGTGTACTTCATGGAGAAAATGTGTGTGTTAGGTACACTTTTTTCAGGTACACTTTTTTCAGGCATGAGTTATAGTGCTGTTGGCCATGAGTTCAGTGTTAATGAACTAACAACATATATTAAAGTGCTTCAAATAGAAACACACATAAACTAAGATTATGTATTGATCGACTGCTGAAAATGTTGTGACCAGAAGCTCACAGGAACCTAACCCTGTATTTCCTATAGGAGCAGTGGTTCAGTATCCTGAGCGGCAGGACTGTCTTGTTATTCATAATGAGCCCCTTTTGATCACACTGGGATTTGTGCTGGTGAGGTGACTTAGGGTGGGTCTGCTGGATGGCCTCAGGCTAGTCACAAGACAGACCAAGTGATTAGAAGGGGGAACTTTCAGTCTCACCCACCAACCTCCAGGGAAGTAGGGAAGGGAGATTGAGCTCTGTAAGAGCTCTTGAACAGCAATGTTGGGCGAGCTTCCTTTGGATTGAACACATGGAGGTACTGGGAGGATGGTACATGTGAAGAGGTCATGGAAACTCTGTACTCCTTTCTACCTGCCACCCCATACCTTGCCCCATGCATCTGTTCCATTTGACTGTTCTTGAATTGTACCCTTATAATAAACCAGTAAATGTAAGTAAAGTGTTTTCCTGAGTTCTGTGAGTCATTCTAGCAAATTATTGAACTTTAGGAGGAGGTTATGGGGATGTCTGATTTATAGCTGGTCAGTCAGAAGTATGGGCGCCCTTCACTCTCCAGGACTTGTGACTGGCGCCTGAAGGAGGGGCAGTCTTGTGGGGCTGAGTTCCTAACCTGGGGAATCTGCGCTACCTCTTGAGTGGTTAGTGTTAGAGTTGAATTGAATTGCTGGACACCCAGTTATTACTGGAGAATGGGAGAATTGATGTTGGAAAAGACACCATGTATTTGGTGTCAGAGGAAAAAGAACTTTACACTAGCCAACAACCAGCACCAACTTACCAGTCATGTGAGTGTGGCACCTTGGACGTTAATCTTCCACACCCAATCAAGCTTTCAGGTGAATGTAGCCTAAGCTGACATCTGATTGTAACCACATGTGAGACCCCAAGTGAGAATTGACTAGCTGAGCTCTTCTCAAATTTCTGACTCACAGAAGCCATGAGACTAATAAATGATTATTTTTTTAAGCCTTTAAGTTTTGAGATGTTTTATTATGGAGGCATAGTAACTGATATATATGTGTATGGGTGTATATATGTGTGTGTATATATATATTTTTAAAACTCCTTTTTTTTGGGTAGAAAATTTCATACATACGCAAAAATGCAGAAAATAGTGTAATGAGTCCCATGTAACCATTACCCAACTTCAACAGTGATCAACTTATGGCCAGTCTTGTTTCATTTGTACCTGTACACTTTCTAGTCATACCTCTTAAGATTATTTTGAAGCAAATCCCAGACATTATTTCATCTATAAATATTTAAGTATGTATTCCTAAAAGATGAGGACTATCCACAATATTATGTCCCTCCATATTAATAATAATTTCTTAAAAATCACCTAATATTCAGTCAGTATTCATTTCCCTATTATCTTATAGTTTCATTTCTAAATTGTTGTTATATTTCCTTTTTCCTCCCCTTTTTTGCAATGTTTTATTAAAGAAACAGAGTTGGTTATCTTGTACAGTTTCCTACAGTCTAGGTTTTGCGAATGCATCCCTGTGATGTCATTAACATGTTCAACTTGCCCATGTACTTCCTGTATATTTGTAGTTAGATCCATAGGCTTGATCTGATTTTTTTATTGTTATAACAGTTAAGACTACTTTAAAAAAAAAACTTTATTGAAGTGAAATGCACATAATATAAAATACACTGGTTTTAATTGAATAATGTTTACATATTTATAGTTTTACAATTATTATAACAACCTAATTTTAGAACATTTTTATTACCTTAAAAAGAAACTTTGTGTCCATTTGCCATCACTCCACATTTCTGTGCCCCGACCTGGGCACTAATCTTCTGTCTTTATAAATTGGCCTTTTTGGGAAACTTAATATAAATGGAATCATACAATGTGTCCTTTTGTATCTGGCTTCTTTCACTGAGCATGTTTTTGAGGTTTATCCGTGACGTAGCATGTATCAGTAATTGGTTCTTTTTTATTGCTGAATAATATTCTATTGTATGTATATATACCACATTTTGTTTGGCCATTCACCAGTTTGTATACTTTTTGGTTAAGAATAATGCTACTATAAACTTTGGTGTACAAGTTTTTGTGTGGACAGGTTTTTATTTCTCTTACATATATAAACGCTTAGGAATAGAATTGCTAGAAATGTTATAATTTTATGATTAGCTTTCTAAAAATCTGCCAAACTATTTTCCAAAGAGGCTGCACTGTTTTACATTCCCACCAGCAATATATGAAGTGTCCACATTCTCAACAACACTTGTTAATGTCTGACTTTTTGATTATAGCCATTGTAGTGGGTGAGAAATGATATCACATTATTGTTTTAATTTGCATTTCCTTAATAATTAATGATATTGAACATCTTTACATGTATTTCTTGGCCATTTGTATATCTTCTTTGGATACACGTTGCAAGACCACTTCCTAAGTTATTTTGTTCTTCCATCAGGAGGCACATAGTATATGCTTGTCTCTCTTTTTTGGGAGAATAGCCATTTGTAGATCCATAATTATTAATTAAAGGAGAGACTGGGCAGATAATCTAGATATAGCACCAAGAAACAGTACTTGATTCCATTTCTTTCTATTCTGTTGCCCCAGGTCATTAGAATATTCTCATATTTTACATACCATTCTGATGTAGACTATTCAATTCTAAGTGTTATTGGTTGGATGATCTTTGTCTTCTAACAAAAGATCCTAATTATACCTTATGTATATTTCCCCCAATAAACTTGCCCTTCATTTTTAAAATCTAAGACATTTTTAGACAGAAGAAGAACATAGCTCACTCAGTACATTATACATCAGAAAAAAAATTTTTAGAAGTGTGGTGGTGACATCTTATTGTTATAATTTACATATTACCTTAAAAAAATCTATTACTGTCTTACAGGGGACTTTTTTAGTTCTAAAGCAGCCTCCTACATCTTTTGTAATGTAGGAGACAGATCTTGCTGGATCACTGTCATCTTGCCAGTCTAATTTTTTTTTCTTTTTCTTTAGAAAATCCACCAAATATGTTGGACTTACTCTCTCATCTCTACTTAAACCCCCCCCAGTAATGATTTCACCACTGATGACTGTCGGGTGACTTCAGGACTTTGTTGGGAATATTACACCTCAGTCTATGCAAGGAACAATTTAATTAGGTTCTATTATATGTATCTCTAAGTTGTTACAGAGATTCTTAGAATCAAGATTTATTTTCCTTCCCAGTAATTAGTAATATGTCATTTGAGTTCATAGTATCCAGAAACCTGGTATAAAATAGTGTGTGTTTGTTCCCCCTACCTACCTATAAACCTTATATTTCTTGTCTTGTTTAATGATTACTAGGTATTTAATCATAAAGGGTATTTTAAGAAGTTCTGTTTAGGTAATAGCTACTGCACAGCTGGGAGCTCATAATTGCTGCCTTGTACTAGAAACTTGCAGCTCAAGAATTTCTAACTGGAAGTTTAAAAATGATTCCATTTGAGGTACATTAAAGATGAATTGAGCTACCAAATTGTTCTCTATTCGCTACTAAAAGCATATACATAAATGCAATGAAATCAAACTTTTGATTTAGGAACAATAGTGATTTAAGTTATTGTTTCAAGAATTTTCTCTCATTTACCTGGATTTAATTTTTATTTTGTACATTATAAAAATCATCTTTAAGTAAGCTTTAATTGTATGAGTTCTACCCTTTTCTCCTTCTCATTATATCAGGTAGTTCTAGAATACATATGAGTAAAATGTTGGCTTATTGGATTCCTTATAAAAATAAATTTAGAACATGATATGAGTGTTAATGTGGCACTTTGGTTGTTACAATAGTAAGTTGTGGGTGAGACAGGAGAGATGTATGGTTTTTGTTGTCAGAATGTCAGCTGTGCTCAGATGCATAATTTTTTATTTGAAAGAAATACACATGAGAGTGTATATACATGAAAGAGGGGCAGATGTCAGCTAAAGTATTAGACTTCCTTTTGGACTGTTCAACAATTCTTGCATAGAAGAGTAAGTGATGGATTTTTGGATGGTTGGCATTTAACACGATCTGTTGAGTAAGCAGAGAAGAGAGAAAATAAGCTAAAGGCATAAAACATTATTTAACTTTAAAAAATAGTATTTTAAAACACAATGAAAATAAAAAAAAACAATAAAAAATGAAACCTGATATAGTGATGTATACGTGGATAATACTAATTAAAATTGAAGAAAATTTGATAATAATAAGACAGGTTGAAAAATGTGATTATGTGTTAAGATCCTTGGCAGTGTCATTTCATGGGTGCCCAGATCAATAATGTTAGTATATAATCTATAAGTTGTCAGTTTTATTTGGCCTAAATACCTAGTTGTATCATCTCTTCTTATGATACCTGACGTTATGGGTACCTCCTTTGTGTGTATCAAGAGATAGTACACATTTGGTGTGCTTTAATAAAAATCATGTTTTTGAACATTATATATTGACTTCCTGAACTCTCTTCTGCATGTAGAATTGAACCTTCATATTCTGTTTTCTGAGTCTTGATAATGTTTTACACTATTGCATTGTGGCACGTCTTGCCCTAGACCATTGACAATACTTTTTAGCGTAGGTACTTAGTCTGATAATGTTCTAAATATTTTCCCTGTGCCTTGCCCTGTGGAGGGTGCCGCCTAGAAATCCTAGACTGCAGATGCCACTGCACAGCCAGAGCCTGGAATTTGTTTACAGTGATGTCCATTTACCCAGGGTTCCCCCATGTACTGCCCTTCCTTTTCTGTCACCCCTATGCCATTTTACCACCCAGTTTTTGCTCTTTTGGGGAGTAGGCACTTGGTCACTGGGAAGGTTGTAGGCCTGTAAGAAGGAGAAATATTTGGTTCTAATTCCCAAGACTACAGGCAGTTGGGGTGCCTATGAGGGTTATTTGCTGCTCCCTGGGTTGCTGGTTTGGTGTAAGGGTGGTATCCAGGTAATAGGTAGTGCCCTCAAAACCATAATTAGGGATTTGATTATATCTTTTAACTCCCTGAGAACATAACCATGAGTATAGCATATTAAGGCTATTTTGAGACTTGCATACATTCAGCCTTCAAGTACATATTTGGAAATGTTATATATAAAAGTAAGGAACTGTCAGTATTAAATGATGCTTTACTACAGAGTTTATTATTGCTGTAAGGCTTATATATAAATGGTAAAAGTAAACAAGTTATAAAAAGTCAGTGTTTCATTTATTTGCTCTTTGATGGCTGGCTTTAGTCCTACATATCTCATGTGAAAAGGACTTGCTTTGTAAGACCTTTTTATTTACTAGGATTGTTCTTCATCTTCTGATTTTCAGTTGGTGATATTTTTTACCATGGGTCCAGCAGATTAGTGACCAGTGGACGTATTTTGTTTGGCTGCTTTGTTATGCTTGCACAGTATATATCAAGAAGCCAGGTTAGGTAGGCAGCTATATACTTGTTTGCAAAACCACCTTATTCTCTGTTTGTTTAACTTATTGGTGTGTATTATGTTTTGGTTGCAAGGCCGCTATTGGCATTTGAGTTTGCAATCCTGTTGTTAAAGAACAGAGGGTAGGGCATCATAGTATAGTGAAGCAATAGGTTTTGGAATTAGACCAAGTTAGGATCAAAACCCCATTCTGCCTATTCCTTGTGCGTGTCCTTGGACAAAGCAGTTGACCAAGCCTTGTTTACCTCGTTTGGAAAACGGGGAAAACAGAATTATTTGTGAAGGTTAAATGAGATGACAATTTATCTGCAGCATTTAGCACATAGCAGGTACCTCATAAGTGGTAGTGATTTTTATTATAGACAAAGTTAATGGAAGAATTGCTAGTGTCATGGCAGCTTTCTCAAAATATTGGAAGCACCTGTTTTTCTTTGATTCCTCATGTTCTTTCCCCTTATAATTCAAATCCCTAAGTTGCTTTTTGTGGAAATACATAAGTGGACATCTCCCTTAATATTTATTTGATGCTGCTTCTTCTTAGGAGAAAAATATTTGCTTTGCAATTCTCTTTTAATAGGTATCAATCATTCCAGCATTTCTGAGGTCACAGTGCATGGGTCAAAAATATTTTATGAAAACATTAAAATTTTATAATGAAAATGTTTCTCGATGACTTCTAGATTCTAAGGCTTAAATTCAGATTACTGGATAATATTTACCTTGTAGGTTCTATGTTGGCAAAATACAGTCTCATAGAAGTCTTTATCATACTGGAACCAGTAAGGTAAAATATATGTTCAAAGTATAAATAACAAAAGACTTAATTTAGAAATTATTTTTGAAAAATAAAATAGAGTGAATGTTTAAGCTTGTACTGTTTGGTGTTTCAAATTAAATTGTACAAATTGATATTACACTGGTTAGCTTGTGTTTAATGTTTAAATTCTTTATTCTTCATATTTTAGTCTTTTTGATTTAGCTTGCATGTCATTGACACAAGAAGCATTACTCACAAGGCGATAACACCACAACATCCACATTGATGATGTTTCTCTTGACTATCATGTATATACATCCTCTAACTAGGCCAGTCACACGATACGGAAAGGTAGACCTCGCATATCTTATTTCAGAGTAGTGCCAGGACTTTGTCTCGGCTGGCCAGACAGTCTGCTTACAGCCTGACAGTTTCAGATGCCCTAGAAAATAAACAAAATGATGCAAGGAAAGTGTTTTAAAACAAAATGATTTACACATTCACCTGTTCTTTTCTAAAATGCTCTCACTTATTAGATAATTATTGAAAAAAGAACTCTTTCATTTTTTTTTCGTCTTCTGCATATATTCCCTATAATAGTACTTTGAATGAGTGCGTGTCTAAAACAAAAATCAAAATGATCTGAACTTTTAAATTTCCAGTCAGTCTCTAGGAAAACTGTTTTGTGGATTTAAAAACCTCAGTAGAACTAGTGCAGAGGGAAAAAGGAAACATAATGACTTAATAAAAACAATAAAATAATTACTTAATAAGATAGTCAAGAGAATAGGTTTTCTTTTAATAACTAAACTCATGAAATGAGATTAAGATCGGGTTGGTAATAAAGGGGCCCTATTTAAATTAAATCTATTGAGACAACCTTTATTAATCCTGTTAAATGAAGAAAAGGTCAGTCAGATGGTGAAAAGCCTGACTTATGGAACATTGTAAATGAAAGGTAGCTTGATTCCTTCCTTCCTTCCTCCCTCCCTCCCTTCCTGCCTGCCTTCTGTCTTGCTCTGTTAGCCAGGCTGGAGTGCAGTGGCATGATCATAGCTCACTGCTGAGCTTGAATGATTCCCCTGCCTCAGCCTCCCAAGTAGCTGGGACTAAAGGCACACATCACCACCTGGCTAATTTTTTAGAAAAATTTTTTGTAGAGATGGGGTCTTGCTGTGTTGTCCAGGCTGGTCTGGGACTCCTGGCTTCAAGTAATCCTCCTGCCTCAGCCTCCCAGGATTACACGAATGAGCCATTGCTTCAGGCCTGCTTGATTGTTTTCAATAACATGCAGGATTGGCCCCCAGCTAGAGAAAGTGGATGGAGTAGTAACCAGGCTTCTTTTGTAAGAGAGAGAACTTAAACTCGGTGAGACTTGTAGTAAGCATGTTCATCATGCAGAATCAGTTTCTAAAAGAATTTGACAACGCTGATCATGGTGCCTTATTAAATATTTGATATAAAAAACTATATGTTTGCTCTGATTGCTTCTCTGGCCTCTTTTTCCTCTTTGTTCCACATAGGTGAGCTTTCCTCCAAGTGTCTGTCCTGCTTTTTTCTTTCTCTTTTCACTGACAAAGGTCTCAAACATATTTTTTTTCCATCAAACACTTTTTAAAATTGTGGTGTAATTCACATACTGTAAAATTAATTCTTTTAAAGTATATAGTTAAGTGATATTTTAATACTTTGCATAATACCTTGTGCAGCCATCACTACTAATTGCAGAACTTTGATTACCCTAAAGAGAAGCCCTCTATGGATTAATAGCCACTGCTCATTTCCCTATCCCTAGACCCTGGTAACCACTAATTTTCTTTCTCTCTTTATGGAATTGCCTATTCTGTGCATTTCATGTAAATGGAATCACACAACATGGCCTTTTGTGACTGGATTCTTTCACCTAGCATAATGTTTTCAAGATTTATTCATGTTATAGCATGTATCAATACTGTATGATTTCATTTTATGGATGAATATTATTCCATTGTATGAATATATAATACCACATTTGTCAGTTGGGGGATTTGGATTGTTTTCACTTTTTGACTATTATGAATAATGCTGATATGAACATTTATGAACAAGTTTGTTGTTGACTTATTTTCAGTTGTCCTAGAAATATAATGTCTGGGTCATATGGTAACTCTGCGCTTAACTTTTTGAGGAACTGCCAAAATGCACCATTTTATAGTACCACCAGCTATGAATGAGGATTCCAATTTTTCCACATACTTGTCAACGTTTGTTATTGTCCATCTTTTTCATTATAGCAATCCTAGTGGATGTGAAATGGCATCTCTTTGTAGTTTTGATTTTGTATTTCCTTAGTGACTAATGATGTTGAGTATCTTTTCATGTGTTTACAAAACATTGTGTATCTTCTTTGAAGAAAAGTCTAGTCAGACCCTTTGCCATTTTTAAATTGGGTTATTTGTCTTTTGATTGTTGATTTATAAGAATTCTTTATATATTTTGGTTACTCAAAGCCTTATCAGGTACATGATTTAAAATTATTTTCTCCCATTTGCAGATTTATCATTATATTTTCTTGATAATATCTTTGAAGCACACAAATTTTAAACTTTTATGATTTGATGAAGTCCAGTTTATTTATTTTTTTCTTTATATTTGTATGCTTTTTGTGTCATAGCTAAGAAACCATTGCCTACTCCAGGGTCACACAGAATTGTGCCTGTATTTTCTTGTAAAAGTTTTATAGTTTTAGCACATATATTTAGGTTTTTAAATTGGGAAATGTGAGTAGTCCAACCTTGTTATTCTTTTTCTAGATTGTTTTAACTATTCAGAGGTCCCTTGTAAGTCCATATGAATTTTTGGATCAGCTTGTCAGTTTCTGCAAAATAAAATCAGCTGGGATTTTTGTAGGGATTTTATTTAATCTGTAGGTCAATTTGGGGAGTATTGCCATTGTAATGATATTAAATCTAATAGTCCATGAACATGGGATACATTCCTTTTATTTAGGTCTTTAATTTCTTCCAACAATGTTTTGTAGCTTTCAGTATACAAGTCTTTCACTTCTTTTAAGTTTATTACTAAATATTTTCTTTTTCATGCTTTTGTTTAAAAAAAGGGAAAATGATAAAACATGTATGGCAAAACATGAACATTTGGGGAATCTTGGTTGAAGAGTGTACAGGAATTCTTTATGCAGTTCTTTCATATTTTTTATAAGTCTGAAGCTATTTCAAAATAAAAAGTTAAAAAAAAAAAACTATATGAAAGGAAGGTAGCACAACTGATAGACCTAGAAATTAGCTCTAGGATCCCCAATACTAATTATTGACTGTCAAGTCTTATTTCTAGGGGTGGGCAAAAATGAAGTTCTTTTCTGAGTTCAGGACTCCAGTTATAATATCTCATTTCAATTTTGGCAATCATTATTATGCCAACAATCAGACAAATTAATGTCTTTTCAAATTCTAATTATTGAAAAAGCTGGTTCACTCCAAATGGAATAGGCCCCAAATCTTCAGGAGAAATGTAATTGCAATGATAGTTAGCATTATGGTGTGTGTGTTGGGGGGCGGGATTTAAACCATATTTCCCCTTTATTGTTTCTAAATGGTTTCCTGAAAATAAACTGTCAGTAAATTCTTTGTCATTTTCCTCTGTGAGTACAGGATTTTTTAATGTTTTTTAAGGGAGACAAAAGTATGTATTTCTGGGTATTGAGCATGGCATTAAAACCTTATTCTTGGTTAGTTCTGTGCTTGATAAATTACTTACTTTGGTCCAGTGATATATTGTCAGTTTTCACTTATTTCCATTTCGTGACACCAAAGTTTTAAGTTTTTTCAAAACACATGCTTTGTTCTGCAAACATTTTTGTGTGCGTGTGTGAGCGTCTGTGTGTCTGTATATGTGCCGCACACAGTGGGCCCTCCATATCTTCAGATTTCACGTCTGTGGATTCAACCAAACACTGATAAAAAAATATCTGGGGTAAAGAAAACAATAAAAGTAACAATACAACAATAAAAATAATACAAGTAAAAAATTCAACATAACAACTATAGTATAACATTTACATTGTATTACATCTACAGGTATTATGAGTAATCTGGAAAATATACAAGAGGATGTGCATAGGTTATATGCAAATACTATTCCATTTTATATTAGAGACGAGTATTCTCAGATTTCGGTTTCCAAGGGAGTTCCTGGAACTGATCTCCCACACAAACTGGGGGATAACTGTACATATACTATATACATATGTATATATGAATATGCACACACATGAATACACACATACTTATGAATTTTTTATTTAGGAACAGTGAATATAGTGATTGAGTTTTTATTGAATCAACCTGTAGAGCCAGAACTATCTTTTATTCATCTTTATATCCCTAAAAATTGATATTCAGTGAATGTTTGAGTTTTTGAACTGAAAGGAACCTTAGAAACTAAACTAGACCTTCCTGCTCATTTTACAGATTGAGAAGCTGAGGTCCAGAGAGAGTTAATGTCCCTTGACCAGGGTTTCCTTGTTCACTGTATTAACCAAGACAAACATCAACCTAATACTTGGTGATGATGTACTTTAAAGGCGTTAGTCATAGATGAGTAGATTGCAGAAGTACATTTAGAATTTGCTTCTTTCTCCCATCTTTATGCACGTGTGCACATATATACTCACACAAGTGCACATACATACTCACACAAGTGCACTAAACTCCGTTTACCTATCTCCATTGCTGGTGTCGAAAAACCCAGTTTCCTCGTAAGTGTTCTCTGATCTCACTGAAGCCAGTTTGATTCCAGCTTCCTGAAATTAAAACAAGGTCTGTTCTTTGTGCTATAAACAAGAGTGGTAGGAGGAATCTTTTTTAATGGATTGGGTGCTTGTGATCAGTGTCAATGTTGTAAAGTATGAAAATAATAGCTGTGTAATACAATATTAATGTGACTACTTGATGAATTTTTAAATTAATATACTTTTTAAAATTCAAGGCATGTTATCCAAATTGCGACAATTTTCAGGTGAAAGTTTTCTATGCAATGACAAATATTCTCATGTAACTTAAATCCAGTAGGTACCTAATGTGACTAGGATGTGGCTAAAAGTTCTATATAGTTTTAAAAGACAGAGGGTTAGCCAGGCAAGGTGGCATGCCCTAATGATCCCAGTTACTTGAGAGACTGAGGCGGGACGATCACTTGAGCCTAGGAGTTTGAGACCAGCCTGGGCAATATAGCGAGAGCCTGTCTTTAAAAAAAAAAAGACATTGGATTTGATATCCCCCTGTTGGTATGTTTATTCAGAAGAGAAACTGCTGAATTAATTTTTAAAAATTAGTTAATGGGAGTCATTTTTAAGTTTAAATTCAACTTTTTTAGTCATATTCGTATATTTTCACAGTTTTATTACAGTTGTTTCTAGTCTCTATTCTGAGGAAGGTATTTCTAGTCATTACTCAAAATGATCAAACAAACAAAAAATTGCCTAACTGATACAACCAATGAGACTCCCCTGCCAACATCTGGCAAGATATTTTCCATTTTCAGAGTTTTCTTTAGGCTTTAATAATGTATACAGTAAGTTAGAATATTCATAAGCCCCTAGTTATTAGTGATTTATGCTATTTAGTTAAACACAGCACATAATGACTGTGGACTTTATCCTTGCCCAGAAGACTTCAAGTTTAAATTAGAGAGATAATACAATAACAGAATGAGAGAATCAAGATTTCTATTTCTATTTGGCCACTGTGAAACATTGACAGGTGTATGATTATACTGTGCTTTTTTCTTGTCTTATTTGTTGATATCTATACCATGCAGGATAGAAATAATTTTAGATATAAAAGATGTGCTTAGTTTTCAGATAATGAATCAGGATAATTTTAAGTTACGTAGTAGAGAATACTATTTAGAAATCAGGGGTTTACATTAATTTGATTTTTCTTTTTAAAGTACAATTGACCCTTGAACAACATAGGGCTAGGAGCACCAGCTGCCACATAGTAGAAAATTTTCATATAACTTTTGACTTCCCCGAAACCTAACTACTAATAGGCTACTGTTGACTGGCAGCCTTATAGATAACATAAAGTCGATTAACACATAAATAGAATAGTGTTTACATATATTTTATGTGTTCATGACATACCTAACATCTCCTTAATTTTTTTGATATTTCTAGACTACATGGTTTGTCTCCAAGTTTTTTCCAAATTGTTGCAAATCTCCAAAAATTTTTCTGATACATGTATTGAAAAACATCTAAGTGGACCTATGCAGTTCAAACCTGTGGTGTTCAAGTGTCAACTATAGTTGTAGGAGAAAAAACCATTGCTTTGAAAAGGGAAAATAAGAGTCTAAGTATGTCTAAGAGCAGTTTACAGAATAACAGTTCGTCTTAGCTTTAGAGTGTGTTTTCAATGTTAACTAAACAACCAGATTTTCCTGTCAACTTTGGAAACTGCTGAGGGTTAGCTTGATTCATGGCACAAGCAGATGGCATCCTGCTTCTGGCAAAGTGGACAGAAAATTCCTTAAGCACCCACCTGCATATGTTCTGGTCTTTATTAAATCCTGTGTACTTTTAAACTTAAATCACTCCCCAGTTTTAACAAATACATTTATTAAAGTTGAAATTGGAAATAACACAAAAATAGCTAAGATTTGTCTTATTTTAAATCCTGTGACAAACAAAAAAACAACAAAAAACAAAACTGCACACCAGAAAATATGTTTTATGACTGCAAAATACTACTACATATATATTATATGTGTAGATAGTGATATATAAATATATTCCCAAGGGAAAAGTTATCCAAAGTATTATTACTAAAAATTTTTTTTCACTTCACACCTGTAGGTCAATTTCAAGAGGTTTTTTTTGTTGTTGTTGTTATGTACTTATAAAGATCCGAAATTTGTAATCAGTTTTCACTGGTTATCTATGAGAACTCACTCTTATTTTGAGTTTTATATTCTCTAGTCCCACTTTCATGTCTCATTTTGAAATCTGGGATTGTGGTATGTTCCATCTTTAATATGGCCTGCAGAGTCTCAGCAATAGCACTGCCAGCTCTTTAGGCTAGTTGAAATGCACACTTAGAATCTTGTTTTACTCTTTGAAAGCTGTGATCTGTTGTCTATTCTTTTTTCCTGCCACTACAGTTGACCCTTGAAATGCACACTGGGCTCTGTAGTTTTGCTTACAAGCTTATGTCTCACCTCACAGCAGTCAGGGGTCCATCTGCACCATCACATGAGAAGTGGATAGGGAGTCACACAGAATAAACTCTTTATAGCCACTGTTATTGCTATTCCTTACTGTGTGGAATTTTAGAGTTTATCACCAAGTGTTTTCAGCTTGTATGTGTAAACCGAACTCTAATTTTAATGTTTTTGAACATGTATGATAATGTTCAAGTTAATCGTAGTTCTGTAGAGTTATTCATTCTTTTAACTGCAAAACTGTTTTTCATTTAACATTTAAGATTCCTAAGACAATGAAGAAGGTCAATGAAGCTATCCTTAGTTTTCATCTTTTATTGAGGCAGTATTATTTTTTTTTTTTTTTTTTTTTGTTTTTTTTTTGTTGAGACAGAGTCTCACTTTGTTGCCCAGGCTAGAGTGAGTGCCGTGGCGTCAGCTTAGCTCACAGCAACCTCAGACTCCTCGGCTTAAGCGATCCTACTGCCTCAGCCTCCCGAGTAGCTGGGACTACAGGCATGCGCCACTATGCCCGGCTAATTTTTTCTATATAGATTTTTAGTTGTCCATATAATGTCTTTCTATTTTTAGTAGAGACGGGGTCTCGCTCAGGCTGGTCTCGAACTCCTGACCTTGAGCAATCCACCCGCCTCGGCCTCCCAGAGTGCTAGGATTACAGGCGTGAGCCACCGCGCCCGGCCTAGGCAGTATTATTTTTAACATTTATGTACTGTCCTTTAAAAATGCACCATTTGTCAATTTTCTGACATTTTTATAACTACCTACTTTGCCAGTATATACTTAAAGAAAAAATACTATATATTCTTTACATTTGAATATTTCCAAGTCTTATTTAATTGTGATGGTTACTCTCTCTTTTTTCCCTCTATGATTTACAAGTTATATTCACATGGCTTCGAAAAACCCAAGAGATCTTTGGTGATGGTTCTTATTAGAAGATTTTATTTTGATGAAATGTTCATTTATTTTTATATATCTTTTAGATAAGGACTTGGTTGACCTTTCAAGTGGGTTCATTTACTCAGGTGAGTTCATTTTTAAAATGTGTTCTTTTTAATCATTACAATTGACACTATTTGTTGCTCTTTGGATGTATAATAAGGATGCTAACTAGTGAATAGGTCCAAGAGATCATCTATATTTTTCACCCTTTGTGGAGGTACCAGCCAAGAGACAGATGCAGAGATCTTATTGGTCCCACTTATGTCACACTTATTGATTGAAAAGTCCTCTCCATAATTTTGAAGTTTGTGTCTTTCCCAAACATTCTATTTATTATTGAATTAGCCTCTTGGAGTATATAACCATATGCTAAGTGATGTAGAGAACAATTGCAATTCTACTTACAACCTTTAAAATAAAGGCTCTGGTATTTAATTATGTGACAGTACAGTTTTAAAATGGGGGTGGAGTTAGGTGGGTGGGCCTTACCAAAAAGCAACTTGTAAAAATTACTAGAATGTTTACATTTGCCAGAGAGATGCCTTCTTAACTTTCCACTTTGTATTTTAAAGAAATACATGCCATGGAAGAATGGAAGGTTTAAAACACATTAGCAGTTTGGCTAAGTGATAATGAATACGTTTATTTCCACTCTTAAGTTCTGCAGTGCATAACTATACCCTTCTCCATCCTCCCCATTCCCATTTATTTTAGATTTGTCTTTTCTTGTTTGATTTAAGTTGCTCTTCATTTCTTAATAGGATAAATTGAAAATAGGCAGTATTCTCTGTAACTTTGTTGCTAAGAAAAATTCAAGACATTTTAAAGTGGATTCTTGACCTGCATTTTATAGGACATAAATTGTTGACTGGAGAATTAAATGTTTATGAAGTAGATTGAAGAGTTTCCTCTCTCTATTTTAATATTTGTAAAGATTTAGTAAATTGTCTCAGGATGTAGTTAAATTTAGATAGAGAAATTCTGTGGTTTTTCCCTGAAGAAGTATGTAAAGACATAGTGTACATATATTTTGGTAGGAAGCTGCTATTTTGGGAAGAGCTAAATTCATAGTTAATTCTTTCATTGTAATAAAATACATAGTCAGGCAAGGAAATATCTAATTAGGAACAGTTTTAGAAGGATTAAAATATTTTTTAAAATATTTATTCACATGTGTAACTATTTAAAATGTTCTCTCCTGTTTATGGTGTACTTTTCAAGGGGAGTTCCATGGTGGTTCTTTTTCTTACAGTTGGTCATTCCGTGTTCATTTCTAAAGCTGGTTTTATTTGCTCTTTTTCTCTGAAGGACATTGTATTCATATTTCATGATCTTTTCATATATCTTATATATCCATAAATTCTTACCTATCTTTAGCCCTTTTTTAATTCTTTAGGTTTTAAATGTTAAACATTCATGTATCAACATTTCTTTATAATTAAACACACAAACACTTTTACATGCATGTATTCACACACATACACACATACATACCAGCCTGGGTATGTTTCTGTTTAAAATTGTCAGTTCTTTTTTTTAGTTTTGTTGATGTGAGTTGTTTATCATTCCATTTCTTCCTTCATCATTTTTCACTTATTTTTTTTGAAGATGTCTCAGCTGCTTTGAATGGGGGCAGCATATTCATTTCAGCTAAATTCTTGGCATTTACTCATGTTTGTTTATCTTTATGTCCTTGAATTAATACTCAGTTATTCTTAGTCATCAGTCAGTAAATTTATACACTGCTCCACATCAATTGTTTCTGAAAGTATGTAGTATCTTTATCCACATATTATGTGTCTGTACCATGCAAAAGCAATTTCTACTCCTTGAGACATGAGTTAAAAAGAAGAGGAATAAAACATTAGGCCTTTTAAATAATCTGATCTCTTAGCACATTGTACCTGCTCACTCTTATTCTCACAGGGGTACTGGTTTTGTTTTCAGAAGCACCAAAATCATGGAGTTCAGTTTAATTTAACTGGTAACTGGTTCCCGTTCACAGAGTAAAGGTTAACTGCAAACACTCATACTGTCAGTAGCTTTCCCCACGGAAGAATGAAAATAATAATTGGTACTTGAGTAACCTGCCTAAAATATTGGTCTGGGAAATTCAGACATGAAGTCTAAGTAGGTATTTGTTTTGAGGGGAAAAAAGATTGACCATTTTGCAAATGGGGTAGATTATACTTTGAGTTCATTTAGACGATGTTTTACGTGTGTAGTTGAGATGAACAGTTGGTGTGGGTTAGATCCTGCTAAAGAGAATAGGTTATAAAGAGTGTCTGTGGCAAAATTCTTTACCCAGTACTTATCATAAGCTGTTTTAATCAGGCAGCCCATTTGGAGTTGTTTTATGAAGTTTTGGCATAAATGGGGTGAAGGGGAGATTTGAGAGTAAAGTGCTAGGAGTAGTAACCTTCCCAAGTTTTAATTCGCTTTTTGTTTCACAGTCTCTTATGGGAGCATACCATGAATAACTATGTACATAAATTTGCTGTCTTACTTGGTTCTGTTATTCAAAGACAGGTTTTTCATTTAAAGTTAATATTATTATCCCTAGATCAGTGGTTCTCAATACTATTGGACCTCTGTCCACTTGTTAGAGCAAATATTTTGCGATGCTCTTTAACTTATCCTGAAGTAAAATTGACATATATATATATATATATATATATATATAGTGTAAACTACCTTACACATAAGTCAAAAGTAATTACACAGTAATACTTAAGTAATATAAATAAGAAATAATAAGGAAAATAATTTAGAATAAATAGAATCCAAGTACTTATCAAAAAAATAATCCACCAAGACCAAGTGGGCTTCATCCCCGAGATGCAGGGGTGGTTCAACATACGTAAATCTATAAATGTAATTCACCACATAAATAGAAGCAAAAACAAAACCCATATGATACTCTCATTAGATGCAGAAAAAGCGTTTGACAAAATTCAACACCCTTTTATGATAAAAACGCTTAACAAAATAGGCGTTGATGGAACCTACCTAAAAATGATACGAGCCATATATGACAAACCCACAGCCAACATCATTCTGAACGGGGAAAAATTGAAAGCACTCCCACTTAGAACTGGAACCAGACAGGGCTGCCCACTGTCCCCATTACTTTTCAACATAGTATTGGAAGTCCTTGCGAGAGCTATCAGGCAAGAGAGCAAAATCAAGGGAGTCCAAATAGGGAAAGAAGAGATCAAACTCTCACTTTTTGCTGATGATATGATGCTATATCTGGAAAACCCCCAGGATTCAACCATGAGACTCCTGGAATTGATTAAGGAATATAGCAAAGTCTCAGGCTACAAAATTAATATACACAAATCAGAGGCATTTATATATGCCAATAACAGTCAATCCGAAAACCAAATTAAAGACTCAGTACCCTTCAAAATAGCAACAAAGAAAATAAAATATCTAGGTATATACCTAACTAAAGAGGTAAAGGACCTCTATAAGGAAAACTATGAAACACTGAGAAAAGAAATAGCAGAACTTGCAAATAGATGGAAAAATATACCATGCTCGTGGATTGGAAGAATCAACATTGTTAAAATGTCTATACTACCCAAAGTGATCTACAGATTCAATGCAATCCCTATTAAATTACCAACATCATTCTTTACAGACGTAGAGAAAATAATTATACACTTTGTATGGAATCAGAGAAGACCCCGTATAGCAAAAGCAATTTTAAGCAACAAAAACAAAATGGGAGGTATTAATTTGCCAGACCTCAAACTATACTACAAGGCCGTGGTTCTTAAAACAGCCTGGTATTGGCACAAGTTCAGGGACACAGACCAGTGGAACACGACAGAAAATCCAAATATAGATCCATCCTCATATAGCCACCTCATTTTTGACAAAGCAGGAAAGAATATACTGTGGGGACAAGAATCCCTATTCAGTAAATGGTGCTGGGAGAATTGGTTAGCCACTTGTAGAAGACTGAAACAGGACCCACAGCTTTCACCTCTCACAAAAATCAAATCACGGTGGATAACAGACTTAAACCTTAGGCGTGATACAATCAGAATTCTAGAAGAAAATATAGGAAAGACTCTTACAGACATTGGCCTAGGCAAAGAATTTATGAAGAAGACCCCAAAGGCAATCACAGCAGCAACAAAAATAAATGAATGGGACCTGATTAAATTAAAAAGCTTCTGCACAGCCAAAGAAACAGTCCAGAGAATAAACAGACCACCTACAGAATGGGAAAAAATGTTTGCATACTACACATCAGATAAAGGACTGATAACAAGAATCTATTTAGAACTCAGGAAAGTCAGCAAGAAAAAATCAAGCAACCCTATCAAAAAGTGGGCAAATGACATGAATAAAAACTTCTCGAAAGGAGATATAAGAACGCCTAACAAACATATGAAAAAATGCTCAACATCCCTAATCATCAGAGAAATGCAAATCAAAACCACAATGAGATATCACTTAACCCCAGTGAGAATGGCCTGTATCAAAAAGTCCCAAAACAACACATGTTGGCGTGGATGTGGAGAGACAGGAACACTGATACACTGCTGGTGGGACTGCAAACTAGTGCAACCCCTGTGGAAAGCATTATGGTTTCTTAAACAGATTCAAGTAGACCTGCCATTTGACCCAGCAATCCCATTATTGGGCATATACCCAAAGGAAAAAAGGTCATTCTGCAACAAAGACACATGTACTCGAATGTTTATAGCAGCACAATTCACAATAGCAAAGATGTGGAAGCAACCCAAATGCCCATCAATACATGATTGGATTAGTAAGCTGTGGTATATGTATACCATGGAATATTACTCAGCTATAAGAAATAATGAAAGATACGACATCTCTATGGTTCTCCTGAAGAGAGTTGGAACCCATTATATTAAGTGAAGTATCCCAAGAATGGAAAAACAAGCATCACATGTACTCACCAGAAAATTGGTTTCCCTGAACATCACCTAAATACACATCTGGGAACGACACCAATCGGATATCAGACTGAGGTGGGGGGTGGGGGAGGGGATGGGTGTATGTCTACACAATGAGTGCATTGTGCACCGTTTGGGGAATGGTCATGCTTGAAGGTGCTGACTCAGGAAGGGGGGGTGGGGAAGGGAGGGATATATACCTACATGATGGGTGCAACGTGCACTACCTGGGGAACAGACACGCCTGGAGCTCTGATTTGGGGGGAAAGGCGGTACATGGGCAACGTATGTAACCTGCAATTCTGTATCTCCCATAACAATAAGATGAAATAAAAAAAAATATATGTATTTCAATATGTAAATGCTTAAGCGTATTACACTGGGAGACATAATGAGGTAGTCAAATGCATATATATAGAATCACCATAATTGCTGCCTTTTCAAAGGGAGATCAATGAAGGTATTTGACAGCTCAAATACCACCAGTGGTGTTGCTATTGGTGATGTGATTTTTCAGAAAGGTTAGCAACCTTCGTGTAAAGTTCAAACGAAACAAAATACAATCTTCATCTATTTAATTGGTAATTGCATTCCTAGAAACTCAGAGTATATTAAAATTGTGTAAAAATGTCTTATATTTATGTGTAGAACAGATTTAAGTTTCAGGCTTAGATAATTATGAATGGGTTTTCATACACATGCATGTCTGGTAGGACATTCTTCACTTTGTGGGAATATACATGCATTCCAAGGTGTATAACATGCATGTCTCTTTCTCTACCCCTTTGTCTCCAGGGTTAGGGGAGGAGAGAACTCTAATTTCAGCAGCAACCTCAGTTACTGTAGTAGCCAAAAACATGTTAGCGAATTTCCAAAGTGCCTCCTAGAAAATGCATAGCCCTTATTTTAAACCACTGCCCTGGAGGAATGATCAATGGGAAACAGTTCTAACAATCCACTGTGTCTCCAGTAAAGCAGTGTGGCCATTCTTGGTAGTCATGCTTCCAGAGATAATGACCTTACCATAGAATATATAGAATAAATTAAACACAAAAGGCCATCATCACATTGTAGCATTCATCGAAATACAGCATTTGTCTTGGTGGAAAGCTATTATTCCTTTTTAGGGCAAAGGTCCTGCTTTGGTGTTTGGGTATTCCCCGAAATTATACAACTTGTACAGATGTTCTCTGGTGCATTTTTCTGGGGAGATGGTTTTCAGTAGATCTTTAAAGGAGTCTCCGAGATCTTAATGGAGTATAACGGTATGGAAGGAGCCTATTCTCTTTATCTGAACCTGGGAGCACAGTGGCATACCTTTACCACTACTTCTTACCTTTTGCCCAGAAGCAGGGATTAAAATCCCCAAATTGAGGAAATGCATTTTTGAAAAATTATAGATCTTTTGAAACCATGGCATTAAAACTCAGAAGGAAAACTAATATATTATCATTGGATCTTTATTCTTTCACATTATAGGAGAGGAATTTTAATCATTGCGTAAAGCTCTCCAGGATATCAGTTACAAAAATAAGCTTTTGTAAAAAAAAAAAAAATAAGCATTTTATATTGTAATGAAGTGTAACATTTTGAAAAAGAAAATTAAAAACATGAAAGACTTTTCTCTTTAGTCTTTCCCAGTTATTCTTATGACTGTATAGTTCATTCCCTATGGAAATAACTTTTAAGAGATGCAGTGACATTAGGACAGATTTTACTTAGTTGATGCAGCCTCTTACTTTTGCTTGTAACTTATCCCAAGAAATATTCAAGAAAAATCTTTGTTCCCTAATAACTTAGTATGATATGAAAAAGGCATTAGCATATAATCTTTTTCTGTCCTTGAAAAATGTCAGCAATATTCTTAGACTCTCTCTAAATGCTTAATTTAGGGCAGATGGTATCTCTTCCTAATCTTTTTAGAGTACTGTATCTGTATCCATCATCTATGTATGTTTTTCTATATCCTAATTATTTGGGAGTTGGCTTCAGGATTCTTTCTTCTATTAATAGTATTCTTAATTTTTGCTTTTTATTTGCTATCAATGTTAATGTGTGCCTGGTAATACATATTCCACTATATTAAGTTGGAAAATTTTAAAAGCTTTCATCAAATTTTTCCGAGACAAAAGGTGTACTTTTCTAACACACATAATCTGAATGATGGCCCAATTTATGCTTCCAAGCAAGGTTGTTGTGGAGGAAAAGTGTTAATGGGGACTTTTCTTATCAGGTGGCACCTAAGATAAAATGAGTTCCATAGGTTGGATGAAATTTAAACTCTTTCTAGACCAAATTCTCTAAATGATTAGGTTGTGCTGGAGATGAGTTATTAGGTCAGTCAAGAAGGCCAAAATACATAATAAATGAGAAGCTAATTAATTTCCTGCTTCTGCTTCTGGATTTAAACAGTGTAAAATGTTCATGCATGAACGCTTTGACTTTGGCATTTACTTTCCAAGGACAATTGCAGGCAGTAGCTAGTTCCTCCATGAGCTAAATTCAGCTCTTTCCTGAGCTAACTTTAAAAAATAATCATCCTTGCCAGATTTCAGCTTCTGTGTTGCCTGTTTTCAAATCAGTAAAAATCATTGTCAAATTGTATATTGCTTACCTAGAGTCACAAGAAACTTTTAGACAAGTTTTGCTGTTCTGTACTAAGATGAGATGGTGAGAATTATACAGTTCATGGCACATTATTTGGAATCGGGAGGTCCTACATTTTAGAACTAATTCCATTGACTTGGCTATTAACTTTGGAATAATAAAATTACCTTAACTATTGTTTTAGTTTTCTCATTAATAAAATTGGAAAGAATGATATTTGGTTCCTTTCATTTCCTGATTTTGACATGTATTTTTTTTTTTCGCTTTTTGTTAACTTATGGGTATGGTTAATGGTATTAATTTAACTTTGAAAATTTTCGTTAACTTTTTTTTGGGAAAAGGCATGTATTATAACACCTGTGAGGGTTTATGATGAAAGGGGAGTCTACTTCCTACCCTAGACTCCTCGGTTTTACAGGGTTCTTTCTCACAGCCAACTACTATTGCCACTCTGTCCATCCAGAAATATTCTATATGTACATGAGCACATGTACATGTAATAATTATGCCCCTTTTCACCAGTTAAACATATTTATTTAAAACATTGGTATTCTTTTGAAATAAGTTACATGTAAATAATGATAGATATAATTAATAGTAAATTAATTAATATAGTTTTTTTGCTAGACTATTATTATACTTTAATCTTGATTAGAAAGTAATTTATGTGCAGTTAGTACTTTTCTTCTGCTTTAAAGATGGGGAAGATATGTGGTATCATTTTCCAATCTTTAATATTTTCAAATAATACTAATAGTGATGGCAATTTACATTTCTTTACATTTAGTTCAAATGTTTTAAAAACTTATAGTGTCAAAACTGTCAATTTCCATATGGTGTAGAAAATGAGGTGTTTATTTTCAGGGTGAAAAACATCCAATGTCTAAAAAAGTATCCAAGCCAAACTTTTGTCAGAGCTAGTTATGTAGTTGAGGTCTCTTTGCCTCTTATACATTGTTACATCTAGACTTGTTACATCTAGACGATCAGTAATGTAGGTAGCTACAGATGTTCAATACATTGTTCTTTTGCCTCTGAATATACTGTATTTTACCTATGCTATATTCCCTTACTGGCATTTAGTTCAATTATACATTAGGATGAACAAATTTTAATGTTCATAGACTGAGAATTTTAATGCTCTCATAAATAAAAGGAAATTCATGCCATTTAACCAAGGTGAGCAATATGGTAAGTGCTATCACCTTCCTGGGTTTTGTACCCTTTGCTGAAATTTCACAAAAAATTCCTCACAGTTCTCTTTTACTGAGCTTAGACTCAGCCTCAGAATCTTCTTGATGTCTGCTTCAGGCGGATATAACTAACTCATTAGAGTTGGTAATCATATAATATTAAGCCAATATTATATTAGTTGCAATTTTAAAGCTCTATTTTGGGGATTTTACCAGTGTAGGCCTTTGTACAGAAAACCAGTCTAAATCTTCTTCATCTGAATATTTTCTTCAGTGTTTTAAAGGAACAGTGCATAACCCAAATAGTTGGGAGAATAGTACCATGAATTCAGGGTGTGATACAGCCTGAGAATTAAAGTTTCCATGCTATTTCAAAAAAACACAAGGCCTGAGTTATGTCTTTAGAAGTTAATACTTTCAAGTGGTGCCTGTAGGCTTCCATATTATCATCTTAAGTTTTGATAATACTGTATCCAGATCAATGTTATTTGGGATTCAGCAATTATGCTGTGATCTTGAATTGCATGTATTAATAATATTGATTTATATATCTTGCAGCTTAATTTGTAATAATCTGTTGTATATATTTCATTAATTAATTAATTTATTCACCTACCATGTGTCAGAGATCATGCTACATGCTGGGGTGATAATGGTAAACAGGAATAGACAAGGTCCTTGCTCTCAAGGAACCTAAAGTTTAGTTAAATAGACAGAAAATGTGTAAATATAAACTGAGAAGTACTGTAAAGGAAAGGAACATGCCTCTAACAGAACAAATATATTAGTCAGGAACAATACCTTCACTGGGAAATACAAGAAGAATTCTCTGAGAAATTGATATTTGAGTTGGGATTAAAGTGGAGAGGGCACTGAGAGAACGTTCATTTCAGTATGAAAGGACCTGTGGAATGAGGAAAGATAGTGTATTAGAAAAACTAAAGAAAGCAAATAATGTTGAGTGAGGAGGGTAAGGAAAGGAGTGGTACAAGATGATCCCAGAGAAGCCAGGAATAGGCCTACATCTACAGTGTAAATAACTAATTTAAATGATCACGGAACGGGATAATGATGAAAGTTCTATAAATATTTTTTGTAATTAATAATGGATAATGCTCTATATCACAATTATGTTATAGATTAGAAAAACATTTCCAATCTTGATTTCAAGTTTCAAACTGTTCAGAGCTAAAATTTGAATTGAAGGGTTTTATTTTTCTTTTGTGATTACAGTTTTCAAATTTTGTGGTGAGCATTGCTTATTGAATTGATTTTTGGTTTTAGGAACATTAGTGATTATGCAAGACTTGTCAGTAATAAAAAAGGAATTTGAGGGCTTTTTAACAGCCCAAACATTTAGACATTAGATTACCATAAAAAATTTAACTTCAATATGAGTAATACATCAACATCAGAGGATATATGGGTCTGAGTGGGAAACAGGGGTACTAACCACTTAAGGAATGTGAAAATTAAAAAATTATTTTAATAATTGATTCCATTTATATGATGTTTACAACACAGTGGTCTGAAATGAAGACCTCGTATTCATTTATAGGGGATAAAGGAAAAAAAAATCTTTTAAATCATTATTTAGTGAAAGAGGAAAAACTATTTTTTTAGACAGAGTCATAAACATTTTTTTCCTCTGAGATACTTTGGAGGCCTCCAAGTGATCTTTTTTATATGAAGTATTGCAAGTTAGTTTATTATGCATAAACTATAGGCAGGAGATTTTACTCAAATTTCTGAAGCATTAAATAAAAAGGATTGTGAAAACCCCAAACCTAATTTCCAGAAGTAGGGATTATAGTTAGAGAAAACAGATCACCAGTCACACTCTCCTGCACTCTCCTCTTCCCCTCCTCTTTTAGGAGATTATCACATTTATACTGCTCAATATTTATAATCTATTCTGTTTCATATGTTTCTAATGAGAAAGAAAAATCTCTTATTGAACATAAGAATATTTTTTGAGATTGCTTTGCCATACCAAAGCTAAATTTCTCTTTTTTCAGCAGAAGCCAAAATCTTGGTGTAGCTGTCAGAAGAAATGGTGAACAGGTTCTTACCAAAGAGTTCTTTATGTAGTTAATTGTAGTTACTAAATTACCTTTATCTATGACTTCTCCTTTACAGTACTTTCTCATAGGTCTTGTGGCTTTCTGAATCTCTTCAAGCTACTCAGAAAGTTTGCATTTATAGGCTATGTGGTAGTGGCTTACAGCTTGAACAGAGGAGAAAATTAAAAGGGAACCTGGAAAATAGGAGAAGATAAAAAATTGTTCTCATTAATTGAGGGGGTATTATATGGAATACTATACTAATTATTTCCATTTGTAGATGCTAAAGGACCCTGCAACTCTACTAAAATAAAGTTCAATGGCTTTGTTATACTTTTACATTATAATTTCATTACTTATTCGGTTTTTTTATGCTGTACTTTCATGTGGCCAGATTTCGTTTGTAATACCATAACAATATTGCTACCTGCCACATAGTAAGTAAGTCCTTTTATGTGTCTAGAATTTTGCTCAGTGTTTTGCTGATACTATTTGAAATCCTTATATCATATTTGTGGGGTTGGTGTTGTTAGCCCTATTTGAAAGAAGTGGAAACTGAAGCCAGTGATGTATAGGTGTTTGACAACTGGTTCTTTGGGGGGAAAAGTTTTTATTTTAGCATTTGTTGGTTTCTGTGGTATAAATACTCCTATTATGTCTGATTCCAAGCTGCCAATGTGAAGTCAGTAAAGGGGACTTGGGAAGAAGGGACGGCACAATTGGCTCTCCAGTCAGAGAGAGCTGGTCTGAAACACCACTGACCAAGGCTCATAAAAATGAAGTAACTTTTGTTTGATGAAGCCAAAATTCATACTCATATGAGTCTAATTCAGAAGACTCAGCTTTTTCTACAATACTCCTTTTCCTTATTGCGTAAAAAAAGTAGCAAGGAAGCCACCCCTTTAACTTGAGGAGGATAGAAAGAGCTGGAAGAGACAAAGAAGGTAAGAGAGGGGAGAGAGAATAGGAAGTGAGAGAAATGGGGGAAGGAGGAAGAAAGGAGCTTTAAGATTGAAAATTGAAAGCAACTGATGCAGACCAAGTTGGAAGTGAGAGAAGAAAAACAAGTCTTGTTAAAGTGGTAACTCAAGTTTTATCAAAATAGGCAGCAGTCTACTGTGTTTTTGTCACTCTCAAGAGGACACACAGCATACAGGAATGATAATAATGACTACCACATCTTAAGGGGAATTGTGTTCTGACAAGCTTCCTGCAACTGATGATCATATTCTTATCACCCTCATTCATACAACTTCAACTAATGACCATATTGCTGTGCACAAAAACAGCCCAACAAAGTAGCTAATGTAGATAATAAATAACAATCTCTTATTCGTATGACATAGAAAATAACCAGTTTTCTAGGGATAAAAAAGAAAGCCAAATATGCTATTCACCATTTACAAAATTGCTTGTTATAAAAAAGATAGTTTCAGATTCAGAGAATATCTAGAATGAGTGATCATTCACCAGAAGTTTTCAGAATTTCATTATGAAATACTAATCTGGATGCTCTAATCTGCAGTAAAATCCTATTATTATATGTAGATTTGGTATACATAAGGTGCCACATTAAAGTCTTTCCATATATTTATAACCAATCACATAAAAAGCCATGTATTTTACTGAAATGTTTTGAGTTATCTTAATGTTATTTAGCTTCTTTCATAAGGCATATTAAAGTCAAAGTTGAGTCAAGTAGCAGGAACACACAAGAAATATGATACATTATTAATTTTAGAATTAAGTATTTCCCACTCTTGCATAATTATCTGGTACTAAAAAATGATACTGAGGAAGAAGAGGGAAAAAAGACATCATTGCTACTCCAACCACAAGTGTTAATTAGCTTCTCAACTAGAAGTATCTACAATGTTTATACATGAAAATACTAAAATAATCCTGAAAAGAGACCTTGTAAATAAAAGAAACATAATTTATTCTTTGTACAAACAGCCAAAGACATCAACTGAAGCTAGAGGGAAGAAGACACTGAAATTTAATTCTGATGCCCAGTTTTCATATCAGATGAGATACAGATATACCTTTCTTCTAAGTTGTTGGATTTAATGGCATAATGCTGTTCATAGCATCTGCTTACCCTTTTAGTGTTCATAGAATCTGTAGTGATATCTCCATTTCATTTGTTTTGAGAATTTGTATCTTCTCAGTTTTTTCTTGATTAAATTGGTTAGAGCTTTTTCAAATTTATCAATCTGTTCAAACAACCAGCTTTTTATGTTACTGATATTCTTATAATTTTTAAAAATAAACTTTTAATTATAGAATAGTCTTAGATTTATAGGAAAATTACAAAGATAGTATTGAGAGGTCACATATATTAATATCCCACACCCAATTTCTCTATTACCTGTATTAACATCTACATTAATATGGTACATTCATCACAATTAATGTACCAGTGTTGATATTTATTATTAACTAAAGTTCATACTTTATTCAGATTGCCTTAGCTCTTACCTAATGTTCTTTTTGTGTTTCAGAGTAACATTCAGGATACCATATTAACTTTAGTTGTCATATCTTTTTAGGCTCCTCTTGGCTGTGACAGCTTCTCAGACTTTCCTTGTTTTTATGACCTTCACAGTTGTGAGGAGTAAGGTATTTTGTAGAAGTGCCTCAGTTGAGATTTGCTGTTGGGGTTTTTTATGTTGTTGTTGTTTTGTTTTTTCAGGATTAGACTGAGTTTAGGATTTTATTCAGAGGAAGACACAGAGGTAAAGTACCATTTTCATTACATCATGTCAAGGGTATGTACTATCAACACGACTTCATACTGTTGCTGTTAGCCGTGATCACTTGGTTGAGGTAGTGTTTGTCAGGTTTCTCCACTGTAAATTTACTCCTGTTTTCTCCTCCTTCCATACTGTACTCTTTGGAAAGAAGTCACTGTGCTCAGTACACCCAAGGAGTGAAAAGTGTTATACTTCACCTCCTTGAGAGTAGAGTATCTACATAAATTATTTGAAATTGTTCTGCATAGGAGATTTGTCCCACACCCATTTGTTTATATCACTGTGGGCTCATGGATGTTAATTCATACTTTGCTGTATTACTCAATAGTACTTTATATATTCTGTTGCTCAAATTGTGCTAGCTTTGGCCATTGGGGCTCTTTTAGTTGGATACTGTCTGTTTGACATACCCCGTCATTGTGCTTTTGTATGAACACATCCTTTTTGGCCCTTCAAGATGCTCTAGGCCCATCTTATATAGTTCGTGTTCCAGTCCTAGAATCAGCCATTTCTTTTAAGAGTCCTGGTTCCTTTACTGGAGAATGGTATTAGAAACCAAAATCCGGGCACTAGGTACATTTGTTTATACTGGAGCATCATTGCTTCTAGGTTCTTTTGGCTGACAGAGCAAGAAAGTCAGTGTGTGTATGCTAACCTGTTTATATGCAGTTACTGATAAATATTTCTGTGTGTAACCATCTCTATCTATATGAGCTAAACATAAATTCATACTAAGGTCTTCAACTCTAATCCATTACCACATGGATCATTCTACCCTCCTTCCTTGGCTTATCTGTAAACTCCCACTCCAACAATGAGAAACCTAAGCTATTTATTTAATTGTTCAGTTCCAGTATACATCTATAGTGCTTTCAGAATTGTTAATCCATATCCCCTTGGGGAACAACTTCATCAATTAAAATATGGTGCTTATATATAATTTCTTTTACTTTTAGTCTTACAGATTCCACTTGTGTCCAGGGTTACATAGGGCAGCACTCTTTTCCCTGGCCACCTTCAGTAAGATTGTTTCACATGTTGGTATTAGAGTTAGGTTGTTTTGTCACATTCTGCATTCAATCCTGGGATCTCCTGACTTCCTAAATGATTTATTTTAAATTTGTATCCTTTAAGAATTACGTTTTGTACTGCAAAGTTCTGTGATTGTGACAAATGTATAGAGTCATATACCCATGATTACAGTATCATAGAGGATAATTCCATTGCCCCCCCAAATCTCCTGTACTTTACCAATTCAACACCCCCATCCCATTCTTGTACCACTGATTTGTTTACTATCTCTCTAGTTTTACCTTTCCCAGAATATCATATAATTGAAATTGTAGAGTATGTAGACTTTTCAAACTGTTTTTTTTCATTTAGTATTATAATATACATTTAAGATTTATCCATGTCTTTGTGTGGCTTAATAGCTCATTCCTTTTGATCACTGAATGGTATTTATTTACCCATTGAAGGATATTTTGGTTACTTCTAGTTTTTGGTGATTATGAATAAAGCTGCTATAAAATACATTCATGGGAAGGTTTTTGTATGGACATAAGTTTTCAAATAGTTGTAAATACCCAGGAGAGGAGCATGATTGCTAGATTATATAGTAAGACTATGTTTAGCTTTTTATGAAATTTCCAAACTGTATTCCAAAGTGTACCATTTTGGATTCTTCCCAGCAATGAATGAATGTTCCTGTTGCTCTGTATCCTCACTAGCAATTGGTTACTTTTTTTGGATTTTAGCCATTCTAATAGATACATAGTGTTAAAACAACAAATCTTGTTGGTGCATTTCCCTAATGACAGATGATGTTGATGAGTTTTTCATATGTGTGTTTGATATCTGTGCATTTTCTTTGATGAGGTGTCCATTCAGATCTTTTGCCCATTATTTAAATTGAGTTATCTGTTTTCATATTGTTGAGCTTTATAGGTTCTTTATGTATTTTGGATAGAATTCCTTTATCAGATATGTGTTTTTCAAATATTTTCTTTCAGTTTACAGCTTGTTTTTTCATTCTCTTGGTGTATTTGGCAAAGCAGAAGTTTTTAATATCAATTAAGTTCTGTTTATTAATTTTTTCCACAGATTGTGCTTTTGGTGTCATATCTAAAAACTCATCAAACTCTAGGTCACGTAGAATTTTTCCTATGTTCTTTTAAAAGAAGTTTTATAGTCTTACATTTAGCATTTAGATCTATGTTCCATTTTTAGTTCATTTTTTTGTGAAAGATGTCAAGTCTACGTCTATGTAGGTTCATTGTTTTACTTAGAGATGTCTACTGTTCCAGTATCAATTGTTGAAAGACTGCCCTTTCTCCATTGAATTGCCTATTTGCTTTAGTCAGAAAGCAGTTAACTATGTATGTGCGGGTCTTTTTCTAGGCTCTCTATTCTGTTTCATTGACTGTCTATTTTTTCCCAATACCATGCTGTCTTGATTACCATAGCTTTGTAGTAAGTCTTAACATCTGGTAGTGTGATCCTTCAGCTTTGTTCTTTTTCAGTATTTTGTTGGTCTTTTCCTTTCTCATATAAACTTTAGAAACAGTTTGTCAGTATCTACAAGATAACTTGCTGGAAATTTGATTGGGATTGCATTGAACATATAGATCAAGTAGGGAAGAATTGATGTCTTCAATATTGAGTCTTCCAATCCATGAGTTTATACTATCTCTTCATTTATTTAAATCTTCTTTGATTTCTTTCATTACTGTTTTGTAGCTTTTGCATACAGATTCTGTACATATTTTGTTAGATGTATAATTAAATATGGCTTTGTGTTATATTTATACTTTTTTCTTTGGGGGGATGCTATTGTAAATGATATATATTTTTTAAAAAATCAAATTCCATGTGTTTGTTGCTGGCGCAAAGGAAAGCATTAGATTTTAGTTTATTAATCTCCTATTATGTGACCTTGCTATAACTGCTCATTGCTTCCAAGAAATTTTTTTATAGATTCTTTGCATTTTTCTCCAGAGACAATCATGTCATTTGCAAATGATTTACTTCCTTTCCAGTCTAGGTAATTTTTAATTCTTTTTCATATCTTATTGCTCTAGTTAGAACTTATAGTAGAATGTTAAATAGGAGTGTTGGGAGAGCACATTCATGCCTTATCATCTATCTTAGGAAGAAAGTGGCCAATCTCTCTCACCATTAAGTATGATGTTAACCATAGAGTTTTTTTTTATAGTTTTTTAAAAATGAAGTTGGGGAAATCTGCTGAGTTTTTAAAAATCATGAATGGATGTTGGAATTTTTTTTTTCGAGTTCTCTTTTTGGTTTTCAATTGATATAATTGTATGATTTTTCTTCTTTATCCTGTTCATATAGATTACATTTATTGATTTTAGCTGTTGAACCAGTCTTGCATACATAGAATCCCACTTGCTTGGGGTATATAATTCTTTTTATAAATTGTTGGATTTGATTTGCTAATATTTTGTTGAGGGTCTTTATGTTTATTGGAGATATTCTATAGTTTTTCTTTCTTGTAATGTCTCTATCTAGTTTTGGTATTAGGATCAGGCTGGCTTCATAGAATGAGTTAGGAGGTGTTCCCTCTGCTTCTGTTTTCTGGAAGAGACTGTGGAAACCAAGTTCTGGTTTTCTTGACTTTTCTCTATTGTCTTCCTGTTTTCATTTCCACTGATTTCTTCTCTAATTTTTACTATCATTTTTTCCTTCTGCTTGCTTTAGGTTTAAGCAAGGTCTTTTGACAATGAATTCACTCAGCTTATTTTAAAGAAACATTTGCCTTCATTTTTGAAGGGTATGTTTTGCTAAATATAGAATTTCGTTTCTTTTCTTCCTGCACATTAAAAGTATCACTCCATCATCTTGAGGCTTGATTCTTTCTGATGAGTAATCAGCATTCATTATCTTGTTTCCCTGCATCTCACGCTTACTCTCCTCTGGCTGTTTTTATTATTTTTTCTTTATAATTAGTTTTCAGCAATTTAATTATTATATGCTTTGGTGTGGTTTCATCCTGCTTGGGATTTGTTGTTGGTTTTATTGATTTTTTTTAGTTCAAATTTTAAGAAAAGCCTTCTTTTTTTCTTTTTTGGAGCCCAGTGTGGGGTATGAATAAGCCTTATTTCTTAAATTATATTTCTTTCTTCTCCCTTCCGAATCCTTTCCATTAGGGATTGGTTGATAACCTCCCACAAACCACTGGTCATTGTTTTTAGCCCCGCTTTTTCTTTCTCTCTGTTTTTCAATTGGCATATTTTAGATTACTATATCTTCATGTTCACAGATGTTTTCTTTTGTGGCATGTAATCTGCGGTGGTGTTCAAGTGTATTTTTCATTTTAGGTACTGGATTTTTAAGTTCTAGAAATTCTATTTGGTTCTTTTAAAAATATCTTCCATTTCTCTTATTGTCATGTCATCATTCAGACCCTTGAACATGTTGATAATAGCTGTTTTATAGTCTTTGCTAATTCTGTCATTTCTGATATTGTACCTACTGACTGATTTTCTTTCTGGTTATGTTTAACCTTTTCCTCTTCTTTACATGGATAATAATTTTTACATTGTTGATGTTTTGATTTTTGTTGTCTTTCTTTAATTATGACTGAGTTTAAATTTTTTGAGAATCACTTGTTAGTTTTGAGGATTGATTGAAAGCTTCATTAGGATATGTCTAAAGTACCCTTTTTTCTAGGGCTAATTTACTCCTACTACCAGTGTATAACCTTTGGGGGATATCTACAGAAGGCTCTGCATATTCAACAAGGTCTCCTTCCTTTCTGACTTGAGGGATCTCCAATGTCCTTCATTTCTGAGTGAGTTATGGGAAATTTTTAGTTTATGGCTCCCTAGCAGTTTCTTTGTCTGCAGTCATAAAGTTTAATTTTACTCACATGTAGTTTAATATTCAACCAGTAACTCAAGAGGATTCTTATGTAGATTTCTGCACCTT
Organism: Eulemur rufifrons; assembly: GCF_041146395.1. Taxonomy (NCBI): domain Eukaryota; kingdom Metazoa; phylum Chordata; class Mammalia; order Primates; family Lemuridae; genus Eulemur; species Eulemur rufifrons. The sequence continues at coordinate 89,143,271 of NC_090990.1, forward strand.
TTTGTCTGTGTACTTCCCTTTTCTCTGGAATTCTACCCTGAAAATTCCACAAACTTCAGTCTCCCTGAACTCCCATTTCTGTCTCTTCAAATTCAGTGAGACTATTGTGTTCTGTGTATATATGAGTATTTAGAAAGTTCTTCCAGCTTAAAATCTGGAATTATCATAGATGGTTTATCAATATGTTTTCCTTTTCTTAGGGATCAAGAGTCTTTTGCTCTCTGTTGTCTAATATCTGAAAAAGGTTGTTTAATGTATTTTGTCTGGTGCTCTGGTTGTTTACCGCAGAAGGGCAAGTTCAGTATCAGTTACTTGGTTACGGCAGGAAATGGATGACTATAGTTTCATTTCTAGTACCCAAATAAACAAAATCAGAAATGAAAAAGGAGACAGTACAACTGGTATCAGAGAAATATAAAAGATCATCAGACACTAGTAAGAACAAGTATATGCTCACAAACTAGAAAGCCCAGGGGGAATGGACAAATTCTTGGAAACGTACAACCTCCAAAGATTGAACCAGACCAATAACAAGTAATGAGATAGAAACAGTAATAACAAGTCTCCCAACAAAGAAAAGCCCAGGACTAGATGGTTTCACTGCTGAATTCTACCAAACAGTTAAAGAACTAAAACCACTCCTCAAACAATTCCAAAAAATCAAAGCAGAGAGAATACTACTAAACTCATTCTATGAGGCCAGTATCACCCTGATACCAAAACCAGACAAAGAACATCCAAACTGGAAAGAAAGAAGTTAAATTATTTTTTGCAGACAATGTGATCTTATGTTTAGAGAAACCTAAAGGCTCCCTCCAAAACTATTAGAACTGATAAACAAATTCAGTAAAGTTGCAGGGTACAAAATCAACATACAAAAATCAGTAGCATTTTTATATGCCAACAGCAAACAATCTGAAAAAGAAACCAAGAAAGTAATCTTATTTACAATAGCTGCAAATAAAATACCTAGGAATAAACTTAACCAAAGAAGTGAAAGATCCTTTTCAAAAAGATCTCTTTTTGGTTAAGCATATGAAAACTATAAAACATTGATGAAAGAAATTGAAGAGCATACCAAAAAATGGAAAGATATTCTATGCTTATGGATAAGAATCAATATTGTTAAAATGTTCATATTACCCAAAGCAATATACAGATTCAATACAATCCCCAACAAAATACCAATGCATTCTTCAAAAAAATAGAAAAAGTAATCCTAAAATATTATGTGGAACCACAAAAGACCCAGAATAGCCAAAGCCATTCTGACCAAAAAGAATAAAACTAGAGGAACCAAATTAGTGGATTTCAAATTATACTGCAGAGCTGTGGTAACTAAAACAGCATGGTACTGGCATAAAAACAGACACATAGACCAATGGAACAGAATAGAAACCCCAGAAATGAATCTACACATCTATAGTGAACTCATTTTCAACAAAGGTGCCGAGAAGATACATTGAGGAAAGGACAATCTCTTAAATAAATGGTGCTAGGAAACCTAGATGTCCATATGCAGAAGAATGAAACTAGAACCTATCTCTCACCATATACAAAAATCAAATAAAAATGGATTAAAGACTTAAGACTAAGACCTGAAACTATGAAACTACTAAAAGAAAACATTGGGGAAATACTCCAGGACATTGGTCTGTGCAAAGATTTCTTGAGTAATATCTCAAAAGCACAGCCAGCCAAAGCAACAGTGGTCAAATAGGATCACATCAAGCTGAAAAACTTCTGCATGGCAAAGGAAACAATCAAAAAAGTGAAGAGACAACCCACAGAATGGGAGAAAATATTTGCAAAATACCCATCTGAGACTATTGAAGGAGCTCAAACAACTGATCAGGAAAAACTCAAATAATCTGGTTAAAAATGGGCAAAAGATCTAAACAGACATTTTTCAAAAGAAGACATACAGATGGCTAGCAGGTATATGAAAAAATGCTCGACGTCATTATCCATGAGAGAACTGCAAATCAAAACTACAATGAGTTATCATCTCATCCTAGCTAAAATGGCTATCCAAAAGACAGGCAATAACAAATGCTGGTTGAAGATGTGGAGAAAGGGGAACCCTCATACACATTGGTAGGAATGTAAATTAGTATAGCAACTATGGAGAACAGTATAGAGATTTCTTGAGAATTACAGTCAGAATTAGATGCACTTACTAATAGCACTTCTCAAACTGTGCTTTAAAAAATTTTCAGTCTGTTATGAACCAATAACTTTGTTAAATACAATAAAAGTGAATAACTAGAAAAATGAAATAAACACAAAAAGCAAGTTACAATTTTAAAAATTAGATTCAACAGATATAATATTACTCTGTCGAATTCCAATAAAGGTTACTAAGTACTTATTCTCTATTTTTATATTCATTTTGACATATACTCATAATAGTTTGTGGACCACCAGAGAGAGGACTGTAAACCAAACTTTGCGTAGCACTGATTTTAAAAGTAGAAATTATTTGAAATAAAATTTTTTTCTACTGTTTACCAATCAGCCTTTGCTAAGTACAGATTCCTGTCTGCTCTCAAATACTATCTTCTCTTCAAAGATTTCCTTGACTTTCCCAAGCTGCCTCGAGCAATCCATCCATTATGCTCTTGCTGACCTCCAAAGGAGTCTCCATTATATCAGCTGTACCAATTCATTTATTTCATATAAAGACAATGTAAAAGTAGTCCTTAAGAACTAGAGAGTTAGGAAGGTTTGTGACACATAGATAATAAAGATCTGTTCAATGAACGAGATAAAAATGAATAAATTACGACAAAATCCAGAGGCTTTAATGTCAACACATGCCGGATAATGGCAAACTTCATTTTGCAGAAAGAAAAGATAGTTTTTTAGTCTCAAAAGTTAGACTTATGTGAATCTAATTCTTACAACCCTTAAGGGACAAAGGAACACATGTGCTTTCATAACTGTATAACAGATTGTTGGAGATGGGGGAGTATATGGACACAAATAAAACAAAAACTCAAACCACTTAGGAGAATTTGCTAGCAACACTGGTTTAAATAATTTTTAGCAGTGAGGGGGTAGAAAGTGGGGATAGGGAAGGGAATTGAAAACTAATGTCCCAAGAATTTTAAGGTACTCTGTAGTACTGTATCTTTTTTCTTCTCCCTGCCCTCCAACTGTAAATATTTTGTATTTTTTCATTATCCTATCATACTACTTCAGTTTATTTAAGTATATATTTGATGGAAGCATAGTGTTAGGCACCTTGGAGAATATAAAGGAGTTTGAAAATAAAATTATGATCTTCAGAAATACATAAAATTACCTGAAAGATAAAGAAATGCATTAGGTAGAAAGTATAATAGAAACATGAATGAAGATTTTTTTTTTTGATAATGTGATTTTTTTTTATATCAGCATATTATGGGGGTACAAAAATTTAGGTTACATATATTTCCCTTGCCCCCCCTCCCCCCGAATCAGAGCTTCAAGGGTTTCCATCCCCTAGATGGTGCGCATTGCACTCATTGTGTATGTATACACCTATCCCCCCCACATCTGCCTGACACCCCATTAACGTTATTCCTAAATGTGCTCTTAGGTGATGATCAGTGAAACCAATTTGATGGTGAGTACATGTGGTGCTTATTTTTCCATTCTTGGGATACTTCACATAGTAGAATGGGTTCTAGCTCTATCCAGGAAAATACAAGAGGTGCTATATCACCATTGTTTCTGATAGCTGAGTAGCACTCCGTGGTATACATATACCACATTTTATTAAGCCACTCATGCATTGATGGGCACTTGGGTTGTTTCCACATCTTTGCAATTGTGAATTGTGCTGCTATAAATATTCAAGTGCAGGTGTCTTTTTTATAGAATGCCTTTTGTTCTTTTGGGTAGATGCCCAATAATGGGATTGCTGGATCAAATGGTAGGTCTACTTGTATCTGTTTAAGATATCTCCATATTGCTCTCCACAGAGGTTGCACTAGTTTGCAGTCCCACCAGCAGTGTATGAGTGTTCCTGTCTCTCTGAATCCACAACAACATTTATTGTTTTGGGACTTTTTGATAAAGGGCATTCTCACTGGAGTTAAGTGATATCTCATTGTGGTTTTGATTTGCATTTCCCTGATGACTAGAGATGTTGAGCATTTTTTCATATGTTTGTTGGCCATTCTTCTGTCTTCTTTTGAAAAATTTCTATTCATGTCCTTTGCCCACTTTTTGATAGGGTTGTTTGATTTTTTCTTGCTGATTTTCCTGAGTTCTAAATAGCAAATGAAGAAATTTTAAAACATGGGTAAATTATTTTAAAATTAAAAGTGTTTAAAGAACGCTTTTCACATTTGTATGTTTCTTCCAAGGCAGTCTGTGGATATGCTTAGGACAGCTGTTATAGATGACACATCTATGTCAATGTGAATGGATTTATTTTCTTTAAATAATGAAACCAATAGAGAGAGTGAGTAAGCATGTATTGACCTAGCTTAAGCAATTCATCAATAAATGGACAGATTTTGCTCCCAAAGCTTTAAAGGAATCTAAAAAAAAAGAAGATGGTAAGGAATTTAGTGGCCTATGGTCTTCTGCCTTTAATATGTATACAAGTAGACAAATAGATGTATAATTTGCAGTACTTCCCCCTCTGAGGCTGCTCAACTATTTCCTTCGCATTCCATCTGCACGCAACTGGTTTAGGAGAGGGAAGAAGTACAGAAGTTAAAGTTCTAGGATGCTGGCACTGCCTTTGGGGAAAGTTTAGATCTTGCATCACTTCTTGGGTATGTGCACATTTCCAGTTCCCACAGAGAAGCTGATCCCTGGCAGAAGGCAGATAGACACAGCCAGACTGAGTCACAACTGGAGAATCAGGGAAATTATTTTTTAAAGGAATAAAAGTCCTTAGTGGGGTCAAATTTCTATAGCAAAACAGGAAGCAGTGAAAAAATATATTTAAATCTGTAACACATTTGAGAGAACCCATCCCAACAATTTCAGATTATTCTACCGTGATGAATAAATCAGTGTGGATTCATGTGGCAATTACATCTGTTGATTCTCCTTCACAAATATAGACTGACAATCTTCTGGTGTATTTCAACCCCATCTGCCGGCATTATGATACTCTTTAAATATGGTTCATATGGTAAGTGCAGGTCATGTTATGAAACAAATGTTAAGGGCCACAGTAAATAAATACCACAAACTTTCTTTTCTGCCCTTTTTTCTGATTTGAAGTATATTTGTTGTAAAAACCTTACAACAGTAAAATAAATTACTTTTTTTCATAATATAATGAATCCTTTATATTGAAAAGAATAAAAATTAAGTCAATAATGTTGAAAAACTGAGGACAGTTTTATGACATTATGCTTTGTAAAACTTAATTCTATTTGGAAATTATTTAATCTTTATTTCTTCTAAACTTTTCTTTTGTTTCTTTCATTTCTTTCTTATCATCCCTCCCTCCTACCCCTTCCTTTCTTAGCAGCTAGCACAGGTAGTTGATATATTGCTTTCTTACCTACATTTAAGTGTCCTATTTGGGAGGGACCTATCCTTTGTTTCCTTGTACCTAAGAATTTACATTGCCTCATACATACATAAGACTTAAACAAATTTACCACAAACACTTGACACAAGAATGATTGTAAGGATTAAAGGTAGATATTTTGGTTCAACGTACCCACTAGTATCTAAATGTAGATATTTTTGGTTGAACATGCCCAACCAATCACTTTTGCTGCCATGTTCAAATTATGAAAAAACAAGTATAAAAATAGTTGTATAAGATTCTGTAAGAGAGAGTACCTTTGAAACTATAGTTTGAATGATTTGAGAATTTTCAAGGGTGATTTCGAATATATCCTATTTTTGCTTTACTCATTTACTTTAAAATTAACTCAATTCTTTTCTGTTCTTCTCAGCACAGATACACATAAACAATGTATTTCCACTATAGTTTCATTTTTATTTGAGTAAAGTAAGGCTAAGGAGATACTAAGTGTCTTGTTCAAGGGCAGTCAACTATACAGATGTGAGTGACACCAGACAGATGTGGGTGGAATCAGTAATCATCTTTTTCTGATTTCAAACCTTTTGTATTCTATCCTGTAATCCAGTCCACTCCTAATTTGCCAGCAGTCAATATAGTAGTTTTCCCATAGAAGGTCATTAAGTATTTCCTATTTAATTAACTGCATTTGAACAGCTAATTGTATGTGATCTTTTCAATAATGCACAGTGTGGATTAGTGATGTTAAATTCATACGTTGGGATATATTTTACAGTAGTAAAAACTGAAGGAACTGTAACATACAACATTGAATATGTGAATATGTGAACATGTTCCCTGACATTCTTCTGTGATTCTTTTGGAGGCAAAAATTATAGCCATAACCACGAGGAGGCTGATGAGAGGGAGCCAGACACTGTGTGCTCAGTGAAGCATTACACTAACATTCTCTTTCTGCACTTCTGATGATTTGACTCTATTCCTCAAGGATACATGGTATGCCTGACCCTCCATAAGGGATGATACAAATTGGAGGATTTTGTATTTTAAAAATGATCCTTAAAAGAAAGTTACTTGCTGATGTTGATGAGTTAAAGAACTGAAAGTTAAGAGGTAGTTCTTGAGCCAAATATTGAAATTTTGCATAAATTAAAAATCAGAACATTGAATTTTTTAACACCTTGATGTAAGATTTGAGTAAATCCATCTTGTATTCTGTATAGAAAGAATAAAAGCAATTTATGAAATTGTTTTTTTCAATTAATGTACAGAATGCTTATAAAGTTAAAGATGATTCATTTGCCATTTTAATTTCAGTTGAAATTTAGCATATACTTTCTTCTGGAAAATGAAATATAATGGTATTTCATAATCAGAGGAATAAGTAAAGGCTTCCAAATTCATTCCTTGACCATAACTAGGATGTACCATATATCCATCATAAAAAAGGGAAAAGATATATTAGAATTACTAGTTGAAAACATTATGTGCTATTTGGCTAAGCAATTAATAAAACCAGTTATTTAGAGTATCTATGCCAGGGGCAGGGAAACTTTTCATCTTGAAAGGCCACATTAATTTAGCTATAATCAAATAAGGTCGCATTCAAGAAACTTCAATTAGATGTACCTAAAAATATACATTATTTTGTAAACATCTAAATACTATGTACTTAATAATTTCAAAAAATGAAAACTATTTGTTAATTTTAAAGTTAACTAACCTTTTAATGCCTTTGTTGTGTCTGCTTTTTGTTGGAAAGCATTTGAATATTTATTTGCAGCATGGAGGTCCGCAGTTTCAGTTGAACCTCTAGATCTACGGTCCCCAACCCCTAGGGTGTGGATCATTACTGGTGCACAGCCTGTTAGGGACCAGGCCACAGAGGCCTCCCACCTCTACCCCATCTGTGGAAAAGTTGCTTTCCATGAAACCAGTCCCTGGTGCCAAAAAGGTTGGGGACCACTGCTGTAGATTGGTATCAGTCATTTGTGACCTTAAGGGCATCTTGATTAGGGTTAGGTAGGAGAATGTAGTTTTCGCAGCAATAAGTCATTGAAAAGCAAGAAAGTATTTTTTGGGCATGTTACTGAAGGCGTGGGTATTCTGCATTTTTCCATATTTCAGTTGGATCTTTGTTAGCATCAAGCAATGACTTTAAAATGTCATCTACTGAGAGCTCAATCAATTTGAGTTCTTTAGGTGCCTTGGTGATACCAACTAGGTGAGGCTGAAATGCTAATTTGCGTGTGATGTTATGATTCTCAATGTCAGTGAAACTATCATTGTATTTCCCAATTAATAGTTGTGTAACAGCTGCACATTGTTCAAATGATTTGCATATATCATCCTGCTCATCAATAACCTTTGGTAACTGGAGAAAATGTTCATCCAAAATTTCCTGTTGAAGAAATGTTTTGAAAAAGATAGCTTTTTTCAAAATGCTCAGATGTTTGCCACATATCGTTATATATGACTTAGTTTTTTTTACCTTGCAAAGAAATATTTAAGTTGTTTTGTTTTGACATGATATCACACAGAAATGGTACATTCTTGTAGAAATCTTCTTTCAAGAATTCACATTGTTGATTTTGTTCTTCATACAATATAACTATCTGTTCTTGCAGAGATAAAATTTTGGCCAATATCTGTCACTGTGATAGCCAACACACTTTAGAATGATACAGTAAATCCACACTGAATACCTCATTGTTCAACTTTAGCATAGTATGCAGCTGACCATGCTGTGTTGCATTTGCTCAACGTAGTTAACAATACTTATAACTTCTTGCAAAGTGTAACTTAAAATAGTAGCTTTAGCACAGAGACTTTACCAATGCAAGATACAAGGAAAAGAAATGAGAGCATCTTGTTCGGTTAATACATTTTTTATATGTGGAATAAACCCGTCATGTTTTCATGTCATGGAAGATGCACTGTTCGTACATACACTCACTAAATTTACCAAATTCAGTCCAACTTCACAACATTTATTTTGAAAGCTGTTGAAGATATCTATTCCCCATGTTCTGTTCACAAGAGTGCCCAAAGCGAGTACCTCTTTGTAGCAAAGAAAATCTTTGGTTATGACCCCAATGAAGTATAAAACCTGCACCGAGTCAGCAGTATCAGTTGATTCATCCAAAGCAACTGAATAATATATATTTTCCTTGTGAAGTACTGCATGAAGTTGTTCTGTTAAGTTGAAGGCTAATTCATGCTGCCAATCAGTTATGTTCTCCTTGAAAAAGGCAGTTGTTTGTACTTTGAAACGTTCTATCCGGGTCTAAGCATCCTACAACTTCAACAATTCATTCTTTCACAATTTCTACATCACTGAATGTTTTTTTTTTCTCCGAGTATATAAGCTACTTTATAAGTTGCTTCAATGGTATTATTTCCAGGTTTTATTCCTGCTTGAAAGAATTGTCTTTGCTTTTTTTTTTTTTTTTTGAGACAGAGTCTCACTCTGTTGCCCAGGCTAGAGTGAGTGCCGTGGCATCAGCCTAGCTCACAGCAACCTCAAACTCCTGAGCTCAAGGGATCCTCCTGTCTCAGCCTCCCGAGTAGTTGGGACTACAGGCATGCACCACCATGCCCGGCTAATTTTTTCTATATATATTTTTAGCTGTCCATATAATTTCTTTCTATTTTTAGTAGAGATGGGGTCTCGCTCTTGCTCAGGCTGGTCTCGAACTCCTGAGCTCAAATGATCCGCCCACCTCGGCCTCCCAGAGTGCTAGGATTACAGGCGTGAGCCACCGCGCCCGGCCACCAATTCTTATTTTTTTTTATTTTTTTTTTGAGACAGAGTGTCACTTTGTTGCCCAGGCTAGAGTGAGTGCCATGGCGTCAGCCTAGCTCACAGCAACCTCAAACGCCTGGGCTTAAGCAATCCTACTGCCTCAGCCTCCCGAGTAGCTGGGACTACAGGCATGCGCCACCATGCCCAGCTGATTTTTTTTTCTATATATATTTTAGTTGGCCAGATAATTTCTTTCTATTTTTTTTTAGTAGAGACGAGGTCTCGCTCATTGCTCAGGCTGGTCTCGAACTCCTGACCTTGAGCCATCCACCCGCCTCGGCCTCCCAGAGTGCTAGGATTACAGGCGTGAGCCACCGCGCCCGGCCTACACCAATTCTTTCTCTCATGTATTTTCAATCTTTCCTTTCTACTAGTTCAAGGTGTCATCTAAGAATTATTGATAAAATATGTGACACTTGACACTTGCTGTGTTACCTCAGTGTTCACACAACTCTCTGAGAGAATTTTCATTTTACACAGGAGAAAACAGGTTAAGCGACAAGCCTAAGCAAAGTTGCAGAGCTAATGAGGAGTTGAACTAATATTGGTCATAGCTGTCTGGCTCAAAGTGCATGCTTTCATAATTCATCACTATCTTCTTTTTCAATTTAAGAGTTCATCCTTGGTAAAAGCAAAATAAAGCAATCAAATGAAAAACGTGGAGCAACCTAAAAGTCCATTAACAGAGGAATGGCAAATAAATTATGGTAATCCATTTAATGTAATACAGACATTAAAAGTAATGATCTCAAAGCATTTTAATGATGATTGAAAATGCTGATGTAAAGAGAAAAATATTATGATCTCAAATATAAAGAAATTTATACACACTTATGTATGTACATAAAAATACATGCATTTGGCCCTCCATATCCTTGGGTTATGGATATGGATTCAGCCAACCTTGGATTGAAACTATTAGAAAAAAGCAATAAAATAACAATACAACAGCACAAAATATAAATGTATATTATAATTATTTACATAGCATTTACATTATATTAGGTATTATAAATAATCTAGAGATGATTTAAAGTATAAGAGAGGGTGAGCATAAGTTATATGAAAATACTACATCATTTTATATAAGTTACTTGAGCATTTGCAGATTTTTGTACTAGGGGGAGTCCTGGAACCAGTCTCCCATGGATACTGAGGGATAACTATACCAGAGAGAAATAGGCTAAAATATTGAGTGGTGGGATTTTTAATGATTCTTTTTTATTAAGAAAAGTTTTATCAGACTAATATATGCACATGGTTAATAACTTGTATCATATGGCTTATAATAAAAAATAACAATCTCCTCCTTGTCCTCCTACCACGTACATAAGTAATATGACAATATTTTCTATTTTTTGATTTTGCATATTATCTATTTACTTCCTCCCATGATACAAATATTAGAACTCTTACCCTACACAGTTTCACTATAGCACCCCCCAAACAGCTATAGTATACTTTTTGGCCAAATCAGAAAAAAATGATTGTTTTTAACATGATCATATGGTTCTTTGATTATATTTCTTTTCTGGTGCATCTTATTCTATTTTTCCTTAAATTTTTAAATGTCTTCCTTCTTGTATTGTCTATCATATTCTCATTTTTTTCCCAAATGTGCCATTATATCAAGTGCTTTTATATACTTTTATATTAAATTCTCCCACCGTACACACATTTTGTTTTTCCTGGAGGTATTCGTCCTTGAGCTTTGTGTCCATTACCTCCTAACTCCACTGGTTGGTCTCTAGACCTGCTGTGTGATCTAGTCATGAGACTTCCTGTTAACTACTCTTCTGAATTAGGTACGCTATGTCCTGGATCCCATATCTTCCTCTTTCTTTAATTAATTTTCATTTTGCTGAGGCATATCATCAAGTAGCTTCCTAGGAAATGGTGCATTGGGATAAAAATTTCTGAATTCTTGCATGTCATTATGGTGTCATAGGACTTGTACTGTTTTGTAAGTATTCAGTGTGACTCCTGAGTAGTCCAGTGTTTTCTCATTTTCTTTTCTTTTTTTTTTTTTTGTTCCTGTGGAGGTGACCTTTTTCTCCACCTTTCCTTTGAAGTTTTAAACTCATGTCTTTATTCTCAATGTTTTGAAATACCATGATGTGCCCTCCCTGGTTGGGTCTTTTCTCATGTAGCACTTGGTGGGCTCTTTTAATCCAATGGCTGGCATTTCATTTCTGGGAAATTCATCTTTTTATATTCCCCCCTCTTCTCTCTCTCTCTCTCTCTCTCTCTCATGTGGTAACATCCTCCCATCCAATTTTCCATTCTCTTGTCAGGCCTCCTAAATTGATCTGTGTATCTTGTTTTTCTCATTTTTTTCTGCCTCTATTTTTCTGGGCCTTTGTTTTAGGACATTTTTCCAACTTTGTTTTTTAAGTGGTCTTTGGAGACTTTTGTATTATTTTGGCTGTTTTGAATACCCAGGAGTTCTTTCTTGTAAATTAATTGCTTTTTCTCATAGCATCCTGTTTTTCTTTAATGAAGGCAAATATCTGCATGAATCACTCTGAGAGCAGTAGTAAGGGAGATGTGTGTGTGTGTGTGTGTGTGTGTGTGTGTATTTTTACATTCTCTTTTCTACTTCATCTCCATTTCCTGGCTTTGTTTTTATTTATTTCTATTTGAAATTCTTTGGATTTCTTGAAGCTGTGGATTGATACCTTTCATCAAATATGGAAAAATTTTAGTCATTGTCTTTTTTTTTTTCTCTTTCAGGTATTATTTAATCTCTTCTTTTCATGTTTTTTAAAAGTCTTGAAAAAGTTGCGTATTCTCCGAACTCCATTTCTTATTTATTCCATTCTAATGGACTTGGTTTCTTTTTTTTTAATTATTCTTAATTCAGCATATTGTGGGGGTACAAAAGTTTAGGTTACATATATTGCCCTTCCCCCGCCACCCCCCTGAGTCAGAGCTTCAAACGTGTCCATCCCCTAGACAGTGCGTATCGCACTCATTATGTATATATACACCCATCCCCTCCCCCACCCACATCTGCCCGACACCTGATCAATGTTATCCCTAAATGTGCTCTTAGGTGATGATCAGTGAAACCAATTTGATGGTGAGTACATGTGGTGCTTATTTTTCCATTCTTGGGATACTTCACTTAGTAGGATAGGTTCTAACTCTTTCCAGGAGAACGTGAGATTCTATATCACCGTTATTTCTTGTAGCTGAGTAATACTCCATGGTATACATATACCACATTTTATTAAGCCACTCATGTATTGATGGGCACTTGGGTTGTTTCCACATCTTTGCAATTGTGAATTGTGCTGCTATAAACATTCAGGTGCAGGTATCTTTATCATAGAATGTCTTTTGTTCTTTTGGGTAGATACCCAATAATGGGATTGCTGGATCAAATGGTAGGTGTACTTGTATCTGTTTAAGGTATCTCCATATTGCTTTCCACAGAGGTTGCACTAGTTTGCAGTCCCACCAGCAGTTTATGAGTCTTCCTGTCTCTCCGCATCCATGCCAACATTTGTTGTTATGGGACTTTTTGATAAAGGGCATTCTCATTGGAGTTAAGTGATATCTCATTGTGGTTTTGATTTGCATTTCCCTGATTATTAGAGCTGTTGACCTTTTTTTCATGTTTGTTGGCCATTCTTCTGTCTTCTTTTGGAAAATTTCTGTTCATGTCCTTTGCCCACTTTTTGATAGGGTTGTTTGATTTTTTTCTTGCTGATTTTCCTGAGTTCTAAATAGACTCTAGTTATCAGTCCTTTATCAGATGTGTAGCATGCAAAAATTTTTTCCCATTCTGTAGGTTGTCTATTTACTCATGTGACAGTTTCTTTGGCTGTGCAGAAGCTTTTTAATTTAATCAGGTCTCATTTCTTTATTTTTGTTGTTGCTGTGATTGCCTTTGGGGTTTTCTTCATAAATTCTTTGCCTAGGCAATGTCCATAAAAGTCTTTCCCACATTTTCTTCTAGAATTCTAAGAGTTTCACTCCTAAGGTTTAAGTTTGTTATCCACTGTGATTTGATTTTTGTGAGGGGCAAAAGGTGTGGGTCCTGTTTCAGTCTCCTACATGTGGCTATCCAGTTTTCCCAGCACCATTTATTGAATAAGGATTCTTTTCCGCAGAATATGTTTTTGTTTACTTTGTCAAAGATTAGATGGCTATATGAGGATGGTTTTATATCTGGATTCTCAATTCTGTTCCACTGGTCTGTGTCCTTGTTCTTGTGCCAATACCAAACTGCTTTAAGAACCACAGCCTTGTAGTATACTTTGAAGTCTGGTAAATTAATACCTCCCATTTTTGTTGTTATTGCTGAAAATTGCTTTTGCTAAACAGGGTCTTCTCTGGTTCCATACAAAGCGTAAAATTATTTTTCCTATATCTGTGAAAAATGATGTTGGTAATTTAATAGGGATTGCATTGAATCTGCAGATCACTTTGGGTAGTATAGACATTTTAACAATGTTGATTCTTCCGATCCATGAGCATGGTATGGTTTTCCACCTGTTTATGTGCTCTGCGATTTCCTTCCTCAGTGTTTCATAGTTCTCCCTGTAGAGGTTTTTTACCTCCTTAGTTAAGTGTATTCCTGGGTACTTTATTTTCTTTGTTGCTATCGTGAAGGATATTGAGTCTTTGATTTGGTTCTCAGTTTGACTGTTATTGGCATATATGAATGCCTCTGATTTGTGTGTATTGATTTTGTATCCTGAGACTCTACTGAATTCATTTATCAGTTCCAGGAGTCTCTTGGTTGAATCCTTGGGGTTTTCTAGGTATAATATCATATCATCTGCAAAGAGTGAGTGTTTGATCTCTCCTGTCCCCATTTAGACACCCTTGATTCTGCTCTCTTGCCTGATTGCTCTCGCAAGGACTTCCAGCACTATGTTGAATAGCAGTGGGGACAGTGGGCAACCTTGGCTGGTTCCAGTTCTAAGTGGGAAGGCTTTCAGTTTTTCCCCATTCAGTATGATGTTGGCTGTGGGCTTGTCATATATGGCTTGTATCATTTTTAGTCATTGTCTTTTCAAATAATCTGTTTTCCATTCTTTCTCTCTGTACCTTTTGGTACATTAACATGTCAATTTTTTTCCTTGTGACTGCTAGATCTCCTTACTTTCTTATATGTTAGTATTTTTCATGCTTTTGTCTTTTAATGCTTTATTCTATATAGTTTCTCCTGACCTAATTCTCTCTTCAGCAGTACCTAATGATTTTTCTTAGTTCTAGGATTTGTACTTCTTTTTCTAATCTGTGACACTTTATAATTTACATTTTTCTGCCAAATTTTCAAGCTTGGATTTTATTGAGCTATATATTGTAAGCATGTAATTATATAGGCTTGGCCTTTTAATTGAAACACATGATAGCTCTGTTAATGTTTCCATTAATATGTGTGTTTTTGTTGCCTGTTGGTTTTACTTGTTAGTGCTTGTGATTTCATGTATTCCTGTATGCTTAGTTATCTTTGTGTACTGAACATTATACAGAATTATAGTCCCTTATCTACAATTTCAAAATCAAAAACGTTTGAACAACTTAAGGTTTTTCATGACTCGTTTGTTGGCCAAAACTGCTGGGAAGTGACACAGAGCTATTTGGTCCTATCCCACTTAGTTTGAATTCTGTTATAGTTTGCTTCAGATTGATGACAGGTGCTGCCCTCGTCCCTTTGGTGATGTAAGATAATATATGGTGTGTGTTCCATATTACCTTTCTGAAATCTGAGATCTTCTGAATTCTGAAACACATTTAGCCTGAAAGTTTAGATAAAGACCAGTGGACCTATTTGAAAATTTATTTCTAGAAATTATTTCAGGCTTGAGGTAATGCTATATTTCTCTTGATAAGATTTTTGTTTGTTCTAGCCAAACACCAAAGGATCTAGTAATCTAGAATAACTATAATCCAATTTCAAGATGAGATTTTTGATGAACTATGATACCTAGAAGACTTGAAGCTAGCCTCCTTACAAATCTCACTTATTTGTGGTTTACCTCTAGTCCTAGGGTATAGCTTTTTTAGAGTCCTAGTCCAACATTAGCTAAAGGGTCAAGGATTGGTAACCAGTGTTTCTAACCCTGTCACGTCTGGTTTCTTGAGTTTTATGTATTTAGTCCCTTGTGCCTGTTAAACACACAGCTCAGTTTCTGAGGACCTCTTCTAGGTAACAAAAGCCCCCAAACAAGAACTGCCCCTAATAGCTCACTTCTTTGGATTTTTGTCTTAGCCAGGTACTTCCTTACCATTTGGTTAGTTGTTTGATAAATGAAATTGCCAATAGGTCTTGGAGCCAGCAATGGGATCATTGACTCTATTGTCTTAGTTCAAGTTCTCATCATTTCACTTGTAGCTGTCTACCCTTCATTGATCCTTATCTCTTACTAATCTAATTTCCTGCTCATTGCCAGAAAAAGCTTTCTAAAAAAACACAAACATAATCACATTACTAGCCTACTTTACCTTTCAGTAGCTACTCATCATTATAAGATAAAGTCCAAATTCTTCAGCAGGAAGAGACTCACTGTTCCTCCTTTGATCTACCGCTATAGTGTTGTCTTCCATTGCCTCTCTCCCCGTACTCTGGACTCCAATCAGTGCCCGAAATGCTGTTTTATGTCTTTATATCTGTGCCCATGTTGGTCTTTTTGCTCGGAATGCTTTTCTACCCTCAAACTCTATCCCCTTGACCTAAATAAAAAGCCCATTCTATAAAATCTAGGAAAATTGCCTTTTTTCTGCAGAACCTTCTCCATCTGCCATTCAATCCCCTCATTCCCCACAGAGTAGACTGTGGTTTCCATTTTGTCTCCATTGTATTCTGTATGTACTTACTTGTACCAACAAACGCATCATAACAGTTATTTGTGTTCTTGTCTGTTTTCCCAAACTAAACTGAGGGAATATAGAATGCATTGTTATTTATTCCTAATCCTTGGCATAACTCTGAGAATACGATAAATGCTTTAAAAATGTCTGTTCAAGTCATTGAATGAATATTTATGCCTGAGCAGTGTTTTTTTAATTGCACTTAATTTTCATAATGAACTATAAAATGAGGAGGTACAGAATGTAGTCTCTGAGGTCCTTTCTTCTAGATTTCTAGGATTCTAGTACATGTAGACATGGTCTACACTTTGGGAAAGAATGGCTAAAGTGAAAGTGACCCTTTAAAATTGTAGAAGTCATCAAAAAATAACAGAGTAAAAGTTCAGCCAGTTCAGTCTGGTACAAGGTGGTATGCATTCAGGAAGTATTTGTTAGTGGATGAATTACAAAATGTAGTGAACTGTAACAAGCATAAATAACAAATATAAGAAAAGGATCTTTAGATTGCTGTCTATGTGGTCATCATATGTGAACTTTATGACATCCTAAATGATCATGCCAACTAACACTTACAGGAACTGGCACTGGGAAATGGGTAAGAAGTAGTAGTATAATAAATAATCCCAAACAGGTAAGATGAAAAACTGCATATCAGTGACAGTTGCCAGTAGTCTGAGGGCAAGGATAACTAGGAAAAATGAAGCAATTTAAGATTCTTACTTACATGCTTGTAGTTTACTGGTACCCCATATGGCTGCCATTAGCAGGAGATGGCTCATCATAATTGTAGCTGGGTATGGTTTGAGGGAAATAAAGTTTTTTCAGTATGAAACATAAAAGAACAAGAATAGAAATGTGGGAAAGGGTTGATTTTTAGACGACAGAAAGAATGTATACAGCATTATAGTTCTAAAGGCTATTAGGAAATTGAGAAGTCGAAATGTAGAAATTCTGTTGACATCATCTATATCAACAAATAATCTTAGACTATTGCTACCACTTGTGGACTATAACACTTAAGAGATATGTGGTAAATTTTTGGATGTAATTCCTAGGAGAATTATATTAATAATGTAGACCTGTATAAGAGAGAAGACTGAAAGTCTTGATTCAGGATGCTAAAACAAACTACTATAAACAAAGCAAACTGGGTGGCTTAAACAACAAACATTTATTTCTCACAGTTCTGGAGACTGGGAAGTCCAAGATCAAAGTGCTGGCAAATCTAGTGTCTGGTGAGGGCCGCTGCCTGGTTTGCAGATGGCTGTCTTCTCATTGTGTTCTGACATAGTAGAGCTCTCTCTTATTTGTTCTTATAAGAGCACTAATCCTATTCATGAAGACTTCATCCTCAAGACCTTATTACTTCCCAAAGACACCACCTCCAAATACCATCACAATGAGGATTAGGCTTCACCATGTCAATTTGGCTGGGGGTGAAGGGAGGCCACAAACAGTCATCTGTAACACTGAAGATTCTCCTGTCTAGGCCAGCAAATCTGTGGCTTCTATAAAGCATGTGGGATTTAAAAACTCCTTCTGAGAACCAAATGAAAAAATGAGCTGAGAGTTGGAAAGCCACCATCTGGTCTAGGTTCTTCGTTTTTGATGGAATTGCCATTGTTTTGATCTAGAATGTCAGTTCCTTTGTTCTTGTCCCAGTGGGGGCTGGTTCATTAAGAAAAAAGGAAGAGTCTGATGAAGAGAAGCTTGGGCCTCTTTCCATTAGATCCAGACTATATCTCAATGGAATTTAGTATATGGCTGTCATCACTGATTCCTTCCTTGTTTAATGATGTGGCTGTAATTTCAAATACAAATGCAAAAATGTGAGAAGAATCCTTTATTTGATTACTGTCAGTACTACTTGTTAAAGGCCCTTGAGATTTAGGGATTTCAGACATGAATAAGAATAATCTGGTAATTTTGTATTTCCAGGCACCAAATGCTTGAGAAACCTTTCCAATTCCTTTCAGAACAGTACAATTTGGTGGAGGTTCTTCCTAGTGCTGGAATTGGCCTGGCTCAAGGTTGCCTTTTTCTTGGAACCAGAACTCTTTGAGAGGTGTCCTCTAATTTACCCCATCATGTTGCCTTGAATCATGCTGACTATGGCTATCCTATGAATAGTAGCTCCACACCTAGGAATGTACTTATAAGAAAGGAGTGCAGATGTCTACCGAAAGTCTCTACAGGAATGTTCGTGGCAGTTTTATTTACAATAGGCAAAAACTGGATACAGTCAAATGCCCATAAACAGTGTAACAGTTAGATCGTGATACGATGAAATACGCAGCAACAAAATGAATCAACTATTTTTATATACAATAATGTGGATGAATCTCACAGACATAATGAGCAAAAGAAACAAGACAAAGAATACACACTGTATAATTTTATTTATATTAATTTTAAAAAATGAGTGTAACTAATCTGTATGATAGAAGTGAACATAGTATTTAATAGTTATCTCTGGGTTTGGGAAGGATGGGGGCAACAACAGACTAGAAAAAAGCATGAGGGAGTCTCCTGAGATCCTGGAAATATTCTATGTGGTGGTTTGTGTGGCAAACATACATACATTGATTGTACACTCGTTGATTATATACTTTAGGTATGTGGACTTACGTGTTTTATACCTTAGGGGAAAAAAATTAAACTATGGAAAGATTGTATTCCATCTAAATTCAGGAAGATAAGAAGACTAACTTGTATCTTTTTTGTAGTAGTAGTTACTATAGCTACACAAACTATAACCAGATTATAAAAAATAACTTGCAAACTAAGCCAAAAGATAAAAACAAATGGCTTTTGAGCAGCCACAGTATGTTTCACAGAGAAGATGCCATTGGCTGAAACTCAAATATTTTAATCAGGACATCTCCTGGATCTGTGTATTTTTATTTGTACTTATACCCAGTAAGGTTATGTGGCCCCTAAGCAGTTAACATGTTAAATGAGACATTAACTGTTTGGATCATGCATTTATTCTAACCTTTTCTGTAAGGGCAACTTTGCTGTTGTTGTATGTAGTCCAGGTGTTTTCAAACGTCATTTTAGCTGTGGAACTTTTTCTTCAAATTTTGAAGAAAATGTTATGTGTAAGTTCATTGTCTCTTGTATAAGTAACAGTTAAAAGTAAAACTTCTGGTTGTAGCAAAGGCAAGGGTATATTAGCCCTGCCTCTCATTTGGCACTTTTGCTCCTATCGTATAAAAAAACTTACATTTGAATATTAAGTAATATGCTTTAAATCACTCCACTGGTGTATGTTAATAATAGGCCAGTACATGTGTTCCAGTGTGGCAGAGACCATTTAGGTGCTCACCAGACTTGTTTTTTGTTTGTTGTTTCTTCACTCTGGGACTATAGCTAGACTACATTTCTCAGCCTCTCTCCCATTAGCTGTGGCCATGTGTCTGAGTTCTAACCAAGAGAACATGGGTGAAAGTGATGTACGCCGCTTTCAACTGGCACCACACAACCTCCCATGAGTTGTTCTTTGTTCTTTCTCTTCTTCTCTGGTGTACTTGTTGGATGGGGAAGATGTAGTGGAGGATGGAAGAAGATTGGATCCTGAATACTCCACTGGACCATACATGGGAAATAAACTTCTGTTTTGTTCAACCAAATCATTGCTAAGATTTGGGTGTTTGTTGTAGTAGCTAGTATGACTTTACTAATATACCAAGTTTGTTTGACTGTTAAACTTATGCTCATTATCCCAGTATACCAGGGACTTTTCTAATATATAGGGGAATTAGAAGGTCTCAATAGGTCATAAAGATAGTTTCTTCTTCCTAGCTCTACTGCTCTCCTCAAAAAAAGGGGAAAGTATTATAAATGTTTACTTTGTTTAATTAAGTCAGCTTTGACAATTTAGGAATTAATTCACCTAGCTTCTTAAACTAGCTAAAGACACAAAGGATTATCACTGAATCAGTGAGTAGGAATAATTAGATGAGAAGACCTTTCTGATATTCTTCCAGCCCTACCTAAAGTTCAAAATATGAATGTATTACTTATATGAGGAGAAAAGATCCAAAAGAATAAATATTTGTTCTTTTGCAAAATAATTTCAGCAAAGTAACTGAATCTGTGCAGTGGAACATATTTTCTGTTCTCCCAACCTATAATCATAGATAATAACTTAGAAGAGAATTAAAATGCTCTTGAGACTTTTTGCTGTAATAATCGTTTTAGAGATTGGCAATGAGAGGAAAAGGTTGGGTTAATTTAGAAGTCCATAGGAAAGACCAGGTCTCAGTTTTGTAGTTACAGAGTTTTATAGTCTTAGTACCATCTCATCATCAAACTCACTTTATATTTTCTACTCTTAAGTCTTCTATTTATATTACTTAAATATGAAGAAGAGTTATAAATTAGATGTAGAAATTCACTGTGAGTTTTAAAAGGGCTTGATCTTGTCATTGATATATAACATATTTTATAATGAGACTGATTTCATAAGCCAGAGATTTGTGACATTTTATGTTCTATTCCTGATGCCTATGTTTACTTCGTAAGCCTTAAATTAATGGTCCAAAAAGACATTTCTAAATACATGTATAACTGCAGCTGTAAAATTAACATAAAATTAAAATAAAGAATGTGATTATTTGGATTTATGATTACTTTTGTTCTAAAGAAGACTATTTTATTGAGTCCAACCAATTATAGTAAAAATAGTATACCTCACCTACCCAGCTGTCCATTAACTCATCTAATATTTTTTTGGTTCCCCAATTCAGAATAGCTAATTTAATATTGATTATCAGTTTTGAACCACTCTTTTTTGAAATCAGAAGTTGAAGGAGATAATGTTCAAGAGTTGAAGCAAATGTGGGGACTGTAGCAATTGTAAAAGTATTCTATGGGAACTATGAAGCAATAAGTAAGAAGCGGCACCCTCAATTTTTTAAAAATACATTTTTTTTTAGATCAGTATTGGGCTAACAGAAAAATTGAGGAGAAAGTATAAAGAATTTTTATATACCCGCTACTCCCTCCCCACAGCCTCCTCCTATCAACATCTCACACCAGAAATTTGTTAAAATGGATGAAACTACATTGACACATCATTATCACCCAAAGTCCATGGTTCCATTATGCTTTACTCTAGGTATTGTACATTTTGTGAGTTTTGACAAATGTACAGACATACCTCAGACACATTGTGGGTTTGGTTCCAGACCACTGCAATACAGTAAATATTTCAATAAAGTGAGTAGCACAATAAAGTGAGCCACATGAACTTTCTGGTTTCCCAGTGCATATAAAAGTTATGTTTACACTATGCTGTAGTCTATTAAGTGTGCAACAATGTGTTAAAAATGTACATACCTAAAAAATACTTTCTTGTTAAAAATGCTAATGATCATCTGAGCGTTTAGCGAGTCATAGTCTCTTTGTTGGTGGAGAGTCTTGCCTTGGTGTTGGTGGCTGCTGACTGATCAGGGTGTGGGTGCTGAAGGTTGAGGGTGGCTGTGGCAATTTCTTAAAATAAGACAACAGTGAAGTTTGCTTCATCTATTGACTCTTCCTTTCATGAAAGATTTCTCTGTAGCATGCAGTGCTGTTTGATAGCATTTTACCCACAGTAGAACTTCTTTCAAAATTAGAGTCAGCTCTCTCAAACTCTGCCTCTGCTTTGTCAAGTAAATTTATGTAATAGACTTCCATCCCAAGAAACCACTTTCTTTGCTCATCCATAAGAAGCAGCTCCTCGTCTGTTAATGTTTTATCATGAGATTGCAGCAATTCAGTCACATCTTCAGGCTCCATTTCTAATTCTAGTTCTCTTGCTATTCCACCACATCTGCACTGATTTCCTCCACTGAAGTCTTAAAATCCTCAAAGTCATCAATGAGGACTGGAATCAGCTTCTTGCAGAGTCCTACTAATGTTGATATTTTGACTTCCTCCTATGAATCTTGAATGCTCTGAATGGCATCTAGAATGGTGAATCCTTTCCAGAAGTCTTTCAGTTCACTTTGCTTAGATCTATCAAAGGAATCACTATGTAAGGCAGCTATGGCCTTACGAAATGTGTTTCTTAAATAATAAGACTTGAAAGTCAAAATGACTCCTTGATCCGTGGGCTGCAGAGTGGATGTTATGTTAACGTGCAAACAACATTCTTCTTTTTGTATATCTCTTCATCAGAGCTCTTGGGTGATGAGCAGTAATTTTTGGAAAGGAATTTTTTTTTTTCTGAGCAGTAGATCTCAACAGTGGGCTTAAAATATTTAGTAACCCATGCTGTAAACAGATATGCTGTCATCCACGCTTTGTTGTTCCATTGATACAGCACAGGCAGAGTAGATTTAGCATAATTCTTAAGGGCCATAGGATTTTCAAAATGGTAAATGAGCACTGGCTTCAACTTAAAGTCACCAGCTGCATTAGCCTGTAAGAAGAGAATCTGCCTGTCCTTTGAAGCTTTGAAGTTTGGAGCCAGGCATTGACTTCTCTCTAGCTGTGAACGTCCTAGATGGCATTTTCTTCCCATAGAAGGCTGTTATATGTACACTGAAAATCTATTATTCAGTGTGTCCACCTTCATCAACTATCTTAGCTACATCTTCTGGATAAGTTGTTGCGCTTCTGTATCATCACTTTTCCTTCTTACACTTTTATGTTATGGAGATGGTTTCTTTCTTTAAACCTCACTAACCAACCTCTGCTAGCTTCAAACTTTTCTTCTGCAACTTCCTCACCTCTTCCAGCCTTCATAGAATTGAAGAAAGTTAGGGCTTTGCTCTGGATTAGACTTTGGCTTAAGGGAATGTTGTAGCTGTTTTGATTTTCTGTCCAGACCACTAAAACTTTCTCTGTATCAGCAGCAAGGCTGTTTTGCTTTCTTATCATCTGTGTGTTTATTGGAGTAGCACTTATAATTTCCTTTAAGAACTTTTTCTTTGCATTTATGACTTGGCTAGCTATTTGGTACAAGAGGCCTAGCTTTGGCCTATCTCAGCTTTTGACAGGCCTTCCTCACTAAATTTAATTATTTCTAGCTTTTGATTTAAAGTAAAAGACATGCAACTCTTCCTTTCGCTTAGAGGTCATTGTAGGATTATTAATTGGCCTAATTTTGATGTTGTTGTGAATAGAGAGGCCCCAGGGGAGGGAGAAAGATGGAGGAACAGCAATCAGAACACAAAACATTTATTAAGTTTGGGGTCATATGGGTTTGTGATGCCCTAAAGCAATTACAATAGTAACATCAAAGATCACTGATCACAGATCACCATAACAGATATAATAATAATGGAAAGGTTTGAAATACTGTGAGAATTACCAAAATGTGACACAGAGACACAAAGTGAGCATGTGCTGTTGGAAAAAATGGTTCCGATAGACTTGTTTGATGCAAGATTGCCATGAGCCTTCAGTTTGTAAGAAGTGCTCAATGAAATGAGGTATGCCTGTAGTTGGAATCATACAGTATATAGCCTATTCAGATTCGCTCCTCTCACTTAATAATGTGCTTTTAAGTTTCTTCCATGTCTTTTCATGGCTTAATAGCTCATATCTTTCTAGCACTAAGTAATAGTCTGTTGTTTTGATGTACAAAGTTTATTTATCCATTCATTGAAAGATATCTTGGATGCTTCCAAGTTTTGGCAATTACAAATAAAGTTGCTGTAAACATTCATTTGGAGGTTTTTGTGTGGACCTAAATTTTCAACTCATTTGGGTAAACACCAAGGAGTATAATTGTTGTGTTGTACATTAAGTGTATGTTTAGTTTTGTAAGAAATAGATATGTAGTGTATGTTTTTATTTTAACTTGTGATTCCCTACTGATATATGATGTGGAACATCTTTTTGTATGTTTGTCATTTGTATATTTTCTTTGGTAAGGAGTCTTTAGTTTTTTTGCCCATTTTAAAATTTATGTCATTGATTTTTGCTCTGATTTTTATTTCTTCTTCTCCTTATTTTTTTATAATTTGCTTTTCTTTTTCTAGTATCCTGAGGTAGAAGTGTGAATTTTTGATTTTGGCCTTTCTTTTTTTAAACAATATATTTTTTAAATTTCAGAATATTATGGGGATATGAATGTTTTGGTTACATGGATTGCTTTGGATGCTGAGTCAGGGTTATAAGTGTGCCCATCACCCAGATAGTATTTATTGTACCTGTTAGGTAAGTTTTCACCTCCCCCCCCCACACTGCTTAATTTCCACTGAGTTTTATTTCTCTCTGTGCTTTCTTTTTTAAAATATACATTTAATAGTATAAATTTTCCTCTCAGCACAGCTTCCATTTCAACTCCACAAATTTCGGTAAGTTGTATTTTCATTGTTAGTTAGTTCAAAATATTTTTAAATTTTTCTTGAGATTTGTTTTTGGATCCATGTGTTACATAGAAGTGTGTCACTTAATATTTAAGTGTTTGAGAATTTTGCAGGTATCTTTATGTTACTGATTCCTAGTTTAATTTTAGTATGGTCTGAGAGCAGACATTGTATGATTTCTATTCTTTTATATTCGTTATGGTATGTTTTATGACCCAGAATGTGATCTGTCTTGGTGAATATTCCACTGGGGCTTGAGAAGAATGTATGTTCTGCTGTTGTTGAAAGAAGTAGTCTATAGATTTCAATTATATCCAGTTGACTGTGTTCTTTAGGTCAACTGTATTTCTCACTTGATCTGTCCATTTCTGATAGAGGAGTGTTAAAGTCTCCAACTATAGTAGTAGGTTCATCTCTTTCTCTTTGCAACTCTTATCAGTTTTTGCCTTACATCTCTTGACACTCTGTTCTGATGATTTATTGTGAGGTAAAAACACAATAAGAATTGTTAGTCTTCTTGGAGAATGGACTCCTTTTTCTTTATGTAATGACCTTCTCTATCCTTGATAATTTTTCTTTCTCTGAAGTCTGCTTTGTCTGAAATTAATATAGTGATTCTAGCTTTCTTTTGATTTGTGTTAGCATAGTATATGTTTCTCCATCTATTTAATTTTAATCTATATGTGTCTTTTTACTTAAATGGGTATCTTGTAGACAAGATATAATTAGATCTTGTTTTTTGATTCACTCCGACAATCTCTTTCACTTGGTACATTTAGATAATTGATGTGTAAAGTGATTATTCATATAGTTGTGTTAATATCTATTAATACTGTATTTGTTCCTGTTTTCTATTAATAGCCTTTGTTCTTTTTCCCTATATTTGTGTTCCACTGTTTTTCTACCTTTTCTGGTTTTAATGGAGCATTTTATTTAATTCTGTTTTTTCTTATTTCTCAGCATATTGGTTATGCTTTCTTCTTACCTTTTAAATTTTTGCCTTTGAGTTTGCAAGATACATTTACAACTAATTCAAGTCCACTTTCAAATAACACTATATCATTTCATAGGTAGTGCAAGTACTTTATAATAAAATATTCCTAATTCCTGCCTCTTGAACCCTCAATTTTTTTTTTTTTTTTTTTTTTTTTGAGACAGAGTCTCACTCTGTTGCCCAGGCTAGAGTGAGTGCCGTGGCGTCAGCCTAGCTCACAGCAACCTCAAACTCCTGAGCTCAAGCGATCCTCCTGTCTCAGCCTCCCGAGTAGCTGGGACTACAGGCATGCACCACCATGCCCGGCTAATTTTTTCTATATATATTTTTAGCTGTCCATATAATTTCTTTCTATTTTTAGTAGAGATGGGGTCTCGCTCTTGCTCAGGCTGGTCTCGAACTCCTGAGCTCAAACGATCCGCCCACCTCGGCCTCCCAGAGTGCTAGGATTACAGGCGTGAGCCACCACGCCCGGCCTGAACCCTCAATTTTTAGTGCTTAGCTTTATCTGCCTTGAAAACAGTTGTTTGACTTCTCCATAGCAAAAGAAATAATCAACAGAGTAAATGGACAACTTACAGAATGGGAAAAAATATTCACAAACTATGCATCTGACAAAGGACTAATATCTGGAATTTACAAGGAACTCAAATCAGCAAGAAAAAAACAACCCCATTAAAAAGTAGGCAAATGACATGAACAGACATTTTTCAAAAGAAGTTATACAAATGATCAAAAGAAATATGAAAAAATATTCAGTATCACTAATCATTAGGGAAATGCAAATCAAAACCACAGTGAGATACTACCTTACCCCTGTCAGAATGGCCATTATTAAAAAGTCAAAAAACATTAGATGTTGGTGTGGATGCAGTGAAAATGGAATGCTTATTACACTATTGGTGGGGATGTAAATTAGTACAACCCCTATGGAAAACAGTATGGAGATTTCTCTAAGATCTAAAAGTAGATCTACCATTTGACCTAACAATCCCACTACTGTGTACCCAAAGGAAAGTAAGTCATTATATCAAAAAGACACATGTACTCATATGTTTATCGCAGCACAGTTCACAATTGAAAAGATAGGTAATCAACCTAAGTGCTCATCAACTGATGAGTGGGTAAGGAAAATATGATGTGTGATGTATGTGTATGTGTGTGTGTATTTATGTATACCATGAAATACTACTCAGTCATACAAAAGAATGAAAATAATGTCTTTTGCTGCAACTTTGGTGGAACTGGAGGCCATTATTCTAAGCAAAGTAACTCAGGAATGGAAACAAATAGTGCATGTTCTCACTGAGAAGTGGCAGCTAAGTTACAAGTAAGCAGGGGTATACAGAGTGGTACAGTAGACCCTAGAGATTTAGAATTGGGGAGGGTGGAAGAGGGATGAGGGGAGAAAAATTCCCTATTGGGTGCTATGTACACTATTTGAGTGACAGGTACACTAAAAGCCCAGACTTCACCACTATACAATTTATCCATGTAACCGAAACCACTTATACCCCTAAATCTATTGAAATTTTTTAAAAAAGCAATAGTTTCTTGATTATTTATCAGATGTCCAATATTGATTATTTCAGGTTTTCAGAATATAATTTATTTTCCAAGTGTATATTCATTAAAGAACATAAAAAACTTGTTGACAGTGTGTAGATATATTTTTTTATGCTTCTTTAAAATTTGTTCTAAATTTTGATGCTAATGTTAAAAATAATTTTAAAAATCTGAAATGAACAGATAATAGTTTGTGCATATACTAAATTCACATTTCTGGGGGAAAAATGCTCTAACAATTAAAGCAGTATCTTTTGTCTTCTCCTTGTCCTTCTATTTCACATTGTTTTTTCTTTTTTCCTTTTTTAAATATTCTATTCATATCCTTTAAGAAACAAAAAACTACTTGGTGTAGGGGAAACAACTTCCTGTAGTATTTTTGACTATTTCCCCGCCCCCTTTATGATCTTTATTTTGATGTGATCTTCGTGATATCAGAGATAATGTTCAACTCAAATAGGTGCTTAGTGACTTTCTCAGTTCTATAATAATCTGAAGTTTAGTACTTTTATTTTAGGTCTTTCTCAGTTTTTATTAATTAATTCAACAAATATTTATTGTGTGCTTACCATTTGCTAAGTGTTGGGGATGACACTATGGAAAATGAAAACAGGCATGGAGATTATAGCCTATTTGGTTAAAACAGGCACTGATTAATAATCTCACAAGGAAATGTACAATTACAACTGCAGCTGTGATGGAGAGATACATGGGCCTGCAAAAGGCCTATAATAGGGAGATTTGACCTGGTCAGGGAGGTCAGGAAAGACTTCTCTGTGGAAGTAACATTTGAACTGAAATCTGAAGCATGGTTATCACAAGGGTAGGAAGATCTTGTATCTTCTAGGTACAGGGAGCAATATGAGCAAGAGCCCTGTGGTGGGAAGGAGAGTAACAAGTAGGAAGGATTGAAAGGATTCAAGTGTGAAGACAGAGCCTGAAGGTGTAGGGTAGGTAGGGACAAGGCTATATTAAGGAATTTTTGTCTTGATTTTTAGGAGCAGTGTGAAGCCATTGAAAGGTTTTAAACAAGATGCAATAAATTTGTATTTTGAAAAGATGATTCTTTCTGTCCATAGTAGGAAAAATGGTTTGCAGGTGGCCATAGTAGATGTAGGTTGATGAAATTAGGAGGGTGTTGTAATCCAGGTGAGAGAGGATGGTAGATTGATTTAGGGGAGATGGTAAGAAGTAGATAGATTAAATAATACTTAGGAGAGGAAATCTGTGAGACTTGTGAGAGAGGTGGTTAACTAAGATTTGGGGCTTGTACAGCTGAATGGACACAGTGCCATTTATTAGACTAAGGAGCACTGGGCCGAGCGTGTTGGCTCACGCCTGTAATCCTAGCACTCTGGGAGGCTGATGTGGGAGGATTGTTTGAGCTCAGGAGTTTGAGACCAGCCTGTGCAAGAGTGAGACCCCCGTCTTTACTAAAAAAAATATAGAAAGAAATTAGCTGGAAAACTAAAAATATATATAGAAAAAATTAGCCGGGCATGGTGGCACATGCCTGTAGTCCCAGCTACTCGGGAGGCTGAGGCAGTAGGATCACTCCAACCCAGGAGTTTGAGGTTGCTGTGAGCTAGACTGACACCACCACACTCTAGCCCGGGCAACAGTGTGAGACTCTGTCTCACAAAAAAAAAAAAGAAAGAAAAAGGAGCACTGGAATAAGACAAGATTTTCAAAGAACGGTTATAGGTTAGGTTTTGTACATTTTAAATTTGAGTTAGCCAGAAAATGGTAAATTGAATATATGAGTATGTTGCTCAAAGGAGATAAGGTCTGAACTGGAAGTGTAAGTAGATGTGTTAATTGTGAATGATGTGCATGGTGAGAATGTGGACACAGGGTGCCAAGGACCCAGCTTTGAAAATCTCCAACATTTAGGGACTAGATAGAGAAGAATAACATCAAAGGAGACAAAGGAAGTGTGTTCAGAGGGTAGGGGAAAACTATAAAGTTTTTTTGTTTTGTTTTTTGATTCTTAAAGAAGATGTTAATTACAGTATTAGCAGTCATCTGGGTTTTTTGTTTGTTTGTTTTTGTGTTTATTTAAAAAGTTTTCTTATTTGAAAAAATCATTGATTCCAATACTTATCTTTAAAGAAAATCTTTGTTCGGCCCTTATTGTCATATCTTTGTCTCATAAATGAGAAGCAGTTGTGTACTTGTCAGGTGTGCCTTTCATTTCTAATACTTAGAAGGGAGATAGTTTTTGCCACAGGAAGTGTTTCATTGGGAAGCAGATGTGCTCCAGTGATAGGAGATGGGAACGGGATGTTTTGGTATTAATTACTTAGCTTTGTGTAAACAAGCACTTTGTAATTTTGAAAGATATCTTCTTCGGATCAATAGAAAGGAACTCTATTTTTAAAGCTTTTTTATGAGTTGATCTTAGAAGTATGTACTGTCTTGTTCTAGTAACAGAATTCCAGAACTCTCTCGTTAATTGTAGCATATGTCATGTGTTCTAATACAAAAGAGCGTATGTGGTATGTAGAAGAGAATTTTTGTATAGAAAAGGTGAGATAGGAAGTGGTGGCAGACTATTTGTAAACTGAGAAAGTTCAAGTTTTACCTTACTTTACTTTTTCATCTCTACTTACTTCCCTTAGTTGAAATAAATCTATAAAAACATTTCAATGAGAAACTGATACCCTATTTTAAACTTTAAAAAAGAATTTTAGCATTTAAACTGAATAATGCTAGTAGAATAGCTAAGATTTAATGTCACAGCTGTTCTCTTTAAGCCTGAATTTTTCAGCTGTGTTCTATGGATCCTAGTTGGAAAATGCTAATTTAAGCAGGTCATAGAGTCCTAAGCTGGAAATTAGGATATACCTGTGTTCATGTCTTTTTGCTGTTAACTAAGTAATTATGGACAAATCACTTCTTTCTGTCTTTTTTGGATCGTTTATAATATGAAAGACTTGGTTTAGTTGATCGGTGATGACTTGTCCAGTTATCTGTTCTGTAATTCTGACTGTGTAGATTAGTATTAAGGCTTTAATTTTTTGCTGTGGATAGATTTTAAATATGTACTTTGTATTAAATTTTTCATTTTCAAAGGAATAAAAACATGCTTATAAATTTTCATATATTACATAGATTAATAATAAAAAGTGATAGCTCATAATTCTATCCTAAAAGAAAATAACAAAAGATTTTCTCTCAATGCATATTATTCTACTAGGTACATACTGACATATTAATGATCATCTTTAACAGAAGTAAGATCATGCTCTACTTTTTATGGCATGTCTTGCTTTTCTATTTTATTTTGTATCTCTTGGGCCTCTATCCATATAATTTATCTTAGTTTTTTTCCCATTATTATGAATGCAGTATATACTTATGGTTAAAAATTAAAACTAAAGGTCTAAGGTGATTTCTTTGCTGTACTCCCCATAGGTAATCACTCTTAAAAGCTTGTGTTTCTTTGTAGCATATGCAAATATATGTGTGTCTTTTTATGTAGTATGTAGTATGATTTATTTAGTCACTTTTCTATCAATGGTCATTAACATCTGCCTCCTTTCTTTCCATTAAAAAAGTACTGCAGCCTTGGCATGAGGGCTCATACCTGTAATCCCAGCACTTTGGGAAGCTGAATATGGCGTGCTCGCTCGAGGCCAGGAGTTGGAGACCAGCTGAGGCGACATAGCGAGAACCTGTCTCTACAAAAAATTTTTAAAAATTAGTAGGCTTGGTGGCACACGCCTGTAGTCCCTGGCACACGCCAGCTCCTTGGGAGGCTGAGGCAGGAGGATTGCTTGAGCCCAAAGAGTGTGAGGTTGCAGTGAGCTATGATGATGCCACTGTACTCTAGCCCAGGCAACAAAGTGAGATCCTGACCTAAAAAAAAAAAGAGCAATAATTTCTTTAAAAATCTTTTAATTATTATGAGTACATAATAGTTGTTTATATATACAGAGAGAGTATATGTGATGTTTTGATACCGGCATACAATGTGGAATAAGCAAATCAGGATAATTGGGGTATCCATCACAAAATTTCTGCTATTTATACTCTCTCTCTCTCTCTCTCTCTATATATATATTTATGTACACATTGGTAAGAATGTAAGTGCAGGGATTGTTGGATTTTTAATTATGCTTCATATATATGTTATAAGTAATCTTTGCTGTCTTCAAGGAAGAGGTTGAATTAACATTACTGTATCTTTGTTTCTTAGCACACTACCATGAGCACGACCTAGATCTCCATGTATATACACAGTCTCACAGAACATTTCAGGCACACATTCTTACTTTGTCTTGAAAGCCTGGTACGCTGTTCTATTTGATGAACCTGACTGAATCATACAGGAGTCTTGAGAACTCTTTTAGTCCTTTCTGTTTAAAATCTGTCTACAGATTGTTATTCACAATTTGTTCCATGGACCAGTGACATAGGTATCACCCAGGCTAGGGGCTTAGAAATGTAATTAATAGATTCTCAGGGCCTACCCTACTTGTACTAAATTGAAATCTACATCTTAATAAGATCTCCTGGTGACTGATCCACATATTACAATGTGAGAAGCACTGGTCTAGAAACAGAGTTGTTGCTTTGTTTTGGGGGCCTGTTTCTTTGTGCCTGTATCATGCGTTTGGGTTTTTGTTTCTTGTTCTGATTTAGAGAAGAGGAGGAAACTAAAAACATAAAAAGTGTAAATAAAGAGCTGAATTTACTAAGGATGAGAGCCACTTCCCCCTGCTTTTATTGTGCCTTACAGTGGACACTTGTAAAATTCCACTTCTGTGGAATTTTACCTGGTTTTTAACACATCAGGTGGTAAAAGAAGTGCACATGTGTAAAACAGTGCTGCAGTTTTTATTGGCTTCTTGTCTTAATGTGTCATTGTCGAAGTTTCTGAATGTTATTCCCCTACCTCCAGCTTTCCCATAAGTCTTGTGGTTTTACTGCGCAATTTTGCTTAGTGCGGTGATTTTTAGGAATGCATGTTACATTATGGCAGAATTGACTCTGAATCAAAAGATTCTTAAAAGAAATCAATTCTATCCTTTATGCTTTAGATTTCACAAAAATCCCCTTGCTACTCACTTCCTTAACACCCTACATTTTTCTCTTCCTAATGTAAGCCTTTCCTGATGACTGAAATTGTCCGGTTCTTTTTTGTTCCTCTAGTCCTGCGGTCCCCACCCCCGGGGCTCCAGATGGGTATTGCTCCATGGCCTATTAGGGACTGGGCTGCACAGCAGGAGGTGAGCGGCCAGTGAGCAAAGCTTCATCTGTTTTTAGTGCCACTCCCCATTTCTCCTATTACCACATAAGCTCTGGCTCCTGTCATATCAGTGGAGCCATTAGATTCTCAAATGAGGGTGAACCCTACGGTTAACTGTGCATGCAAGGGATCTAGGTTGCACTATCCTGATGAGAATCTAATGCCTGATGACCTGAGGTGGAGCTGAGGCAGTGATGCTAGCGCTGGGGAGTGGCTGCAAATACAGATTATCATTAGCAGAGAGGTTTGACTGCACAATATATGTAATGTACTTGAATCAAACTGAAACCTCCCCCCCAAGCTCAGTCTGTGGAAAAATTGTCTTCCGTGAAACTAGTCCCTGGTGCCAAAAAGACTGGGGACCACTGCTCTAGTGCTAATATAGTGCCTGATATGTGGTAGGTGCTCAATAACAATTTAAAATATGACTCTGTTAATATAAGTTTTTACATGTTTATTCAGAGAATTCAAATGTTATTTTGACTTAGCAACAAGATGGTTCTTAAAGCTGTACTTTAAATATTACAAATTATTAAGAAAATGTAAAAGTAATTAGTTGCCACTGGAAGTGGCAGACCTGGTCTTTTTCTGACACTTCAGTCAGCAGCCAACTTTTATAGTAGGTTTCTCAATGAATGTAGTAATCCAATGGCACTAGTGTCATTGTTTCTAATTTTAAGAAATTATAAATCCTATGAATTTTTTTAAGTTCATACATTCATTATATACATTTGAAAAAATTCAGAAAATGAAGAATGCTAAGATATCATTTTAAATTCAGATTAAAGATAAAGCTTGGAGAACTAACCTAAATGACAGTAAGCTTTGGTAATGATAGAAGATAATTTGAAGTCAAATTAAACTTTAGCCAGCTGTGAGAGAGCTGAATCTTCTCCTTTATTTCTTTGTTCCTTATATAATCTGTCACATCCTCAATCTGTGGTTCTTTCTGATTTCACTTGATTCTTTTTCTGTTATTTAATATTTTCCTGTTCCATATTTCTCAAATAGGGAAGCTTTTGGTTAAAAGTATTGTGGTAATTTTTCACGAGAAGTGAGCTGATAGTTTTGAAACGATCATAATTCTTAACCTTACCTATTTTGTGTGTAAGAGTATTTTCTCATTTAACATTGAGTCTCTGAATTTTACAATGTTGAGTTCAGGACTCAAATTCTATTCCTACTGTGCAACTTCTGCCAAAATTATAGACATTTTAATTTTCCACTGAGGTATTTTAATAGGATGATCTTGATTAACTTCTCTCCCCCATAAAATTTGTAAAACCATATATTTTCTTATAATACTCAAAAGATATTCCCAAAAAGGGGAACATTACAGTATTAGTAATAACAATATATCTTCAAAGGAATTCATTGTGAAATTCTAAAAAATTTACTTGTGTGATGTTTTATTTAGTTGTAATTTCAAACTTATAGACAATTTGCAAGAATGCAAGAAACTCCCATATACCCTTTACATAGATTCAACAATTATGTACATTTTGCCCCATTTGCTTTATCATTATTTATCTACCTTTATATGTAGTTTTTTTCTGAATCATTTGAGTATGTTAGAAACATTGTGACCCTCTATCCCTAAAATACTTCTTTCTGTCTGTTCCTTCCCTCCCTCCCTCCCTCCCTTCCTTCCTTCCTTCTCTCTCCTCCCCTTCCCTCCCCTCCCCTCTCCTCTGTCTCCTCTCCTCTCCTCTTGTCTTCTGTCTTTTCTTTCCCTCTCTCTCCCCCTCCTTCTCTCTTTCTCTTTTTCACTCTTTCTTTTCTTTCCACAGGGTCTTGTTCTGTCACCCAGGCTGGAGTGCAGCGGCAATCACAGCTCACTGTAACCTCGAATTCCCAGGCTCAAGCAATCCTTCTGCCTCAGCCTTCTGAGTAGCTAGGACTACAGGTGTGCTGTACCATGCCTGGCTAATTTTTAAATTTTTTGTAGAGACAGGGTCTCACTATGTTACCTAGGCCCACTTGAACTGCTAGCCTCAAGTGATCCTTCCAAAGTGCTGACATTACAGGTGTGAGCCACTGCGCTTGGCCTAAATACTTCTGTCCACCTGTCTTAAGAATGTGAACGTTCTCTTACATAACCACAGTCAAATTATTAAAATAAGGGTTTTTAACATTGATATGATTCTATTATCTAATCCATATTCAAATTTTGTCATTTGTTCCAATAATGTCTTTTATAACTATCCCCCCATCCAATCCAAAAGCATGCATTGCTTTTGTCTTATCTTTAGTCTCCTTTAAACTGAAACAGTTCTATAGTCTTTTCTTGTTTTTCCTGATCTTGACATTTTTGAAGTAAGGAGGATAGTTATCTTGTAGAATGTTTTTCAATTTGGGATTGTCTCATGTTGCTCATGATTAGATATAGGTTATCCATTTTTTGCAGGAATAACACATGAGCGATGCTGTGTTCTTCACAGCTCATCACATCAGGAGGCACATAATGTGAGTTTGTTCCAGTATTGGTGTTCAGTCATTTGTTCATTCATTTATTTATTCTCTTCAATGAATTAGTCCTTTCCTCAAGCCTAGAATATACAGAAGGTAGTTTTGAGCTTGCTAATCTGTAACACTGGATAAGCAAACCTACTAACTACTGGAGTCAGTGTTGCTTATAATTTTTTAGGCTAAAATTTAATTATGGTGACGTGCTTAAATCTTAAGGGAACAATTGGATGAATTTTGACAAGTACATAAACCCTCATAATCCACATCATTAAGACTTGAAAGTTTCTATCACCCCAGAAAGCTTCCTGGTTCCCCTTTCTAGTTAATAGTGGCCTCCGCCACTGAGAACTGCTTTTCTAATTTTTTTTTCGATTATAGATTAGTTTTATCTACTTTAATATTCCATATAAATGGAATCATACATCATACACTCTTTTGTGTTCAGATTCTTTTGTTGGCATACTATCTGCAAGGTTAATCCACATTGTTTTGTGAATTAATAGTTCATTCTTTTTATGGCTGGATAGTATTCCATTGTTTGAAAATACCATAATTTATCCATTCTATTGTGATGTACATTTGGATTTTCAGTTAATGGCTATTATAAATAAAGCTGCCATGAACATCCAGGTACAAGTGTATGTATTTTAATTTCTTGAGTAATACCTAAAAGTTTAATTGCTGGGTCATAGGGTATGTTTAACTTAAAAAAATAAATAAAAATCACCGAACATATTCCACAGTAATTGTACCATTTTATGATCCCATTACCAAGTTATGAGAGTTCTGGTTGTTCCACATCCACACTGACATCTGGTTTTATAAATTCCTTTAAACGTTAAGCCATTCTTATGGATTTGAGTGAAATTTCATTATGACTTTAATTTACATTTCCCTAATTACTAATGAGGTTAAGTACTTTTTCATATGCTTATTGGCCATTAATATATTTTTTCTGTGTGAAGTGTTTGTTCAACTCTTTTGCCTACTTTAAAAAATTGGTTTGTTTTTCTTTTTATTAATAAGTTGTTAGGGATCTTTGTATATTCTAGTACAAATTGTTTGAGATGTTTGTATTGTGAATATTTTCTCCTATTTCGTAGTTGCCCACTGATTTTCTTAATGATCTATTGAACAGAAGTTGTTACATTTATGAAGGCATATTTATTGTATTCCTATCTTGGTTTTTGCTTTATATGTCCTCAGAAATCTTTGCTTATCTGCAGGTCACAAAAATATTCTCCCATGATTTGTTTTACAAGCTTTATACATTTATATTCATTCATACACATTTATATCTATTTTCCCTCATATGTTAGTTTTTGTGAATGATGTGATATGCCGTAAATAGAAATTAGAACTTAATGTTTGTTGTTTATTTCTTTGTACAAATTCACATTTACAGATTTTTTTAAATAAGGAAAAAATCTACGGTTGTAAGATTCTCTAATTTAATATGTTTTTGAGAAAGCCAAATATTTCATTTCTTTAATATACAAATGTGTAAATTTAGAGACTGTATAAACAAATGAAAATGAGGTTATTACTTTATGATAATAGAAATAACTAGAACACTTAATATGTTTAAAGGAATAGATATATTGAATTTCTTTAGTCTTTTTACCATAATAAGAGAAAACCTTAACGTGAGAATTCTTTTTCGTTGTACACATTCTACAAATAAGTGGACGGTTTTTTAGTTTACCAGATGAAATCACTTTTTAAACAACTTTCAAAGTAACTTTAATTGCCTTCTTATATCTCTTTTATTGGTAGTCTGAAGTCTGTCAGGATTTCCATTTGAAACCCCTATTTTCAGGGGTTTATGAGCAAACAGTTGAAAAAACACTTTACTAGCCAAAATCTTGGCACTCATCATCTTGGTTCAATATAAGGTACTTGCTTTAACAAAATTTTAAATAGTCAGCTCTTTTTTTAAAGTTGTAGGGAACACAAAGAGGAATAAAGGATTTTTTTTGGTTGAACAGATAGGGAATATTTTTCCAGCCAGCTTATCCCAATTAGATTTACATAACAAACTTTCCTCTTCTAGAATTTATTTAGGTATGCATGTTCCTATATTCCAGATACCACAAGATTTTCCTTTTCTTTTGCTATAGTTCATAGCAAATAGGCTCTGCCCGTGTTCTTTTTTCTACCTATTTCTACTTTTTAAATTCTCCATAGTATATGTACATTAAAAAAGATTTTAAGTTTTGGCTTTCTTTTGGCTTTTTTCCCCTCCTCTTACAGTGTCACCTTGAATAAAATAAGTAGTACATGACTTACTGGTTGAAAAATAATATTAAATTTGCGATATGTTGTAGTATAAATAGCATTGATTGGCTTGAAATTAAATTTGTGAAAGGAAGACCTTAAAACCTCTTCTCAAGACTTGTCACTCCAAGAGGAAGATTTTAGGCAGGTTTCTTTTTTCTTCTTCCAGAAAGTGTGAATGTCAGCTTGAGTACTTTCACAATCTGTTTTTAACCCACTATCATTTGCATGATGAACATTTAACTTCTATTGGTCCATAAAAGTGTTTGTGGGTTTTTGTTGCTTTTATTTCACTTCTTATTTTTTTAAACAATCATTTCCTGAAAGCCTAGTATAGAAATGTAACCTACTGCAGGAAGTGAGATGATCTTTTGGAAATCTTTACTTTCTCTCTACTCTGGAGATAATTTGCTTCAGGCAAGAGGTTTTTAGGTGCTGTTGAAATTTTGGAGATCTGGGAAAATGGAATAATAACATGACACCAGCTCTTAAGCAGCAACATCTGCTCTGTGGTTCAAAGCCACACAAAGAAAGCTGCTTAAGCAGTCGAATGTTTTGGACTGCACAGAAGACAAGTGTGGTTCAGCTGCAAAGACTGCAGAGTAGAGAAAAAGTTTAGAGAAGTTGTTAAAAAATGGAGTCGTGGAAGATGAGCATCTTTAAGAAACAAACATCATCTTGTCCTCCAAGCTATCGAAGATCACTGTCAGAACCTGTTTATGCAAATTCAGAGATAGGACCCACTTTAAAGAATTATCCATGCTGTGGTACAGTGAAAAGCAAGAGGAAGAAAAATGAATATGCTGTTTCTAATCTAGGAAAGACACTGGGTGCTTATCGGTGGCAGACACATCCCAGCTTTAGGTGGAAAGGGTGTAAAAGAGAGATACTGCAAAGTAATAAAGGAGACCTGGTTGAACCACAACAAAAGGTCCTGCCAAAGATGGTTGGTAATAATGCTTCTTCCTCTGCTAATGAGGTCCTTGGAACATCAACAGAGACGCTGAACCTGGTCAACACCCGGTTGCTTCGGGCTCCATTCACCAGATCTATTTCAGAACCTGAACCCCGCTGCAGTATCAGATTTGTCAGATCATGGCCGACTTCAGTGGGGTCAGTGGAGTCTGAGCAGCAGGGATATTTTATCCGTGGCATTTTCTCTACTCTTTCCAATGGCTTCTCCAGGATGCTGAGTCTAAAAGGAGAATCAACCAATGAGCCAGTAAGAGAAGGTATATTGTGATGAATAAGGGGAAAAGGGGTGGCTCAGATTTAATTACTATTGAAATTTTAATTATGTTATATAATCAGCAAAAACACTTTATTTGCTCATTATAAAAAAACTTTATATGATTTTTAAAAAGCGATAACCATTGCTTCAGAAACTCTCTTTCAATGAGTGATAGTAAATAATAGTAAAAAATGAATGGATTTGATTAATTTAAGGAATTTTTTTATGATGTTAATTCTTGAACTCTATTTTGGGCTTATGTAAAAAAATTTTTTTAATCCCCATTTATCTCCATTGATCTACTTTTGAAGGTTAAGTGCAATTTAGAGGAAGAAGTAATCAAATAATTTTTCATGACAGTTGAAAATTAAAAACATAATTTCTACTATTATCTTCATAAAACTTACTTTAAAATTAACAAAATGTTATTAGGAGAACTACATAGAATCATATTGATAGCTTTTAATAACTTGGGATTTTGATTTCCATACATCATAAAAATATACAATTTGAATATGGAAGCCAAGGATGCAAATCTTGAATATTTGTTTGGATGACAAAATAGAAACTTGTGTTTGATTCATTTCAGATAACAGGATCATCACATTTTTTAAAATCTCATTTAAGACATGTTTAAATTTAAAAATATATTTTGTATTGATTGTATCATTGTTAAAGCCAAAAAAAAATTCTTAATTTTTTTATCTGATTACCTTAGAAATAGTTGACCTTATAAATTATTTCAGTTATGATTTAGGGCCTGTGTTTTTTTGAAAACCTTAACACTTGGTAATATTATATATCCACTTGATATCATTTTTTGACAAACTCTTAGCATTAAGAAAATTTCAGCCTATCATTGTTAAGAGATGGAACACACCAACAGAGGTTTAAACTCAAAAAATTGTGGGAATTGTTGAAGACTTTCGTTATTGTAATATAACTTAATTACTTATAAAGTAAAGTTGAAGAATGCCAAAGAGTGACATTTCAGTGAAAGCTGGAGTAATTTTCCAAATAAATGTGTCTCAGAAATTCAGTATTTCTTCTAAACCCTGTCTTCCCTAGATGTTCCTTTTTTGCTCAGTGAGTTTTAATAATAGCTATTAGATGTATATATTTTCTTCTTACTCTTGGTAAATAGATAATCAAGAGGAAAATCTTCTTTCTTGATGTGCCTCTATTAACGTTCCATTAAAATTTTTGAAAGACTAGGTTGTTGCATTTTCTTGGATGCTAGTATGTCTGTTTCCTTGCCAGATCATAAAGTGATCAAAGTAAAGGAGTATGAAAGGAAATTAAGAGTTTAAAATAAATTCTTAGAACCAATGCCTCTCAATTGTTACATGTGTACATTTGATAAAAGAAGCTATGCTTTTAAAAATATTGGTATTTATAATCATTTTTGGACTTTTGTAGTTCACTTTCAGTTTTTAGCAAATGTACCAAGCTATTATTGACTGCCTGTTATGTGTGAGGTGCTGTGAGAGTGTGTCCCTGCTTTTTACACATTTAAGGAGATATAAAATATTCTGTATTTATTATTTCTACTATCTTATCCTTTCTAATCATAGAATAATATGTGTGTAGAAACATGTATGGAGTTTAAGATGCCATCATAAGGAATTTAAATTCTAATAATTAAACAACAGTGCGTAATATTCCTACTAGTCAGATTAACATATTTTTTAACAGTTACTGTCATCTTCTGAGTGCTTCACCAGTGTGTGTTTGTGTGTGTGTAGTGGGGGTCAAGCTCTTAAGACTGAAATGTACTGTTTAATACAAAGACTGGAGCAAGAGCCTGTGCACAGGTCTCCTTTTCTCTTTCTGCAGTAGCTTCTTCCTGGCCTCGGGTCTATGTTAGTGGTTTCCTAACCTTCTCCAGTTGTGAGCCCTTCTTCATTCCTCATTCCACACAAGGGAGAGACTACCACTGGCCCAGTGGATTGGAATTCTGCTTCCATCTCTGCCAATTACCATTTGTGAAATTATTTCCCTTTACATTATGTGTAATAGTAATTCCTTCCTTACAAGTGATGAATGAACTTTGAAAATGCTATGTAAGCTGTCATGCATTTTGTGAATAGGGGATATTCTTATCAGTGTTGCTTAATTACAGTATTGTGGCAAGGTATGGAATTATTAGAACACAGATGTCTTTAAGACTCTGTTAAGAAAATCAATATATTTCTGAATTAAAAACCCACTAGTGATCGCTGGTTTTCTTCTTCAATATGAACTGTAAGATGTGAATGGCATTGAATAATGAGGTATGTATGTAAAACGCTTAAAATAGTATTCAGGACACAGTAGTTACAATACATATATTAACATATACAATACATATACAATATATATATTGTATACAACATATATAATATATACAACATATACATGTTGTATACAACATATACAATATATACAACATATATGTATACAACATATACAATACATATATTAGCTATTATTTGTATTAAGAAAATGAACTTACATGGATATAGTTTTTTTAAAAAAAAAGCAGGAAGGAGAAAGAAGATACCTGAGTGTTGAGTTGGTCTTAATTACCGAAGGTAAATAAATTATAACACTTTCTCCTGAAATTGTGTGAATCCGCACTTGGTCTGAGCATTTACATGTTCTGAGCATAAGCAAGTAGTAATTTCTTATATTATTGCCAAACACAATTACTCGTGATTAAGGAACAATGAAATATACTCAGGGTCCCTAACTAATTTAAGAGGGAGAAGCTCAATGTCTTCACTGTTTTTATGTGTTCAACCTTCTGTTTGTACAATATATATTTCTTCATCTGATACAACATATGGGTCAAGTGATATAAAAAATAAAACTTCTTACAGCTAAAAGTAACCCAGTTGCGTTGGGTACATGTCTAAGTATGGAGTCAATACATTTTCAATAGTGGAAACAATTGAAACACAGAATAACATACTAGTAAGTAAACAGATTATAGCATATCAAATCAACAAAATATACCATATAGTCTACATAGTTGCCACTTACCGGTTATGTGAAATTTAGAAGAAACTATGAAATTTAATGGGCTGTAATCTCTATATATCTAATGTGTATAACACTTAGAAAGTAGGAAATTATTGGGAAGCATTCTCATTCCTAAATTATTTTTGCATCTCTGTCAGTAGGTAGCAATGAAAGCTTAAAATAAATGAAAATATATATATATTTGAAAGGCAATTAAATATATCCTATGTTGTTCTCCTTTCTGGTTACAATTCACACTTTTTCTATATAATGTCATAGTAATAAGAAAGACTTCTCTCCCCAGTGTTAGTTATGTTTTTAAAGACCCCCCCCAAATTAGGGATTGGAAAATTTTATTTTTTTTCTAGAGAATTTTCTTTTAATATTCTCATACAATTTTAAATGACTTTTTCATGAAACATCTTATTGGGAAAAACCTCACACATAAACCAAACAACTATTTATTGAGTTTCTGAGATACTTTTATATTGAAATGCTGAAATACTCTGTTGGACATTTCAGTTCATTTTTTCTCCATTATAATTTCTACTTAGGGAAATTTGTTTTGTTTTTGCCTTATTTAGGCTATACCATGAATTATTTCCTTGGAATGTGAAGTATCTTATATCTCATTATATATTATAAAGCTCCTGCTAAAAAAATATAACCTATTTGTAATGCCTATAACAATTTATGAGTATAGTTTTTCCCCCAGGACTTTGCCAAATTTGGACATATACACACTTTTTTGTTTTTTTGTTTATTTTATGTTTTCCCATAGCGTGGTGTGAAGGAAAAGAAAAGAACTTTGGAGTTGTATAAATGGGTTCAAATTTTTACCCATGCTATTGTCTAGTTTCTTGTCCTTTTAGTCTTACAGTTAAATGATCAAAGTTTACTCTTTCCATGTGGTTATATAATTTCTGAGATAAAAAAACCATGTGCTTTATATGCAAAGATTTCCTTAACTGACAGCTAACTGGTTTGATTTATCTAAGACAAAGTAATTTAACTTGAATTCACTGAGTCAGCAAATCAAGAAGTAAATTTATGGGAGAGAGCTAGTTACCCAAGGAATAAAATTTCCTAGCCAATTTATTCATTTACCTAAAATACCCTAGTTCATTTCCCAGAAAAGATTATCCCACCTTTTCCTGCTTGCTGGTATTTTTTTCATGCTCATTTTCCAGAAATTTGAATTGGAGAATCATTGATTACCAACCCCTCCAATAACCAGAAGACATTCTCTTTGTTCAGTTATTAGGTACAAAGGATCTGACCCAAGATAGTCATGGTAGCTAATGGTGACATGAACTATAATATATAGTAGTTTTTCCAGACAATGACTAGTAGTCTTGAGTGCTAAACTACCCCTAACCTAGGACAGAATTTCTCTCTCTTCACAGTTATGGAATCTGGTTAGGGGTATGATACCAAAAACTTGTACCTGTTTCTCTGCTTTAGAATTTGCTGTTTATCTCAGTTTCCAAAATCAGAGACTCTAATTTTAAGGCGTAGGCTGGTCACTAAAACCCAATAGAATTCCTAATAACCACCCAAAAACTTTCCTAGTTCAACCAATTATTATTTTTTAATGTATATGGCACATAGGTTATTTCTTTGCTCCTTAAGCCTATAAAGATCAGTAATTCTTTGGTTTTTACTTGCTCATGGTTTTGTAGTAAAGTATTAAAAAACAAAGCAAAACAAATAACAGAAAGGGTTTGCTTTTAAACATTATGGTCAGTTTAGTTCACTGGTTAAAACTTTAGGGTGTAACTTGCTCAGAACACTAGGCTTCTCTGGCATTTATGTAGGAGCAAAATTTAACTTGTGACTTTTTATAATGGACACCAATTTCTTTCTTTAGCTGGATGTAGACCTTCCCTTCCTTTTTGGATTCCTGGCTCTTTTCCTTCCACACCAGGTACTAAGGATGATACAGAAATGAATATAACCCATTCTCCACACTCTAGGAATTTACAACATAGTAAGGAAGCAGCTATGTGAATATATAAGTAACAGTCCCTGATGAGATGTGATTTGAAATATTAATAGATTTGGATTAGTTAGAGTCTGACAGGTTAAGGAAAACAGTAGGGTAATCTAGACACAGAGAGCAGCATGAAGGCCAGGAGTCCATCCTTGGGCATGATGAGAAGTTCACCAAGTAAAAAACGTAGAGGGTGGTGTGTATGTGCATGGTGTGGTTGGGAAGGGAAAGTGAAGGTCAGTGTTTGAAGAGTTTTATGTTGAGTACCAAGCTAAGGTTTTTGGGTTTCAAAGGTAATAGAGGTTTTAAAGTAAGAGATATGCTTTATTTTTTAGGAAGATAATTTTATTTTAATAAAGATGATGGACTGATGATGGCGAGATAAAATTAAATTATGCCAAAGTTTGAGACATGATCAAAGCCTAAATTAAAGCAGTTTCAGTGAAAAATGAACAAATAAAAAAGATGTTTCTGAGGCAGATTTATAAAATTTGAAGAATAATACAGGAAACAAAATAAGAATCAATGATATACGAAGGTTTATTATAGAAGGGAGTGAACATGTGTTTAGAAATTTCTATATGCCTGATGTTTCAACCTCAGGGTACTTTATATGCATTTATTTGGTTTAATCATCTGAATAATTGTGTGAAGGAGGTATTGTTATTCTTATTTTAAAAGTAAGGCAGTAGAGTCACAATGTTTCAGTCACTTCCCCAAGACAACACAGCTAGTGGCTAGTAAGTGGTGGCTCCCGGGACACTCTTTCTAAGCTCCTCCATTTTGTGGCCGTCTGTGAGCACATGATGTTTGAGAGGTTTTCAGGAACTTGGGAGCATCTGTCCAATGGGCAGGAGTTCGGGAACAGAGGTCAGTTCCCATATAAGGACTTACATTTGAGAGTCATCAACACCTGGATATTGAAGCCAGAGGAGTGGATAAAATCCCTCAGGCTATGGATGTACTGGGAGGGTAATGAGAATGTTTAGACTAGCATCTTGGCCTTGGCATATTTTATTCCAAGCCATCTGGCCA
The DNA here is from genome assembly GCF_041146395.1 of Eulemur rufifrons. Classification (NCBI taxonomy): domain Eukaryota; kingdom Metazoa; phylum Chordata; class Mammalia; order Primates; family Lemuridae; genus Eulemur; species Eulemur rufifrons. The sequence continues at coordinate 89,187,538 of NC_090990.1, forward strand.
TTTTATTCCAAGCTAGAGAGTCTGTTAGCAGAGCCACTTAAGCTTTACAATTTTAGACTTGGAGTTTATCCATTGTGGTGGCAAGTTTAATATTCTTATTTTATATATATGTGTGTGTGTGTGTGTGTATATATATAGCCCCACACACCTTATTTATTTTTAACAGGTTTATTGAGATACAGTTCACATACCATCCAATTCACCTATTTAAATTATATAGTTCAATTATTTTTTATTGTGGTAACATACACATACCAAAAAAATTACCATTTTAACCATTTGTAAGTGTCCAGTTCAGAGGCAATAAGTACATTCACATTGTTGAGCAACCATCACCATTATCCATCTCCAGGCTGTTCCATCTTCCCAAACCAAAACTCTGTACCCATTAAACGCTAACTCACCATTCTTCTTCACCTCAGCCCTTGGTAAACAGCATTCTCCTTTCTGCCTGTATGAATTTGACTCCTGGGTACCTCATATAAGTAGAATCATATTTGTCTTTTTGTACAGTTTAGTTTTTTGTATATTCACAAAGTTGAGTAACCACACCACAATTTTAGAACATTTTCATTACATTAGAAAGAAACCCTGTGCTGACTGGCAGTCACTCCCTATTTTTTCCCCAAAGGTCCTGTCCACCAAACGTAGGCAACCACTAACGTACCATCTCTTTAGATTTGCCTATAAATGTCATATGAATGGAATTATACAATATAGGGCCTTTTGTGTCTAGCCTCTTTCACTCAGCATAAGGTTTTCATGGTTCATCTGTGTTGTAACATCTATCAGTACTACATTTCTTTTTCTCACCAAATGATATTGTACTGTATGGATATACCATATTTTACTTATATATTCATCATTTGATGGGTATTTGAGTTGTTTCTACTTTTGTGTTATTATGAATTATGCTGCTATGAACATCCACGAACAAGTTTTTATGTAGAACATATGTTTTCATGTCTCTTGGGTATTTACCGTTACATTTTGCAAATGGTGTATTCTACTTCTAAAATAATGATTTGGTGTTTTGAGACCTTAAATCACATTTAATTTTCCATTTGTTATCTAAAATGTAATAATCTAGGTATTTTATTCTTGTTTTATATCTACATATTCATTCAGTAAATATTTGTGTATAGATATATGTAAGATTTTAGTTCTAACCAAATACTTTTGAGTAGTAATTTCCCACACCTGTGCTGAAAATATAAATATAGCTCAATGTGATCTAGAGTTTCCCACTGGTATCTTGATTAAAATGAACAGAATGATTTGTCTACATTTCCAGGATGATTGTCATATTTTTATCTGCCTGAGGGAGTTTTTAGTCAATTTCTCACGCTCAAGGCCAGTTTGTCTTTGTGAGGAAGCAAAGAGAAGGATAAGATGAGTAATAACTCTGAATCTATGATTATGAAACCTTATCCATATGAGTACACAGGTTCTTAGTGACTGAGCTTGAGTCAGTAAACCACAGGTATTTTTCCTGTCATTCTCATGTGGAATTCTTGTTGAGAAATCTTTAAAATTGCCTTTTCTCCTAATTTGTGGATTTGATGATGATACTTAATCACCTTTACAAAGTACAAATCCTGTATTCTATCCATGGTTTTAGATAGGGCCACCAAAATTTGAAAATAATTTGAAGCTTAAGAGGGATACCAATTCAATTTTACTTTAACACAGTATATAACCATAATCTTGGTCAAAATAAAGGGTATTTTGAATGCTATGTGTGTGGTTTGTTGTTCTGGAGTAAAGTGGTATCTGGTGGTTAGGACATATGAGTTGATGTCAGCATTTGTGGGTTTTATTCCCAGATCTGAGCCTTTTAAAAAAGAGAAGCCAATTCTATGCCTGATATATGTTTAGTGCAATGCTTTATATACTATAGATATACTGTAAATACAAGTGAAGATTTTATACTACTGACAGAAAAATATGCAACAAATTACCCAAATTTGTGTAAAATAATGATAGCTGTCATGAGTACTTAGTGATTCCATTCCTCAAGCTTTCTTTGGGAAGGTCATGGTTAATGTTCCCAAGTATAACAGCAGTGGTGGTATTTTAAGCAACTTGTAATGAACATTTTTATTCAAAGTGTTTAGATACTACTCTCTATCCAAGAGATCGTTGAAAACTCTACCTAATGGCACTCATCCATTCCATAGTAGTACATACCAGAATCTCAGAGTATAAAATATGCTTTATGATTGTGTGATGATTCTTAATAGGTGAACACCAGGCACTGATATTCTAGTATTTAAGTTTTATTTACCTCCGTCCTCTTGATGGCATCCTAAACCAGAGGTCTTAAAATAAACCCTCTTGTATTAGTACTGGTCTTTGAGCTGGATGGAGGTGTTCTCCCTCTAAAATAATGTAATAAATGTCTTTTCCTATTTTATTAAAAATAGATGAATGGCATTTTTTTGATTTAAAACTTTTCTTTTATAAATATTTCTTAATAGTTTGGTGTCTTGCTATCTCTTAGTCTATAATAAAACAAAATATTTGACTTAACCCAAATTTTTATATTTGATTATTTTATATTTAATATAAACTTTGGTAATTTTTTTTTGTGCTGTGACTTAACTTCAGGGCACTGCTTTTCAAACAGTGCTTTTTGAACACCTGTTGTCTACAGCAAGCAAAGTCAGCTGCTAGTGGATATTACAGTGTAGCTGGTTTATTAATCCTCTCTAACCTATTATTCTAATTTATTGGACTAATAGTTGTGCCTTAGATGTTGCTATTAGTCCTTTGATTGAGACTGTATTCTTTTGAACAATGCTTTCCTGTTCTCTTCATAGAATTCTAGATGTTTCATTTTGTTCAGCCAAAAGGAACTTAATATTTTCCTGTGAATTCTCTCTCTTCAAACATTAATGTTCACTGTATTTCTTTACCAGTAAAGAATGTTCATATAAACACCACTAATAGGTCCGTTTTCTTATTTTTGCCAGTTTTCTTGCTCAGCATTAGACTTTATTTCAAATATCAGAATACAAAGGGAACTTTAATCCAAGAGTAAATGGTATTGGGAAAAGACCACCTAAAATAAATTATTTAAAGCAAGTATCAGAATTTCAAAGTAAATAATGTATACATTGTTGTTTGCAAGGATTTGGGAATTTAACTTGAAAAAAATGAAAGTTTATGAAAATAAACTTTTTAGTCTTTTAAATAAAATTTAATTTATAATTGCAACCATGTACTTGTTATTAAAAAAAGTATTCTTTGGCAAAATTGTTAGAATACTTTGTTAGTTTTTTTAAAGTTCCTTCATTTTTACTTATAGTACCCCTATTTTATTTATATTTATTTATACTTTTTTATATTTTTATATAAAACTTTTTTATTTATTGGAAAAATAAGCCCTTCTGGTGTATCCTATTGTCCAATTGGTAGATTGTTCTAATCTACCAATATGGTATTTAAATAAGAGTGCAGAACATAAAGCATAAGGTGAAATTTTGGGAAAAAATTGTTCATAAATAAAATGAAAAAATAGAATTAATTTATGAATATACCCGAATATTTAGGTTTCAATAATCTTGCTACCTTCTAAACTGCTATATAATTGGAACTTATATACCATAAATGAAAATTGTTGATGTGATTTGTGTGTGTGCTTGGGATAAAATACACAGAGTGCTAAGTCACTGTTAAAGAAGGAAGTGCTCTTATATACAGATATCGAAAGATCTCCAAGCTGTATTATGAAATAAGCAACAAAAATACTATACATTTTTTGGTTCTTTGTAATTTTCAAACATTTTCACATGTGCTGATAAGAATATTATGGAAAAAATAAGTTTACTTTATGTGTGAGAAGAAATACTTTATATGTAGGGATAAATATATTTCCCGAAGGAAGCTCTCTTCATCTTTTAAGGCAGCTGTGGATTTAGAAATGGAGAGTCTAAGAGTCAGACCTGAGTCCTCCACTAATCTGGTATCTCTATCCTTCTATCTTTAACTTAACTGGAATAAGTGAGCCTTGATCATGGGTAAGATTCAGTAACATTTACTGAATACCCCTGCTTCCTCTCCCAGAGATGAATGACTCTGGATTGACTTGAGGAGGTGAGAATAGGGTGGCGAGTGACATCCCAACTTATCAATGCAATATTTTGGACAAAGTTACTTGCTCTTCATTTGGCTGAATGTTAAATGAAGGCAATAATAGCACAGATGATTTTTCTCCCGTCTGCAAACACATACATACATACATGCATGCGTGCAAAGAGGTACATGCAGAGGCTACAGCTGGGTCACTTAGTCTGGAAAGTTTTTTCGATCTGAAGATTCTATATTCTCTTGCTGTGGTGGTATATACCTCCAGCTCTGTCTTCAGTTCAGCTGGTCACTCAAGCAGGAAACACTAGTCAGAGCACCAGGAGAGAGAACTGCTTTATTTCACCCACAGATTTGTTTCTTGATTTGTTTATAGTGTTTTTGAGTGTATCTCTTTCAATAGTTTCCTTAGTAGTTGCTCTAGGTATTATACTATTCATATGTGATATCACAGTTTACTGCCATCAACATTTTACCACTTTAAGTGAGTAAAATGTGTAAACCTTCCATTTAGGTCCCTCTGCCTTCTCCACTTTTAATATTGTCTTGAGTTTTGGATGGTGTTCTAATTTTTGCTTCAGCCAATAAATATGATTTATAAAACTCATGAGGAGGATAGTTTTTGTATGTTCTCACATTTATGTTCTTTTTATTATTTTTGCTTCCTTCTTGATGCTGTAAGTTTCTGTCTTTTATCATATCTTTTTTCTTTGGAGAACTCCCTTTAGCTGTTCTGCTGATGACAAATTTTAAAGTTTTGCTTCATCCGAGAATATCTTTATTTCCCCTTCATTTCTGAAGGATAATTTAGTCAGATATAGATTTTGCAGTTCACACATCTTTTCTTTCAGGACATGAAAAATGTTGCCCTACTTCCTACTGACCTCCATGGTTTCAGGAGAGAAATCCACTGTCATTTGAATTGGGGTTTCCCTTTGGGTAATACGTCATTTCTCTTTTACTGACTTCAAGATTTTTTCTTGGTCTTTTGTTTTCAGAAGTTTAATTATAATGTGTCTTGGGATGGATATCTTTGGGTTTACTTTATCTGGGATTCACTTAGCTTCTTGAATCTGTAGGTTTATGTCTTTTGCCAAATTGGGGAGATTTTCACCATTATTTCTTTGAATACTCTTGTGGCCCTACTCTTTCTCCTCTCCTCTGAAACTCCAATGATAGGAATTGGATCTTTTGATATTGCCCAACGGCTTTGTAAAGATTTTTTCATTTTTTTTCAGTCTGTTTTTTTCTCTTTTGTTCATATTCTGTAAATTCTGTTGATCGGTCCTCAAAATTATTCATTCTGTCTTCTGTAATCTGCACTCTGCTATTAATCCATTCCCACAACTGTTTCATTTCTGTTATTGGTTTTTTCAGTTATTTAATTTCTATATGGTTCTTTTTTATAACTTCTATTTCTTTGCTAAGGTTTTCTGTTTTTTAAATTTGTTTCAGTAGAATTTCTAATAGATTGTGAAGCATTTTGTGATGTGTGCTTTAAAATTCTCTGTTAATTTCAATGTTTGATTTTTCTTAGTTGATTTTCTTTTTTCCATTCAAGTTGTGATTTTCTTTTTTTTTTTTTTTTTTTTTTTTTTGAGACAGAGTCTCACTCTGTTGCCCAGGCTAGAATGAGTGCCGTGGCGTCAGCCTAGCTCACAGCAACCTCAAACTCCTGAGCTCAAGCGATCCTCCTGTCTCAGCCTACCGAGTACCTGGGACTACAGACATGCACCACCATGCCCGGCTAATTTTTTCTATATATATATTTTTAGCTGTCCATATCATTTCTTTCTATTTTTTTAGTAGAGATGGGGTCTCGCTCTTGCTCAGGCTGGTCTCGAACTCCTGAGCTCAAACGATCCGCCCACCTCGGCCTCCCAGAGTGCTAGGATTACAGGCGTGAGCCACCACGCCCGGCAAGTTGTGATTTTCTTGATTCTTGAGATGTTGGATGATTTTTTTTTTTTAGTTGAATCATGAAGATTTTGGCCATTATATTAGGGAACTCTGGACTCTGGGTTTTATTTAAATATTTAATTTAATTTTAATTTTTTAATTCTGTTTATTTATTATTTAATTAATTTATTTATTTCAGAATATTACAGGGGTACAAACATTTAGGTTACATATATTGCCTTTGCACCACCCAAGTCAGAGCTACAAGTGTGCCCATCCACAGGCAGTGCATACTGTACCCATTAGGTGTGAGTTTACCCATCTCCTCCTCCTGCCTCCCACTTGCTGGATACCTAATGAGTATTACTTCCATATGTGTGCATAAGTGTTAATCAGTTAGTACCAATTTGATGGTGAGTATATGTGGTGCTTATTTTTCCATTCTTGGGATACTTCACTTAGTAGGATGGGTTCCAGCTCTATCCAGGATAATGCAAGGGGTGTTAACTCACCATTGTTTTTTGTGGCTGAGTAGTACTTCATGGTATACATATACCACATTTTATTAATCCACTCATGTATTGATGGGCACTTGGGTTGTTTCTACATCCTTGCAATTGTGAATTCTGCTGCTATAAACATTTGAGTGCAGATGTCTTTATCATAGAATGCCTTTTTTTCCTTTGGGTAGATGCCCAGTAGTGGGATTGCTGGATCAAATGGTAGTTCTACTTTTAGTTCTTTGAGGTGTCTCCATATTACTTTCCATAGAAGCTGTACTAGTTTGCAGTCCCATCAGCGGCGTATGAGTGTTCCTATCTCTCCCCATCCACACCAACATTTGTTGTTTTGGGACTTTTTGATAAAAGTCATTCTCACTAGAGGTAAGTGATATCTCATTGTGGTTTTGATTTGCATTTCCCTGATCATTAGAGCTGTTGAGTATTTTTTCATATGTTTCTTGGCCATTAGTCTATCTTCTTTTGAAAAGTTTCTGTTCATGTCCTTTGCCCACTTTTTGATAGGGTTGTTTGATTTTTTTCTTGGTGATTTTCCTGAGTTATATATAGATGCTAGTTGTTAGGCCTTTATCAGATGTATAGAATGCAAATATTTTCTTCCATTCTGTAGGTTGTCTGTTCACTTTAATGACAGTTTCTTTGGCTCTGTAGAAGCTTTTTAATTTGATCAAGTCCCATTTATTTTTGTTGATGCTGTGGTTGCTTTTGGGGTCTTCTTCATAAATTCTTTGCCTAGGCTGATGTCTATAAGAGTTTTTCCAATGTTTTCTTCTAGAACTCTTATGGTTTCATGCCTTAGGTATAAGTCTTTTATGCACTGTGAGTTGATTTTTGTGAGACGTGAGAGGTGTGGATCCTGTTTCAGTCTTCTACATGTGCCTATCCAATTTTCCAAGCACCATTTATTGAATAGGGATTCTGTTCCCGGTGTATGTTTTTGTCGGCTTTGTCAAAGATTAGATGACAATATGAGGATAGTTTTATATCTGGGTTCTCAGTTCTGTTCCATTGGTCTATGTCTCTGTTCTTGTGCCAGTACCATGCTGTTTTGGTTACTATAGCCTTGTAGTATAGCTTTAAATCTAGTAAATTGATAACTCCCAATTTGTTCTTTTTTTTTTTTTTTTTTTTTTTTTTTGAGACAGAGTCTTACTCTGTTGCCTGGGCTAGAGTGCTATGGCATCAGCCTAGCTCACAGCAACCTCAAACTCCTGGGCTCAAGCAATCCTTCTGCCTCAGCCTCTCGAGTAGCTGGGACTACAGGCACCACCATGCCCGGCTAATTTTTTGTATATATTTTTAGTTGTCCAAATAATTTTTTTCTATTTTTTAGTAGATATGGGGTTTTGCTCTTGCTCAAGCTGGTCTCAAACTCCTGAGCTCAAATGATCCGCCCACTTTGGCCTCCTAGAGTGCTAGGATTACAGGCGTGAGCCACTGCACCCGGTCCCAATTTGTGCTTTTTGCTTAAGGTTGCTTTAGCTATATGGGGTCTTCTCTGGTTCCATATGAAACGTAGAATTATTTTTTCTAGGTCTACAAAAAAGGATGTTGGTATTTTAACAGGGATTGCATTGAATCTGTAGATCACTTTGGGCAGTATAGACATTTTAACAATGTTGATTCTGCCTATCCATGAGCATGGTATGGTTTTCCATCTGTTTATGTTATTTTAGCAGTGGTTCACCCTATTTAGGTTTAGCATGCATCTCCAAGCCTACTATTATGAGCTGTGGTTTCAATGACAATTTAATATTTAGAGCCTTTGCACTACTATTTTGATCTGCTTGTTTTATCTGGGGTTCCTACTGGTCCCTGCTGGTGCTGCCCAAACCGGGAAATGAGCTTCCCCCAGGACAGGCTATCTGGTGCCTTTGGGAGAGAGAAGGGAATCTCTGGCCCCTGGGGGAAAAGTGGCTTCTTGGGCTGGGCCACTTTGTCAGGATCTCCCTACCCGTGGAAAATGGAGAACAATTACCAGGCTGAGCCCTTGTTGTGGTGCATACCCCTTTCTAGTATCCCCCTGGCTACCCAATATCTCTCAGTGGGGTGGGGGAAGAGCCTCAGGTCTAGAGGGGAAGGAGAATGCTTCCCTTGGCTACTATTGTCTGTAGCCCTCCCCACCATTCTCTTGCTAGTGATGCTGGGCTTGCCTGCTGTTGTCAAAAGGAATGAGCCTAGCTAGATTACCTTCTGTTGCTAGGTTTGGGGTCAGGTTTGGGGTCAGACCTAGGTTGCCTTATTTTATTGAATTGGGGGGTTGTCAGATGTTCTGTCACTGTATTGTTCTTTCTGTTCTAGGGCCTCTAGCAAGTCAGCCGTTTTTTCACTTCTATGACTGCCTTTTTTTGCATTACTTCAAAAATTTATGGATGTATTTAGTAGGGAGTAGTAGGAAGAAATGAGTCTGCACCATCTAGTCTGCCCCAAGCCTCACTCTTATCTTTTATTATTCATATTAATTTCATTTAGGTCCCCTAGCTTGTCATCATCCAATTTTCTACTGTTTTTAAATGGTGTATCTCTTTGTTCCTTACTTATTAGTGCTTTTACATGCGACCTGAGAACTATTCCAACATCCATTCTCATCATCAGCTTTGTGAAATTCTGTTTGCAAGATTAGTAATTTGACTTTGCAGTCAGTTTGCACTTATACAGTATTAAACAGTAATCAAAAAGATTCAGGGATAGATAGTGTTCAAGTGGGGATTGAGTTTTATAAGGGGTCAATTCACTAGTGAACATTTTTATATTTCATAAACTTTTGTCTCTCTATGAAAATTCACAACAGTGGGTATAACTGAATACTTATATATAAGCAAAGACCGTCCTATGTATCTCTGTCCTTATACTGTATTTACTTAGTCACATTACTTTAGAATTGAAAGACCTTAAAATCTCCCAAACACACGTCCTTATTTCACGAATTAGTAAAATAAAGTCACAAGAAAAGACATACCTAATACTAAGATGACTTTATACTTTATAATCTAAACAGATAACTTTTGAAGATGAAAGGGGATGCTATTAACAATTACAACATGTGTAATTTGGAACGTAAGTCTTTATACCTAGATCACATTACTAATAAGCAGAAAACTAGGATGAGACTCCAAATCTCCTGACTTCTGTTGATAGCCCACATGCAACATAGCATAATGATTTTGATCTTGGGCTAATAGAGTCAAAGTAGTTGGGTTCAAATCCTGGCTTTGTTATTCATGAATAATGTACCTGTGATCAATGTACCTAAACTTTCTGTACCTCTGTTTCTTTATACATAACATGAGAGTAATGATAGTACCAACCTCACAAGGGTACTATGAGGCTTAAATGAGGATATAAAGCTCTTAGTACAGTCAGTCACTAGCATTTAGTAAGTGTCATGTTTGCTGCTACTGCTATTACCTGTATTGTTATTTTGTAAAATCCTAAGGTTAGAAAAGGCAAGAGTTAAGTGAGGTCTGGTTGCTTTTCTGTGAAACTAAAAATCAGGTGTCTTGAGTTCTATTTCTGTTTTGCTCCTGAGTCGGACACTTTGGGAAACTGCTTAACCTTTTTTTGTCTAAATCTAGCTATCTAAAGCTAGGAGAATCTTGCCATCTGCCCACTTCATGATAGATGGTAAAGAAAATCTGGAAAAATGCTTTGAGATCTGTGGGAGAAAAGTACTGTGTAAGCTTATAACTTTATTTATCTCTGAATTGACATTAACTTGCTCATTAAACATGTATACAATTTTTTAATCCGCTTAACTAGTAATTCAAAATTACTATATATGTATGATGTGGGGGTGTTGATACTTCTGTCAGAACATTCCCTTTGTGTTTTCTTCATCATTTTAAAAAATGTAGAGCCTTGTTGCCACAGTATACTAAAATTATATGTAAAAGTCAGCATGTATAAATTACAGTTAATGACTAAACATAATTCTTCATTTTTCTACTTAGTTTTAATTAAAATGAATCTTGATTCTTTTTCAAGAAAAGAAAAGGGATGAAAGTAGGGATGAGGAATTATTAATTATAATGAAAATAAAATATGATCCAGAAAGTACCTTGAAAGATCATTTAGTCTTTCCTCCTGCCACAGTAGAATTGTATTTTAGTTAATTCAATTCAATTATTATTGATCAAGAGGCTACTGTGTGCATGGCACATAAAAAAAGTCATTTTTCTCAGATGCTTAGAATCCAATAGAGAAAGTAAAAACATAACTATTTACTTTATTCTTTCATCATCATTAATGAATTAAACTTTTCAAAGTTGGTTGCAAGTATAGTCAATACTTGAAATAGAATCTTATATGATTTCAACTTTTAAATTAGCTAGGGTTAGCTAAATGTTTTTATATCAGGTCCTAAGAGTCAGATGGTCAGATCAGAAAAGACATACACAGAAATATTTTAAATTTGCTAAGTGCATTTCTTATTGGAGTCCATAAACATTGCTAGTTTATAATTTTCAACAAAGGAAAAAAATTATGTCAATTAAGAGAGTAAAGTGATTGAAAATTTGTGTAAACTGGAAATTTATCTCAAAGGAGGGCTTTTTGTTCTGCCAATTTTCCCATAATTCATTTTGAGATTATGATTAAGTATGAATAATTTTCATTTTAAAAGTAATTCTGGGCTAGGTGTGGTGGCTCATGCCTATGATTCCAGCATTTTGGGAAGCTGAGACAGGAGGATCACTGGAGGCCAGGAGTTCAAGACCAGCCTGGGCAACATAGTGAGACCACATCTATATGCAAAACATTATCCAGCCTTGCTGGTGTGTACCTGTAGTTCTAGCTACTTGGGAGGCTGAGGCAGGAGAATCACTTAAGCCCAGGAGTTTGAGGTTACAGCTAGCTATGCTTGTGCCACTGCACTCCTGCCTGGGTGACCGAGCAAGACTCTATCTCTAAAATGAGTGAATGAATGAATGAATGAATGTAATTCTGAGGAATTCAAAAAAGTCAACATTTTAAAATGTGGAAAAATAAATTCTAAACCTATGAATTGTTGCATTTTAAATATAAAGTTGAAATAATAAAAATCCAGGTATAGATTATGAATATTCAAGTAGTGTACTCACTTTGGAATCTCACTGTTCACTTACACTTGGAAGAAAATGTTGGGATAGGAAGAGACGTAATCTATCCCACCAATATGGCTACATGAACATGAATATTTAAATAAAATATAAGCAGTCTATTTTAATGTTTATAGTTGCATAGAAATTAGAAAATAAACATGTGAGATTTGCTTGCTGTGCTTGACTTATTTCAGGTAACATAATGTTCTCCAGTTCCATTCATGTTGTTTCAAATGGCAAGATTTCATTCTTTTTTTGAGGCTACATAATATTCCATTGTGTATATGTACCACAATTTCTTTATCTATTCATCCACTGATGGACACTTAGGTTGATTGCATATGTTGGCTATTGTGAATAGGGCTGTTATAAACATGGGAGTGCAGATATCTTTTTGATGTCTGAATTCTCATCCTTTGGATATATATATTTGCACCCATGAACTGCTCCCACTTTATGCTCCCCCAACTCCTGCCACCCTTCCCAGCCTTTGGTAACTGTCATTCTGTTCTGTCTCTGTGAGATCAGTTGTTTTTAATTATCCATTCATCCATTTTTTTTCCCAATCAAGTTGTTGGAGCTTCTTATTTATTCTAGTTATTAATCCCTTCTCAGATGAGTAGTTTGCAAGTATTTTTTCCCATTCTGTGGGTTGTCTCTTCCCTTTGTTGATTATTTCCTTTGCTGTGCAGAAGCTTTTTAGTTTGATGTGATCCCAATTGTCAATTTTGCTTTGGTTGTCTGTGCTTTGAGGGCATGACTCAAGAAGTCCTTACCCAGACCAATGTCCTAAAGCATTTTCTCAATGTTTTAGTAGTTTCATAGTTTCAGGTTTTAGATTTAAGTCTTTATAATCCATTTTGATTTGATTTTTTGTATGTGGTGAGAGAGAAGGATCTAGTTTCACTCTTGTGCATATGGATATCCAGTTTTCCTGGCTTGGTTCCTTTTGAAGGCTCTGAGGGAAGAATCTTTTTCATGCCTCTCTCTTTGCTTCTGTTGGTTGCTGGCAATCCTTGGTGTTCCTTGGCTTTTAGCTTCATCACTTCAATCTCTGTCTCTGTCATCACATGGCCTGCTTCTTTGTGTATCTTTTATGTGTCTTCACATTTCCCTCTCATTATCATAATTTGAGCCATTAGATTTAGGGCCTTCCCTACTCCAGTATGACTTCACCTTAACTTGACATCTGCAATGACCCTATTTCCAAATAAGGTCACATTTACAGAGACCAAGGGCTAGAACTTTAACATACCTTCTTTTGAGGGGTGGGGCAAACAATTCAACCTATAAAAGCCTCTAAATAAAAGTGCTCCTATATTTGAGATTTTTTTTTTCTTCTGATCTGTTCTTTATGTTTAGCCAGAATGACATTTTAAAAAGACAAATCTGATCCTGTAACTCTTCTATTCAAAACTATCCATTGGTTATCCATTCTTCTTGAAATTAGGTCTATAACTTATAATACAGTCTGGCCCCTGTCTCTCCAGCTTTACCTGGTGCCATTCTTCTACCTTCTATTTCTATTCCAATGATGGGCCTACTTTTCATTTCCCAGAATGTGCCATGCTTCCTTTCACCTCAGGGCACATGCTGTTGTCTCTGTCTGAGGTGCTTTGCTGTCCCTTCTTCTCCACTCATTTTATCCTAATAGGCAGTGTCTATTCTTCAGAGCTCACTTCAAATACCACTTTCTCAGAGAAATGTTCCCTGATCTCCAAAACTAGATTGTCTTTCCATATTATGTACTCATAGCACTTTGTACATTTCACGTATTATGACTGTAATTTCATGCATAGGATCTTTACAAGTTAATATCTAGATTAGATCAACTTTTGGCATTACAGCCTGAGGATATCTGCAGATCTGTTCCTGACTGAAATTGATGAAAATTATAAAGAAAACAGTTACTTAAAGCCTTTGGAAATGGTCCTAAGGGAATACAGTAAATGAAGAAAAACCTACACAAATTCAAGAAAACTTACAAAAATATGGTAAGAGAAGTAAGAGTGTGTCATATTTGAATCAAGACTTCTCCTTTCCTCCCCTACTGAGCCCAGTGAGACTGGTGCAGCCAATAACACAGAGCTCTCTCTTTGCCCAGCTCCTAGTTGGAGTGTTTTCTTAGGAGTACCAGAAGAAGAGAAGATAGAGAAAGAAGCAGAAAAAATACTCAAAGAACAATGGCTGAAAACTTCTCAAATTTTTTGAAAAACAAGCTACACAGCCAGGAAGTTCAGTGAACACCAAGTATGATAAGCACAAAGAGATTAACATACAGACAAATCATAGTAACAATTTTGAAAGTCAAATACAAGGAGAAAATCTTGAAAATAGAGAAAGGCAGCTCATCATTTACAAGGAAACTCCAATAAGATTAATGCCTTACTTTACAGTAGGAAAAATGGAGGCCAGAAGACAATGGATAACATATTCAAAGTGCTCAGAGAAAAAAAGAAAACTGTCAACCAAGAATCCTATATCCAGCAAAGCTATCTTTCAAAAATCAGAGTGATATGAAGATAGTTCTTGATAAACAAAAACTGAGACAAATTGTCACTAGCAGACTTGCCTTGCAAGAAATACTAAAGAAAGTTCTTTAGGCTGAAAACAAGTAACTCTAGATGGTAATCTGAATCCAAATGAAAAAACAAAGAGCACTGGTAAAGATCATATAAATGCATATTTTCTCCTTTCTTTTCTTCACTTATTTAAAAAGCAATTACATAAAATAATATGTATATTATAATTATTGGGCCATAGCATATAGAAACATTTGCCAATTACAGTACAAAAGACTGTGTGTGGGAATAAAGCTGTATTGGACTAAAACAATGGTTATAAAGTAGTCATTATAGCAATGTATTATTGATTTATAATATTAATACATGTAATCTGTATGACAACACCACAAAAAGTGGCAAAAGAGAATAGAGACATAGAGATAACATTTCTATATCTCATTGGAATTAAGTTAGTATAAATATGAAGATGATTCTGATATGTTAAGAAGTATATGGTAAGCCCTAGAGCAACCAGTAAACAATAATTTTTTTAAAATGTAGTGAAAAAATAATGAAGTAAATGATATCTTCATTAGAAAATACTTAATGCAAAAGAAAGTAAAGGAGGAATAGAGGAACAACAAGGAAAACAAGAGACATAGAAAGCAAAAAGTAAAATGGCAGGCATAAATTTAGTTATGTCAATAATATTAAATGCGATTGGCTTAAACAATCTAATCAAACGGAATAGCTTGTTAGACTAGATTAAAAATAGGAATGGACTATATGTTTTTTATAGGAGACATACTTTTGTTTGAAAGATACAAATAAATTGAAAGTATGAATAAAAGGATAGAAAAAGTTCTATCATGCAAAGAGCAACCACATGAAGGCTGGAGTGGCTATTCTAATGTCAGAGAAAATAGACTTTAAACAATAACAACAGAAGAGTATTGTTATTAGAAATAGAGGGACATCCACAATAAAATACTAGCAAACTGAATCCAGCAACATCTAAGGATTATATACTATGACCAAGTAGGATTTATTCCAGGAATGCTAGGTTATTTGAACATATGAAAATCACTTAGGGTAATATATCATATTAATAGAATAAAGGACAAAAACATCATCATTCAAATAGATACTGGAAAAGCATTGGACAAAATTCAACATCCTTTCATGATAAAAACACTCAACAAGTAATAGATGGGAACTTTTCAAACTGATAAAGGCCCTCTGTAAACATCTACAGCTAACATACTGAACAGAGAAAGATTGGACACTTTCCCCCTAATATGAAAAAGACAAGGATGTCTGCTCTCACCACTTCTATTCAGCACTTTACTGGAAGTTCTAACCAGGGCAGTTAGGCAAGAGAAAGAAACAAAAGCATCCAGATTGCAAAGGAACAAGTAAAACTGTTTCTATTTGCAAATAACATATTCATGCATACGTAATATCCTAAGAAGTCCACTAAAAAAATCCATTAAATGTGTGAATTCAGCAAGGTTGCAAGATACAAGATCAATATACAAAATCAGTGGTATTTTTATATACTTGGCAGCGAGTAATCAAAAAATAAGACAATTCTATTCACAAAACTTCAAAAACAATAAGATACTTAGGACGAAACTTAACAAGAGAAGTGTAAAACCTCTGAAAACCACAAAACACTATTGAAAGAAATTAAAGATTTAAATAAATGGGAAAACATCCCATGTTTATCAATCAGAAGACTTAATATTGTTAAGATGGCACTACCCACAGAATGATCTACAAATTCAATCCAATCCCTATCAGAATCTTGGCTGATTTATAGATATTTACAAACTGATTCTAAATTTTATATGGAATTGGGCCCAGAATATCCAAAACAATCTTGGGGAAAAAGAGAACAGAGGACTTAGACTTCCCAATATCACAACTTAATACAAAGCAATAGTAATCAAGGCAATGTGATACTGGCTCAGGGACCTATCAGTGGAATAGAATAGAGAGTCTAGAAGTAAAACCAAGTTAAGTTCAACTAATTTTTATAAAGTCGCCAAGACCATTCAATGGGGGAAAAAATAATCTTATCAAGAAATGGTGTTGGGACAACTTGATAGACACAAGCAAAAAATGAAATTAGACCCTTACACCATGTATAAAATTAACTAAAAATGGATTGAAGACCTAAACCATAAGAGGTAAAACTATAATATTTTAGAAGTATTAATATATAGATAAATCTTCATGACCTTGGATTGGCAAAGGATTTCGAGAAGTGACACTAAAAGGATGAGGAGCAAAAGAAAAAATAGATAATTTGGACTTCATCAATATTTAAAATATTTGTGTCTCAAAAGATACCATCGAGAGAGTGAAAGACATCCCCACAAGGTGGGGGAAAATATTTGCAAATCAAATATCTAATTTGGGACTTTTATCCCGTGTTAGAACATAAAGAACTCCTACATCTCAATAAAAAAAGACAGACCAATTTAAAAATCGGCAAAGGGTCTGAATAGATATTTCTTTAAGGAAGATATACAAATGGCCAATAAGCACACAAAAAGAGGTTCAACATAATTAGTCATCAGGGAAATGCAATTAAAAACTGCAATGAGATACCACATAATACCATTATGATGGTTATAATAAAAAAAGTCAGATAATAAGTATTGCCGTGGATACAGAAAAATTTTCTATATTGCTTCTACTTTGCTAATATGAAATGTTACAGCTGCTTTGAAAGACTGCCTGACAGGTCCTCAAACAATTAAATATAGAATTACCCTATGACTCAGTAATTTCACTCACAGATATGTAGCCAAGAGAAATAAAAGCATATGTTCACATAAAAATTTGCACATGAATGTTTATAGCAGCATTACTCATAAGTGCCAAAAGGTGGAAACAACCCAAATGTTCATCAACTGATGAATGTGTAAACAAAATGTGGTCTATCTGTACAATGGAATAATATTCAGCCCTAAAAAGAATGAAGTTCTAATATGTTCTACAACATGGATGAATCTGGACTATACTATGCTAAGTGAAAGACCACATATTATATGATTCCATTCATATGAAATATCCAGAATAGGGAAATAATGGAGATAAGATGTACATTAGTAGTTTCTTAGGGCTGAGAGGGATGAGTGATTGGTGGGTGATAGGTAAAGGGGTGATGAATCTTCTTTTTGAGGTGTTGAAAATGTTTTAAAATCAACTGAGGCGATGATTGCATATGTCTGTGAATATAGCACAAACAATTGAATTATATACTTTACATGGGTAAATCAAATGTTATGTGAATTATATCTCCATAAAGCTGTTACTAAAAGATGTCTGTCTTTCTAGGCAAACTATATGTTTTGATATCACAAATGGTGTTTGTTTTGTTAACCATTGTATTTAGTGTTTAAAGTATAGAGTATAGCCACAAACAACCTTAGCAGTTTGAATTACTGAAAAATGTTCTTCTGTTTTAGACTTAGGTATCTTACAAATTACCTGAAATGTGAGGCTTGTTTTTTTGCCTTTGTAATAGATGTAAATTTTGTTCTTTTAGAAATATATTTGATAACAGTGTTAGCAAATTGGGAGATCCAGAAAAGCCTGCTGTCTTTCATCTCGTGTGTATGTTTTTAGTTTTATTTTTCTCTACAATCTTGACTTTTTTAACAAATGTAGAGTTCTCATTTAGACTTCTGCTCTAATTTAGACTTTGCTCTAAATTAAATTATGTCAAACTGTGACATGAAAAACTTTATTTACCATGCAGAAATTTAACCCTGACTATGAAAGATGATATGATAATAAACCAAAGAAAGATGTACCTTATTCTTTAGAAAATGGATTTAATAGGGAGGTTGCTTTTTCTTTTTAGTTTTAGAGAAGAGACAAGCATAATGCTAGATTTTATGATTCTTTTTCTTATTCTTAAGGTGATTAGAATTATATCTCAATATATTTACTTTAAATTTGTGTTAGGTTTAACAATATGACTTTCCTATGGGCCTTTAAAATCACTTAGATGAGTGATTCATGTAAGATTTTTTAAAAAGTCTTCCAAAGGGCCAGGCCCGGTGGCGCACGCTTGTAATCCTAGAACTTCGGGAGGCCAAGGCAGGAGTTCAAAACCAGCCTGGGCAACATAGTGAGACTCTGTCTCTACAAAAAGTAAAAAAATTAGCTGGACGGGGTGGTGCATACCTGTATTCCCAGCTACTCAGGAGGCTGAGGTGGCAGGATTGTTTGAGTCCAGGAGTTCAAGGTTACACTGAGCTATGATCAGGTCACTGCACTCTAGGCTGGGCGACAGGAGACCCTCTCTCTTCAAAAAAAAAAAAAAAAGTTTTTCCAAAGAAAAAACAAGTTAGCTTATAGGTAAAATATTTCCATTATTTTATTTCCCTAAGTCAAACTCTATCTATATCTTAAATAACTAACTTCACTAAAAATATTTTGAGAATATTTTATGAAAGACTTTCTGGATTAACTGATGTGACTGATTCCCCAAATTTCTCCATTCCTTCTGTGAGACTCCCTAACTGATGCTCACTGTGCACTGAACGCTTGGGGCCAGAGGACTGCTCTCCAACATGCCCATCGCCCATCAGTGAAGTTGGAAGCTTATCAAAACTCAGTGACGTTTGTTGTCAGACCTGGCAATTTATTCTTGTTATTGTAATGACATTGATTTTCAGTGTTTTATAAATTGAAGTATGAGTGCTAAATGGAAACTCTCTTTCATTGTCTGATAATCTGGCATTTTAACAGTCTGACCTTGAGGTACTACAAGGAGAGAAGATAGAAGGCTCAGCTCCCTGCTGCTGCCATCATTATCAGGCAGCTCTTTGGAACTCTCTGTAGTCTCTGTGAATTTTCTGTTTTCCCAGTCAGTTTCCAGTCTGCATTTTAAGAAATACTTGCTTAAAATATTTATCTCCTAAATAGAAAAATATGAACTCTCAAACTATCCAAAACCTCAATGGCACTTGAAACTAATGGAAAACATATTCCACAAATAAATTTGATGTGAATATAATATAAATATTTAGACCTTCCTCTGGGTAGATATCAGAAAAGAGTTTAGCTATAGACCTTTTATAACAAGTTAGCCCTACATACCTTTCTCTGTCAGAAACTTTTATAAAGACCTAAAAACTTGTTTGACCTTTAACAATAATATAGTTAATCATAATCACCTCACACTCAGCCTTTGTTTTTGTGTTGTAGTAGTTACTACAGCTAGAATAAACAAGTTTACATACTGAATTCATATGATTTCAAGGCAAATAGTAAGTAAAGAAAAATAGCTTTTCCAGAAAAGGCACATGAGGAAAGAGTTATTTCTCTGTGTCACTAAAAGAATTCTCCATAACACATATCCATATTAGAAGTATTTACATGCACTGCATTTTAAAAAAGTCTATAGCTTGAAGTTTCATAAAGGACTCCAACCTGGCCTTTTGAGTGTCTCCTCTATTTGGGCTCTGTCAGGGCTATGTAAATTCTTAATCCTCTTTTTTTGTTGTCTTTATGTTAAAAATATAAAATGAATAATTGAATGGTTGTGGAATGTTCCCAAGTTTGAAGGAATTGTTAGGAGCAAAATCAGTGTCCTTTCTCTGCTGGAAACAGTGACTAAAGAGAGAAAGTGGGCAGGCCCCTGGTATTGTTAGGAAAGTTGGGCTTTAGATAATGCAGGATATTTAAAGTTCTTTGTATCCTTGGAAACATAAACTGTTTGTGATACTAGTTGGAGCCTGTGTTTCAATGACATCATACAATTTACAGATCCACACAAGGAATCTCTTGTTTGTGGACCTACAGAGGAGTTCAGATAGTTTTGGAAAATCACCTGAATACCCATAGGAATTGAGGCTTAATTCTGCGTCTCCGTGTGTGTGTGTGTGTGTGTGTGTGTGTGTGTATGTGTGTGTGTCTGTGTATGTATGTATGTGTGTTTTCTCTCAGGCTTTAATTTTAAGAGGGAATGACAACCTTTCTATTCATTTCTTAATCTTTTGAGTTTGGATTGAACTTTCTTTAAAAAGCAAAAAATATCACCTACCAGATTTCTCATTTTTTGTATTCTTGTGATTGCATTTGAGAAGTATTAATATATATACATGTTGTTTTAATTGACACTTTTAGAAAAACAGATGAAGAGGATTAATTTCTCAAGTTTAGCCATCAGCTGTGCAGTGGTAAGAGGCTTATAGAGCTGGGAGTGTTTGAATTATGGATGTATTGAAGTACTTTAATCTTTGTTTTCTTTTTTGTATATGAAGTTGACATTGATCAACTTAATTTGGAGCTTCCCTTTAACTATTTTCTTTATTTGATAGGACCTACCTATATATTTTGTAAGTGGATAATATTATTTTTAAATTTAATTTTATAATTTAAGTCAAAGTAGTGTGCATAGTTACCAAGCCAGTACCACAGGGACTGAAATGAATAAAAGGAGTCGGCTTCCCTACCTCTACCCATTGCCTCAGGTAGTTTCTGCTCTACAAAAGTATCACTTTAAATTCTTTCAGAGGTTTCTTCCACTATTTACCTTTATATTCTAAATAGCTCATGTTATTTCACATATGCATACATGAAATTACAGACAGACTCATACAGTTTCAAGCACTCTTCTACTTTTAATCTATTTTAAAAATTCTAAACTCACACGCACAAAACCATGATGTTATTCCCTTTCATAACTGAAAAAATGGAGCCTATGAAAGGTTAAATTCCTCACTAAATGAAAAACTTTTCCTCTACTCACACTTCTGACACCAAATATATGGAGGTTTTTCCATACCAACAATCAGTTCTCCAACTGTCTAGACACCAGCTGGGTGTCCTATAATTCCATTCAATTCTGACGCTATCTGTGGAGTTAGCACAGACCACAGAGTTTAAGGGCTTAGTCCCACAGGATTGCCCCTGTTTCAGATGCCAGTGGCCAAGTCCTGGGCCTCTGGTACTACTACTACGTTGGCTCCAAATTGGAGGTTCCCACAACCCCCTCCTCAGACTTGATAATTTGCTATAATAGCTCACAGAACTCAGAGAAACATTTTACAGTACTTACTAGTTTATTATAAAGGATATTATGAAGGATACAAATGAATAGCCAGATGAAGAGATCGATAGGGCAAGGTCTGGAAGCTCCCCAAGGGCAGGAGCTTCTGTCTCTGTGGAGTTTTAGGGTGCACCATTTTCCTGGCGTGTGGATTCATTCACCAACCTGGTAGCTCTCTGAACCCCATTGTTTAGGTTATTTATGGGGCTCCATTATGTAGGCATGATTGATTAAATCATTGACCATTGGTGATTGATTCGATCTCCCGCTCCATCCCCTCCATGGGAGTGGGAGTTGGATATGGAAATTCCGACCTGCTAATCACACAGTTGGTTCCTCTGGCAACCAGCCCGCATCCTGAAGATATTTAGGGCCCCACCAAGAGTCACTCCATTAGCACAAACTCAGGTATGGTTGAAAGGGGCTTTTTATGAATAACAAAAAAATGCTTCTCCAACTCTTATTACTGTGGAAATTCTAAGGGTTTTAGAAGTTCTATGCCAGGAACCAGGGATGAAAACCAAATATATATTTCTTATGGTACAGTACTTGCCCAGAATCATGGAGATAGCAAATGGCAGATTTGAATTTGGTTATCTGACTACACAGCTAAATTAATGTTTTCATATAAATCAAATTTGGCCTTATTCAAATGGAACTGTACAGTCATGTTTCCCTCCTTTTCAATGCCCAAATAGTTAATTAGAAAAATACTTTTATTGTGTTCCCAGTATGTTTTAAGCACTTTATTAAGTATTTGATGTGCATTATCTCATTTGAACTTCACGGGGCCAGGCACAGTGGCTCACGCCTATAATCCTAGCACTCTGGGAGGCCAAGGTGGGAGGATCACTTGAGGTCAGGGGTTCGAGACCAGCCTGAGCGAGAGCGAGACCCCATCTCTACTAAAAATAGAAAGAAATTAGCTGGACAACTAAAAATATATATAGAAAAAATTATCCAGGCATGGTGGCGCATGCCTGTAGTCCCAGCTACTTGCGAGGCTGAGGCAGAAGGATTGCTTGAGCCCGGGAGTTTGAGGTTGCTGTGAGCTAGGCTGACACCACGGCACTCCAGCCTGGGCAACAGAGTGAGACTCTGTAAAAAAAAAAAAAAAAAAAGAATTGAACTTCACGAAAATCCCTGAAATAATAGGAACTTTTATCATCCCTATTTTTACATGATGAAAATGAAGTTCACTTAGGTTTGTCTAATTTGTCCAATCTTTTTCAAGTAAACTTTTCATTGAAGTATGTATACAGAGAAAAGTACACAAATCCTATAGCTTGATATATAGCTTGATGAATTTGCATAAAGGAGACATACCTGGGTCACTTACACCTGTTCAAGAAACAGAACATTACTAGCATTTCAGAAGCCCACTAATACCCTGTCCCACATACCGTACCTCTAAGGAGTAACCAGTATGCTGACTTTTAATACTGTAGATGAGTTTTACTCAATTTTGAACTTTATATAAACAAAATTGTACATCTTTTATGTCTTCTTTTGCTCAATGTTATATTTGTGAGATTCATATGTGTTGTTACATATAGTTATATTTCTTTCATTCTCCTTGGTATATAATATTCCATTTTACAAATTACTAAAATTTATCCACTTTACTGTTTGTTTTCATTTTGGATTGTTTCCAGGTTTTGGCTATTGTAAATAATGCTATGTATATTCTTGTACATGTCTTTTGGTGAACATGTATCCACATTTCTGTTGGGTATATACCTAGGAATGGAATTGCTAGATATGTATATGTTCATAGTTTTAGTAAATGCTGTCAAACAGTTTTCCAAAGTGATTGTACCAATTTACTCCCACCCCCAGATGCTCCACGTCCTCACCAACACTTAGTTTCTTTTGCATTTTAGCCAGTCTGGTGGGCATGTAGTGATACCTCACTGTGATTTTAATTTGCATTTTCCTGATGACTAATGAAGTTAGGCACCTTTTTACATGTTAAATGGACATATGGGTATTCTTTTTTGTGAAGTGAATGTTCAAGTCTTTTGCCCACTTTTCAGTTGGTGTGCTCTTTTCTTTCTTTCTTTTATCCCCACACCATTTACACTCAGTTTTAATGGACAGTCCTATTCGTTTTCTTCATTCTGCCCTTTTCTTAGTGGATGACATTGGCTTTCTCCATCCCTGTCCTCTGTTTTGAGGCAAGAACTTTTGACTCCTCTAGCATTTTATTCTGGCATTGACACATCTCTCTTAATTCTAAATAATGTGCATATGCTACTGCTTTTTTATTCATCAATTTTAAACCTTTTTATTGATTTTCTATTATGGTGGATAAGGATTTAGCTGTCACACAAAACTATCCCAACTTCCTCACCATAGTTTTTGTTTGTTTGTTTTTATCAGTATTCATTGTTTATATTATTATGCCTACGCTAGGCATGGTTAAATATCATTACTACTTTTCCTTTCTTCTTTTGTTTTTTTCCCCAAGTTAATAATTGCTTTTTTTTTCTTTCAATTGCTTAGTTTTCTTGTATCTATTACTTATTCTCATACCTTCCCGTGATATTGCAGCAAGTACACTTTTACTCAAAGTCAGTAATATCAGGTAATCTATCCATGCAATCTAATATTGTTTTGTTTTGTTTTTTTTCTTGCAGGCATTCCTCATGGAGACTCTATTCTTTTTATATTTAGGCCTATTTCCTGAACAGCTCTCATCTCAGAAGTTTCTTTGCTGTCATTCTTGGAATTTCTTTTGCCTTTCTCATAGATTGGATTCCCTGTTTTCTGGATCTTCTTCTCTTTTAAAATTTATTTCCTTGTTTTGTTCAAGCATATGTTCCAGTTGTTTGTTGTTGTTGTTGTTGTTGTTATTAAGAGGGTGTTGCTATGTTGCAGGCTGGACCTGAACTCCTGGGCTCACGCAATCCTCCTGCCTCAGTCTCCATTTTAGCTAGGACTCTATCAGGCAACTACATCCGGCTTCCTCCAGTAGTTTTAAAAGATGGCACAGAGGCAAAAGTTATGATAGACTTCAGCATGCCAGTTCCTTTAGTCACACTGCTCCAATCTGGACTGCTTGTGAGTGGTGGATAGTTATCAACCTCCTATTTTTCTTCATCATCATTTTGAGATACTCGTTATTTTTCTCCTGTGTTGGAACATGCATTTTTAAAATACTGTATGCTCTTTATTCTCTTGGTTTGCTTTCTGTTAGGAACTGAATAGCTTTTTTTTCCCTGAAGTTAATAATCGTCTTGATTTTTTTTTTCATTTATTCAGTTTTCTTTATGTCTATTACTTATTCTCATACCTTCCTGTAGTATTGCAGTATACTTTTAGTCAAGGTCAATAGTATCAGGAAACCTATTCAATTCAGAATTTTGTTTTGTTTTCTTAGAGACATTCCTCAAAGAGACCCCCCCAAAGTCATTTTATGTTGAAGCCTTATCCCCGTGTGACTATATTTGGAGATAGGGCCTCTAAGGAGGTGATAAAGATTGAACGAGGTCTTAAGAGTGGGGCCCTAATCTAATAGGGCTGGTGCTGTTCTAAAGAAAGGAAGAAACCCCAGAGCTCTCTCTTTGCCATGTGAGGTCCCAGTGAGAAGGTGGCCATCTGCAAGCCAGGAAAGGAGCCCTCATCAGGAACCAAATTGGCCAGCTCCTTGATCTTGGACTTTGCAGCCTCTAGAACTATGTAAAAATAAATTTTTATTGTTTAAATTATCCAGTCTGTGGTATTTTGTTAAGGCAGCCTGACCAGAGTAAGATACTACCTCATTTTGAAGGAGGATATCTTCCAGTAGCTTCCTGAGACATAGCCGTGGTAGGTAAAATTTTTGAGGCCTTGAATATCTAAAATATCTTTATCTTCAGACTTGTTAGTTTGGCTAAGTGACTAATCTAGGTTAGAAATATTCTTTTTACAGAATTTTAAACTCATTGCTTCATTATCTTCGAAATTCCTGTGTTGCTTTTGACAAGTCCACATCCATTCTTATTCCTGATATGTAGCTGTTTTTTTGTTTTTTGTTTTTTTTTTCTCAGTAATATGTTTTTGTGAGCATTTGTTTTCATCAGTTTTGCTGGGCACTCAGTGGGTTTCAATCTGGAAACTCATGTCATTTAGGACTGAGAAATTTCACAAGTGATCTCCTCATTTCTATTTCTTCTTTCCCATTATTTTTATCTTGACCTTCCTAGATTGGTTTTCAATTTTATTTTCTTTTCTATCTCTTTATCTTTTTGTTCTATTTTCTGAATTTTATCTTTTAATTGTACTATTGAATGTTTTATTTTTCATTTCTGCTATTATATTTTTAATATACAGAAGCTCTTTTAAGTTCTATGATTGTTGCTTTTTATTTTTAAAAAAGTGTCCTGGTTTTGTTTCATGAATGCCGTTTCTTCTTGTATCTCTTTGAGGATAATTATAGTAGTTTGTTTTCTCCCTATCTTGTTTTTGTTTCTTTCAAGTTGCCTTTTTCTGTGTCTTTTTTTTCCCCCCTCTGTTTTCTTTTGCGAGAAGCTTTTCTTTGGTCTCTAGGAATTCTTGTTGGTCTGATCCAGATTGAGAATGGGAGACAAGAAAGCTGACTGGAAGATCCAAGTGTAGAGTTGGAGCTTGTCCACGAAGGGCTTTACCGTAAGTGAATCTGGATCTTCTGTGTGCTGGGAGAGCTCTTTTGTTAGTATCTTCGGTTCTTTCCTCTTGGGCTGATCTAATACCCAAAGAGTATTCTTCTAATTTCCTGTCTGGAATATAAAAGTCCGGTTTTGGGAGTCAAATGAGTGTTCAAGAGAACTTTGGGAGAAGCACATATTTCTTATGTATTTTCAATGTGCTGTTCTCAACTGTGATAATCATCCTTTTGTCAACCCTTCATTTTACCTTCCAAGTGAGCAAACCTCCTTTCTTTAACCTGAGTTAGGGAGGGACATTTACCTATAGAATAGACTGGAAGCTAACTACCTCTGAAACCAATTTTACACGGCTCTTATTTTAGACTACACTCTTGTATATCAAGAGCTACCTAGTGCTGGCCTATCGCTGAACTTTTTGAGGATTCTGTGGTATAAATTGGGTTTCTTCTAAGCTTTCCTCACTCTTAGCCTAGAATTCAATTTTCTTAGACCTGCTAAGTCAGTTACCCCTTGAACATATTCTTCCTAGCTTCTAAACTTTTATTTATGTTTTCTATGTTTTTGTTGGTCAACTTTCTGTTTCTTTCTCCATATATAAATTTATGTTTACTGTAGTTTTAGTGGGGTTTGAGAGGGAGTGAAATTATATATGTTCATTCTGCTATTTTAACCTAGTAGCTGCCGTATATTTATTTATTTATTTATTTGAGACAGGGTCTCACTCTTGTTGCCTGGGCTAGAGTGCAGTGGCATTATCATAGCTCACTGCAGTCTCAAACTCCTGGGCTCAAGTGATCCTGCTGCCTCAGCCTCCCGAGTAGCTGGGACTATAGGCATGCACCACCACACCTGGCCAATTTTAATATTTGTAGTAGAGACAGAGTCTTGCTCTAGCTCAGGTTGGTCTGGAACTCCTGAGCTCAAGTGATGCTTCTGCTTCAGTTACCCAGAGTGCTACGATTACAGGTGTGAGCCACCACACCAGGCCCATAGATTTCTTAAAATGAAATTTGAATGAGGTATTTATGGAGCTCTTGAAGCAATTCCAGGTTCTTCTATAGGCCAAAGTTGGAGAAGTTGGACCTAGACAGACTGATCTTGCTTTTGGCTTGATTTTATCTGACTGAATGGGACCCAAACTGAATTGATCAGCTTCTCCCTCAACCTGTTCTTCTTTCAGAATTCCTAATCTCAGTAAATCCCCCATTCACCTCTTGACAAAAATGCAAATCAGTAGTGTCGCTCTTCCGTTTAAGATCTTTCAGGAGTTTCCCATTATTCATAGAATAAAAATCAACATCATATACTTGGTTTACAGAGCTCTGCATGATTTTGCCCCAGACTGTTTCACTGGCCTCCTGTCTCTGCAGTTACTTCCTTGCCCGCTGTGCTTCAAGCCATAGGGGCCCCCCGTTCAGATTGTTGAAGGAGAACTTCTTTCTTCCTCAAGGGCTTTTGGGTCTGTGGCTTCATTTGCTTGAAATGCTAATGCCTACATTTCCCTCCCTGCCTATCGCTATCCTAGCTATAGTCATGCCCACGCCCAGGTCCATTGCTTATTAAATGCTCTCACAGCATTCCATTCTGCTTCTTTATAGCATTTATCAGAATTTTTTAAATTAGTTATATACTGATTGTATGGTATTTGACCCCACTAAATTTAAGTTCTGTGAGTCCAGTGACCCGGTTTGTGTTGTTCATTTTTATATTCCTAGGCTTGAGTATAGTGCTTTACATACAGTAAATAAATGCTTACTGAATTAAACAAAAAACAAGGAGAAGCTTTATTGATATGCTAGAAAAAAATCCTAAATTACACATTAGAATAACTAAATTCTAAGATAACTGTGCCAGGTAGGTCACTTTGAGAAAATGTTTTATAATTCTGAGTCTCATTTTATTAATCTGTGAATTGAAGAAGTGTGATTTATTGATTTCTAAGGTATCTTTCAACTCTACATTGTTTCCTAAAGGACTTCCTTCTTCCCCTTCTATGCATTTCTTTTCTGTTGCCCTTTATTTTTATTTCTTCTTCTACCTGACACTCTTTCATCTTTTCTTTCTTATATTCACTCTTTTCTCTTTATTCTCTGTAATGTGAATATATCGCTTGATATCTGAATTCTTACTATCCAAATATTTGCTGTAATGACTTGGAAATTTTTAACCTTAATTGACTATTCAAATTAAAATATTACTAAAAGAAACCCACATATGTATTCTGGCCAAAAACATAAGTTGCAAATGAATGTAGATGAGAGAATATGGTGTAGACTTATTCCACTATCAGTTGTTTTCCCAATAAGATTGTTTTGTGATTACATATTTAAAGGCTTTTGTGCAGTCGTAATATCTTCTAACATAATGGAAAAGACTGTGAAAAGTAAATGAGACTAGGAGGATAAGAAAAATTCTTACCTCGAAGAAAAAATAGAAATGATAAAGGTTAATGAGAGACAAAAGACAAAAAGATGAAAGAAATAAACTTGGCCATGCATATGTCCCTATGCATATGATTTATCAATTTCTGAGAAAAATGAAATTATGATAATGGTGTTAGTTTTAGAAAGCCTTGTAGTTAATTTTCTTTTGTTAAGTTTTACTGCATTCATTATGTATTTTTAACAAATTATTGTTTACCTTACAGTATATGTTTGTAATGTATAAGGGATTGTAACTTGTGTCTAATACTCTATTGTATGTAAACATACCCACTAACAAGTTCATTAAATATTAAATGATTTTGTATTGGTATTTTTACTGTAGAACTTTTTGATGGATTATATATAGAGATTTAAGAATACTTAATAGCTGGGCATGGTGCCTGGTGCCTGTAGTCCTAACTACTCCAGAGGCTGAGCCAGGAGGATCCCTTGAGGTCTGGAGTTCAACACTAGCCTGGTCAACTTAATGAGACCCTGTCTCTAAAAAACTAAAAAGCTGAGTGTGGTCATGTACCCTGTAGTCCCAGACTAAGGTGGGAGGATCACTTGAGCCCAGGAGTTCAAGGCTGCAGTGAGCTATGACTGAGCTATGCCATTGTACTCCAGCCTGGGCTTCAAAGCGAGACAGTCTCTTAAAAAAAAAAAAAAAAAAAAAGAAAGCTCAATTATAATTGGGAGTTTTCAGTGGGCTTGAACTAATTTTTTTTTTCCATTTAAAAGCATAGAATACACTCTTTTGTTAAGTTAAAATTTGCCATTCAGGGAAAAAATTTTCACATGCTACACATCTGATAAAGGACTGATAACTAGAGTCTATTTAGAACTCAGGAAAATCAGCAAGAAAATATCAAACAACCCTATCAAAAAGTGGGCAAAGGACATGAATAGAAATTTTTCAGAAGAAGACAGAAGAATGGCAACAAACATATGAAAAAATGCTCAACATCTCTAATCATCAGGGAAATGCAAATCAAAACCACAATGAGATATCACTTAACTCCAGTGAGAATGACCTTTATCAAAAAGTCCCATAACAACAAATGTTGGCATGGATGCGGAGAGACAGGAACACTCATACACTGCTGGTGGGACTGCAAACTAGTGCAACCTCTGTGGAAAGCAATATGGAGATACCTTAAACAGATACAAGTAGACCTACCATTTGATCCAGCAATCCCATTATTGGGTATCTACCCAAAAGAACAAAAGACATTCTATGACAAAGATACCTGCACCCGAATGTTTATAGCAGCACAATTCACAATTGCGAAGATGTGGAAACAACCCAAGTGCCCATCAATACATGAGTTGCTTAATAAAATGTGGTATATGTATACCATGGAGTACTACTCAGCTATAAGAAACAATGGTGATACAGCACCTCTTGTATTTTCCTGGATGGAGCTGGAACCCATCCTACTAAGTGAAGTATCCCAAGAATGGAAAAATAAGCACCACATGTACTCACCATCAAATTGGTTTCACTGATCATCACCTAAGAGCACATTTAGGGATAACATTAATCGGGTGTCGGGCAGATGTGGGTGGGGGAGGGGATGGGTGTATATATACATAATGAGTGCGATACGCACTGTCTAGGGGATGGACACGTTTGAAGCTCTGACTCAAGGAGGTGGCGGGGCAAGGGCAATATACGTAACCTAAACTTTTGTATCCCCTAATATGCTGAAATTAAAAAAAAAAATTGCCATTCATTGCCTTTTCAGGAATAGGTAAGAGGGATATCTGTTCTATTTGTGTTAATTGTGTTGAAGAGAAAAAGCTAAATGCTTCCTTTACTGCTTTTATAACCTCATATTGTAAGTGTTTGTTCTCTCCCACTCACTAGAGGTCAGGGGGTTTTGGTAAAAAGAAAGGTTTTTCACTTCTAATGTAAGTCAGCTAAGTTGTATCAGGGCAGAATTCATTGAATTGGGTTGTCTGCTTACCAGTGAGTGACTGATAGGATTCTTAAGAGAAACTGTATTATCTATCTCCTTGATAGTTTTCACCGTAAGCTCAGTGATTTGTGATTCAAACCGGTTACGATGCAGAAAAGATGAATATTTAGCTCAGGATTCTATTCCAGTTGATACTATGGAGAGAGGTAGAACTATTAAAGATTTTTAATGCTGCCAGACTCTTGACAATTTCTACTTTTAATGCAGTCTGTCGTCTTCTGCTTTCTTAGGTAGAGAGATAATGTCACAGTATTGCTGTGTAACCAATTGCTAAAAGCTCAGAAGCTGATTTCTCAGTAGTGGTAAACTATTCATTTTTTTTCCCTTTCCACTAAGAATCACATTCCTTTAAAAGCTCTAATTCTTTCCCCACAGCAGCTGCCCCTAAAGGAAAGTGATGAAATTCTATTCAAAAAGAGGCAAATGTGAAGGAATATATATTAATGTAGGAGGAAGTACTAAATATATCAGAAGGAATGTGCACTAAATGGTGTTTGAGATTCATTCTTAGTATAGTTCATTTTTCTACCAGTAACAAAAATATAAGACATAAAGAAGGTCTTGAGTTTTGATCATTTAATAATATAACACTGTCATCATATTTTAAGCACCAGACTAATATTTTCTTACACTTTTCTTAAAATACCTGACTATTTAAGAAAAACTTTCATATAGACTTTTTTTCCTTCTAAGTCTTATTATATAAGTGAATTATTTTGAGTATTTTATATTTTTCTGTTTAGATAAGAGGTTTAGTATTAACCGTAGGTTTAACTAGTCTATTGGGATTGAAGAGCAGGCTGTGATGGACTGTTATCTTATCATTGGCATCATTTGTAACGTTTCATCTAGTTACCTGGCCCAGATAGTTGCTTAAGCAGTGCTTGGTCCAGTCTGGGGATCATGAGAGTTATTACTGCTGCTACTGCTGCTGCTGCTGCTGCTGCTGTTTTTTTTTTTTTTTTTTTTTTTTTTTTTTGTTGTTGTTTTTTTTTTTTGCTGCTGTTGTTGTTGTTCGTTCATTCATTTGTTTATTTTTGAGGGACAGGGCCTTGCTATGTTGCCCAGGCTGGAATGCAGTGACTTTTCACAGGCATGATCGTAGCACACTATAGCCTTGAACTCCTGGGCTCAAGAGCTCCTCTATCTTCAGCCTCACAAGTAGCTGCGACTACAGGCACAGGCCACTAATCCTGGTGGAATTTACTCTTTCTGATACATGTGTAAGGAGTGGAAGAAAACCATATGATCTGCTCTGCCTGCATTTCATGACACGTGTTATCAGGGGCAGTGCAAGTAAGAATCAAACTAAAATGAGCTGTTCTGTGAAGAGAAGCCTTACCTTTATCACACATTACATTATCTACTATAAATAAGGCATGCTTTCAAGAAACTTACTGCTTTGTTACTAGATAACTCACTCTGCCCTGTGATAGAGCAAAGTGAGAGCCTCCTTGCTGAGTTGTGGTGCTGCTGAGACTGAGAGGGAAGCAGCAGGGGGGCTCTTTGCGAGTGCTAGACTAAAGGAAATTACTCACCAGAAAGAAATATCCTTCTGCCCTCTCCTTCTCTTAGCAAGGGTGGTGGTGAGTGTAGTAGATTTACTCAGTGGACACCAGTGATCAAGTAGCATGGAAATCAATCCTCTGGTTGAGAAGGAAACTAAAATAGTTAGCTAAGGTTAAAAGATAAAATGAAAATTCATTTCAACAAATAGCTATGGTCTCAGAGTGAATTTATGATGATATAAGAATTAAGCATATTTCCATAAAGGCAAACATTTCTGACCCAATGGCTTTTTATCTTAAACATACTGAATCACTTACTACTCAGTATCCTTATTATTCATAAAGGTGAGTGTGGCCATATTTAAATCTACTGGGGCCATTGATTCCCGTGAACTGTACTATAATTTGATAGCCTAAATGTTCATAGTATGTCAGGACAAAAAAAAGTTCACAGGCAATATGTGTTGAGTGTTTGTAAGTCTGAGAAAACTTTTGTATATGTGCTGCTGAAGCAAGCACTATTTGCGAAAACTTCTGTTGATTGTTCTGGAAACAGGGTATTTTCTGACATTTTGACAGAATATGGAGGATGGAAAGGTAATGAAAGGGATAAAATAAATAAAATTAAACTTTATTTTAATGACCTGACTAGGTTTGCCTTTCCCTTCTTTACTTTAAGGATGAAAGAAAGTGACTTAGTTGATGGCAGCTACACTAGATCTTAAGCAGACAGCATTAATACATTTATAAAATAATTTTGTCATATATTTCCAGTATATCGTGGGCTGCTCTTCAGCAGCATGTTACAGTTATTGGCATGGTTAAGAATCATCTCCACACAACAACTCTAACATTATTTCTTCTAATGTGGCAGAAATTGCCTGCAGAAGACAGCCAGGAGTATGCCGTATTTTTAAAGCTGTATGGCAGGGGGGCAAGGAGTATATTGTTTATTAGAAAAATAAAGAACTGACTTTTAAAAATGTAGCTTGTTAATTGGCCTATAATATGATATTAAACATGACCATCTTTTAAAACTGTTTTTGAACATTTTAGTGAAAAGAAAAATAGCCCCATGTGTAAATTTAAAGCAATTAATGTTTTTAGCAAACTTAAGTAGCAGTGTTCTAACACATCGACTGTCACACTAGAAAAAAGAAATTTTTTCCTTGGGGCCATGTTGTTTTATCCGGGAAATAGAATAAAAACTTCAGAAACAAAATGATCCTTTCTAACTTAATGAAAAATTTAATGAAAAACAAAGTTGATTGACTTCTCTTCATTTATAATTGTTTTTAGAATTAATTTGTTAATATTAATTGTAACAATAAGAACATCAGTAAGTACAATTTTCATGAACCAACAACTATAGGGTTTTGCCCACGTTTTGCTTCATAAGGCCACGGGCTCAAAACTAGCATGAGTTAAAATACAACTCACATGACAGTTAATGTGTTAAAGTTATTTAGATGTTTTTACTTCTGTAATAAAGTAGTAACTTTTAATTCTGAGCCTTTGTAAAGTAATATCTGTATTTTGACTTTGAGTTCAGAACCAAAACAAGTCTGGTCATTGACATTTCAGAGTAAGGAAGAATTTTCCATTTCTAAGCCAAGTGAGCTCTGGCGAAGGAATAAAATCACACAGACACCCAAAAATACAGGTGTGTCTTCCTACAACAGTTCAGACTTGTGCAGTTTATACCAATTATTTGTTGGGAATGTGGTTCTCTTTTAATGTATTAAAACCTCTCCTTAAATAGATATATTTCCCAAAATGATGTTGTTGTTTTCTTTTTCTTTTTTTTAGGCTTGCACTAAGAACAGTTGAAAGGGTCTTCAGACTGAATGAAGCATTAGGGTTTGTGTTAACCAGGAAGATTCTCTATAGAATCCTTCTATAAAGATTGCTCTGGAGTAATCCGGAGTAAATAGGCTCGGGATTTTACCAATTGCATTTAACTTATAATGTTGGAATTTTTAAAAATGTGGCTAGTAAGTGATGTGATTCAAAAGCGACTCAGATGAACTTCTAAAGAGCTGTAATATACAAAAAAAAATTCCCACAACAGTTTTTTCTTTGACATTCTCCATATTTTGGCCATAGGTTTGTTATTTTCCTCTCCCTTTTATCCCTATTTCTGCTTCCAATCAGATCCCTTTGTTTACTCTTCTGCTGTAAATTTTTTGAGATACTTTCTTAAGTCTAGAAGAGGTAAGTTGCTTATCCTCTAAGAGAAAATGTGTTCACACACACACACACACACACACACACTTTCCAGCTCATGGAATTTCCACCCCTATCATATCATTTTGGTTCATCTTCTTTGTCAAGTGATGTGACAGGCCATGATACTCCTTTTTCCCCTAAACCTTATGAGGAGGGGTTAACACAAGAGAGGTCTATTGTTATTGTTGTTCTTGTTTCCTTGCCAACTAGTTACCAAATTTATATTAGCATTTGAAGGGGCCCAAAGTTTAGACTTACTAGTAGATTAAATGACTTAGTGTTCTGAATGCTGTTTTGAAATTATTTGTAAATAATGAATTGCATTGAACCCTTCAAATGATCTTCTCATTTAGATTTTCTTTCTTCCCTTTTTGAAAACTATCTGTGTTGGACTTCCCTGATAAAACTAAAGCAGAATTACAGTTATATAACTTATTTTATAAGCATTTATCAATTTATATTTGTATTAATTGCTCTTTTATTCTCTCATCTCTTTTGTGTTAGTCTTATACCACAGACAACTGGAGAGTTACCAGTCCTGTTGATTCCTATTTCAAAATCTGACTCACGTAGTCTCTTTCTTACCATTTCCATTGTTGCCAATTTAGTTCAGACCCTAATCATCCCTTGAACAGGCGATTACATTAGTCTCCCATCCATCGTTAAGACCTCTAATCTTTTCCCTCTCTTATTTCATCTTATAAACTAGTATTCCCAGAATTTCTTAGAATCCTTCACTCGCCTACTATTGTCTAGGCAGTGGTTTTAAACGTATGATCTGTGGAACCTGAGCTCCCCAGGACCTCCTGATCTGATAGTTTAAAGCTATTTTTGTAATAAAACTGAAAGACAAATTATGGTTATTTGGTCTTGGTTATACGGCAGACATTTTCTGGAAAAAGAAAGACATAAACCTGTCACCTTAGGGGAAACAACAAACAGTATTTATTACTAATGGCAAAATTGAAGACTACAAGCAAAAATTAGAATTCTGGAAAGCTGACATCTGCCACCTTGAGATTGACAGCATCCCAGTAGTGCTTAAAGTCTCTCCTGATGAGATCAAGGCTTTTCCAAAGATTGATGAAGGTGATTTTTTTGATATTGTATAATGAAAAGTGTCAACATTTGGAACATCTGCAAATCTGAGTGAACCAGCATTTTCTAAGTGGTCAGTGCATGATGTTTATAAACTCATGCATATGGGAGTAAAACATCCACTCAAAGGACAAGGTGGACCATGATTTTTAATGTAACAGAATATGAAAATTTCATTGTCATTTCAGATTACTAACTTTTAAAAAGCAACTGTTGGTCTGGTTCTGGTATAGTGTTAAAGAATATCCATAATTATTTGAAAATGCTATTAAAATATTCTTCACTTTTCCAACTACATATCCATGAGTCCAGATTTTCTTCATACACATAAATATCAACCAGAAAAATATAAAGCGATAGATTGAATATAGAAACCGATATAAGAACCCAGTTGTCTATTCAGCCAGACTTTAAAGAGATTTGCAAAAATGTGCAATAGTGTTATTCTTATATTTTTGTTTTAGAAAATAGTTACATTTCTTTAAAATTGTGTTATTTATATTAACATGCAATAGTTGTGTTTTTTTGTTTTTTTTTATTTTTTTTTATTTCATCTTATTGTTATGGGGGATACAGAATTGCAGGTTACATACGTTGCCCATGTACCGCCTTTCCCCCCAAGTCAGAGCTCCAGGCATGTCTGTTCCCCAGGTAGTGCGCATTGCACCCATCATGTAGGTATATAGCCCTCCCTTCTTGTGTTGTTTTTATTGTTAAATGAATACATAATTAAAAAAATTCTGTTTTAATTTCTAATATGGTAAATATTGATATAACCCACATAAACAAAAAGTCTTTTAAGTCCTTAATAATTTTAAAGAGTCTAAAAGGATCCTGAGATCAAAAAATTTGAAAACTGCTGGTCTACAGAATAATATTCAGTTTTGGAGACATGCTTTCCAAAGAGATCTTTTGAGTTACCTCTGATTCTTTTTAATGTTTCTGAAATTATTTAATTTTTATAATGAGGCCAGCATTCAATGTTCTCAGTATCCTCATAGGACTGGGACAGAGCAAATCTAAAATTGTTTCCAATTTTGCTGTTAAGATTCCTCGTTGTGATTCTAAGTTAGTTATCTTCTTCTCTAGTGAATTTTAGGTACTAAAAATAATTGGAAGTCAGAAATTAGAAGTCACTAGAGCAAAAAATAAAGATTAATAGAACTGGTAAGGTGAAACAGGGCAAAAATCTGAGCTTTTCCTCTTAATACAGTCACGGTATATGAGCCTTGCTTCATGGAAATGAGGACATAATGGAATGAATAAATTAAATCTATAGGTTATTTTAAAATCTTATTTTATTGCTTAAAATGCCTTTGAAACCTTAACCCAGAAGTGCCAAAAGGGAACAAACCCAGCACTTATTTTTTTCTTCCTGTTTTCCTTGGTATATATTCTTATAAAATGATCAAAAAGTGGGCATTAGGGGAAAAACCCCCACAAAGCTGTAAAATCTATAGGATGGCTAACTAATATCTCAATTTAGACAGAATTTTAAAAAATGTAGAAGTACTGCTCCCCATTTCATTGCTCTGTATTTCTTCCTGTGTTTGGCACTAGAGAGGGGTGGTTCAGGGTCCCACAGTGCTTTTTGAAACATTGTCTTGTTTTCTCAATAGCTTGAAGAAACCAGACCAAAGTTCAGGTTAGACAAAGGGAGAACATTAGACAGTGAGGCTAAAGAAAGTGACTCAGGACCACAGAGAGAGGAGAATTTAGGTTTTCTTAAATTCAGTTTTGATACAGATTTATATTTTATCAGGAAACCTAGGTTATGCTATAAATGTGGTATTTTGTATTCTAATTTTTATGGGCAGGATCTATCAGTGTCTTCCTGCTTTAGTATAGATCATAAAATTACAGTGGGCAGTTTAGGTGACCCATGGCTAACTTATGTAATAAAGTTAGTTATTTGAAAGAAAACTTGTCTTGACCACAAAACCACCATATTTCCACATAATTTAGGTACATCCCTTTCTGTTGATGTCGCCTTGGGTATTTGACTCTAAAAATAGGCCTACATTGTGGTAAAAATCTACCTTGCGTTTTTGTCCAGATTGTGTGAAGAAAATCAGTTTTGATATAGCTTTTAAATATAGGCAAGAATATCCTATATGTACACAAAAGTGGTAAAAGTCAGTTTCTTTAAAGCTTTTTGTGATAATTTTGAGACATTTTGAAGTCAAAAGAAACCTTCAGAATAATTTAAGATGGAAGGAAGAGAGGGGGAGATGACCTGCGTGGATGGAGACACCATGGATGGCAGCATAGTGCAGAGGGACAGAAGCAGGGACATAAGGGGGAATAAGAAAAACCAGGAAACTCCTAAGAATCAGTAACGTGTCTGGCCAAGCCTTAGTAACCTCTTTGGCTCTTGGACCTTGAATTATCTTTGGGGGAGTTTATAAACTCCCCAAAACATGCAGAACACATGTTTAGATAGAGAGGACAGAAAGTTCAGCCAGAAGAAATAATGAAGATAATGCAGAACTCTAGCTATAATTATGCATATTTGGGTAATTATAGTATAAGACATCTAAATAGCTTGGATTTACTTGAAGTCAATACCAGTAATACTGGTCATCCTGTGACAAAAGACAGAAAGTCTGCAGAAAGCAAAGATTATGTAAAACACTTATCTAATAGAGAAGTATCATAGTGTTACTTACGATTTACAACTCTCCTGCCCTCATGGGTGTTTGCTTTCTAATCTCTTCAGTTTGAGTTGCTCCCCTAGCATGATAACTAAATAGTAATAAATAATGCATTTTAAGTAATCCCTACAGTATATTCCTGAAAGGAATTAGTCCTTCATGGCTAAAGAACTTTTAATATATATTGAACTGTCATAAAAGCCTTATTGAATGGATCTAATGTGTACTTATTATTAAGATACGCTCCAAGTTTCACGATAGCCCAAATAAGTGAACAGCTCAAATCAAAAAAATTTAAAGTAACAAAGATGTTAGTAACCACTTGGTATTTTATGAGGAAATGAGACATTTAGGAATTGCTGAGACATTTTACTTTAATATTCGATACCTCTACCCCAAAGAGACATGATGGTAGTACATGTAGATCTTTCCTTGAGAAAATTGTTTTCTATGTTTTTAAGATCCTACTGGCCTCTAGTGGTAATATGATGCTAATGTTTAAACATTTCCAGTTTTTAGGAGGGTGAAGCCATTTTGAAGGCTTAGTCTGCCAGTAACTTCACTCTCATTCTCAAAGTGTACATGTAACATCATCTTCCTCCTAAAAATTAGAGGCTATATCTTTTGTTCCTGTGTCTGATTCACCCATACCTCTTTATTTTGAGTGATATTGTTCTAGCCCTGAAGCAGCCTCCCATGATTTTAGTGTGTATATCCAGTGGTTATTACTGTGTCCAGTTTGTACTAACAGTTCTTCCCAGGGATTTCAGCCCTCTCCTCTGTAGGAGATTGTAGGGCCAGTTTTTCCTTATTCTGTACATAACAGTTTTTATTTTCTTAAGAGGAAGTTTTCAGTTTACCAGTGAGATTCATGTTTAGACTCACCTCTTTATTAATCTGATTTTGAAAAATCTTACATTTGAAATTGATAATGATTTCTCACTTTTGTTTTTCTGTTTTGTCACACAGATGTGAAAGGGCCTCCTACCCATCGTCTGTCTTGTGGCCAGTCGCCATACACGGAGACCACAGCATGGGAGCGGAAGTACTGCATTCTCACGGACAGCCAGCTGGTTTTGCTCAACAAGGAGAAGGAGGTGAGATAGACATTAATGAGGAAAGTTACTTTCCTTTTCTGAGTAAATTCCTAAAATTGCCTAGTTTTTATGTTCATTTTGATAAGTTACACTATAAAAATAGAGGCTTGATAAGTTATAAACTGTAGATAAGTCTAAAGGGTTGTTAATGTCATAAAGACATGCTATTGCTATGAAGGAGTGACTTTCACAAGATGGGGTAGATTTTTACTAAGGAACAATAAAAGATATTAAATCAAATTGAGGAATTTGGAGTGAAAAGAGGTTAGATTGTATAGATCTGGCTCTGAAAATGGTCTAAGGGGGCTATTGGAAATGATATCAGTCTAGTTCTTAGCAAAAACAAATGGCATTAATTGGAATAATTGAAAGAGATTTAATGAAGGGATTATTTACAGCTGCATGGATGGCATAAAGGCCCCATCAAAGGGTAGGGAACTGCCCATGAACTAGCAACAGCAGAAAGCAGTTGTCACCGAGATCTTCAGGACAAGGGAAGGAAGCAATGTTTCTGGAACCTAGAGAAAAGGGAGGTAAGGATCCACAGTTGAGAGTTAAGAAATGTGTTTCCTGTTCATTGCTTCTTCTGGATTTGCTTTTCAGGAAGGATGACTTACTGAATGGATATTCTACCTACATCTTTCTAGTTACTTATATATTTTTGCATGAGAGGGCTGTATGATGGTTGCTGTGGTCATACACAAAAGAACACAGCCCCTACCAAAACAAAAATGGCCAATAGGGAGAAGGTAAGAGAGAATAAACACCCCAGCTCTCTTCTCTTGCCTTCTGATTTCTTGCCAGGGTTACCTATTGGCCAAACCTAACTTGAAGGCAGGAAAAGATGGCTTTTGACGTGTTCTATAGAGGTCAGCTTCCTGAAAACACGTAACAAGGGAGAGAAAGAAGGGCAGAGAGTAGAGGAGATGTGGAGAGGTAGACAGAATGTAACCAGCACAGACATCTAGTTCTAGGTACTCTTTCTCATTCCTCTAAATTAAAAGCCTCTTAAACTTATCACATACTATTCCTACTTTACTCCTCAAACTATTACAGTTTACAAATCCTTCCATATCCAAATCATTCATTTGCTTGCTCTGGTGTTTAATCAAATTGTTGATATAATTCTGGTTTGGTAGGGCCATAAAACCATCCTACTCCCAACCTCTACCATACAAAAATATAAGAGAGTGTGACCTTGACAAAGAAGAGGGTTAACGAGAGGGAAGAGAAAAAAGGATCTGATTCAATGAAGGAGAAAGATTAACTGCCAATTATATAAATATTTTCTGCCTCTGATGGCCTCTCCTTCATCCAGCCTGCATCCCATAGTCAATCATTTTAATTACTCCCTTGAGTATTATTTCCTTGCTCTTTTCTTGCTTCATCATACACAGTTGGCAAGGTGGTAGCTCAGTGACAGTTGTGATAGCTAACAGTGACAGATATCAGCGATAGCTCCTCGGTGAATCTGCCCTGCGTCCATGCAGCCTAGTGTGTCTAGAGAAAATCACACCACCGCTCTGGGCTTTGAACTAATGGCTGCACACCTCATGCGAGCCCTTCGTGCTGCTTGGCAATCACGAAACACTTTGCTAGTTCAACTACTGTCCCGCTCTCCTGTACTAGTGCTTCTCAGTCTTTCTGTGGTATAGTACCAGCTCCCGCCCACCCCCCACCCCCCACCTCCACAGGATCAAGAAAATACAATAAAGTGAATTGTTATGAAGTTTTAAAAAACCAAAAAATACAAGCCCAAATTTTTTTTAGATTTAACGGACATGAAATTACAATTCAATAAATATACTCAGCATAATCATAATATATGAAAAGAAGGAATATAATTATAAAAATTGCATATGTTCATGGAAAGTAGGTTGCACAATGAGACAAATCCACTGATTACACCTAGCACGCTGCTTCTCAATTTCTGTACTATTTTGTTTAACATGGAATAGTAACAAACAATTTATAAAACAGAATGGGATCTTTAATGACACTTTGAGTAGCACAATCCAAAATTATTTCTAAGATGATTTTTTTCATACTTTTTCCTGTCTCCTCAAACCTCCAATCTCTTCTTTATTATCCTCACTTGAGCTGATTACTTTGCTTATTGCTTCACTGAGAAAATTGAAGCACTCAGAAGCGAACATCTGCATGCTCCATTACTGTGTCTACCTAATAGCAGCTGTTTCCTTATACCCTGAGCTGCCTCCTTTATCTATGGTTGAACTGTCCACTATCCTATCATCAGCCCCTCTGCTTGGGACCATTCCATTATTTTTTGTCTATTCAAGGATTTACCAGTAGCAATTCTCTCCTACCTTTTTTTACATCTGCAGTTTTTTGCTCTCTACCAGATCATTTCCCATCAGCATGCTGTTATTTTCCTAACCTGAAAAAAAAAGAAAGGCTGTATTAACCTCACTTGTACCTCCAGTAATCACCCCTTTGTCTTTTTCCCTTTATAGCAAAAATTCTTGAACCTTCTAAACTCACTGTCTCTAATTTCTATCTTTTTGTTCTCTCTTAAACATACTCCAGGCAGACCCTTACCTATACCACTCTGCCAGACTACTCCTGTTAAGCTCACTGGCAACCTCCACAGTGCTAAATTCAGTGGTCAATTCTCAGTTCTCATCTTTACTTAATATGTTAGTGGCATTTAATACGTCAGATTACTCATCGCTTCTCCTGAAATCACTTTCTTTACTTGGTTTCCCTGACCCTATGCTCTTTTTGTTTTCGTCCTGCCTCTCTGACAGTTCCTTCTATGTCTTTTTACAGATTTCTCTTCTCTCCAAATCTTAACATGGGAGTTCAGCCACACAGTTCAGTTCTTGGACCTCCCTTCCTTAGGGATCTCATCCAATCTTATGACTTTAAATATCCTCTAATGCTGATGATTCCTAATTTCATATCTTACCTGTACATCTCTCTTTTCTGGACTCATATATCCATCTGCCCATGACAAATCTTCACTTGGATATGTAAGGGTCATCTCCAACATGCTCCATATGGAGGCCATAGTCTTTGCTTCCAAACTTACCAGAAGTCAGTCCCATCTCCATTAATGGCAACCCCATCCTTCCGGATTTCAAAGCCAAAAACTTCCCCAATTCACTATGTTCCACACATAGTGGCTTTGTCACTATTTCTTGAATACATCAGGCATATTCCTCCCTAAGGCCTTAGTCCTGGCTTTTCTTTCTGCATGGAACAGCCTTCCCTCAGATAGTTGCATGGCTCAGTTTCCCATCTCCTTCATCTCTTTGCTTACATACCATCTATTCAGTAAGCCCAACCCTCACTAACCTATTTTAAATTGCAACTGCTCCCCACATCTCTATCCAGAACTTCTAATCTAATTGCCTGGCTAACTTTTTTTTTTCTGTAGCATTTGCCACCTTCCAAATGCTACATGACTTATTGTATTTACTGTCTCTCTTCTACTGGAATGTAAGCTTTGGAGCAAAGACTTTGTCTATTTTGTTCAGAGATGTATCTCCCAGGGCTTAGAACAATTCCTGACACATAGGAAACTCTCAGTAAGTATATGTTTAATGAATGTTCCAAGAGCCAAATTATAAACTTTTATTCCTGAATGTTCGTTTTCTTAATAAATTTTGAGAGGAGATATCTGCCATTTTTTTTCTGTAAATCTACCGAGAACATGAAACTTGATTCCCTATTTTTTTTTTCTAAAACTAGATAATAAAAAGAGCAGAAAAATAATCTATAAGGTGCCTTTCCACAGTTGAATATATGATTCCATCTTTATTTATTGAGCATCTATTATGTATGTAGTATTGTATTTGCAGAGATGCACTTGTGTTGGGATACACTGAGGTAAATTAAAAGTTATAACCATTTGGAACTTGATAGAGGTGGTAGTTGCAAAACATTGTGAATATACCACTGAATTATTCACTTTAAAATGGTAAACCATGTTACGTGAACTTTGCCTCAATAATTTTTTTTAAATTATAATACAACCACAAGGGAAAGATGAACTGAGGTATTGCCTAGGGTGGGTTATGGTTTGGTGTGGAGAATGCCAGAAAAGCTTTTACAGAAAAATTTATGCTTGGGCCGTGTCTTAAGGGACAAATTGGAGCTCGCCAGGAGGAAAAAAAGGGAAGGACATTCCAAGTGTATATAAGGATACAAAGTTGAGAAACATATATCTCTGGCAAACTGCAAAATGTTCAGAGTTCTTGGAGTGTAGTCTGCAAAAGGAAACGTGATAGCTGGCAAGAACCAGACAGTGAAGAGCCTTGAAGGCCCTGTGAGGAGTTTGGACTTTATTCTGGAAATGATCTGGACCAAAGAAAGGCATCTAACAAGGCAATAACATCATCAGATTTGCTTCTTAGGAAAGTAACTCTGTTGATTATGTGGAAAATTGAGTGAAAGGGAGCAGAAGCAAATAGACGAATTAGGAGATTATTGCAGCAGACCACGTGAGGAATGATGAAGGGATAAGTTTACAGAATAGTTTACAAAAACCCTTTAATGCCTCAAGACAAGTGGTTATATTCTGCCATTATTAAATTAGAAAAATTGAATTAGGTCCCTAGTTGGGGGAAAATGTGAAACCATGGCTATGCCTCCTACTTGAATGATAAGTTTAAAACTCTCTTAATTTCATTACAGGAAAAGATGGGGAATCCATGTTTGTGGAGGGAACAGGATGTGGTGTCACTCTTCTGCCTTTCACCCACACTTAAGAATTATAAGGAGTTAACTCTTAACCTTGGAATTTTGCACTGAATAATTTAGAATTCTTTGAAATGAGTTTAAGAAATTTCCTGCTAAAATTATCTAAAAAGATTGTTTTAATCATGGGGGTGTTTATTGCTGTGTTAAAAAGATTAATTAAAA
The DNA here is from genome assembly GCF_041146395.1 of Eulemur rufifrons. Lineage (NCBI taxonomy): Eukaryota > Metazoa > Chordata > Mammalia > Primates > Lemuridae > Eulemur > Eulemur rufifrons. Next base: position 89,231,210 of record NC_090990.1, read on the forward strand.
GGATTCTATAAGTATTTTTTTTTTTTTTACCTCCGAGACAATGTCTTGCTCTGTTGCCCAGGGAGAGGGCAGTAGCAGCCTCATAGCTCACCGCAACCTCCAACTCCTGCTCTCAAGCCATCCTCCTGCCTCAGCCTCTCCAGTAGCTGGGACTAAGGATTTAAACTCAATCCTTAACCAGGCACTGCTGAAATGTGAGAGGATTGTGTTAGTCTAGTATCACTCATATAGTAAGTCAGCATGTAGGATTTTTTAATGCTGGGTCTTAACTCTTCATGTTTCTCATCAGAAATTGGGAAAAAGTCATTTGGGGGATATACATGGGGAGTGTTAAATACACCAATTACCAATCTGGGAATGTAGCAGAAGGATAGATCTGGGCAGAATGCTGAAAAAGAAGTTTGCCAGGAGTGTCACCTTGAGAGATGACTCATTGGTTCAGTAAACTGCTTCATGAAGACGGTGCCAAGTAGACATTGTTTATGTGTCATGAAATACACTTCCCTGCCTGGGTGCCGGGAAAGGCTGCACTGGTTTGATACCAGCCCAGTTCAAAGAAGGCATAGGAGGCCCTTTGATTTCCATTTTGCTTGCAAAAGATAAGACCAAGTAAACTGGAGATTAAGCAGTTGAGGGAAGTGGTAAAGAAGACAAACATGAACCCCTGTGAAGTACAGCCATTATAAAAATACAAAAAGAAAGCTGAATTTGTGAGTCTCTTTTGGCAATCATAAGCCATCAGGACAGGGTAGGTTTGATTCCATTTTTCTTAATGCAAACTCTACTTTCTGTATTTGGAATTTTTAAGGCTGGATGTTAGTGTTTGGGGCAGCAAGGCATTTAAAAATGATGAAATTTTGAAGTATTTTAAAACATTTTTGTTGCTTTTAGAAGACAGTATTTATACTCAGATATATTGATGAAAATATGAAACTAGCAGTTAGGCTTTGTGCAAACAGCTAAAAATTAACTGTTATTTATTGTGGGGTAAACTACCTATGGCATCTTTCATTCAGACCTATTCTCAAGTTATTCAACAGATACATAATGTGCTCCTCTATATGCATTCACTATATTAGGAGTTACAAAGAATAAGACACAGTTCTTAGACAAATAATTTTAAAGTGGCATTTGATAAGTAGCACAAGTAAACTAGATAAAGAGAAAAAAATATATTTATTCTGAAGAACCTTGGCCTAAATAAGTATGTCATTATGATGCTACTGGCAATGAGGAATTACCAAAGGAAGTGTAATAAAAGAAGCAATTTGATCAAAGTTATGTGTTATGAATATTAATTAATATGTAGGACTTATTGGAAGAGGGAGAGATAGGAAGGAGACAGACCAATTAGGAGACTACCATTCCTCAGCTCGAAAAACTGGAGTGGGTTCCCAGTGCTCCCTGAATTATGCATGGCCTGGTATTCAGGCCCTCCCCACATGCTCATACTATATTTTGGTGCTCTTTTTCTCCCTCTTAAGAGGCTCTAGCTAAATTGTTCCAAAACGAAACAAAAAAAGCCATATGCTTCAAGGCTGATGTTGTGCTTTCTCCTTAGTGTAAAATGGCCCCTGTCTCCACCTATCAAACATTTATTCATTCATTTGTGGGTTGGAGCTATTTTAAGGTTTAGGGATGAATTGATAAGGTACAGGCTGTTAACTCACATGAGATAAGTTGCATAAATGAATAATTATAATTCAACATAATAAGCACAGTGACAGAGAAAGATATGTTATTGGGGAACCAAGGGAAGGTGTACCTTAACCTTTACTTAGGGGATTGGTGGGGGGGAGGATTCCTAGAAGAGGCAATGTCTTATTCCAAGCCTTAGGATGAATAGGGGTTTACCTGGCAGGTAAAGAGTAGAAAAGAAAGCAAGGGAAAACATTTCAGGCTGAGAGAACAAACACAGCAACAGCACTGAACTATAAAATAGGAAATATATTAAAGAAGTACAGGCAATTTGGTCTTCATAGAGTCTGAAGCTGAACACAAAGACAAAGACAGTGGCTAGATTGTGGAAAACCTGGTATACTATGTTAGGGAGCTTGCAATTTACTCTGTAGGATAGTAGTTTTTAAACCCTCTTTTAGCAGAAGGGCACTTTCTTTATGGAAAAGCTTATACAGAAGCTCTATACAATAGAATAACTCAGAATTATGTTCTAGTTGAAGGAGAGTTATACCTCTCCCCACCTCTCAACCTCTACATACTTCCACCAACAAACATACCACTGCCCTTTGAAAACCACTGTTAGAGGAAAGGAGAACCACTGCAGGGCTTTAAGCTCCAGAATTACATGATCTATTTGCATTTTGGAAATACTCTGGTAACTATTTAAAGGATAGGTTTAAGGGGCAGAATGTCAGAGGTAAATACCAGTGAGAAACTGTTGCAGGTGTTTGGATAAGAAATCATAGGAGGCTTTTGGCACCAGCTAGGATAGAATGACTGGTACAAGATTAGCCCTCCGACTGTGAACAACGACAAACAGGCCCCACCGTGTGTGTGTGTGTGTGTGTGTGTGTGTGTGTATGTGTATTATATATGTATATATAAAAAGAGAGAGAGAGCGCCCGCTCGCGCTTATGTGTGTGCGCACGTACACATACACACAAGCAAGAACACAGCCATTTTCAGGCATTGGACAATAGGCAGCCTAACACTGTGATGGTCCTTACTGTCCCAGGTGTCTGTTGCTACATTTCCCAACTGTAATGCAGTAATCTGGAGTCTAGGCTAGGAAGAGTACAGTGGTCTCTGAGCTGAGGAGGCAGAGAACAGAATTCTGCATCTGAAGGGGCTGGAATCTGCTGGGCAGGATACCAGAGAGTCTGTGGCCAAGGGCTGGACTGCACATGTACAGGGAAAAACTGAACGGGTTTTCCCGAGAGCAACCGAAATGCTGAGAACAGTAGAGATACTAGTGATCATGCTGAACAATGACAGAGGCTTGCCCCCACCAGTGGCAGACCTCTTTAAAACTTACTGCCCCAAGAATCCAGCTGACGTACCAGAAAGATCAGACCTCAAAAATGCAGAAATTGAGGATTAGTGGAGCTAGGTGATTTATGTATACCTCCACACTTAGTATTGATGGCGGAGGATTAACACGTGAATAATTAGAGCTGAAGATACTGAGTGTAGTTCAGTTCTCAACTTTGTGTGTCCGGAATGTCTAGGAGTGGCCTAAGCGTTGGTGTTTTTTAAAGTTCCCCTAGATGGTTATAACTTGCAGCCAAGGTTGAGAACCTCTGTTATAGGTTATAGATGGCACTTTGGGATGCTTAGCCATGATAGGAAGGAGAGAAAATGACACCTTAAAGCAGTGGTTCTCAAAAATCAGTTGGAGGTTTTTAAAACTGTGGTCCCCAGCCCCCAAGCTGTGTACTGGTAACAGGCCGAGGCCTGTTAGGAACTGGGCCACACAGCAGGAGGTGAGCGGCAGGCCGGCGTGTGAACCCTACTGGGATCTAGGTTGCGGCTCCTTATGAGAATCTAATGTCTGATGATCTGAGATGGAGCTGAAGCGGTGATACTAGCACTGGGGAACAGCTGCAAATACAGATTAGCAGAGAGGTTTGACTGTACAATAAATGTAATATGCTTGAATCATCCCCTTCACGCTGGCCCCAGTCCATGGAAAAATTGTCTTCCATGAAACTGGTCCCTGTTACCAAAAAGGTTGGGGACTGCTATGTTAAAACAGATTGCTGAACTTCGCCTCCAAAGTTTCTGATTTAGAAGGTCTGGGGTGGGGCCTGAGAATGTGCTTTTTTAACAGGTTCCCCGGTGATGCTGATGCTGCTGGCACCTGGACCATATTTGTTCTGAGAATCACTGCTGTAAGGCAATAAGAAAGTTGAGGAATTTTTTCTCTTTTAAGAAGATTTAAAAATTATTTAAAGGATATCATAGGCCTGAGCATCTTTTAGCATTCTTTTTTTTAAATTATTTTAAATAATTTAGTTAGAGATGGTGTCTCGCTATGTCACCCAGGCTGCTCACTAACTCCTGGTCTCAAGCGATCCTCCAGTCTCCCAAGTAGCTGGGACTACAGGCGTGAGCCTTTTTAACATTCTTTAAGAAAAGAAATAGAAGAGCTTTCTGATACTAGTTAGCAAAATCTTGATTTCCTGTACTTGACTATTTAATCTGTATGGGCTCAGATTAAAAGTGAAATTAATTTCCATATGATTCTAAACAATATGAAAGGCGATTTTGCAGAAAATATATGAGTATGTATGTGTATCTATTATGCATGCCACATTGCTCTTCCATTGTCATGGATGGGGTGATTTGGAATTAACAAAGACTAGGAGCCAGAGATCCAGTTGGAATTTGTTAACAGGTCGTAGATACCTGAGAAGTCATTTATTCCTTACAGTTTTCCACTTTTGTCGTCTAAAATGGAATGAAATTAAAGTGCTCGATTTTTTTTTCCTCATTGAGGCAAAAGAGGACTCGAGCCCAGTACAAGGCCAAAGGAGTTTAAAAAAAAAATTTTCTCTCATGTTATACAACTTGGAGAATACACAATTTTTTATGAGCAATTCAACATAAACAATTATGAACTAGTAAACTAAATTAAGACAATCAGAATGGAGAAAATTGCTCTTCTAAAACTGATTCTTTTAGCTGTACACTAAGATTGGTGCACTTCAGTTCTGTTCATTTTAAAGTACTTGAAATATGAATGACCTGTACTATTTGAAAAGAATAGATCAGTATCTTTTAAAAAATGTTTTAAATATTTTAGCTAAGAAGCAATCTGTTATGTTGTAAAAGTAAAATATTCTTAAGAAATGCAGTTTAGAATAAAAGTCAACATTATGTTCTATTATATCCTGAATGAGGAGTAAGTGCCCTAACCTTTAAAAGTTATTCTTTAGGCCGGGCACGGTGGCTCACGCCTGTAACCCTAGCACTCTGGGAGGCCGAGGCCGGAGGATTGCTTGAGCTCAGGAGTTGGAGACCAGCCTGAGCAAGAGCGAGACCCCGTCTCTACTAAAAATAGAAAGAAATTAACCAGACAACTAAAAATAGAAAAACATTAGCCGGGCATGGTGGCATGTGCCTGTAGTCCCAGCTACTCCGGAAAGAAGGGTCACTTGAGCCCAGGAGTTTGAGGTTGTTGTGAGCTAGGCTGACGCCACGGCACTTTAGCCCAGGCAAGAGAGTGAGACTCTGTCTCAAAAAAAAAAAAAAAAAAGTGATTCCTTTCATCATATTTTAAGTTTCAGCAGTGGGAAATGAAGAGTCTACATTAGAAATTTGAGAAAATAATTGTGAGTGAATTTTAGGCCCAAATAAGAAGTTTGATATATTATATTTATCCTCTTGTTAGATACAGTGGAGGCAAAGTATATGGTAATAGAAGCCATTCTTACTTTTTCCTGGATATGACCTTTATAAATTTCCACAGAAAAAAATTATTCCCTCTTAAAACAGCATAAGAAAATATTATCTTTTTTTCTGTATGATTTATACCTTTATTATTTCAGATAATAGACATTTTTAGAACTATCATCAAAATAGTTATGTTTATTTAGATTCAACTATTTTCTCAAAGACCCAAACTGTTTTTTACAAATTTATTCTCATTCTCTCTACTTTTTGATAGGTAGAGGATATATTTTTGCTGTTTTTAATAGCAGATAGCCATTTAAACATCTCAGTGATACTCTTTTAATTATTTAAGTAAAGGTAATAAAATTTCCATTCTGAATGGGATGAATGACTTAGATTACCATTTGTGAAGTTTTATATTACAGAGTCTTTTATTGATGCTATTTTTTGGTCTCAGCTTATTTTTAGAATTTTACATAATTCTGCCTTTTAATTTTTCAGTGTTCAAAAAGTAACCATAGTCATTATAATGAGGAAATGTGGTAATTTTTGGTCATACAAGGAGTATGAAAATTTTAAGTGCTTATGGGAAGTATTAGGAATTTGCTTTTCACGTTCTCAGTAACAGTGAGAGAACTTTCCTTGCTATCATCTCCTTGACCCCGGTCATTGGAGTTGGATTACTGAGGCAATGCAGAAGGCATATGCACTTAAGCCTGTATGTGTCCCGGTTTTGCTGGATCAGTTGATGTGATGCAGGTCCATTCTAATCATTTGGAGAATGAAATCATTCCTTATCTGTAAAAAAGGGAATAATAATAGTGCCTCTCTCATGTCACACATATAAATTCCTTAGACTTGCACAAAGTAAGAACCCAGTGTTATTATTACTGAAATTTGTTGCAAATAAATTTGGATATTGGAACCATAAGAAATTAGGAACTACAATTAATTACTGACATACTTGGCCAGACTATTTAACATGTTACCAATACAATTCTTAATTCTAATACAGATACATTGTATACTCTCATTTCTAAAAAGTCTTTGGTCATTTCCCCCAAACTTAGCATTACCAAAAAAAAAAAAAAAAAAAAAAAAAAAGGAAAGAAAAAGAACCCAGAGCCATCCCCATTACTCTACAGTGATAGCCTACTGAGTAAGTTTTAAAATAGTTGTTGGCATTAGAAGTATTCTTTCCATTCATAGTTCTCATTCCACGTATGCAAATAACCACTTGATATGTTTTTAGGATTATAAAAACAATCTCACCTTTGGAAGAAAATATGCCATTTTATATATGTATCTATACAAATATCTATACAAGTTACCACTGAAAATGTGTTTTATTAAGTATGTCTAAGTGCTTGATTCTAAAATTGAAGAAAATTGGGTGATTTTACTTATTTTACCTAACAAAACCTCCTTCTAAGAGAATTTTGAGGCTAAATCTGTCCGGTCAACTTTTATTTCCATGTACTTTATTAAACATTGATCAACTGAGACAGTAGGATCGCTTGAGCTCAGGAGTTTGAGGTTGCTGTGAGCTAGGCTGACGCCACGGCACTCACTCTAGCCTGGGCAACAGAGTGAGACTCTGTCTCAAAAAAAAAAAAAAACATTGATCAAAATTGGAGCTTGCGAACCAGATTCTGGCATAGAACCACCTTTTATTCATGTGGGTGTTTTGTTTTCTGAACTCCCAGAGCAGTTACATACCTGGATATGATTTGTATGTACTTCACGTAAGCTAATTTGCATCCTCGCCTTTCCTGATCTTCCAGTTGTCTTGTTAAAGGACAGCTTCCTGAAAAGGGGTGGTAATTAATACTTGTATATATTTATTTCTATATTTCTCCTACTTTACTCTGCTTATTACACACTCCTGTCTTCATTAACTAAAAATATTATTCAGTCAGAAGGTAGTTATGACGAGTTCACTATTCAGCGTCATCTGTTTTTCTTTTGGTTAACTAGATACCTGCGGAAGGGGCACAGGAGCAGCAGGCAGATGCCACCAAGGGGCGATGCCTGAGGAGAACTGTCAGCGTCCCTTCCGAGGGTCAGTTTCCTGAGTACCCACCAGAGGGCGCCACTAAACTGGGTAAGCCAATGCTAAAAGGAAAGACAGTCCTAGCTTTTATCCGATAACGTATCGACTTGTTACTGAATGTTACAGTAAAACAAAACATTCTACATTTCTTGTTAAATAAATGTGTTGAAATTAATACTATCTTAAGCGAGAGTTAGAGGTCATTAGAGAATTCTATTTTTTATAACCAAGTGACAGCAGGATTATTTTACAGAGATAAAATTTATCTGAGTGCTAGCAAGGTTGCTGTTTAGTTGTGGGCAAGTTGCATGATGTGTTGTTTCTGGGTTTATTGCTCAGCCTGAGGTTTTGATCCTGTTGAAGCACTGAGGCTCGTAAGGGAGCCGGTTGGTGTGGAAGCTTAGTATTATTCAATGGTTTAGAGTATCCAGTTCACATAGCTGCTAATGTTGTCTTGTACAATGTAATGTCAGATCAAGCTAATTAGCTGAGCTAATTTTGCGTGTCCCACATAAGTCATATGCAGGACTGTGGTTGGAGTAGGTGACAGAAGGGAGAAATTGAAGACACCCACTTCCATTATAATGTACTAAAGGAATTAATGTCACTGTCAAAGCAGCTAGCTTTTTCCCCATTTCCTACCAAATGTATTCTGTGAGATGTTTTTCATTTTAACACTGGATATTTAAGTAATCAGACTGGTCAGATAATTTTAAGGAAATATAATTAAGATTAAATAAAATAATGAAGAGATTCGAAAAGTAGGAATTGCTTTAATGCTTGGCATTATTGTATTATTATTTGCTTAGTGAACTGTATAGACTTTTAGTGATAGACATTTGGTAGGTAGATAAAATAGAATCATTTATTATCTCTATAGTGCTCAATATGGATAATTCTCTGATTTTGGTTGTATTTTCTAAAATCAGGGTTTGGTTTTGGATTTTGGGGGTGAGGCTGCCTTTTTCCTCATTTTCTAAATGGAACCCAGAACTCTTGGTCAGAGTTTGAATCATTTACTTTTCTTTTTATCCTGTAACAGTTGTTGCTTTTCTAAAAATTAGTTAGGTTAGCAAATACATTTTTCCCAGGAGTTATACTTGGAGAAGTCAAATTTTTGTCTCATTTCTATCATACTTCTTTAGCATGTGTTGAAACCAGTTTAGGTGTGGGCCTACATTCTGTTGAAAACCTGTCTGGGTGTAACCATTTTATAACCCTTTATATTTCACATACAACTTCTATGTGAATTGAATTGGCTTACAGTCACCTTCTTTCAACTCCTTTGCTTTCATTATTGGTAATGTTATGTTGATGACTATCTTTACTAATTCTCTAGGAACATTTAACTATTAAAGTTTTGACCCACAAGCTTGATGGATTTTGAGGAAGTATAGTTATAATCAGAATAATTATTACAGTGTTATAGAAGAGAGAATATGTAGTAAATTGTTAAATACCTATAGTGTTCCCAGTGCTGGTCCCAAAGACAAACTAAGATGAGGTGGCAAAGGTGTCTGTCTGGTCTAGAGCCAGTCCTCTATCTTTTGTCCTTGACAACAAGTCTGATAGCCATCCTGACTCATGTCGGTCCATGATCATCTTCAGCGTGGATATCCTAAATTCACCCTAGAAACTCATAATAAATATTAGAGGGAAAAAGACTACTTCTTGAACCATTCTTCTTTACATGCCAGTCCAATCTTGAATTAGATAGTTATTGTGTTATTCTATGTTTATCTCCTAGTGATTTGTCTTTAAGCAAAATTTCCTGCTGTCAAACATTTCATTGAGTAATTGCTATATATGCAACATTCTATGCCAGTCCCTAGAATGAAAAGAGTTATAAAGATTTCTGATTTTAAAAGATTTTTTATGTATTTAGCAAGACAGAATGAATATACATATAAACAAAAATATAAGTTGGTATACAAAAATCAATTGTATTTCTATATAGGAACAAACAAGAAATGTAAAATTTAAACTATACCGTTTATTATAGCATCACATGATAACAAATTCCTAGGGAGAAAAATCTAATGAGAGATGTGCAATTCTTCTACGTAGAGAACTATAAAATATAATCAAAAGAAAATTTAAAAAGATTTAAATAAATGGAGAGCTATCCTATTATCATGGTTTAGAATACTTAATATTATCTGTCCGTTCTCTTCAAGATCAAAATTTCAGCATGGTGTTCCATCCACCACCACTACCACCACCACACACATATACACCAATTGGCAAGTTGATTCTAAAATTCATCTAGAAATGCTGTAGATTAAGAAGAGCCAACATTGAAGAAAACAAGGTGAGAAGACTTAATCTACTAGGATCAAGACCTATTTAAAAAATACAGTAAGGTATTGAAGGAAGAATAGGCAAATAGACCAACGAAACATCATGGAGAATCCTACGTGTATGTGGACATTTGGTGTGACACAGGGGACCCTGCAAAGCAGTGGGGGAAAGATAGTCTTTTCAATCATTGATGCTGGGTCAGTTAGATGTCTTTATGAGGGGTGGGGTAGAATTGGCCCCTACCTTACACCAGACACAAAATTAATTCCAAGTGCGCTGTAGATCTAAACGAGAGGTAACATGTTAAAGTTCCTAGAAATGATGTAGAAGGATATTTTCATGATCTTGGATAGAGAAAGATTTCTTAAACAGAATAAAAAAAAAATAATTGTAATGGAAATAATTGATAAATTGGACTATATTAAGATTAAGAAATCCTATTTATCAAGACACCATTAAGAGAGTGAAAAGGCAAACTAGGGAGTAGGAGAATATAAGAGGCTTTAACAGATACCTCACTGAAGAGTTCACTAAAGCAGCAGTCCCCAACCTTTTTGGCACCAGGGACCCATTTTGTGGAAGACAATTTTCCCATGGACCTGGGGTGGGCCGTGGTTTGGGATGATTCAAGCGGTTTACATATATTGTACAGTCAAACATCTCTGCTGATGATAATCTATATTCGCAGCCACTCCCCCAGCACTAGCATCACCATCTCAGCCCCACTTCAGCTCATCAGGCATTAGATTCTCATAAGGAGCCACAACCTAGATCCCTCCCATGCCCAGTTTACAGTAGGGCTCATGCTCCTGTGAGAATCTAATGCAACCGCTGATCTAACAGGAGGCGGAGTGTCTGCGGTGATGTGAGTGATGGGGAGTGGCTGTAAATACAGATGAAGCTTCGCTCACTCACCCCTGCTACCTCCTCATGTGTGGCCCAGTTCCTAACAGGCCACAGACTGTACTGGTCCTCAGCCCGGGGTTTGGGGGCCACAGCACTAAAGAACAGATACATAATAGTACATACTGTGTGATTCTGTTTATATGAAGCTCCAAAACAGGCAAAACTCATCTATGGTGTTAAATGTCAGGATAGTGACTACTTTTTGGGAGGAGGCATGAGTAGTGATTGGGAGGAATATGAAAGAAGTTTCTGTAGTACTACTAATGTTCTATTTGTCGACTCGAATAGGGGTTGCACAGGTGTGTTCACTTTGTGATAATTCATTGAGCATATATGTATTATACCTTTTTTTTTTCTTTTTTTTTTTGATAGTCTCACTCTGTTGTCTGGGCTAGAGTGCCGTGGCATCAGCCTAGCTCACAGCAACCTCAAACTCCTGGGCTCAAGCAATCCTCCTGCCTCAGCCTCCCAAGTAGCTGGGACTACAGGCATGTACCACCATGCCCGGCTAACTTTTTTTTTTTTTCATTTTTAGTTGTCCAGCTAATTTCTTTCTATTTTTAGTAGAGACAGGGTCTCGCTCTTGCTCAGGCTGGTCTCCAACTCCTGAGCTCAAATGATCCACCCGCTTCGGCCTCCCAGAGTGCTAGGATTACAGGCATGAGCCACCGCGCCTGGCCTGAGCATATATGTATTATACTTAAAGGAAGGGGAAAAAAATGGAGAAGAAAAACAAGCTAAACTATGCTATAAAATAAATGGTCTAGACCAAATTTTCCAAAGTATATGATAAGGATGGTTAAGAGCTATAATCAACTCCGTTGTATGCTACTGAGAGGGCAACTAAGGCAAGGACTAGAAAGAAAAATTATTGGATTTAGCGACATTCAGGTTCTTAGTGAATTCAGGGACAGCAGTTTCAGTGGGATGTGATAGCAGCAGGCATCCCAAAATGGGCTGAGAAAACAGTGCAATAAATAAGGAAATCGAAACAGCAAATGGAGACAACTTTTAAAAGTTTGCCTGTGAAAAGGCTGATAGGATGGTAGATACTCTCTAAATATTTGAGTATCTGAATGATCGAGTAAGGACAAATGAATAAAAGGAATGAAGATTAAAGAAGGAAGACAAAGAACAAAGTGTGTGCCTGAGTCGATGGGTCGTGTGGTGGCAGTAGTGGCACAGCAACAGTGATCACTACTACCCTGCTGCCACTCTCTTAGAACTTAAAGCAATCTACTCATTGGTCCCCTTTGTTTCTTCTGGCTCTGAGTTTGATAGATACTGATAGTGGCAGAGCCACCAAGAACTAATCACACCAGGATACATCTTTTTTGAAAAAGATGCAATCCCAAGAATAGTTGCTTCCTGTCTTCTTTTTGTGGGAGGTAATTTAAATTTAACAGCTAACCAAAATTTCATTCATCCCTGGGTCGAAGGATGGGAAGGCTTTTAAGAGGCTATAAGTGTCAAACAGGTGATTTCTCCAATAAACCTAAAAAGCAATTTTTCATTCTCCCTACCCCCATAAAAGCATTCTTTTATAAACGTTTTTGTTTTTGTTTTTTGTGTTTTTTTAGCAATTACTAAGTGAAACTAACAGTATAAATAAGGCAGGGAAGGCAGGGAAGGGGTGGTATTGTCTGTTTGGAGTATTGTTTTTAGATGATTTCAACAAAAATACTGGATTCACTTGAAAAAACTTGTTGAATTCCCTATATTTATTCACTCCCAACAGACATATGCACATTATATTTATAAACGAAATTTATTGATGGATGTCCATAATACATGTTATTATTGTGGTGTATTACATTGTGTGGCTTATATTGATTTTTTTATTTTTCGAAAAGCCATCCATTCATGCAGCCAGTCGTTAGTGAGTACCAGCTACCTGCCAGACACTGCTCTAGGTTCTCAGGATTAACAGTGAAAAAAATAGATGAAAATCTCTCTCCCTTCATGGAACTTACATTCTATTGAGGAGTGACAGACAATAAGCAAGAGTAATAAGCAAAATATATACTGTGCTAGATGGTGACAAGAACAAAGAAAAAAAATAAAGTAGGGAGCAGGAATAGAAAGTGTCAAGGAATTATAGTTTTAGCTAAAGTGGCCAAAGAAACCCTCATTGACATTTGAACAAGGATCTGATAAAAGTATGGGAGTAGGGTATGTGGATACCTGGCGGTAAGGAGTCCCACCCTGGGAAACAGTATAGTGTGTGAATATGTTTGGAGTGTTCGAACAGCATAGGTGCCAATGAGGCAGGAGTGGAATGAACAAGGGGGAGGGTAGTAGGAGATGACACCATTGAGCTTTTGGGCAACCAGATCATGAAGGTCATCATAAGGGCTTTGACTTTTACTCTGTGAGATGGGAAGCCACTGGCTTCTGTACTGAGAGTAGGAATGCAAGAGTTGGAGTCTAGAGTCCAAATAGGATGCTGCTGAAAAAATCTAAACTGAAGCAACTTGGGCCAGAATGGTAATATTAATAGTGGAAGAGCTGAGAAGTAACCAGATTCTGGGTATGTTTATAAATAGAGCCATCACATTGGCTGTGGGAAGTGAGAAACAGAAGAATCAAGAATGTTGGCTAGAATAGCTAGAGGGATGAAATTATTATTTTTTAAAATGGGGAAGACTGTGGGAGAAACAAGTTTGAAAGTGTGATTAACCAGGAGCTCAATTTTGGACATGTTGAGCGTGAAGGTCTTATTAGACACCCAGGTAGAAATATGTTGGATGTATGAGTCTTGAAATAAGGGAGAAGTATGGACTAGAGATATGAATTGCAGGCCTTTAGCAAATAAATGATGTTTGAAGCCCTGGAATTTTTTTTTTTAAATTTCAATAGATGTAGGGGGTACAAGTGATTTTTTGTTACATGGAGGAGTTGTATAGTGTTGAAGTCAGGGCTTTTAGTGTACCCATCACCCAAATAGTGTATGTTGTACCAAATAGGTAATTTTTGATCCCTCATTCTCCTCCCACGCTTCCCACTTTGAATCTCTAAAGTCAGCTGGGCGCAGTGGCTCACGCCTGTAATCCTAGCACTCTGGGAGGCTGAGGCAGGAGGATTGCTTGAACTCAGGAGTTCGAGACCAGCCTGACCAAGAGTGAGACCCCATCTCTACTAAAAATACAAGGAAATTATCTGGACAACTAAAAATATATAGAGGAAAAAATTAGCCAGGCATGGTGGTACATGCCTATAGTCCCAGCTACTCGGGAGGCTGAGGCAGAAGAATCACTTGAGCCCAGGAGCTTGAGGTTGCTCTGAGCTAGGCTGACACCACAGCACTCTAGCCCAGGCAACAGAGCAAGACTCTGTCTCAAAAAAAAAAAAAGAAAAGAAAGAATCTCCAAAGTCCATTTTATCTCTCTGTATGACCTTGTGTGTCTACCCATTGTTTAGCTCACACTTTTAAGTGAGTACATGTAGCATTTGTTTTTCCATTCTCGAGATACTTCTCTTAGGATAATGGCTTCCAATATATATCCAAGTCACTGTAAAAGATATTATTTCATTCGTTTTTATGGCTGAGTAATAATCCATGGGAGAGTGTATGTCCCCCACATTTTCTTTATCCACTCATCACTTGATGAGCACTTAGGTTGATTCCACACCTTTGCAATTGTGAATTGTGCTGCGATAAACATATAAGTACATGTGTCTTTTTGATATAATGAATTCTTTTCCTTTGGGTAGATACCCAGTAGTGGCATTGCAGGATTGAATGACAGGCCTACTTTTAGTTCTTTGAGGAATCTCTATATTGTTTTCTACAGAAATTATGCTAATTTACATTCCTACCAACAGTGTATAAGCATTCCTTTTTTACTGCATCCATACCAATATCTGTTGTTTTGTGACTTTTTAATAATGGCTAGTCTGACAGGGATAAAGCAGTATCTCACTATGGTTTTAATTTGCTTTTCTCTGATGATTAGTGATGTTGAGCATTTTTTCATATGTTTTTTCACAATTTGTATAACTTCTTTTGAAAAATGTCTGTTTGTGTCATTTGCCCACTTTTTGATGGCATTTTTTTCCTTGCTGATTTGAGTTCCTTTTAGATTCTAGATATTAGTCCTTTGTCAAATGTATAGTTTGTGAATGTTTTCTCCCATTCCATAGGCTGTCTGTTTACTCTGTTGATTATTTCTTTTGCTATGCAGAAACTTTTTAGTTTAAGTCCCATTTATTTGTTGTTTTATTTTATTTATTTATTTTATTTTTTTTTGTTGTTGTTATTTTTGCTTTGGAGTCTTAGTTATAAATTCTTTGTCTAGGCCAATGTCCAGAGAGTCTTTCCTAAGTTTTCTTCTAGAATTTTTATGTTGTCAGGTATTACATTTAAGTCTTTAATCCATCTTGAGTTAATTTTTGTATATAGTGAGAGGTAGGGATCCAATTTTGTTCTTCTGCATGTGGCTATCCAGTTTTCCCAGCACGATTTATTGAATAGGGTGTTCTTTCTCCAGTGTATGTTTTTGTCTGCTTTGTTAAAGATCAGTTGGTGTAGTTGTGTGGTTTTATTTCTTGATTTCAATTCTGTTGCATCAATCTATTTGTCTACTTTCACACCAGCACAATGCTTTTTTGGTTACTATGGCCTTGTAGTATAACTTGAAGTTGGAAGCCCTGAGATTGAATGACATTCCTAGGGGAATGTGTGTAGGTAAAGACAGTAGAAGTCCGAAGACTAAGCTCTAGGACAACATTTAGAGATTAGGAAGATGAAGAAGCACTAGCAAAGGAAGGACCAGAGAAGAAAAGTAAAAACCCAGAATTTTGTTTCCAAATAAGCAAGTTGAGTCAAATGCATATGGGGAGGAAGAAGAGTACTGAAGCACAGAAGTTACTTCTCATTGACAAGAGTTCTCAGACTCTTGCTTTCAGCAGTTTGCAGATTACCAATGACATAGGTTTTGATTCACCAATTTTTTCCCGTTGAAAATCAGATGTTTTCTTAAGGCACATAAGCATCATCATGTCTAAAACACCCACTTCCAGATTTAGACAACCTAGAAAAAAACTATTTTCCTCTGGTAACAATATCCAGATTTTCATTTATTCATCAAAAGATTGTCTGAATTTAAGACATTCAAAGCACAGCTTGCTGAATTTTCAAAAGAAAATTATTTCTTCAGATGGTAGGGTTTTTTTTTTTTTAATGTACAAACAATACTGTAAGGTATATTAATTGACCATGTGAACTAGAATTAGTAAATATTCATTTTTAGTGTAAATGTAACCTATGAATTCAACTTTTTTTTTTAAACAAAGCTATCAAATATCTTTCAAGAACTCTGAAATGGGGAAAACTGAAAGCTGAACAGTGGATGTTTTTGTGAACTGTACATTTATGGAAGAAAATTCCTCTCTACTATCTGCATATTGCTTCCTACCTGGCAGGTGGAAAGCACAGAGGTGAATTGGGAACTCTCTTCAATCTGCTTGTTGCATTTCTTTCGACATTCCAATAAAATTCATGCTTTTGTGCCCAAATGGGCAAACTAAAGTATGAGCCTGAGATGTACAAGAATGTTAGTTTGTAGGTAAATCATAAACATGATCATAGAGCTGGTTTAATTAGAAAATGCCAAACATTCGTAAGGCCAAGGCCTTTTCAGTTCTCAAACAGAAAGTTCAGATTGAACTGGCAGATCCCAAACCAAACATCTAGTAACTCAAGGCTGCAGAGATCTCTTGCCTCTATTTTATTATATTCTGATAAAATCTTCAAGTTACTCCACGGTCTTACTTATAGAATCTCTGGATTTTTTTTTCAAAAACTGTATTTGTGATAGTAAATTTTTTTATTATCCTGGATTCCTTAAAAACCCAGAAACATTTGGTAAGTGTATTTAAAATTATAATTTAACATAATATGCCTCTAATATACTCTAGCAAGCCTTAGGAAAGAATATATCAAAAGTCTCTGAAAGTCAAAGCCAACTATCCAGAATTTTGTATTTATGTAAATGAAGAAGTCAAATAAAAAGACATCAAAAAAGGAAATTAAATTGGAAGATCTTGAGTAAAACCTAACCATATACCATTCTTTCCTAAGTTTATTGGTGTAAGTGATAAAAATTTGAGGAAACTTTGAAGGAAATGAATATTAAAAGCAGTATATGCTCTCTGAGGAATTATAAAATTATTATAAAGCATAAGCTTTTAATAAAAATTATTAGAGGATATTGATTATTCAAACCTTAGCTTTAACCCTGACCCTCTCTCTCACCTTTTTTTCTGTTGGGAAATCAGTTCTCAGTTCTAAGTCAAGGTGCCAGACCACAATTCCTTCTAACCTGGAAGTGGAAGTTTGGATTCCTAATTTGCTCTTTTATCTTCCTTATCCTGGCACAATTGAGATTTGTTCACTTCTGTGAAGGTGGCTGCAAGTCATTGCTGCTACTTACGGTTGTGCAAATTTATGTGTTGCCTGACTCCTCTGGGGACCTGTCATTGAATTGTCATTATGATTTGTATTTATGTCATAAAATTTCCAGCAGATGGCAGTAAAGTGTCTTAGATAAACGATTCCCTTTCTAATTCATGCAGATCATTTGTATAGGCTGTTCTCAGGGTTGCTGTTCTCAGTTTTTACATTCAAGTTCGGTGAGGATTGGTGCCCAAGAGAGCCAGAGTAGAGTCCTCTAAAATGTGATACTCAGGCAGGGACTCCTCTTAATCAGTCCTAGGCCAATATTAATCTTAGCAAACCACTGTCGTGGTTGGAGGATCAGGTGGGTAGGGGGAATGAGTGGTATAAATAATCAGGAATGGTTTTTAGATTCAGGCTAGACTTCTGGGGAAGAAAAGTGGCATATTGAACACAAGCATCTAATTGTACTCCTTCCAGAAACCTCACTAAACCTGGTAAAGGGATTTTATTTTAAAGACATGGTCCTTCGAAGACTTGGAGAATGAAAAAGAAGAAAACAGCCATACATACACACACAAGCTTGAAAGCTGAAAAGCAAATAGAGTGTGGTAAATGACATAGCTCACTTAAGAAGGCCAAACCTTAATCTGGCAATGAGGAAAGCTAAGAACAAATCTGATCTTTACCACAGAATCTTCAAATAGCTCAGGAATTGAGCCAGAAACACATGGTAGTCGATCCCTAGGTTCCCCATTCCACTGAACAACTA
The DNA here is from genome assembly GCF_041146395.1 of Eulemur rufifrons. Lineage (NCBI taxonomy): Eukaryota > Metazoa > Chordata > Mammalia > Primates > Lemuridae > Eulemur > Eulemur rufifrons. The sequence goes on from NC_090990.1 coordinate 89,248,994, forward strand.
CTCTTCCTACCTCTACCCAAATATAAGACCCAGGTATATTCTCTGGAAGAAAAAAACTAAGGCTATCTGGGTTGGGAGATAGCAGGCAAAATTAAGAGCAAGGCACTTTACCAAAAGTGAAGGAATTAAGTGAACATGTGCATACTGAATGATGAGAATCCTCTACCTTTCTTCCCTCACTTGCCTTTACCCTCCAGGCAGGAGATTAGAAGAGTATCCTTTGGGGTATTTAGCCCAAAAGGAAAGATCTAAGGATACTGACTTTCCCAAGACTAGCAGCCATCTGAAGTAAAGCCTCTAGTATGAAAGAGAGAGATCAAAACATACCAAAAGAAAAAAATAACTTGGAGGTACAGAGACTAGTCAGGGAACAGAAAACTTTTAAAAAATTATAAATATCCTCAGAAAGATAAGATATTACATACATGAAACAAAAACTGAATATCTTACAAAGCTAAAGAGATTTTATCTATTTAAAAAATGGTGACAAATAAAACTCAATAGAAGGGTTGGAAAATGAAACTGAGAAAATATGTCAGAAAGTAGGAGGAAAAAAGGTAAAATAATTAGAGGGCCAGTCTAGGAAGCCCAGCATCAAAACAGTGATTCCAGAAAAAGAAAAGAGGAGAAAAACACTAATAAAATAATTCAAGAAAAATGTCCATCATTGAAGAAATATGAGTTTCCAGATCGAAAGGGCCTACTGAGTACCTATGACAAGGCATATTTCATGAAATTTTAAATTCTCTGGTGACAAAGAGACAATCTTAAAAACTTCCAAAGAAAGAGAAATCAGAGTATATACTAAGGATCAGACAGGCTTCCTATAAGCACTATTAGAAGCTAGAAAAAATGAGGGATGCCCTCAAAATTTTGACAGAAATTTTTTTCCAACTTAGAATTCTGTATTTAACTATAAACCATTAGTCAAGTATGAGGATAACATAAAGACATGCAAAACTTTAAAAAGATTACCTCATTCATATCACTTCTCCCGAAGCTAACAGAATATATGCTCCACTAAGAATGAGGACAGGAGATGCAACACAGGGGAGAGACAAAGGGAACCCTCAGGAGAGTGATAGAGAGAGAACCAGGTATAACATAAAGAAAACCAGACTTCTCCAAGAAAATGAAATTGATATAACAACTGAATGAATTTAAACAATAGGAAGCAAATTTGGAGTTGAATTAACAATAAGCACATAAGAAATGTAAGCAAAATACTGCTTCAGAGTCTCTTCCCCAATCCTATGATGACCCTCTTTCCCTCTGTGAGTTGCTCCTGGTTCCATGGTGTGAGTATTCCCTTACTGCAACAAGCCAGTGAACCCGAATCTGTTGGTAACAGATTTAGTTGAGGTAGCCGATTGTGCTGGAACAAATGTTATTTTTCTGGATTTTGTGATACTTGTAGTATTTATCAGCATTTTAAAATGTGTAATTGGCTGTGATTTATTTTCTCTTCCTAAATAAACATTAACTTATGTGCCTAAAAAAAAAAAAAGAAATCTAAGCAAATGAATATTTAGACAGTAAATATGTAAGAAACAAGAAAGTAGCTTCGGACATAGAGAATACCTATATAGCACTTTTCTACCTATCGGGCACTTTACATATATTAATATGAACTTTTTAACCCTTGCAAACTCACAAGGTAGATACTATTACGACTTTCACAGGTAAGGAAACTGAGACATAAAGAGGTTAAATAAGTAGCCTAAATAACTGAGCAGTCAATAAATGGCAAAGGTAAGATTTGAACCTGGGAAGTTTGCCTTCAGGATCTATTCTCTTGGCCACTGTGCTATATTCTACATAGGATTTAGTATGTGGCTGATGTCTAATAGCATATGTAGTCATAATATTGTTTGTTCTTACCAAGATAACTATGTAACTATATAGGGAGGGTAAGAGAATAGGAAGTGTGTAGGTATCTACGGGGGTGGTTAGTGGAGGAGGAAGAAGTCAAATTCTCATCTTCCATACTAGAAAGTCAATGGATAACATCTAAAATAGAAAAATTAAAAAATATTGTAAAGCCATATTATTTAATATTTGATGGTAACTACCAAAAGAATTGGCTAAGAAAGATAAAAGTAGTTGCTTCTGGGGAAGGAAAAGTGGTAGAAGAAAAGGGCTAGGGATTGCTGTTTGTTTTAACAAGCCATGTAGAGCCAGTAGATTCTAAACTACGTGCATATATTATTTTATTGACAAATATAAACTTGGATTTTAAAAATAGGGAAAGGCATATACAGTTCACAGGAAAGAAAAGTAAAATGCCATTTAAACAAGAGAAAAAGATACCCATTTATAATCAAATCAAAGGAAGTTAAAACTACAATGAGCTGCTGGTTTTGACCTGTGAGATTAACAAAGATAAAAATGTTTGTGTTGAAAAGGTAGGAGGACACAGTATTCTAGTTCATTCATGCCAAATTGCTTTTATAGGTAGCAGCCTCTGCAGGATGCAATTAAGCAAAAATATCTATCCCCTCTGCCCCAGAGCAGCAGTCTACTTGTAGGAATTTATCCTGTAGATCTACTCACGCAGCCATTGTGTCAGTGTTTATGATAACACAAGTAAACACAAGAATAGACGCAACCTAAATATCCATCCATAGGAAGTTATTTGAATAAATTATGTTAAATCTACATAGTGGGTTACTATGCACCCGTTAAAAGGAAAGAGTAGTTCCAGGTGTATTAATATGAAACAATTTCCAGATACATTATTAACAGACGAGGAAAGTAGGTACAGAAATGTGTATGTATATTATACTATGATTTGTGTAAAAAATACTGTGTGTGTGTATGTGTGTGTGTGTGTGTGTGTGTGTTACTCTAGAACTGTTTAGAAGAAGCCTTTAACAGTGGTTGTTTCTGAGGAGAGAATTGGAGGACCTGGTGGATCAGAGTGGGAGGGAGATTAACCTTTCATTTTGTAATTCTTTTTAACATTTTAATTTTTAATCAAATGAATGAGTTAATATTCCTGAATAATAATTGTGGCAATAATACTGATAACTATATGTTAATAATAGAGAGAGAAAAGAGGGAAGAATAAACCTATTTGTACTAATGGCACATTTTGGTTCTTTATGATGTGTTTTAAAAAGAAGGAAAACAGTGAATTAAAATCTTAGGGAATTAACTGGAAGGGTATATTATATTCATGACAACCAGTGGGCTTTACACTACTAAAATACACTGTTTTAAAATTTAGCTAAGACTCTTCTCACTTTCCAGTCACCTGATTTGTAGCAGGATATTAAGTTGGCAATTAAAACAGCTTAGTTTTTATTTATATGCAGTAAAGAAGAGAAATTGAATCTGACTAAGGCTAAAAACTTCTTAGAATTTTTAGATTAGATTATTATAATCTAGTAGATTATAAAAATAACCTTTGTTGTGTGCCTCAGAAATGTTAAGGTATTTTCTTCTCCTTGTGTCTGTGAAATAAAATTTAGCAGAAATTATACTGGGGAACAAGTTTTCTGTAGATCATAAATGCTGTGCCTATGATTTAATGTATAATTTTGATTGTTCATATTTCCAGTGAATTCAAAACCCACAGACTGCTGTAGTAAAATACATAAGATTTTGCTCCCCATAGGTCTTGTATAAACTCATAGCAACCTTATCTCACATGAGAAGATCTGACAATGTAGTGTTTCTACCTTGGTTAGAAATATTTTTATTGTTTCTTATGGTGTTGGATAATTAGAGTTCAGAAGAATATCAGTAAGAAAGCTTGTTTATAAGTCATTTTATTTTATTTTATTATTTTTTTTTTCTTTTGAGACAGAGTCTCACTCTGTTGCCCAGGCTAGAGTGCTGTGGCGTCAGCCTAGCTCACAGCAACCTCAAACTCCTGGGCTCAAGCTATCCTCCTGCCTCAGCCTCCCATCATTTTCTTTTATTTTACAACTTCCCAAGTAATTTTAGTGATGAACCTAGCAAATATTAAGCTAAAAAAATAATCTTTTAGCTCTTAAAATGGCAGCATCTTCCCACCTTCGATTACAGATTTGTGACCTGTATGGAAACAAAACAAATAAAATATGAGCTACAGGGTTATGGAACAAGTGTTTTATTTCAAATACCATTTTAGGAATTCATACTACTTTCTAATGTTCTATTATGTAGCCTCATATTGAGATTTTCCTTGTCTCTTTTTCCCCCAAATATTGGGGAAATTATTCTTCAGTATGTTCACAATATGGTTTTTTAATTGAGGTTCAGGATTTTTAGTGTTTCTCTGCAAAGTAAAGCAGGTTTCTGTGCTTGTTGAGTGCTAGTTGTAGCAGTCTATTAGATTTGAGGTGATAGGCATCATAGATGAACCCTTTATAACTGAAAACAGCTTCTCGCTTTATTATAACTATTTAATTCATAAAATGTACTCAGTTTAGAAGCGAGGTAAATTAAAAATCAAAACAGCACACTTGAATTATTCCCAATTGTGTTCTCATTCACTTAGTTAACATCCTTTTTGAGTAACAGGCACATTCTAAGTTTTTAGTATACAGGCTAGTTTTAGCACTGATTGTAGAAGTTAGCATACGTTAATGGCTATCTCAATTCTTCACCAACCTTTTCGAAAAAGTAGTCTATCTGCACTAATACCTTTTTTCTGGGCTCTGAAATCTGGTTTTATCTGCCATTGAAATTACCCGCAGTATCAGAAATGTGGTAAGTTTCATAACTTTAGTTCCCTTCACCTTCTAATTCTCTTCAGGGTTTTTAATGATTGACTTCCTTTTGCAGCTTCTATTTTTGATTATTGTGACTTTTTTCCTTCTATTGCTGTGTCCTGCCTCACTGTACCTTCTTCAGTATTTACCACTTTGTAAATGCAGGCATCTCAAAGTCTTATCTTCACCCTTCTTCACTTGCTTTGTCCTTTCTCTGAAGTTGACTTGACCTATATTCATGTTCCCAAGTATCGTCTCTATGCCAATAACTTTTAAATCTCTTTTGGCTTCCGTTTCTCTTCTCAGTTCCAGACCTGAATTCCCAATTGGTCATCTGAACTTCTTTACCAGAATGTTCACACTGAAGCCATTATCTTTGGGTAGTTCCTCTTCTTCATTCCCTTCCTCGTTCACAACCTGTTCCCATATGATGGCTGTTTCTGTGAACATGACCGCCATCATTCTACTCCTTCTAACTTTACATTACTCATTTGTTTCTACCTCGATATTTTAATAACTACCAATCTCTTTCTGTTTCCATTCTCATCCTCTGTATTACTCACTTCACTGCCCATTTGTCATTATCTTAGAGCACTAATTGAATTATATTGCTTTCCTTGTTTAAACACCTTTGCTGGATCTCCATTATCTTTAAGATGAGGTTCAGATTTGCAGTGGCACTAAAGGTCCTCTGTATTCTAACCCAGACTTAGCTCTCCAAGATCATGTTTCCTTATCCACCAGTTACATATTCTGGGTTCTGGCCTCACAGGACTGCTTCAGGTTCCCCAGGCATTCTCATACCTGTGGGTGTTTGCTCACCTTGGGCATCAACCTGGAATGTCTTGCTCTATTCTTCCACATTCACCCCCTCTTCCTTCCATAGATGGAAATGACATTTATCCTAAGGGCCCAATTAGATATCCCCTCTTGGTAAACTTTTTCTTCATTCCACTAATCATAATTCGTCAGCATTTATCTGTCATAAACAGTATGCTTTTTGTACTTCTAACATTTGTATATATGCCCTTATGTTTTCAGTAAGTTGTAGGTATGTATCTTCTTTACTAGATGGGAACCTCTTAGATGGCAGGATTGTATCTTTCTTACCTTAGTATCACCACAGCAGCTGGTAGGTGGTTTCGAACATGGTTGCAGTTGCAGGTTGAGTGAGTGACTGATCTGAGACATTAGAAAAACTCTTCCTTGACTCTTTCAGGTGAAGGATTTCAAAGTGAAAAACAATCTTAGATGTTGGAATTATTTTTTATTCTGAAGCGAGAACCATAATTACTTTAGAGAAACCATTTAGTAATGAAATTAGAGAATTACTAAATATCATTATACAGCCACAGGGCTATAAACTGTACCATCACAACTATTTGTTTCAGTAAATACAAATCTGGTAAATTCTGTTGTCCAATTTAATAAGTCACAGTGTCAAGTGTGCCTAGTTGTAAATGTCAGACATGAGCTCTCTTCTGTTAGTTGATATCATAACCATAGTTGTGTTAGTGAGGAAAACATTTGTGTTTAAAATTTTGTTAATAGTACAGAGCTTTTGTTAAATATTTTCTTACATCTATACCAAATGATAAGAGAAATTATTTTAATGAAAGTAAATAACCATTTTTTCCTTGTTGCTGCATTTCAGATTGATAGCATAAATATGTGTTAGGTTATTGGGAGATAAATTGGTCTATCAAAATTAAACAGATTTTGCAGTTATTTCACAGATAGAGAGTCGGTGCAAAACAGACTGGAGCTGCCTCTAGGGATGAAGCGTTTGTTTTGTTATGACCCCCGTGGCACCCACCTGCAACTCATCTCTATAGTAACAATACTTAACAAAGAAAGCTCCCCAGTTTCCCATAAAGCTGTTGTATTCACCGGATTTTTCTGATTACTTTTTTTTCTTTAAAATGTACAGCCTATTTTCTTTCCTGTTGCCTTAAGATATTTGCATGTTAACTTTTTTCCCATTTTAACTGATATTTAATATAGCACAACAAAAAATTTCCATTTATTTCATTTTTTCATTCTGCTTACAGAATTCTTATTTTGTCTGTGTTTGACATGTTCTTTCTAACTCTGGAGAGTAGAAAATAACATAGGGAAAATTCAGGGTAGAAGCATGAATAGAACATGAATTCACAGGATGGGAAGGAAGAAAAAGAGATTCAAAAAGAGAACTGGTAATAAAGGAAAGGTCATTGTCTTAGTTCAGTTTTTTCTACTTACAGGCCTTAGATTTTTTTCCCTCTCACTTTAATCAGAGTAGTGCCATCCAAGAGTCAAAAACATATTTAAACAAATCTTTTGTAATCAATTTTTAAAAGTAGGCCTTGTAGAGAAGTTTCCAATCAGATATGTGTATTAGGAACAAGATGAGCTAGGGATAGAACTAATGAGATAATACACTGGGTGTGACTGAAAATACGTGAAGGAAGAAAAAATACATTTAGAAGCAGAATGTCATTAGCAGTGCATATAACAATTGGATAGACATAGCCTTGGAGTAGCCACTAAAAGCTAGGAAGTTTCACAGTGGTAGGTTAGGCTCCCAGGAATGAAACTGCATGCAGAATTGGAGAGAGGAGAAAACTTGGCTTCTTCTAATAAGGTTTGATATCAGTGTTATAGTATAGGGTTATGGTAAAAGATGAGCTTTTATAACTAAATGTGTAACTCTGGTTAATAAATTAAAATTACATTTTCTTAAGCTTTCCCAAGGCTTAACAATGAATTTAACTCCTCTGTTGTATTTATATATAGTACTATTGTCACTTTTCTTTGAGACAGGGTGTCACTGTATCACCCAGGCTAGGGCAGTGGCACGATCATAGCTCACTACAGCCTTAAACTCCTGGGCTTAAGCAATCCTCCCACCCTAACCTCCTTAGAGTAGCTAGGACTACAGGCGTGTACCACCAAATCTGGCTAATTTTTTTTGTTTTAATTTTTTGTAGAGACAGAAGTCTCTATACGTTATCCAGCCGGTCTTGAACTCCTGATCTCATGTGATCCTCCTGCCTTGGCCTCCCAAAGTTCTGGGATTACAGGTGTGAGCCACTACGCCCAGCCTTATTGTCACTTTTCATTGATATAACTATTGAAAGAAAAATTAATTTTGCAGAATCTTATGTGCCCACATAAAAGGCTGGCTAATACATTTTTCACATTAGAAATGGCGAATCATAGATCAAAGGTATGTGGTATCCATTTCCATCAGGGAATAAGAAAAATTCAATATTTCAGTAGCAAAAACCTACCTCCCTCTTATTCATTGTTAATAAGTGTGATTAACAAGTGAATTTTCAAAAGAAAACTCTAAAAGTTTATCTTTAGTGTATATTTATCTTTCAAAATTTATTGTACACTATTTTCATTATTTTGGTAAAAATGTTATGCTATTTCAGAATTGGCGGTTGTACCAAAAGTTTGTCTCAGAAGAGAATATCTAATTAAATTGTATTTTCCTCACTACAACCCCCCTTTTATCCTATTTTTCCTATTTTGTCTTCTCTCCTCTGGACTTTTAATCATATATTTTAAGTGATGAGTCTTCCTGTGTAAAGATAATCAAAAACATAGCATTATGCCTATGGTTTAAACCATGCTACCATATAAAGGTTGGAAGGCCCTTACTCAAGGACAAGTTTGTTGTAGTAATATTTTCCAGGTAAATAGAATATTCTCATTCTAACTAAGCATTTCTCCTCTATTTTGAATGAAAAAAATTACAAATTCTTTTAAAAATTCTAATATGTATATATATCCAAGTTTAGTTGCTGCCTCTTAAAAAGCTTTTAAAACCACAGTATTTGCTAGTATTCATTTAAATTAGAAGGAGCATTGTTGAGGCTAGAAAGTCGTTTTAAATTAGCAGCTTAGGTATAGGAACACCGTTAACATACCAGGGAGAATGTAATTAATATTAACAGTTTAATCGCAAAGCATAATTGGCCAGAAGACAACCTTGCTGATTCTTGTACCTAGAAAAGCAGTATAGAAATGTCCGATCTCCAGAGTGACCTTATTTAGAAAAAAGGTCTTTGCAGATATAAGTGAATTAAGAATCTCAAGATGAGAGCAACCTGGATATCTAGGTGGGCCCTAATCCAATGGCAAATGTCCTTATCAGAGCAGAAGAGCAGAACACACAGATATCTCTATCTGAGATAGGCCTTGTGAAGACAGAAGCAAAGATTAGAGCCAAAGAATACCTGGAGCCACCAGAAATGGGAAGAGGCGAGGAATAATTCTCCCCCACAGGCTTCTGAGAAAGTGTGGCTCTGCCTATACCTTGATTTTGGACTTCTGGCCTCCAGAAAATTGCAAGAGAATGAATTTGTGTTGTTTTTAAGTCACTCAGCGTGTGGTAATTTGTTATGGCAGCCCTAGCAAACTGATATGCATGATGATTTTTTTCTGATGAATTTAGTAAATTTCTTGATAATTAATATGCTGTACAAATTTCATCTACTGTCATACTTTTTAGGATACAGCACCATGAATTGGCTAGTTATAATTGTGATTCTCTGATTCTTCCTATTTCTTAGTATCACTGATTGCCACCTCAAATTTATCTCTTTATATTTTTAGAATAAAAAAGAATAGTTAGGAATGTGAAGAAACAATAAGTGATGTGACCAGGTAGGCATAATGATGACAAAAACAGTGACAATGTTAAGGTCTCATTTATTCCAGGCAACAGTCCTGTGAAACAAGTGCTGTTAATAGCCTCATGTTATAGATAAGAATACTGATGCCAAGTACAGGGCAAAACCAGAATTAATGATCTATATGACTTCAAATCTACCTTACTATGGTTCTTCCCCACCACTTTATATGAATCACAATTACTGATAGGCTATTTCTGATGAAGAATAACTTATAAATACTAGCAGGCAGCTGTGAGACCTTGTCTACCTTTTCTTCCTCTCCCCAGCTACATTTTGTTCCCTGATTCAACTCCCTGCAGAGTGGTTGACATAGCACATTGCCTTGCCCTAGAGAGGTCATCTTTTCATTCATCAAATATATTTTTAAAAATTCCTGTTATATGCTGTTCTGGCCTGTGTGAACAAAGCATTCAAAGACAGTCAATAGTACAGACAAAAGCCCTGCCTTCATGGAGCTTACATTTTAGTGGGAGTGATTATAAATAAACACCTTTATCATATGTTCCTATGGTGACACATGCTGTGGAGAAAAAATGAGATGGATAGAGTAAAGGATTTAGGGAGTGCTGTGGGTGGAGAAGGAGGCAAAGGAATATTATTTTATATGAGATGATCAGAGAAAGCCTGGATTAGAGAAAGCTGACTAATTAAGGGATTTGGTAAAGACCTGAAGAAAAATGTCCCAGAACTGAGGTTATGAGTCTTCAGTTTAATAGGGCCAATGAAGTGCTTAGCATAGTGAATAAATAGAGACCTGCTTCACGGCACATCTTCAGGACATTTTATAACATCTGCAATGGAGGAGACCCTCCTAAAAATTTTCAGAGATTTACAACAAAAATATAAAGTATTTGAATAGAAGTGATATTTGACTTCTTGGCAGTAATATTAGAAGCTGAGACCGTGGAACAATGCCCTTAAAATTTCAAGTGAATATGATGTCTACATTAAAATTATATTTCAAGCTAATGTATCTGTCAAGTGTAAGAAGAGGTCATTTAAGAAGGACAAGAGAAAAACAAAGCAAATCCCCAGAATGTTGGAGAAGGGAAGTTCCAGGATGGCAGCTGTGTAACTGACTGAGCATTGGGTTCACACTAGGGTGAAAGGGTGGAAGGCTCTGGAGTCTTCCCAATTAATGTCAACATTTCTAAATAATTTCTCATACCACTAGTATAAATACCTAAAGCAAGAATTGTTACCTTGAGGTAAACACCAAAAGGCAAAGTTAAAAATTAAAAGGGATTACCTTTGGTGGGGTGGTTTATAGGGCTGCCATTTTTTATTAGCCTATTTGATTTTAAGTACTGTTGATTTTTTTTACAATATACATACATTACTTTGATAAAAGTAATGAGTAACGTAAGAAACAACCTTTCTGAATGTATAAAATCAGCATGACAGTTACTACTTCACACAGTTGTGAAAAAAAAAGATTAAATGTAAATTCCCTAGCAGATTGCTGGAACATAACAGGTACTCATTAAATGTTAGTTTCTTTCTATCAGTTTTGCTATTTTTTCTGTGAGGAAAGATATCTTAAGTTCCAAGCAATCAATGTATAAATACTTTTTATATTCAATTTTAAGTATGGTACCAATATTTCAGACTTTTAAGTACTATTATACAGAGTTTAATAGATTATGACAAACATTCAAGGTGCCACATTTTTGGTGAGGACAACTCTTTTCTTTAAAAAATAGTTACAGTAAAAACATAGTCAGAAATTAAGTACACACCAAAAATTAATTTGATTGATGAAATATAACACTCTTTTCCTCCAGTACTTTGGATGTGCTTCTCATTATCAAAAAAACAGGAAAATCTGTATTTAGATTTAGCAATTCAGCATTTATTGTACATTAAATAAATCTTGATTGACTATATTATTGACCAAATTGCCTTGAGGAATCATAGCCGTTAGTAGGATGAAGGGTAAATATTATTGAGTGCTAAAGTTAAGTACTAGTTTATTATAGTTTTACTTTATTACATCACTGCTATCAGATGACTAGTAATCCCTGCACAAATCTTTTCTCAAATTGTTTGATTGGATAAGTTCAGAAGATTGGGCTAATAGTAGACCATAATATGAGGACCATAAATGATATATTATTTTGCCTTAATATTGCTGCTTGGAATATATATCTGAGATTCTGCAAGGTTGTGTGCTACATACCTAACTGAGAAATTATTTCACAGCAGCATTCCATTTGTATTTCAGGTGATTTATGATGTCAACATTTCTTATCAAGGTATCCATGATTACAATGTAGGGTATGTAGTATCTTATTTCTAATACATATTCTTTGTGGATGGAACAAAAGAGTGAACAGTACTCTTGGTAAAGAGGAATACTTTTTGACAGAGTTAAAGACTTTTTCACTTGTTTGTAGCTGCATTCGGCTATACTCTAGACCATGCAACGAACACATGAAAAGTGTTCCCGGAATTAAACGTTTCTGTAAATGGAAGGAAAAGAAAAAGACTTTGGAGAATCTGAAGCGATAATAGCTTGTGGGTCCTGGTAAATGAAGAAATCTGTAAAGATAGTTATAGCAAAAAGGTAAGGTTTTTGAGGGAAAGAATACTATGTCAAATCAGGGATGAATGATAAAAATTGTTCTCATTTTTCTTTTGTTTTTTTTTTTCCCCTCCACCTTTCATCTTAATTTAGAGAACTTATATGCAAAGAACATGCTTGGCACTTAATAACAGCTCCTCTCCCCCAGAATACTATTTTCATTTTATTTTACTCAACAAATGCTTATATAGTGGTTTGTGCCAGGTACTATTCTAAACACTTTGTAAATATTTACTCATGTAACCCTATAAGGGTGCTATTTATATTATTCCTGGTTTTTTGTTTGTTTGTTAATACTTGGTGAAACTGAGGCAATGCTTGCTCAAGACCCCGTAAAGTAGTAAATGGCATAGCTGGTATTTGAACTGAGGAATTTGGCCCTAACGTCAGTCCTCTTAACCACTGTGCTCTTTTACCTGCTAATAGTACCTTAGAAGTGCTAAGTAAAAGAGGCAGATTTCTGTACTTCTGTATCCTATGACATTGTCAATGGTTGAATCCCTGTACCCTTACCAAAATAAATTCACTAGCCAAGTTGTCTCTTTTACTGTTATTTAGTGGGGGAAAATATGTAGTCATCTATTTAAAAATATAAAGAGAGACTATATAAGGTTTTGTTGCATTGGCAATCATAGGAAAAACTGTGATGAATGAAATTGTTTATTAGAGATGACCTTCATGCATCATTTAGAGAACTTCTATACAAAGAACATGCTGGGCACTTAATAGGATTCAGTAAATATTGAGTTCAATTAAATGTTGAATAAGAATGTACAATATATTTTCAGCATTTTCTAATTCATCATGGTCTTTTAAATTTCATGTTTACATACGTGGGTATGACATATTATTAAAAACATGCATCATAAAAATTTTAGAAAATTTTGAAAATTGTGAGAATATTTTGATTATGCAACAACTGATGGTATAGGATTGTACAGGCATAGCCCATTAATAATAAATTTTACTAATTTCAGCTTAGATTTTCTCTATAGAAAAAATTATATTCTCAAAATTAGTGTTGTGGCCTGACGCTTTAGGCAGTGAGATGGAAGCTACTGAGTTTATTTCCTGATATGAGGGAGAAAAGGATGTCTCCAATTCCCATACAAAGGTATCCCTCTTCTAATTTCTCTGGATGGCGTTGGGAAATGTAATAGCGGCTGTATGATTCTGTCCTTAGTCACTAATGAATGTTTCCTGAGCAAATTTACTAATCTCTTTTATTCTCTCAATTTTTGTCATCTATAAAATAGCAATCAAATATTAGACTTTATTGAGATGATGATATTTTTCACTTATTTTTGTTTCCTTTTACTTATTTTTGTTTTTGTCAATATGACATTTTAAGACCAACCTGTTAAATAGTTTAGTTTTAAATGAGTTCAAAAACCCAAGCCATATGCTAAGTTCATTTTATCCAGGGGGCACATTTATCTTTTGATAGTAACTATTATTGAAGATAGATTATAGAATAGTATGGGCACATAATCATAATTCTTGAATACATTTAAAACCAAATTCTTTATTTTTTTCTTAAAATTACATCTCTATTCTCATTGAAACAGACCTCTTATAGAGGATTTTAAGTTTTTCATTAGTAGTGATATTTTTTCTTTAGCATCAGCAGTAATAAATTTAGACAACATGTTTTTTTTTTATTTCAGCATATATGGGGATACAAAAGTTTAGGTTACATATATTGCCCTCCCCCCCTCCCCCCCAGTCAGAGCTTCACATGTGTCCATCCCCCAGACAGTGCAGCATCGCACTCATTATGTATGTATACACCCATCCCCTCCCCGCCCACATCTGCCCGACACCTGATGAATGTTATTCCTATATGTGCACTTAGGTGCTGATCAGTGAAACCAATTTGATAGTGAGTACATGTGGTGTTTATTTTTCCATTTTGGGGATACTTCACTTAGTGGAATGGGTTCCAGCTCTATCTAGGAAAATACAAGAGGTGCTAGATCACCATTGTTTCTTATAGCTGAGTAGTACTCCATGGTATACATATACCACATTTTATTAATCCACTCATGTATTGATGGGCACTTGGGTTGTTTCCACATCTTAGTAATTGTGAATTGTGCTGCTATAAACATTTGAGTGCAGATGTCTTTTTTATAGAATTAGACAACATGTTTTATTGCCAAGGGAAAATGTTTACCTTTGTAGTAGACAGAAAAACTTGACTTGTTTTCAAAGCAACAGTGATCAGTCTTTGAATGTAGTATTCGTGTTGCTACATTGTGTTTTCTTTGTGGGATCACTGCTTTGGAATGGATCACGAATTAATTGTATGCCTTATATAATTCTATGCCTTTTATAACATTGCTTTTGCCTTTTCTGGGTATAATATCTAGTTTATTTCTTATGATATAGAACTTTTTTGTAACAGTAATAACTTTCTATTATATGTGTAGAACATTTAGAGGAAAGTTTTAACCTCTTGAAAGTTATTTTTATTATTTAATGGTATTTTCAAAAACTAAAAGTGATTTCTTTTGTTGATTTTTGTTTCTTATGTCCACAATGTCTTACACTTGGTAGATTATTTACTGTAACTTTAAAAAGAGGAGAAAAAATTTCATGTCATTACCTAGGATCTTTCAAAAATATTCCTTCTCAAAAAATAGGAGCAATATATTTTGCAGTGTAATATTTAAAATATACATATGATGAATATCATAAAATGGAACAGGATTGCCCTCTTAGAGCCTGGTAAATAATTGAATAAAAGGATCTTATTTTTATTCCTATCACCATCCTAATAGTTCAGAATTAATGGGTATAAGCACCACAGATTAATTTACCCCTTGCTTAAGAACTTACATTTTCTTTTGGGTAATGGATTTTCTATTAAAAAATAATCAGGACCATAATTTTTAAAGATTTAACTAAGGGATAATACTCTTACAGGAAAAAAAGGTATAGAATATCTACAAAGCAAAGACTGTATATACATTTGTAATACTGGTTTTTCTTTTCTTCCTTTCTTTATATAAAAGATAAGGTCTGATTAAGTTCATTGGCCTATTTAATATTAAGTATTTTTAAAAATGGAGGAAAAAAAAGTAGCCCTTGAACTGAGAAAAGGGACTCCTCATTCTCTCTTGAATTGTATTTCTTCTCAAGCACACACAATTTAGGGCTGAGCTATTGAGAATATGTCCCTTCCCCTTTCCTCACTTAACCTATTCTCTTGTTAAAAAAATAAAAATAAAAAAGATGATCTCCCTCTCCCCAGGCCCTCCATATCCTAGGACACAGATGTTCAGAAATTGCTCACACATTGTCACCCAAAATGATCATTTCCAAGTCAGGAGCTACGTCTCAGATTCTGGATGATACAGCTTTCTACACTTGCTAAAACAAATGAAAAAGCACATAAATGGGATGTCTTTTTGAAAATTCAGTGTATTATTCTAGTAGATACATGTTTTGTTTCATCTGGATTAATACACACTGAAGGAAAGAGTCACAGTTGCTGATAAACCTAATCTGGAGCAATATGTAAGCTCTTTTATAAAATTAATAATATTGTAGAAAATATGGAAAGCTATGAAGCAGAAAAATAACCCCAAAATGCCACTTAAAGATAAATTTGGAGAAGTAATTTAGTGTACCACAGTGGTTAAGGGAAAGCGCTCTAGAACCACCTGAAGTATGAATTCTGGCTCTACCACTTTGACCTCGGGCTAGTTACTTAATCAACCTGTCTGTGTCTCCATTTCCTGATCTGTAACATGGGCAAAGTAATATGGTTTACTTCTTAGTTCATCTATTTAAAAACTCTGTTCCCTAGGAAATTGCTGTTAGAATTTTCTTTTTTCTGTTTTTTTTTTTTTTGTTGAGACAGAGTCTCACTTTGTTGCCCAGGCTAGAGTGAGTGCCGTGGCATCAGCCTAGCTCACAGCAACCTCAGACTCCTCGGCTTAAGCGATGCTACTGCCTCAGCCTCCCAAGTAGCTGGGACTACAGGCATGCGCCACTATGCCCGGCTAATTTTTTTTTATATAGATTTTTAGTTGTCCATATAATGTCTTTCTATTTTTTAGTAGAGACGGGGTCTCGCTCAGGCTGGTCTCGAACTCCTGACCTTGAGCGATCCACCCGCCTCGGCCTCCCAGAGTGCTAGGATTACAGGCGTGAGCCACCGCGCCCGGCGAATTTTCTTTTTTCTTTTTCTAAATGCTTGATGACTCTTACCTCTTGGAGTTCTACTGGATTTTAGTTCACTTCCGTTAGTTATTAGGGAATAATGGACATTGAGTGAAGTGGCTACCTGTGGTAGTATTTTGAATTATGGAGCACACATATATCTTTTTGTGTCAACGCTATGCCAAAGACTAATTATACCATAAAATCCATGCTTTTTCTAAATAGATTTTATAGAAATAGTAGCCCACAATTGGAAATATTCTTTAAAACTAAGGCAAAAACAAATGCCTAATGACTTATTTTTACTGAAACTGTAAAAATAACTATTTTTATTTAGAAAAGTAGAATGATGCTTAAGTTGTGACAGCAGATTGGCTTAATAGGAAATCAACAAGGCTAACAGATAATTATCAATATATATTTACTTTTAAAGCCATTGAAAAAATGAGTTTTTGAAGGCCTTATTAAAGTATAATTTAAGCTGCCTTTTTAAATGAGGAGAGCCAGTATTACAGGTATGTCCTTGGCTCTGTGATCATATTTAGAGATAGTATTTATTAACATCCAATGCTATCCCCAAAATGTTTTTCGTTGCTTTTTGTTGTTTATTAATGAATTTTTTCACAGAAATAGGATTATCGCCTTTGTTCTTGTATATTCTTAACTCATATGATGAAATAAAGCTAGCAAAAGATTTCCTTGCATTTCCCCACTTATGTTTTTCTTGTTTTTCTTTGAAATATGATCTTAATCACATGAGAATCTGAGTTGAGAAAGGGAACTGATATTTGATTTTGCCACCTTCCTATAATGCTTCCTTCCTTGCTTAGGAACTTAAATTTTTAAGCCCATTGCCATTCCAGATAAAAAAAAATGCAGTCTGCTAAATCATCTTAACTGAAATGGTAAGGTCAAGCTTGGATGCTTAGCCAGAAGTTTTAAAAATATTTTGTAGCTATCATAATTGTCACTTGTTTGGCATGTGTTCTTTCTAAATACTTGTAAATACTTTGCTAACCATATGACTTAACAGGTCTTCTGGTCTTTATAATGCCTCTTTATCAGAGCAGAAGTGTGTGTCTGTGTGTTGTGCTGTGGTGCCATCGTATACAAATGAAATTAAGAATTAAAATTTTAATGGCATTTCTGAATAAGTGGGTGACTTTGGTGTTTGTCATTCCAATTATAAACAATGGTTTCCTTTTCTGATATGAACTCTACAAAGAATGCAGTGGGAAGTTCCCAGTATCGAAATGCCAGTCTTATTTATGGGGAGACATGAAAAGAGACTGTATTTATGGTTAGAAGCAGCTGAGTTTATGATTATCTGCTGATCAAAAGAGGGAGCACACTCACAGCTGGTATCACCTCAGTCTGATTGCACTTGAGATGTGTCTCTGCTTGGAAGAGGAGAAGATAGGTATTAACAGGGTTGTTGGTAAGGAATAAAACTGATGTACAAGTAATTTTTAACTATATACAGCTAGGTTGTCATTTTTTGTGCCCTTTGATTTTCAGAAAATTATGGTTTCAGGGTTTCTTAATGGCTAG
The DNA here is from genome assembly GCF_041146395.1 of Eulemur rufifrons. Taxonomy (NCBI): domain Eukaryota; kingdom Metazoa; phylum Chordata; class Mammalia; order Primates; family Lemuridae; genus Eulemur; species Eulemur rufifrons. The sequence goes on from NC_090990.1 coordinate 89,266,684, forward strand.
CACATTGAATTCATACTGTACCAGTCAGAATTCCATAATATTACTTTTATAAGGGTTAGGGGGAAATATGCTATCTGCATTCTTCAAAATTCACAAAATGTACTATTCGACTGATTCATTACTAGAAAAGAATCTCCTAGCCTTTTAGAAAAAAAAAAAACAAACAATATTTGTTGATACTGAGTTTTGAATCTCACATAGATGTAGGCTTTAGGAGTTCACTTATCCCTGATTTCAAACCATTTATTTATTCAACAGATATTTATTAAGCATATACTGTGTGGCAGAAACTATACTCAGTATTGCAGATACAGTAGCGAACTAGGCAGATACAGTCTCTGCTACCATAGAGCTTATATCTGTCAGGGTGAGGAACAGATAGACATACAGGATATGAACAACGTAATTATGGTAAGTTCCAAGAAGGGCAAGAACGGTGCACTATGTTAATGTAAAATATGAGGACCATAGTTTGATAAGTTGGTAACCAAGTATTGAAATTGATTGATGATGTTATTTATGTTTGAAGTATAAGGTCATGGAATCCCAGACCTGGAAGAGCCCTTTAAAATCATCCAGTCCAACCATTCATTGGGTGTTTGAATCTTTCTTATTATTCATTTGATCATTGCTGATATTTGCCTATCATTTGACCAAAAAAATCTTATTGTTATATAGTTCAACCTAATATAAATATTTATTAAGTGCAATGCTGGGTCAGGACTATGTAAGATGGATTAGTCAAGACAACCCTACCCAACAGGGGAGAAATGTGGAACCAGATAATTATAACACAGTGATTATTTGCAGAAATAAAATGGTTTAAGTGGCCTCACCTATCCAAAATAAACATGTTTGGTACTGAGTTAAGTGTTTTAATTGAGTGATCTGATACATCGATTCAAAGCTCCTTCAAACTCTATGAGGCTGCTCCTAACCAGTGAGGGATTTTCTTCATGGACGTTGATTTCAGCTGCTTTCTACCTTGAGCCAGTGGCTAAATGGTGAAGCATTTACTCATGCTTCTGCATCTTTTTGGAGAACTCCCTAGTGCTGCAAGAGAAGATTAAAATGTTATCAATCTCTTCAGTCTCTACCTCAAAAGCTGTATTTCACTGGCCATGGCACTACCGCACATAGCTGGGGGTTCATAGACAGTGAAGATTAAGTGAAAATTACTCTGAGAAGCAACTTGTACTGTTCAGGATTCCACCTATTATAAAGTAGGTTCTGACTGTATAAAGGATGAAATGACCATCTTCCCTTGATATTTAATTCTCTTAGCTTCAATTAGTTACTTGAAACCACACAAGCTAGAGATGAATTCCTTAATATTTTTGTTTCACCACATGACATACACAGTGCTAGGCTCTGACATCAGAAAACGAATATGCTATGGTCCTTGTCCTCAAGTTATGTTACAGTAGTCCTAATCTAAATACTTAACTAAGATTTGATGAATGAAATATGTTCCTTCATCCATCCATCCATCCTTCTATCATTTATTAAGTACCTACTAATGTCAGACATTTTCCTAAGCTCTAGGGATAAATGGGAAAAATATAAAGTCTCTGCTGCCATCCCACCCCCCACTATGTACCTCACATTCTTATGGGAAAAGAGACATTAAGCATCAATAAATAATATTGAGTAAAGTAAGGTGTTAAGGGTTATGAAGAGAAAACAGAGCAAAGTGTGACAAAGGGTGAAGAGGAGAATATGGTCAACTCTGGGCAGGAAATAAGGTAAGCCACAACAAGAAAATAGTTTTAAATCTGGGTTTTGAAGGATAAGACTAGGCAGACCAGTCAGGAAAGGGACTTGCAGATAGAAGCAGCAACACCGAGACTGGAAGACATGAAACAGAGAATAAACAATATTAATGCATACTTGAAAAAAAAGATTTAGTATAGAAATTAATAAAGTATGGTATATCATCTCCTTTGAAGAGCGTTGAATAATGGAATGACATCATGTTTGGATTTAAGAAAAATTGTTTCCTCAACAGTGGTTCTCTTATTTGTTCAGGTATTAGAACTCCAGGTAGTAAAAGTGCTTTTTGCAGGACACAATAAAATATTGTTATAATTAACCTTCATCTGAAAATGTCATTTTTACCTGAATTTGGCACCATTTTGTGCTTCTTTAAGGTTAATTAATATTAATAGTAGCACAGTCTAACGTTTGAAAAAAATATTTAAGAAGAAAAACTTGTAGTTAAGAAGATTATGTACATGAACTTCCTTCTGTCATTTGGGAAAAGATTGCTGTTAATCTGTTTTGTCACCAGAACACCAGTGTTGCTCAGCAGCATAGTCTGAGAACTGCTGCATTATAGCATGTTCATCAAACGGGCAGTCTGGCTGTGTGGGAAGGGATAAGGGCCTCACAATCTCCAGACTGCCCCTTCAGAAGGCTACTTCCATATTTCAACAACTCTGACTTCCTTTTATTGAGCTGAAATCTCTCTCCTTGTAATTTAGACTCACTACACTTAGTTCTACCTCTTGGATAGAATTATGGATCATGAACTATTTCTTAGAATTGTTCTGAGGAATAACAAAAATAATTTCAGTGTGCTTTGCACTATTTTAAGGTCAGTTATGAATGGCAGTTAATAGTAATGATACAGCTTCGGTAAGAAGAAGTAGTAGGGGTTGTTGATGTTTTGTTTCATACAGGTTAGGGGGGAATCTGTGGACTGTGTCTTCATAGACAGACTCTCAGTTTGAATGTTTCTGCATAAGTTTTGTTTATACCTTTCTTTCCCTGTGATTCTTGTTTGAGTATCAGTAGGGATTAAAAGAATAGTTCATCTGAAGTAGAAAGAGGAAACTGAAAGTAAAGGCAGAGGAAAATACGGTTTTAGAGTTATGATTCCTGAAGTAATATTTGATTAGATAACTAAAAAATTATACAGAATCAATGCCAAGTGTGGTGACTCACGCCTGTAATTCTAGCACTTTGGGAGGCTTAGGCAGGAGGATTGCTTGAGGTCAGGAGTTCAAGACCAGCCTGGTCTTGAACTGTAGAGACCCCATGGCATCAGCCTAGCTCATAGCAACCTCAAACTCCTGGGCTCAAGCAATCCTTCTGCCTCAGCCTCCTAAGTAGCTGGGACTACAGGCATGCGCCACCATGCCTGGCTAATTTTTTCTATATATTTTTAGTTGTCCAGCTAGTTTCTTTCTATTTTTAGCAGAGATGGGGGTCTGGCTCTTGCTCAGGCTGGTTTCGAACTTCTGAGCTCAAACGATCCACCCGCCTCGGCCTCCCAGAGTGCTAGGATTACAGGAGCCACCGCGCCTGGCCAAACTGTGAATTTTTTAATTGATCAATCCCAACATGTTAACCTCAGCAACTGAGAAGCTGCAAAATGTGTTAGGTCGTCATACTAATAATGAATATTACATAGTTGACCTGCCTTTCCTTTTTTGGAATATAGAAAGAAACCCTAGAAATGTGTCTGATTTTAAAACGAACTAAAATGATGACTGAGAACAGCAATATCTATAATTTCATTGCATCTACTAGGAAATTAATTTGGTAGAGGTACTCAGTTTATAAAATTAAGTTTTGATTATTCCTAAAATTAAAGATCTAGCTTAAGACCTGACTGAAGGGTGTTAGGGACATAAAAACTTTTTTCTTTTCTAAATTTTAGCTGTTTCCATTGTGATAAATTGATCTGCTTAATAAGGTAGTTCAAGATAGTAATGTGTGTTAACAGACTTCTATATCTACATTAGCTGTAATATTTACCTGGTTTTTGTAGTTTGAAAAGTTTATATTTGAATTTAACATAATAACATTCAAAGTAAGAATCTCTGAAAGTTATTATTCTATCCCTAAAATGGGACAGATTTTAAAATAGATTGCTTATCAAAAATCACTCCGAAAATGCACAGATGCGCACATCTGCCCTCCCACCCCTTGGGATAGAAAATAGGAATTACTTAGCTTGGTAAATCACACTGCTTCTCCTGAAGTAGATTGCCAGAGTGCGTAAGGAAGAGTGGCTATTGTTTAGTGCTGTCTAGCAAAAGAACTGAGGGGGAGAAAGGCTTGAGTGTGACTGGCCCTGGCTCCCTGCTTTTCTGCATTCCAAACTGTCTGAGGCACGGAGTGAGAGCAAAAAGGGAGAGAGCGAGCGCCGCAGCGAGTACAGCATACAAAGTGTTGTGAGTTTCTGACTGGCATTCCAGAAAGATCATGTTAGCAACGCCCAGAAACTTCACAGAATGCAGACCCCAGGTAAGAGTTTCTAGAGTCTGAGACTGAAATTAAAAGTTTGTATGTGTGTAAAGGGAATGTGGTTTTGTTTTTTTTTTATTACACAAATGCAATGACTGTTTACCTTTGTGATTATTGGCTTTGAGAAATAGGTTGGTTTTCATTACTATGAGTTCACAGGAATACTGTGTGGAGGCTGTCAGCATTCCAGTACAAAATCCAGCACAAGAATAGCCAACTGAGAAACTCAGATAAATTAAAAGAGTGATGATCATAGAAAATATTAACACTGTAACATTTACTTGTTTCTTTTAATAATATGAAGTGGCTTCTTATTCTGGATCTTTCCCAAAATTCTTTATGAAGTATAAAGACACCTGGTAATGAATATAGCCCACTTGTCTCTGAGGGAGACATGATATATTGACCATCAACAAGACTGTAACAACCTTGCTTGAATCTCAGTAGCACATAATAAAGCTGTGTCATTCAAAAAGTTCAACAGGTTAGATCCATAGACATCAGTAAAAGCAATCAAATGAGAACCTTGCTTGTTCTTTTTGCCCAATCTACATAGGCTTTTCATCTCCTCTGCCAATGGGATAAGTCAGACACTTTAGCTGATTGACTTACTGAAAGTTAAATCTGAGAGACACTGTAGAGGTTGTCTGTAGTATAGCCTCTCCATTTTCAGTGAGAGTTTTGAGGTCTAAGAGATTTAGTACTTGTTCAAGATCAGAGTTCAGAACAGAATTGAAATAAAAACCCAGATCTCCTGATTCTCAATTTAACGTTTTTTTTTCCATAGTACCAGTTACATTTAGGCTTTATATTTTATTTATACTCCCTGTATCTGCTAGCCTCAGGTACGATGAATTATTGTTGCCTAAATAGACCAAATGCATCGTAAACTTAGATTGAAATCTTAAGGGAAGGAGCTATTGAGGAATGGATGTCATCAACTCAATATTGAAACATGCTCTTAACCAAAACCAAAATTATATAACAAAATGTTGGGAGGAAAAAATGGCTTTCAGTTAAGGAAAATGATTGCGGTATATATCCTGATTTTATATAAAGAATTACATGGCCGTGGCATATTCTGAATATCTGTATATGAAATTAAAACTTTCAAATTGATTATAATTTCTTTTAAAAGACTTTAGGACTTAGCACTTTTCTGTATAAATAAGTTAGTAAAACTTTTCCTATATGCAAATACCTATTTTTGTCACTTGTACTATTTTACTGGAAGCAGTCTTCCCATATTCACTGCCTTTCCTATGTTCACTCAAAGAAAAATGTGAGATAACATTTTTAAATTATCCAACTGTTTGGGACCAATTGCTTCCTTATCCAAGCCCTAGCTCTGTTTCTCTCCACTCAGCAGGGTCCTCTGTTACTTCACTGCATAAATTATCTGTTAGAGGATAACTTAAGTGGAGGATGTTGAGAGTCACAACAGACAGTGAACATCTGTCTTTATACATTTTCATTTAGTCCCTAAGAAAGGTTGCTGGCCTTTCCATTTTTCTGGAGACCATTGTGGGGATGAAAGAGACCACACTATTCTAGTGAGCTAAATAGTAAAGATAGCCACTGTCAAAAGGATCTGTCATGGCTCTTTACAACTCCTGGGAACAAGTTGGCTTAATTTGGTTATGGGGACAGGGAAGGGATGGTGTCCTTTTGTATTAAAGCCTGACCTGCTCGGTCCAATTTTCATCTGGGTCTAAGCGTAGTACTGATTTACAAGTCTGTGTGGGATAGGCAGTAAGTTGTAAGGAATAGTTCATTACTGCTCTAGGCTATTGGAAACCAAATTACAAAGTGAATTCCCCACCCAGTAGGAAACAAGAGACTGTTTGTCTTACTGGAGAATCCATTATTTAAGCACCCTGTCTGTAAGAGAACTGATGGCTGTGAGAATGAGGACATAATGCTCTGCCCAGCTTGACATATTCATGTTGTGCTACACAGGGCTTAGATTCTTCTCTCAGCTTTTATCCTGGCTTGAGGATGTGAGAGGACTGCCATGGTATCTCTGTGTATATTATGTTATGTGTGTATATTATATGATAGAATGAGAAGGAGATAAAGATTATTAATATTGGCCTGAGTGTATTTCCTGATGCCAGGAACAATCGGAGGTCATTAATCTATTGCTGCTATAAATATTTTACTGACCTAAGTTGAAATAAACTATTTTATTAACAAAGCTGATCATTATAAAACTCATCACCACGCATTAGAAAGAGAAAAGTGTTCAAAGAAAGCATGTTCCTTTTCTCTTCTGAAAACGAATGTCAGATTATGAACATTCATATTTTCTGTGTTAGGAAAATGCAATACGGTGCCCACTTTGTGACTAAAGACAAATTTTATTTTTTAAAACAATTTTTTCTTTATGCATAAAAGATATACATAGTTTTAGAGTACTTGTGATAATTTGATACACTTACATAATTTGTAAAAATCAAATCAGTACACTTGGGATATCCATCCCCTTAAGTAAAGACAAATTTTAAACGGGAATGGAGTGGGTAGAGTGAAATGAGTGATAGGAGAAAAGAAACTCTCATGCGTATGTAAAATAATTTTCTTTTGACCAGTGTTTTCTTGAAGGCAGGCCCATTTTCACAACTCATAATTTCTTCTTGATACTATTTTTTAAAAATTTTTTTCTGTGAACTATATGTATCTCCATATAAATATAGTTTATATATTAAATTTTCAAAGAAGGTTAAGAGATCTGCAGTATAGCTATAACATTTTTCTGAAAAGGGTTTGGCTATAGTTGATCAAAACTTTTGACTCATTCAAAGGAATTGTTATTTCTCATTTTGTGCTGCAGTTTCTCTCTGCCTTTTGGATATAATTCTCCATTTTTGTATCCCAGTTAAATCCCTGAGAATAAAATCTCTTCAAACAAAAATAAAGGCAAAAGATAGGAGCAGGCACAGGGACTTGAGGCTGGACATGTAAATCGTTCTGAGTTGTCAAATTAATTCTTTACTCATGAAAGTTACCCAGTTACCCACCCAAAACCCTGGGAATCCTTTTATATAGACAACAGGACTGTTTCCCTTTCCGCTCCAGTCTTGACCCTGAGCAGTCTCTGAAGAGGAAAATTGTTTGTTACAGACTCTTTTGTTCTCTTATGTTCCTTCACGCTCTCTAGTGGTTGTTCATGGTTGTTCTTGTTTTCAGTTCCGTGTATCAGTTTTAGTGAAAAGCAGGTAACTACTATATTGTGAAATAAGATTCACCTGATTCGTATACTTGCATTGAATAAACTGTCTTAAAATATCTGATTGTTAAGTGCAAAATCAAAGTTTTGGCAAAATTTGATTTTGTCCTGTTGTTCCTAGTGAACAATGATTCAAGAAAATGAGTCGTGACTCAGCAATGTAAATTCCCTTTTAGCTTAGATTTTTTTTTTTTTTAAGTGCTGATGGGAATTCAGTTTATCAAAATTCCACATTTAATTGTGGGTATGATCTCAGCTTGTGTTTGGAAGCCTTAAGCAGTGCCACCCAGAATACTTTCTTTGTACATACTTGAAAAATAAAAGAGACTTACTAAGTCAGTGATTAAAATTCAGATGAAGGTCTTTGTCTTCTCTGGTACCCTCCTTGCCCCTACTCAGACCCTCCTGTAAGCTGAATTAGAAGTACAGTGAACTCAAACACATGAAGAGGGGGCCAGTGAGAAGTCCCTATTAATAATTTGACTCTACAGAACTCCACATTTCAGTGATTCTTAGGTTTACAGTATTTCTTGAGTAAATGAGTTGCTTAAATAGCACCTTGAAAAATTAGGTTTGTGCAGTCCTGTTCTTTGAAGAAGAAAAATTATCTGATTCTGCTTGCTCTTTCTTATGTCAGACCTTAGAGGATAAGCACCTTGAGCTGCTGGGGTCAAGCAGATGTCATTCAGGATCAGGTAGGTGTTCCCTGGAATAGCCAACTGGTTGAACAAGTTGCTAACTCAAATGTCTTGAGTTGAGTTACAGACATTATGGAGTACCTTTGAAAAATGTAACAGCACTGTTGTATAGTTTAACTATACTACCTTTATATGAAGACTAGAAAAAGTGGATATTCTTTCACTTTTTAATATTCTAGTTTTTAATATTTTTGCTAAAATACTTCAAATGGGTTGTGTGAGGTTGATTTGATTTCTGGTCTCTTGAGTCAGGTAGGAGAAGGTAGGATGTTTAGGTCCTTACTTCAATAGCTCCCTTTCCCAGGAACACCTGGAATACTAAGTGCTAAGTAAATAAATGAAGTAGAATAAAAAAGAGAAGTGATGTGTCAAAGTGAGCACAAGAAGAGCCACAAAAAATCTTAGCCTGTGTGAGTACATAGAAAGAATTAGGTTTGTTCAGTGAAATGACAGGGAAACAGGAGATAAGTCTATTAACAGGGAAGAATAATCATGCCCTGTGTACCAACAGCTCATTTCTAAGAGTTTGTTTGGCATGGTTATAGAATATTTCTTATCAGTATTTTCTCAAAGCATGGGAAACCAATTGCTCAAAGAAAGGGGAAATTCTATAGATTATTTATAATAAAGGCTTTCAGCATGTGGTAGAGAAATTGTATCATAGTATTTGGCCTGCTTTTTTGAGGATCTCTATTATATGGCTGAAATTTAAGATTTTTCATGAATTAAAATCTTTATTTTATCTTTCATATAATTTGCTACCTACATCCTGACATTTTCCTTGAAACATTTTGCCTCCCTTGAAGTTCAGTAAAACATCACTGTAGTTTCCTGATACAATAAATATCATACTCTTTTATGAGTAGCATCATTTTATTTGTAAATATTTATACAGCTATAATTGCTAAAATTTTGAAATACATTTTTAGTATTTTTAGTTTTTATTCACTCTCTTCCCCTATAAAAACAGCACTCAATAAATGATTGATAATCAACTTTTAAAGGTAAATTTTCAAAACCAAAAGTAGCTTTTTAAAAATCAATTGGAACCCATACCATTCTCTGATTACCTCTCAGAAATGGTATAGACCATTTTTATTAACCAACAACCTGGTATAAAGAAGAAATCCAGGAGTTACTGCTATCATTACAAGGAATGAAAACTAATCTCTTCCTTGGAAACTTTTTTAGCTTGTACAAGACCAAAATGCACTGTACATAGGGACTTTATTATAAAAGGTGGAAGTCTAGTGGAATTATAGCTGCTTAGGTCAACGCTTTATGACACTACTTTGGTTTTGTTTTTTTTTAAACAGAAGGGTAGTTAAAACCAGAAGTCAGGCTTTTGTCTGGTCTTAGTTAAAAGGAATATCCAACCAATTTTTCTCAGAAATATATCTTACTGTGAATAAACTGCAAAATGTATTTGACACTGAAATTTTAATTAACAAGAAATAGTGAGCTTGAAGAAGTGTGACTATTTTATTGCTGTAAAGTACTGTGATTTATGGCAGCTTCCCGGTAGGTTTCTCCCAATGTCAGAAATTATAAACCCATTTTCATTTTACATAGTTCTTGAATTAAATATTTAAAGGTAGACTTTTTCTTTCTCTTTTCCCCTGTCAAACCTTTGTTGCAGAAGAACAGAAACCGTTTTAAGGCTCTTCGAGTTTAGTCCAGATGTTGCTTATATTACATTTTCTCTGACAATCTGAAAAAAGAAATTTTTAAATTTTAACATCTGCTCATAATATAAAATAAACTCCTACACATCAGTGGGAAAAGTGGGCAAGACTGGAATGGTCATTTCACAAAAGAGGCAATCCAAATGGCCATTTAGTATATGAAAAGGTGCTTAGTCATTGTTAATCATCAGGGACATGCAAATTTCAACCAAAATAGGATCACACACTCATCAAAATGTGTAAAATGAGAAAAACAGAAAATATCAAATGTTGACAAGGATCTGGGACAAAAAAAATTTTTATATGCTGTTGATGGACGTATAAATTTGTACAATTACTGTGAAGAACTATTTGATAATACCTACTAACGCTGAATAATGCTCAATGACCTAGCAATTCCACCTTTATTTATGTACCCAACAGAAATGCATACATAGATTCACCAAAAGACCTGTGCAAAAATGCTCAAAACAGTACTATTTATAACAGCTAAAAATTGGAAACTACCCAACTGCTTATCAGCAAGCAGAAGGGCAAATTGTGGTTTGTTTACACAATGGAATTCTATACAGCAATGAAAAAGAACAAACTACTGCTTCATACAACAGAATAAATAAATCTCACAAATGTATGTTGAGCATGAAAAGTTAGTCTCAAAAGAATCCACACTATGTGATTCCATTTGTGTACAGTTCAATTCATCTAAGGTGATGGAAGTCAGGATAGTGATTACCCTTACGTGGGATGATGACTGCAAAGGATGTGTAAGGGAGGTTTCTAGGTGCTGGTAATGTTCTGTTTTTGTTTTTGTTTTTTAATCTAGATGTTGGTTCTTAGGATGAATTCCATTTGTAAAAACTTATTGACCTGCATACTTGTTATTTGCACACTTTTCTGAATATATGCTATGCTGTAGTGAAAAATTCAAGAAGAAAAAATTCCCATTATAAGCTCTCCATTGTGTTAAAAACAAACAAAACAAAACTCTAGGCAAGTTTCCAGGATAATGGTGTGATATTCTTTGTTTACATAGGGGGTTAGCAGGACACCAGGTTTGTTCTCATACTGAAAGTTGTTCAGTCTGTGTGTGCCATCAAAGACTTTACATACAGGGTCATTTAAGAGAAAGACCGGACTTGTACGTGTATCCTCAAAACAAAATTACATTATGTGAATAATAGAAATACTAGGTTTGTTACAAGCTCTGAGCTTACTGTATAAAATACTAATCTTCATATATCATATGTTAATTTTAAATCATTTTACAGAACTAATATATATAAAGATATACATGTCCTCATACTGAACACATTAATTTTCATATATAGTTACTAATGAGTTGGTACACATTTAATGAGAGTTTTTCAGATTCTTGCCTTTAATATCATTTTGCTTAAAAAACATTTCTAACCTTTTAAAGATGTGTGATTCCTTGTTATATTGGAAGAAAAGTAAAACATTTTCAAACAGCTTTTTCATCATTGTGAAATGTGAAAGTATGTAACATAATTAATGGAAGATACCTAATAAATGTTAATTTTCATTTTCTTTGCAAAAATGACAACCAAGACATACTCTCAAACATGCTCTTCTTCTCTTCTCAGATTCATTTCTGCCACCCATGCTGTCCTTCCTGTTCTGAACCATTAAAAACATGTGTGTGTGGTTCTATTTCTGGATTCATCTATAGTAATCTTCTCCACTTGTTCTTTCATATCTCAAACCTGTTTTACTTAAACTTGATGTTTCTGTTTTGGCATACTATACGTATTTATTATGGCTATATAATAAATTACCACAAACTTTGTAAGTTTAAACAACACTCATTAATTATTTCACAGTTTCTATAGATCGGAAGTCCATGCAGACTGTAGCTGGTTCTCAGCTTAGGGTATGAGAAGACTGAAGTCAGGGCATCAGCCAGACTGCCTCGTTGTCTGGAGTTCAGAATCCTCTTTCAAGCTCATTCAGGTTGTCAGCAGAATTCAGTCCCTCGCAGCTGTAGGGCTGAGATCCCTGTTTTTATGCTCCTAGAGGACTCCCAGCTTCTAGAGGCCATTGTTAAGTCCCAGGCCCATGGCCCTCTCACCACATGAAAGCTGACTTTTTCAAAGCCAGTGAGAGAAGCTGACTGAGTCGGCTGTGATGGAGTCCAGTGTAACACAACCACAATCACCATACCATCACCTTTGCCATATAATGTAACCTAATCAAGGGAGTGGCTATCGCATCATTTTAACATGTTCCAGGCCCCGCCTACACCCAAGGGAATTGTATAGGGTATGAGTACCCATACATGTGCACAGCATATACACCAAGCTTTTGTATAGATTCTTAATTGTGCCCACCCCCCAATCCCTCATCCCTGCCCCGTGCTTCACAACTGAATGCAGACTGTTCCATTGAAACTAATGATAATCTAGACTGTTCCATTGAAACTAATGATAATCTAATTCTGGCATAGTCAGTGATTCTCATCTTTGTTTCAGTTAAATTAATATTAGTTTTATGAGACCCATGCTTTTTTTCTGTGGCATCAGCATTTTCATTTTAAATCATCTACCTATATTTAATAAAATAATGGGAAACACAATAAAATTGTGCAAACATTGCTGAATAGATTCTGATGCTAAATTAACTGTTGGTGAACATGTGGCCCCACCTCATATGTATAATCAACTGATGAATGGCAGTCCTGATAAAAAATACTGAATTAAAAAGTTAAAGACCTGTTCCCAAATTATTTTGCTGTTGAAGAATGATGTATACTCTAAGAAGGCCTCTAGACCTGTAAAGATGTTGCATTTCCTTACCATCATGAGAATTTCCTCTTCATTTTCAATTCTACTTTCCAAATAAGGCCTTTCCAAATGCCTGTCATTTAACATGTCATGGTTCTTGACAGCCTATGCAGCTCTTCTTCCTTAAACTTTTAGTATACACAGATATTTATTTACAAATATTGCTTTGAGGGTCAAAGTAAGTAAGAAATCAATCTGTAATGTGGTTTTAACTGAAATGAATAATTTAGCATTAAACATTTAAAGTAATTTTCTGTATGCAGTCATTATTAGAGTTCTGTGTTTCTTCCGTGTTCCATACCTAAAAAGTTTTGAACTGTTTTTGGTGATAGGAAGGCTAGAAAGTAAAATTTTGAAGAAACATTAAAGACATTGAGGTTATTCAGCACAAGAAACAGAAATATAGAAAGTGTATGAAAACAGTCACCAACTATTTTGCATATCCATAAGTGAGGAAAAAACAGAATGCGGTAGTATATAGAATCTGGGTTAAATACAAAAAGAAAATTCATAGGTTTTAGGCTATAAAACTAAGTGTATTAGGATCTTCTTTTTTGTGGAGCATCATAAGTAAAATACATTTTTATTTTTCTTGAGGTCAAATAAATCCTATTTTTAGGTCAAAGAAATTAATTGAAAAAATTTTCAAGTTCCTAGCTACCCTAAATATATATAGTTTTATATATAATAATCGAACTTCTTCTATTGGTCTAAGTAAAATCTTATTTTATTTTATTTTTATTTTTAATTTTAGAGATAGGGTCTCACCCTGTCACCTTGCCTAGAGTGCAGTGGTGTGATCATAGCTTACTGTAGCCTTGAACTCCTGGGCTTGAGCCATCCTCCTGCCTCAGCCTTCTGAGTAGCTGAGACTACAGGAGTGTGCCACCTTGCCCAGCTAATTTTTTAAATTTTTTTGTAGAGACATGGTCTTGCGGTGCTGCCCAGGCTGCTCTCAAACTCCTGGGCTCAAGTGATCCTCCTGCCTTGGCCTCCCAAAGTACTGGGATTATGGGCATGAGCCACCACACCGGGCCTGAAATATTAATTTAAAAAATAATGTTAATAATAGCTGCTGCATCTAACAAATTCAATCCAAGCCCGGGTATAAAAGCTCTCCATTTTCCTCGAGTCCTCTTAATTCTATTATTTTCTGTACATGTTATCACAATTAATGATTAGCATTTATCCTTCTAGATTCTGTGTGTGTATATATGTGTGTCTATATGTAAATAAGCATGGAAATTTTCCTGTGTTTTGCTTTCAAAGGGTCACACAATATATGTTATAATTCAACTTGCACCTTTCAGTTAAGAATATACTGTAGTCATAAATTCTTTGCCCTAGGCTGATATCCAGAAGCTTTTTAGTTGTTTTACTTTTTCCTAAATTTTTATGGTAGCAGGTCTTGCTTACATTTAAGTCTTTAATCCATCCTGAGTTAATTTTTGTGTGTGGTGAGAGATAGGGATCCAGTTTCATTCTTCTGCATGTGGCTCTCCAATTTTCCCAGCACCATTTATTGAATAGGGCATCCTTTCCCCACCATATGTCTTTGTCTGCTTTGTAGAAGATCAGTAGGTCATAGCTATATGGTTTTATTTCTGGGTTCTCTGTTCTGTTCCATTGATCTATTAATATGTGTCTATGTTTATACCAGTACCATGCTGTTTTGACTAGTATAGCCTTGTAGTGTAATTTAAAGTTGGGTAATGAGATGCCTCCAGATTTGTTTGTTTGCTTGCTTCCTTTTTTTCTTTCTTTTTTTTTTTTTTTTTTTTTTTGCTTAGGATTGCTTTGGCTATTCGGTCTCTTTTTTGATTCCTTATGAAATTTAGGATTATTTTTTCTAAGTCTGTGAAAAATGACATTAGTATTTTGATGGGAATTGCATTGAATCGGTAAATCACTTTGGACAGAATGGACATTTTAACAATGTTGATTCTTTCAGTCCATGAGCATGGGATGTTTTCCCATCTGTTGGTGTTGTCTGTGATTTCTTTCATCTGTTCTGTAGTTCTCCTTGTAGAGATCTTTCACTTTGTTGGTTAAGTATATGCCTAAGTATTTTAATTTTTTTGCGACTATTGCAAATGATTTGATTTTCAGCTTGGCTTTTAGTAGTATATAGAAATGCTACTGATTTGTCTACCTTAATTTTGTAACCTGAGACTTTACTGAATTTGTTTATCAATTCTAGGAATCTCTTGGAGGAGTCTTGAGGGTTTTCCAGGGATAAGATCATATCATTGGCAAATGGGTAGTTTGACCTCCTCTTTTCCAATTTGGATTTTCCTATATTTCTTTCTCTTTCCTGATTGCTCTGGCTAGGACTTCTAGTACTGTGTTGAATAGAAGTGGTGACAGTGGGAATTCTTGTCTTGTTCTAGTTGTTAGGGGGAATGCTTTCAACTTTACCCCATTCAGGATGATGTTGTCTGAGGGTTTGTCATATATGGCTTTTATTATTTTGAGGTATGACCCTTCTGTGCCTGGTTTGTTAAGGGTTTTTATCATGAAGGGATGCTGGATTTTATTGAATGCTTTTTCTGCATCTTTTGAGGTCATAATATGGTTTCTGTTTTTAATTTTGTTTATTTCTTATATTGAACCATCCTTGCATCCCTGGGATGAAATCCACTTGATTGTGGTGAATTCTTTTTTTTTATGTTCTGTTGGATTTTGTTTGCTAATATTTTCTTGAGGATTTTTTTATCTATGTTCATGAGGGATATTGTTCTGTAGTTTTCTTTTTTCCTTGTGTCCTGTCCTGGCTTTGATATCAGGGTGATACTGGCTTCATAGAATGAGTTAGTGAGGATTCCCTCCTTCTTGATGTTATGAAACAGTTTCTGTAGGATAGGTACCAGTTCTTCTTTGTAGGTCTGATAGAATTTGACTGCGAATCTGTTTGCTCCTGGGAATTTTTTCTTGGGAGATTTATTATTACTGATTCAATCCTACTACTCATTATTGGTCTGTTCAGCATTTCTATTTCTTACTGATTAAAGCTTGGGAGGTTGTATGTTTCAAAAAATCCATGCATTTCTTCTAGATTTTCTAGTTTGTGTGCACAAAGGTGTTCATAGTAGTCTTGGATAATATTTGTATTTCTGTAGTATCAATTGTAATGTCCCCTTTTTTCATTTCTGATTGAGCTTATTTGAATCATCTCTCTTCTTTTGGTCATGGATTCTGTTTATCTTTTCAAAGAACTAACTTTTCATTTCATTGATCCTTTGAATTGTTTTTTTCATTTTTTTCCCATCTCCTTCCCCCACCCTCATCCCCCCCAGTCAGAACTTCAAGCATGTCCATTCCCCAGACAGCGTGCATCGCACTCATCAAGTAGGTGTACACCCATTCCTTCCCCCCAGCCCCCACCTCTGTCCGATACCCAATTGGTGTTATTCCCAAATGTGCACTTAGATGATGATCAGGGAAACCAGTTTGCTGGTGAGTACATGTGGTGCTTATTTTTCCATTCTTGGGATACTTCACTTAATAGAATGGGTTCCAACTCTCTCCAGGAGAACCAGAGAGATACCATATCACCATTATTTCTTATAGCTGAGTAATATTCCATGGTATACATATACCACATTTTGCTAATCCATTCATGCAAATCAAAACCACAATGAGATATCACTTAACTCCAGTGAGAATGCCCTTTATCAAAAAGTCCCAAAACAATACATGTTGGCGTGGATGCAGAGAGACAGGAACACTCATACACTGCTGGTGGGACTGTAAACTAGTACAACCCCTGTGGAAAGCAATATGGAGATACCTCAAACAGATTCAAGTAGACCTACCATTCCATGAAGCAATCTCATTATCGGGCATCTACCCAGAAGAACAAAAGTCATTCTATAAAAAAGACACCTGCACCCGAATGTTTATAGCAGCACAATTCACAATTGCAAAGATGTGGAAACAACCCAAATGTTTTTTTCATTTTAATTTCATTTAGTTCTGCTCTGATCTTTATTATTTCTTGCCTTCTGCTAGCTTTGGATTTGCTTTGTTCTTGTTTTCTAGGTCCCTGAGGTGTGACATTAGGTTGTTAATGTGTGATTTTTCTGTCTTTTTGATGTAGACATTTAGTGCCATGAACTTCCTCTTCCCACGGTTTTTGCTATATCCCAGAGATTTTGGTAGTTTTGTTGCCATTGTCCTTCAATTCAAAAAAATTTTTTATTTCCATCTTGATTTTGTTGTTGACCCAAAGGTTGTGCAGCAGCAGGTTGTTTAATTTCCATGTATTTTTATGGTTTTGAGAGTTCCTTTTTGAATTGATTTCTAGTTTTATTCCCTGTGGTCTGAGATGGCTAAGACACCAAAAGCAAATACAACAAAAACAAATGGGACTTAATTAAGCTAAAATGTTTTTGCACAGCAAAAGAAATAGTGAACAGAGTAAATAGATAACCTACAGGATGGGAGAAAATATTCACAAACTGTACATCCAACAATGGACTAATATCTAGAATCTACAAGGAACTCAAATCAGCAAGAAAAAAAATAACCCTATTAAAAAGTGAACAAAAGTCATGAGCAGACATTTTCCAGAAGAAGATATATAAATGTTTAACATCACTAATCATCAGGGAAATGCAGATTAAAAGCACAATGTGATACCACCTTACCTCTGTCAGAATGGCCATTATTAAAAAGTCAAAAAATGATAGATGTTGGCACAGATGTGGTAAAGAGGGAACAGTATACACTGTTGGTGGGAATGTAAATTAGTATAACCTCTGTGGAAAACAGTATGGAGATTTCTCAAAGAGCTAAAAGTAGATCTACCATTCCATCTAGTAATTCCACTACTGGGTATGTACCCAAAAGAAAAGAAGTCATTATGTCAAAAAGACACATGCACTTGTATGTTTATCGCAGCACAAGTCACAATTATAAAGGTACAGAATCAACCTGGGTTCCCATCAGCTGATGAGTGGATAAAGAAAATGTGATTCACTCACACACATACACACACAATGGAATACTACTCAGCCATGAAAAAGAATGAAATAATGTCTTTTGCAGCAACATGGATGCAGCTGGAAGCCATTATCCTAAGTGAAGTATCTCAGGAATGGAAAAACAAATACTGCATGTACTCACTTAGAAGTGGGAGCTAAATAATGGGTATACATGGTCATACAGAGAGGTGTAATAGACTTTGGAGACTCAGAAGAGGGGAGAGTTACAGAGGGGTGAGGGATCAAAAACTACCTATCAGGTACAATGTATACTATTTGGGTAATGGGTACACTAAAAGCTCTTGAGTTCACCACTATACAATTCATCCATGTATCAAATAACCACTTATTTCTCCTAAATCTATTGAAACAAAAAAGAAGAAGAAAAAAGAATATACTATAGGTTCACTGTTTCTTGTAATGTTGGGCTAAGTTTTCTAAATAACCCTCCTACTGAAAAACAACTTTATAAGTGGATAAATATTTTTCCTGAAACTGTCTTCTTAAAAGCATCAAAACAATACTTCTACATAACCCATAAATCAACCAAGAAATCATATGAAAATTAGAAAATATTTTCAAATAAATGATAATTAAAATATACATCAAAACTTGTAATATTTAGTTAAAGTAGAACTTAGAGAATTTTTTAGCCTTGAGTGCATATATTACAAAAGACAAAGGGTTGAAATAATTCTAGAAGCCTTCTTAAAAAGTTAGAAAAATATCACCATAATAAAGAAGGTAGAAGGAATTAAATAAGGATAAGAATAGAAATTAATGAACTAAACATACACTAGAGAAAAATCAACAAAAGTAAAGAGTCAATAATTTAAAAGACATAGAATTAATAAATCTGGCAAGAGTGATCAAGAAAAATATTATCAGGAATGGAAAAGGGCACATTGCTACCAATCTTGCAGATAATTAAAAAATAATAATTAAAGGATATATGAACAACTTTATGGAAACAAATTTTTTTAATTAGATGAAATGGTAAAATTATAGGAAAATACAACTAGCTGAAACTGACATAAGAAGAAATAGAATATCCTCATACTCCTATAACTATTTAAGAAATTGAATCTGTATTTAAGATCTTTCCACAGAAATCTAAGCCCAGAGGACTTTGCCTAAGTGTTCTAATAAACATTTAAGAAAGATATAATTTCAGATTATACAAACTTTTCCAGGAAAGTACATATCAGGTAATTTTATAAGGCTAACATCACTTTTATACCACCTAACAATGATGTAATATGGAAGGACAGTTCTAGGGTAGTGTTATTCATTAACATAGTTGCAAAAATCCTAAACAAAATATTAGCAAGTAGACATATACATTATGACAAAGTTGGGTTTATAACATACATACAAAGTAGATTTGATATTAGAAAGTTAGTATAATTCACCATTAGTGAACTAAAGAGAAAAATCATAAAATTATCTCAATTGGACAAAAACCACATTTGGTAGAATTGAACAACCAGGTTCATAAGAACTCTTAGCAAAACAGGAATAGAAAAGAACTTCTCTACTCTGATAAATGGTATCTACAAAAAAAAAAAATACCCTCAACAAACATATACTTAATGGTGAAAAGCTTTCCCTTTTAGATAAGGACCAAGGCCAACATTTTCATTATTATCCTTGCTATTTCACATTATATCAGAGGTCCTAATCAGTACAGTAAGACAAGAAAATGCATAAAGATTGGAAAGATAGAAAATTCTCATAATTTACAGATGATGTCATTGTTTAGAAAACCCAACAAAAACTTTATAGATACTGAGTTTAGCAAGGTTTCTGAATACAAGATCCAAAAACAAAAACCAATTGCATTTCTCTATATCAGCAAGAAACTGAAAGTGAATTTTTAAAGATATGATTTACAGTAACAAAATGTCAATAACCTAGGTATAAATTTTTTAAATGTATAAAACACTAAAAAGTCAAATATAAACTTTATTATAAGAAATTAAAGAATAATTGAAAATGGAGCTATACCATGTTCCTGGAATTGGAAAATCAGTTTATATGCTGTTAATTTTCTCCTGAATTCTTCTGTAGATTCAATGTAATCCCAATAAAAAAAATTATGAAACAATTTTAGAGGACTTTTACAAATTTTTTATAAAATGTATATGGCTATGCAGAGGCCAAAGGATAGCCAAAAACCTTTGAAGAAATGTTAATTAGGAATACTTGTTCTGTCAGCTATTAAAGTTTTTTATAAAACTATATTAATTGAGACAAAGTAGTACTGGTGTTGTATGTAGACCAATGGAACAGAATAGAGTCCAGAAACAGACCTGTGCGTGTATGTACATTTTATCTGTGATAAAATTGACACTACAGAATGGTGGGGAAATAATGGCCTTTTCAATACATAGTCCTGGCTCACCTGGATGTCCATATGGAAAAATAAAATGGAAGTGGATCCCTTCTTCACATTTTACATAAATATTAATTCCATGTAAATTGTGATCTTAAATGTAAGTGACAAAATAGTAAGTCTTATAGAATATATCATAACATCTTAATAACCTTAGGATAGAGAAATAATTTGTGAATAGAAAAGGCACTAATTACAAAGAAGAAAAAGGTAATACAGTTTACTATATTAATATTATAACTTATGTTCATCTAAAGACACTACTGAAAGAGCAAAAAGGCATGCTGCATAAACCAGCAAAGAAATTGTACCAAAGTGTATCAAGCATTCTGACAAATTAACAAGAAAAACAAAGCCCAGTAGAAAAATGGGCAAAGACTTAATAGGCACTTCACAAAAGAAGATAAGCAAATGACCATATACATTTGAAGAGGTGCTTAGCCTGATTAAAGAATGCCAAGTTAAAACTATAGCAAGATACCACCACACAACCTTCAGATTAATTAAAATTTTAAAATCTGATGATACCAAAATTATCAAGCATATAGAATAATGGGAACTCTTATATTGCTAGTGGGAGTGAAAATTCATAGTTACTTTGAAAACACTTTGGTATTATCTAGTAAAATTGAAAACAATGCTAACCAAACAGAAATACACTAACCCAACAGAAATACATGCTTATGTACATGAGGATACACATACAAGAATAAACAAATATCCATCATAGCCCCAAAATGGCTACAACCTGGGAAAAAAAAATCAGTAAAATGGGCTTTAAAAAAATGAGATAGTCATGTAATGGAATACAGCAATGAAAATGAACAAACTTTAGTGACATACAACAACATTAATAAATCCTAAAAACATAATATTGAGTAAAAGAAGCCAAACCCCAAAATATATGTTATTCATTCATATAAATAAATATATGTTACCATTCATATAAAATTCATGAAAAAGGAAAAAAACATGTATTGAGGGGTGCACATTTTGGTGTTAAATTAAAATAGAAGCAAGGAATGTTTACCACAGAAATCAGGATAGTACTATTCTGTCTATATAGTAGAAGGAACTGGGATCAGGATGGGCTATTTGGGGACTTACTATTGTAGACAGTGTTCTAATTCTTGCTATGGTGTTATTATAATTCATTAAACTTTACATTTATGTTTTATGCTGTTTTCTGTAGGATATCATATTTCACCATAAAAATAAAAGAATAGATTGAAGACATCTTTTTGTTTCATTACAGCTACAACTGAAGGTCCTTAAAGGCTGCATATTATTCCACTGTAGATTTATCTCTTCCCCTCCTTTTGGATACTTGGAGTGTTTTTGGTTTTTGCAGTTACCAACTTTGTATTAAACATCTCTGTACATATATCTAGGTTCATGTGCTTGTGCTGGTATTCCTGTAGGGTTGGTTCCTAGAAATAGAATCAAAAGATAATTTGCATTTCATATTTGGATGCTGTTAAATAGCCTTGCAAGTTTGTTCATGTGTCTTTTTGTTATTTGATGCTTTTAATTTTTATATTGTGTAATATGTCTCTCTTTTCCATTGTAATTTCTGGCTTTTGTGTAATGCTTTAAAAGGCCTTTCTCAACTTCAGTGTAGATCTTTGTCTGGAATTTATTTTTGGTTATATGAAATGAGATTTTTTTTAGCCGTATAGCCAATTGTCTCAATACTTTTTATTGAATGGTCTATTCTTTCCACACTGATTTGAAAAGTACCCTTTATCATCAGTTACATGTCTATATGTCTTTTTCTGTTCCATGGATCTATTGTTCTATTCCTGTATCAGTATCACAGTGTGTTAATGACTATAGATCTTAATATGTTTCTCTTACTGATACAGCAAATTCTCTCTAATTATTAATAATTTTTCTTTTCAAAATGTATTTGGACTTTTACTCATGCATTTAGTTTTCTAAAGGAACCGTAGTATCAAGTTCTTCCCTCCCCCCAGACAAATTAAAAAAAATGTATGTTGGCATTTCAGTTGGAATTGTAATGAATATTTAGATTATTTGAGAGAGAATTAACTGTCATACACATGTAGTCATTTTTAATTTTATATAAAGGGCATGTTTCATATATTCTTTTGGGATTTTTTTCATTTAAATACTATATTACCCATATCTTTCCATATTGTAGCTATACTTAATCTGTTTGACTAGCGTATGATTTTTACTCTAAATATACCAAACAAATTTTGAGTTAGGGTTGGGGTTGGTATTGGGGTTCCATCTCTTATTCAGTTTTGCTATTGATATCAGTGCTGCTATGAACATCCTTGTAAATGTCTTTATCCTTTTCAGGAGTTCCTCTTTGGTATATACCTAGGCGTGGAATCTTTGGGGTTTAGGGTGCATAAATGTTAAACTTTAGCAAATCATGCCAAACTGTTTCCCACCAAAAATATAAATGAAATTGTGAACACCACAGAGTTAACATACACAAACCTAGGCAGTATTGCCTACTACAACCTAGACTATAGAGTGTAGCCTATTGCTCCTAGGCTACAAAACTGTACAGCATGTTACTATACTGAATGCAGTACACAATAGTAACACAACGGTATTTGTGTATCTAGACATACCTAAACAGAGAAAAGGTACAGTAAAAATATGGTATTATAATCCTATGGGAACACCTTCGTATATGCAGTTCTTTGTCATGTTGCATATGAAGAAATTCTAAGATTTTTTTTTAAAAATTTTTATTTAATTTTTTAATTAACAATAATATGTGTACATATTACAGGATACATAGTGATGATTTGATACATATAATATACAGAGATCAGATAGGTTTAATTAGCATATCCATCTCAAACATTTGCCATTTCTTTGTGTTGGGAACATTCAGTATCCTCCTTCTGGCTATTTGAAACTATATATTATTGTTAACTATAGTAATCTACAGTGGTGTAATACACTAAAACTTATTCCTCCTATCTAGCTCTAATTTATCCTTTAACAAATCTCCCCGTGTTCTCAGATTTTTTATCAGAAGGGGCACTGGGTATTACCAGTTGCCTTTCAGTATCTATTGATATGATCAAATGGCTTGTACCTTTTATCCTATTAATACAGTGTCATAATAATATTGTATTAAGAGGTTTATTCACTTCTCCCAAATCACAAATGTAAAGTCAGGAAACTTAAATACAGCAGGTCATTGAAAATACAAATTTGTTCTTTGCCATATTCTCTTAAAGCCTTAGAATTTTAAAGTGTTTGTTATCCAGCATACTGACATCGTACTGACCCTTTTACTCTGCTTATCTAGTTTCATTTTACAAAACATCACTAAGGAATTTCCCAAGAGATTTAAAGTTTTATTTATTAATTATCTGTAGAAAAACCTGGGGTCTCCTGTCATGCTGACCAAATGCATCACTGCTGAAACATGAGGACACATTTAAGGAAAGCAAGGTAGTGACTTACTACCATAGATTCTATGCCATAGCCAAATGATGATGTCTTTAGGTGAACTATGAATGATTTTGTTATAAATGACTACAGATCTTTGATAAACCTTTGATGTTACTGTTGCTGAATTAAGTTCTCCTCTTTGTCTTATGGCAGCCTCTGTTGCCCCAAACCTTAAGATCTTTTCAGCATATGAGACCTTAATACAAGATGTAAGAAAAAGAGAGATTTGTGTTTGCAATATTGTAGGTGTTTTTAAAGAGGGGCTCATAAATTGTATGAGCGTCAGGCCCCACAACATCTGATTCTGCCTCTGGCTGTAAGGGGTGAGGGCTAGGGGAAAAGGTTTTATTTTCCCTAGTTTTGCCACCAATTGTGCTATCACTGCTAGGAAACTGATCTCTAACAATATGATAGAGAGCCATGCGGGGAGTTAGCTACGCTCCCCGCAAAGAGGTTTTTTTCTTCCGATCAGGTCTCTCAGGCAGGGGTCATCGCAAAGGATGAAAAAAATAGTAGGAAACAGAAATAAAAAATAGAATAATGGCAATAATAATACACAGAGCCAAAGATATAGTTTATAAAGTAAAGGGTTATGAAAATAGATATAAGGAGGGTATCCAGATGGATATATTTCTTCCCACATAAAATATATCCAAGACTGAAACTCCACACAGGTATTTTATAGGGTAGATACAGGCTCCCGTTGCCCTTGGCATACTAACAGACAGTTTGCTTTAGGGTCAAAGTCTTCTAAAAGGCTACTACAGATCCTTTAACTAACTCTAGGGGAACAATGAGTTACAAAATCTTCTTGGGGCAAACTTCTAAGTTTTATGATAAGGGTATTACTTTATCAAAAAACAGAGACATCTTGGCTCCGGTGATTGTGTTCTTGGAGACAGAGATATCTCAGAAGTCAACATGAGCTGTCCTTTGTGCTAATTACTTTAACGGCATGGTTGGCTTGGGCATTAGCATATCTGTCTGATCAGCTCTCATCTCTGGGGGTCTTCGCCTATCAGCTCCGGCAACCTTTTGGTTCTAAGGGAGGCCTGCCTTGTCTTTCAAAACAGGTGAGAACCATAGGCCCAGTTTACAGCTCTCTTTGAAGTGCAGCTATTACTGACCAACGAGACGCCCTCCTGAGACAAGGCAGCTTTTGAACTAACACATTTATTTTTTCTTTAAGGCAAAGCCTTATTTGACTTCTGAAATCAAATCTTGTCTCCAGAAATACAGGGGGCATTTCTATAACTCAGTATTCTTAGGCTCAACAGAGCGAATAGTTTTTTACTTTACTTTTGGTAATTAAACAGTTCATTTAGTCTACTTCAATTTAAAATTGTGTCTCATATCCTGTTTAACTCCCCCCTCCCCGCCCCCGCATCCCCCAACCTGGAGTGGGAGATCGCCAGCCAAATATCTCACTCCTTCCACCGCCACCTCTCCCTTTTCTGGTTCTAACTCCTTTGGCATTAGAGCAGGGAGATGGGATTGGAGAAAAGGCATACTGCTCTGATGCCACAGAAGTTTTTACTTAGCTAAACGTGCAATTACAAGCTTCTGTTGCATACTTCTCTAGCTAACATTGACTGGCCATGGATCTGAATGCACTGTGTGTGTTCCAGCACTGGTTCTCTTGTAGGAGGAAGGATGAGAGTTCGTCAGAAGGGCCCTTTGGGAGCTTCTTCACTGCATAGTTCTTTGGTATTAGAGATCCAGTGTCTATGAGTCAGATCTGGTCATGTTTTTTGGTGTCTCCTTAACTCAGAGAAATCTACTACATCTTTTCTTCACATCCTTGCTCTTCCAGTCAGCCAGGATACAGGCTGCTTCACTACCGCAACTTGTGTCAACTGTAGAATGATGAGGTTCATAAATTTAGAAAGTAGAGCTCCATTTCTCATAAAGGATTGCAGCCTGTAGGTGGCCATCTTGCAGGCTGGGAAGCATAGCCTCAAGCAGAAGCTGAGAGCAAGCATTTCAAGGGAGAGCTAAGGGGAACAGGAATTTATGCTGCGCTGGGTGGCCAAATATACATATTTAACAAGCTATAGGAGGAGTCATGAATATTTATGAAAGGAGAAACATGATGTGCAACTGAGCTTCATGCTACTTTGTAGGACACATGTTAAAAAAATGGTGGCATTAGCATGATCCAAGGGTGGAGTTTTCAGCCCCCTGAGGTCAAAAGGTGAAGCAGAGGATGTGAAAACCCTCACTGTGCAGCCTCTGTAGACTGGTCAAAACCACTCATGGTCAGTGGTTTCTTATCAGGAAAGAATGCTGGTCAGTTGTGCCAAAACCACAAAAGGGAGGAACAGCATTAGGCATTTGGTTGAAATCAGTGGTGGAAGAAGTCTTTCCAGAAGGCTGGTTTCTGTTTAGTCCCTAGGGAAGAAAGCCTAATGGTAGTTAGCAAAGGTAGTATAAGGTGTATCCAACCTCTCATCCTGTCATGGCTAGGAACTCAGTTTTATGGTTTCTCTGGGATTCCCTTGGCCAAGAAGAGATCCATTCAGTTGGCAGGGGGCTTAGGATTTTATTTTTAATTTACATTTGTTAGGGTATTATTTTGCCAGAGCTGCTATAACAAAGAAACTATCATTTTTTGCTGATGATATGATATCTATAAAACCCCAAAGATTACACCAAAAGATTCCTGGAATTGATAAATATTAATAAATTCAGCAAAATCTCAGGTTACAAAATCAACATACACAAATCAGTGACATTCCTATACACCGATAACAGTCAAGCTGAGAGTCAAACCAAAGACTCAATACCATTCACAATAGCTACAAAGAAAATAAAATACCCAGGAATATACTTAACCAAGGAGGTGAAAGATCTCTACAGAGAGAACTATGAAACATTGAGGAAAGAAATCGCTGATGATACAAATGGAAAAACATATTGTGCTCATGTATTGGAAGAGTCAACATTGTTAAAATGTCCATACTTCCCAAAGTGATTTACAGATTCAGTGTAATCCCCATCAAAATACCAATGTCGTTTTTCACAGATCTAGAAAAAATAATTCTATGCTTTATTTGGAATCAGAAAAGAGCTCAAATAGTCAAAGCAATCTTAAGCAAAAGGAACAAAGCTGGGGGCATCACATTATCAGACTTCAAACTACTATAAGGCACAAAACAGCATGGTACTAGTACAAAATAGAGACATGGACTACTAATGGAACAGAACAGAAAACCCAGACATAAAACCATCCACATACAGCCAACTGATCTTTGACAAAGCAGACAACAATATACACTGGGAAAAAGAATCCCTACTCAATAAATGGTGCTGCATCAACTGGATAGCCACATGCAGAAGAATGAAACAGGATGCATATCTCTCACCACCACATAAATTAATTCAAGATGGATTAAAAACTTAAATGTAAGGCATGAAACCATAAGAACTCTAGAAAAAAATGTTGGAAAACCTCTTCTAGATATTGGTGTAGGCAAAGAATTTATGAAGACCTCAATGGCAACCACAGCAACAACAAAAGTAAATAAGTGGGACTTGATTAAATTAAAAAGCTTCTGCACAACCAGGGAAATAATCAGCAGAGCAAATAAGACAACCTACTGAATGGGAGAAAATATTTGTAAGCTATACATCTGATAAAGGACTAATAACCAGAATCTACAAAGAACTCAAGCAAATCAGCAAGAAAAAAATCAAACAACCCCATTAAAAATGAGCAAAAGACATGAACAGAAGCTTTTCAAAAAAAGATAGATAAATGACCAATAAATACACGAAAAAGTGCTTGTCACTCATTATCAGGGAAATGCAAATTAAAACCACAATGAGATATCACCTTACCCCAGTTAGAATGGCTTTTATTAAAAAGTCCAAAAACAGTAGATGCTGGCATAGATGCAGAACGAGAGGAATGCTTATACACTGTTGGTGGAACTGCAAATTAGTACAACCTCCAGTGTGGAGATTCCTCAAAGAACTAAAAGTAGACCTACCATTCCATCCAGCAATCTCATTACTGGGTGTTTACCCAAAGGAAAAGAAGTCATTTTATCAAGAAGACACCTGCACGGGAATGTTTATTGTAGCACAATTCACAGTTGCAAAGATGTAGAATCAACCCAGTGTCCATCAATTCATGAGTGGATTGACAAAATGTGGTATATGTATACCATGGAATACTACTCAGCCATGAAGAAAGATGACTTAATGCCTTTTGCAGCAATATGGATGGAACTGGAGACCATTATCCTAAGTGAAGTATCTAAAGAATGAAAAAACAAACACCACATGTACTCGCTATTAAATTGGAACTAACTGATGAGCACACATGTGCACAGAGGGAGGTATAACTCAATGAAAATCAATCAGGGGCGGGGGGAGGGCAAAAACCTACCTAACAGATACAATGAACACTATCTGGGTGACGGACACACTTACAACCCTGACTCAAGCACTACAAAAGTGATCCTTGTAACCCGAAGCATTTGTATCCCTATAATACTTACTAGTAAATGAATGGATGAATGAAAGGTACTAGGAGGAAAAAAAAAAGAACCACAAACTGGGTAACTTAGACAATAGAAATTTATTGGTTCACAATTCTGGAGGTTAGAAAGCATGGATAGGGTTGTTTCCTTCTGAGAGCTGTGAGAGTGAGTTTGTTGCATGCTGCTCACCTTGCTTCTGGAGGTTTGCTGGCAATCTTTGATGTTCCTTGGCTTGTAGGTGTGGGTGGGAAGAAAATTGTAGAGCTTTGATTCTTTCAATTTTGATCCAAAACAGGAAAAACTATACTTCGCTAATATTTACTATATAAATGTGGGGCCCATGTATATAATTTATTATATAAATAAATATATATATGCTACAGGCATGAAGTTAAATTTTTTATGAATACAGATACTGTGAGCTTCTTGAGAACAAATCTTTTTCTAATTCATCTTTATACTCCACAAACATTATGTGTTTCATTGTTGTGTTGATGAATTTCCCAGGTAGATGATAATGTAATTCTGTGAAATAGTTCTGCCACTTAAGCTCATTTAAGATAAAATGTAGCATGGTTTACATATCTATTGATGCAAGTGTTTGGTTCCAACTCTTTCTTATGCTAAAGCCCAATCTGCAACAGATTCAAGTACTAATCAAGAGGAAATTAAAGGAGTTGATTGTAGTATTTGTTTTTCAGTCAGGGATGTTTTCTGGACACATCCAAATACAGGGCTTTAATAATCCAGGTGATAACAAATGTATTGGCAGTTAATGATAGTTGTGGTTTTTCATTTAAAAAAACTGATTTTTTTTTGAGTTGCCAAAACACTTCTGTAATACTGTACAAGTTTTCCATAACTATTAGTACTCATTAGCTTTTTTTAAAATCATACTGTCAGCCCTCCATATCTGTGGGTTCTGCACCTGTGGATTCAACCAACTACTGATCAAAAATATTTGAAAAAAAATGCATCTGTACTGAACATGTACAGACCTTTTTCTTGTCATTATTCCCCAAACATTACAGTATAATATTTACATAGCATTCACATTGTGTTAGGTATTATAGGTAATTTAGAGGTGATTTAAAGTATGTAGGACGATGTGTATAGGTTATATGCAAATACTGTACCATTTTATATCAGAGACTTCAACATCTGAGGATTTTGGTATCTGTGGAAGGTCTTAGAACCAATCCCCCATGGATTCCGAGGGACATGATGTTATAATTTACATATACATAACAAAATGATTCCTATAGTCAAGCCAATTAACATATCTGTCATCTCATATAGTTTCCTTCCTCTCTCCCTCCCTCCCTACTTTACTTCCTTCCTTCCTTCCATCTAAAATCTGCTCCTTTGGGAAATTTCTAGTAAAAAATACAATATTAGTAACTATAGTCCTCATATTGTACATTAGATCTCTAGACTTAGTCTATATAACTGCAACTTTATACCCTTTAACCTACATCTTCCTATTTCCCCTGCCCCTGCTAACCACTGTTCTATTCTCTGTTGCTATGTAGCCATTGTTTTGTTTTTTGGGGTTTTGTTATGTTTTGTTTTTGTTTTTTTAGATTCCACATATAAATGAGATCATGCTTTATTTTTTCGCTGTGTCTGGCTTATTTCAGTTACCGTAATATCCTCTAGGTTCATCCATGTTGTTGCAAATGGCAAGATATCTCTCTTTTTCAAAGCTGAGTATTATTCCATTTATATATCTCTCAGTTTCTTTATTCATTCGTCAACAGATACTTCAGTTGCTTCCATATCTTGGCTATTAAGAATATGCTGCAGTGAACATGGGAATGCAGATATTTTTACAGATGGTAATTTCATTTCCTTTGGGTCGATACCCAGAAGAGGGATTGCTGGGTCATATGGTAGTTCTATTTTTACTTTCTTTAGGAACCTCCATACTGTTTTCCACAGTAGCTACGCCAATCTACATTTCCACTAACAGTGTACAAGGGTTACCTTTTCCCTATACTCTTACCAACACTTGTTATATCTTGTCTTTTTGATAAAAGCCATCCTAACAGGTGATATCTCA
Organism: Eulemur rufifrons; assembly: GCF_041146395.1. Lineage (NCBI taxonomy): Eukaryota > Metazoa > Chordata > Mammalia > Primates > Lemuridae > Eulemur > Eulemur rufifrons. Next base: position 89,296,727 of record NC_090990.1, read on the forward strand.
TTGTTTTTGATTTGCATTTTCCTGATGATTAAAGATGTTGAACCTCTTTTCATATACCTGTTGGCCATTTTTATGTCTTTGGAGAAATGTCTATTCAGGTCCTTTGCCCATTTTTTTAATCAGGTTATTCAATTTTTTGCTATTGAGTTATGTGAGTTCCTTATATGTTTTGGATATTAGCCCCTTATCAGATATATGATTCTTAAATATTTTCTCTCAATCTGTTGGCCTACTTTTCATTTTGTTGATTGTTTCCTTTGCTGTGAAAATGCCATTAACTTTTATCAGATATCACATGTTTAAAATTAATTTTTCTCTTAAAACCACCAAATATTGTATTTTCTCCTCTAAACATGCTGCATTCCCGTACCTTAAAGACATGATGGATACAATGATGGATAAAAATTGACTCAGCCTCCATTGTAAAATTAGCAATGGTGAATTTGTCAAGCAGAGCATTAAATAACCTCATTAAATGCTTGTAGGGTCAAATAACCATGTCAAATATACTGATCAGGCATGGAAAAACATATTCATTTATTCATTCATTTAACAAATATTGAATATTTACTATGTGCCAAGCATTGCACTCATAGTCAATGAAATCTTTTTGTTAAGAGGTACTTGTGAAAAATAATGAGATTGTCAAAACCAGTTATTGGTGGAAAGGAATAAAACAAATGTCTATATGCTGTAAAATTCAAGTTGATTTTTCATTCCTTCATATTAGAAACTATGGGGTCTGACTTCCTGATTTGCAACTGACTCTTTGGACTCCTACACAATTTACTTAACTTTGTTGTAGTATCTCATCGGTCAAGGAAAACAATTTTACTTCCCACTTAATGACTGTTCACTTTCACAGTTCATATGTCACCCAAAATATATAAAAATGTTATAGAAAGAAGCTCTAATATGGAAAATTGTTTAGAGTCAGCTCTGGAGTAAAAATCCCTAAGTCCTTTGCCACCACCACACCATACTGGCTTTATGACTTTGTTGTTTAAACCTTTATTTTCTCTAAACCTTAGTATTCCCATCTGTAAAATGGGAAAAATGTTACTAGAACCTCACAGAATTTTTATAAGGAGTAAAATGTAAAGCACTTCATGTACTACCTAGTACTTTGTAAGTGCATGGAACATTTGATCTATTACTATTATTGATACAAGTATCTAATTATCGCTGGGTCTAGAGACAGATTAGAGGGGATATTATCCTAATGATTTTCAATTTACTTACAGAGCAATGATAATCTTAGATGTTAGGTTTATCCATCCTATTCAATAAATATTGAATAAATAAATACCTACCATTTGCTTGCTATTGTGTTAGGTGCTAAAGGATAGATTCCAAGAATCGCATACACTTTGACTAAAATTAATTGTAAAATTTAACTTTATTCTAAGGAAAAAAGCCTTTCACAAATAATTATACATTAGCCACTTTCTGGGTCTTCTTGAGAAGAAGTTATCTCTTCATTAACTACAGCTATCACTTTATTTACATTTTGTTCTTAAAAGAATAACTTTAGTGTTTAAGGAATCTGATTATCTTTAATTCTATATAGTCATCAACTTCTTTAAACAAAATCTGCCTTTTGTCTTTGAATGGCACATTTCTTTTGAGCACCTGTTTTACAATATTGTTACTACCTTACTGTTTTTAAATAATTTACATTTTGACACGCCTTTTCACTGAAGGATATCAGAGCATCTTCTATGTATATATTAAATAATCGTATGATGGGAATACTTCTTATAATACTAACATCCTTGTTACTCTGTGACTTTTGCATGTCCAAAGTATTGTTTCCTAAATCCAAATAAATGAAAATTCAGCTTAGCTTTATCAGTTTCGTCAGCTCTAATCATAATAAGGTGACATGTCTGGCAAGTGAAAACAGTACGTACAGGAGAGCACTCGTTGGTATATGATTTATAAGCAAGGAGTTTGAGATTTATATATATTTGGGGTAATATTTAAAGTTTTGAACTACAGATTTCAGAGGATTTAATTCTATTCTTATTAGAATAAAATATCTCCTCACTAAAAATACAGAGAAAGTTATAGTTTGACATTTACTTTAAGCTTCTTTGAGGAAAAGTGTTGTATGTATCCAAAGGAATATCAAGATGGAAATGCAGTCACTCTACCTGTCCTTTAGTTGCCTTTTGAAAACTAGTTATTCTTACTTTCAGTCTTTTATCACAACAGTGTTTTAAATGTCAATAAGTTCAATAGAAATCCTTGAAAAATTTGAGAGACATTACTTTAATATGATATAGGTTATTACTGTGAATTATATTTGCAGTCACTATTTATGATTTCTCAGTCACCATTGCTTGAGGACAGTTTGTTTTTCAAATGAAGGCCTTAATATCAACCAACATCAATGTTAAAATTTTCTAATTTTGATCATGGTTTTTGGTTTTGTAAGAGAACGTCAAAATACACCCAATCAGTTGGTGTCTCTAACTTTCTCAAATGGTTGGGGGGATGCATACATATAATAATAATACACACAGAGAGAATGATTAAGCAAAGGTGGCAAAATATAAACAGTTGATAAATCTGGGAAAAGGGTATACAGGAGCCTCATGTACTATTCTCACACCTTTTTTTAAGTTTGAAGCCTTATCAAAATATAAAGTTATCTCCCCCAAAAAAAGTCTCCACCAACTTTCCCAACTTTAGTTATTTAGGAAAAGATTATATATTACCTGCCTTTGTTTATTCCTATCTATATTAATCTTTTCCTATGTCCAACAATAATAGAGCAGGAGGAAAGAGACTGAGTCAGTGGTTTTGATTTCTTCAAGGAGGATGGAAATCTTGGAAGAATTGGGAAGAAAATATGGTGCTTGTAAAATTGGAAAACAATTCTCTTCTGCTATAGCATTTTAAAAATTCTTCAGTACCAAAAAAACCCAGATTACATAAAACATCATATTTGGATATCCTTTTAAAGTTTAAGGCTTCCACGCAAAAACTTGTACATGAATGTTCATAGCAGCATTATTCATAATATTAAAAAGTGGAAGCAACCCAAATATCCCTGAATGGAATATTTTTTGTCCATAAAAAGGAATGAAGTATTGATACTTGCTAAAACACAGATTAACCTAAGTGAAAGAAACAAGACACAAAAGACCACATATGATGTAATTTCACTTATATGAAATGTCCAGAACAGACAAATCCTTAAAGACAAAATTCTGATTAGCAGTTGCTAGGAACTTAGTTGGAGGGAATAGAGAATGACTGCTAATGGTTACAGGGTTTCTTGGGGGCCATGAAAATGTTCTGGAATTAAATAGTAGTGATAGTTGCATAATATGAATGTATTAAAAACCACTTTAAAAGGATGAATTTTATGATATGTGAATTATATTTTAGTAATACTCTCATTTAAAAAAAAGTAAAGCCTTATACATCACACTTGCCTCAAAGTCTTCCCATGTAATTAAGGATAAAAGCCAAAGACCTTATAACTTTACAGATCTGGCTTCCTATTCACAGACTAGATCTTTTATTTTTCCCTTCCTCATTCCACTCTAGCTGCACTGCCTCCTGGCTCTTCCTGCCTCTATACCTTTTTATTGGTTGTTCCCTCTTCCTAAAACCTACCACCTTTAACCCTTTAGTCAAATGTCGACATCTCAGCAAGGCCTTCCCTGGCTACCCTGTCTGAAACTGTACACCTCGCCAACATTGCCCAGCCCCCTTCCATGCTTCTTTGTGGCATTATTCATCATTTAATGCAGTATGTATTTTGCTTTTTTATCTTATTTATTATTTACTCATCCCCATAGAACATAAGCTTTACAAGGACAGAGATTTTGCTTCTTTTGTTCACAACTATATCCTAGGGCTTAAAATAGTGCATGGCACACATTAGCACTAATGTTGTTAAGTAAATGAATCTGAAATAAAGGCGGCTATAATGAAAATTAAGAATATTAAGTAATTGAAGAGGGGCTACATATTTTTATACCCTTTAAGGAAAAATTAAATATAGGACCATGAGACTAAGGGAGTAGGAAGGAAATAATTTATGTTTTGTGTCTTGAGAGTAAAATAAAGAGAATTATTCAGTTATTAAAATAAAAATAAAACTTAATTTGACCCAGGCAAGCAATAATTATTTTATTTTTCAATCATAAAGAACTAGTGGATATCTAGGCATATATTATGTACTCAAAAAATACTGACTGAATTGACAGTGCTGACCTAAATCAGGGATCATTAAAAGCCAATAGCTTTTTTTTGTAAATAAAGTTGTCTACATTATGGTCTATGGCTGCTTTCATGCTACAAAAGTGGAGTTAAAATAGTTGCAACACAGACAATATGACCCACAAAGTCTAAAATATTTACTGTATGGATATCGATAGAATAGTATGTTTGCTGATCCCTGCCTAAGTGACTTTTTGTGGGATATGGAATAGTGTAGTAGGGAATCTTGGCCAGACATTCAGAAGTTCAAATTTCATTTCCAGGACTAGCTGTGTTATACTGAATAAGTTAAGTTCTATAATCTTCACTTTCTCATCTGTAAAGTAAATAGAGTATCTATTTCACATGGTGGTTGTTTAAGAATTTTGAATGAGATTATCTAAAGCACTTAGCAAAGTGCCTAGTTGCACAGTAAGTAGCATATACACGCATATATACATAATACAGACATACACATACACACAGCAAATACTAATGCCCTCAAATAGAAACCTCAGTCACCAAACGTTCTCCAGATACTTTCCACATACCTTTTTAGGCAAATAATGACTAAAATAGACAAATATCAAATAGGTACTTACTACACAAAAGAAACTGCCAAAATGAATGAGATTTGGGTTTTTTGTGCAGAAAATTATAGTTAATCATTATTTCTAACAGTCCTACTTACAGTTTTGTGATGCTCTTGACACACATTTTAGCAAAATGTACAGCCCACTGTGGAATGGTTACATTTTCAGGTAAGTTTTATTTTTAAGGAAATTTTTACATAACAGGGACTAATTCACTCTATGTTCTGATTGTAAACAAGCAAAAACAGTGTGATGCCTTATATATTATAACAAAATTTCAGTCTAGAACTTTTTTTTGAGTGCCTCATTTTCTAACTCTCAATTTATGGAGGGTAAATTTGTAGGGCTGGATTATTTTGATGATCTTTCTGATTATATAGTCTTTGCTTTGGTAAAATAAATAAAAGGTTTAATTTTTCTTAACTCAGTTGTTTTGGTTGTTAATGTGGAAACTAATAATGTGGATCCTTAAATGAGGAGTATGTGAGATATTTTAGGATTAAGCTATATTTGATACATGGAATTATAATCTCACTTTCAATAATATTCAGTAAATACTTTTAAATCATCTACCATATGCTAGGCATTAAAATTTTTAAAAAAAAACTTAGTACAACACAGTTTTTGCTTTCTAAAGGAATGAGATATAGTAGAGGAAACCACTATGTAAATAAGTAATTTTAATAAAGTTATAGGAGTAACAACAATGAAAGTATGTATACTAGAGCTAGTAACTCTACCTTAAGGTATCAGGGAAACCTGGAGATGTGATATTTGAGCTGAGTCTCAGTGGATCAGTTCAGTACTGTCAGGTGTACATGATAGAGTGACGCCTCACAGAAGGTACCAAAGTCATTCCACAAAAGTCTCTGAGCACTTACCATGTGCCAGACAATATTCTAGACAGTTGAACAAAACTGGACAATTGTTTAATTCTAGACAAATGAACAAAACAAATGAATTTTCATGGCTACGTTCAGTGGAACATCTAAAGGCATAGAAGTGAGGTAAATAGTATACCATGGCTGAGCAGAGAGGAATCTGGGGGTCCCTACCAAGAAAAAAGCAGAAGCCATGTCACACTGAGAAGTTTGAATGTGATCCTCTCGGCCAGTGGTTTCCAACATGGAAGTTCCGGAGATGTGAGTATGTCAGAAAGTTATCACAAAGGGGTTGTAAATCCATGCTTAGATATTAAGCAAGCACAGCCTGTGGATTGCAATAAAATGTCTTTTACACCGATTTACTATTACTTTTCACTTTTATGTAGTTATTTTGAGTAATAAAATATAAATGCATTTAAACATAAGTTCATCCATCATACCTTTTTTGACATTTTCTATCTTCTCAATCATGTGGCACTATAGCTACAACTACTTTTAAGTAACAGTCAAAATGGCTAATTTTTAAAATAGGTCCTAAAATATTCAGCCAGGTATCTCCTGCCAATGTTGGAGCTGTTAAAACTTTTAGAGTAGTCAACTGAAACTTCAGTAAATATTTAGTGAGCTGCTTCTAAGTTCCAGTACTGCTCTAGCCACTAGGATTACAAAGATTGATATAAACCAAAGTCCACGTCCTCAGGGAACTTACGGTCAAAGTGCACTGGAGTCCAGATGAAAAACGATGAAGGCTGGAGTAAACATGGAGAGAAGGGTGTGGATTCAGGATATGTTAAGGAGGTGGTGACTCTTAAACAATGAGAATCTCTCACTGAAGGCACAACCTGCAATAAAGGAAAGACTACGTTATTTGGAAAAGAGCTAATACTTTGCTAATGCAGGGGAAAAACTATATATTTTATTAAGAATATTATGTTCTCATAGCAACAAGCCTAATCAATCTCCAGAGGACCGGGATTTATGGGTCTCTTAACATGCCTCTTCTGCTTGATTTTTCTCTGCCTGTTAATAAGATATAAACCTGTGAAATTTTAAGTCAAACCATGTAAATATGTGATGTAAATCATATAAAAAATTCACCTGGATTTGACTCCTCCACAGTGACAGTATCCATGTGACAAGAGTTGAAGAGCAGCCGTTCTCTGTGTTGATGGATCTCTTACTCTGCAGCCCAACAAGCTTACTTTTCTTACTTCTTTCAGATTTCAGCCTTCTTTCCTTCAAACACACACACACACACACACACACACACACACACACTTCCTTTTCTTTCTCACAAAGAAAGACAGAGCTATTGACTAGAAGCCCAGAATTGCCCCCGAGTTCCGACCACCAGCTCGAATTCTTACGAAGTGGACTTGTAATATCCTTAATGTTTCTGTTGGCAGTCAGTTACAGATTCCATTATTGTCGATCAATGCAGTCGCCATGCGAGGTGGGGGGAGGAATGGAGGAGGAGGAGAAGAAAGGAGGGATGAGAGCTTCGTATTCACAGATTTATCAACCTGCCTTTTCGCACAGGAAATCTTTGTAAAGGGGGCTGGGATGCTGTTGAAATAGCTAAAGCAGGAAGGGGTTAGGGGGCTGCAGTTCTTGCATGACTGAAAGGAATTTGAAAACCTTTCTCCTCAGAACAAAACAAAATGCTGAATTTGTTCTTTTGTCTTTGTTTTTGTTTGATGATATGCTTTACTTAACTGATTAGCTATTGTGCTGTCTGGTTATCTAAGCTGCTTCCAGTGTAGGAACCTGTTTCTTTTTCTTTGAGTGTCTTTATTCTTTATTTTCCTATGCTTTTTCCTATCATTAAACACAAATTATTATTCAGTTTTATCCTGGCTTTCTCTTGCAGGCTAAAGCTTAACACCAAGAAACAGAAGGACAAATCTCTCTTCCCTTCTCTTCTGCCACCCTCTTTTAACCCTATTTCTTTCCCCCTCCCCCCAGGTTGTAGTAGATTGATGTCACAGAGACAGAATTCAGAGTGGAGGGAGGACCACATTTTCTCTTTCATCATTACAGCCTAGCCAGCAAATTTAAGTGTTGGACCCCCAAGAATTTAGTCTCTGTATCCTTCTTTTCTCACTTCATCATCCAGTAATTGTGCTCTGTATGGAAAAGTTTTCTGGCTGGAGAATGAGTCTCCTTTCCCCGGGTGATGTGGCGGAGTGGTTGGATAGTAGCACCGAAGAGGAGAAGAGCCTTCTGTCATTTCTGGGTACGGTAGGGCTCGCTTGTTCTTTTAACCCTTTGTTGTCCGAACTTTCTTACTTTGGGGAATAAAACCCCAAAATTTCTAAATCTGCTTTTGTGTTTTTAAAAGGGGGAAGAGGAATTAAGAAAACATGTTTAAGTTGTTTGCTTTTCAAGTTCTTTTATGTCTATAGACATAGTGCCAAGAACACTGGCTATGAGAAATAAGACAGTTTGCTTTGCTTTAACAAAGAGTGCTAGCTAGCTCCATGCAAGGCTTACCATGTCATCTGGCCAGCTGTTCATGGTATTTAAACAACTTCTACTGACCAAAATATATTATTGTTTTACTCTACTTTCAATACAGTGATAGTGAGGTGTGTTTTGTGAGAGTGAGAGTAGGCTTTGTGTGCATGAAAAGCCAACATACAAATCAAGAAGTAGTTTTTATGCAAGGTGTGAAATATCTGTAATGCTTATATGTGATTTCTACTGAATGTATAAAATAGGACACATGAACCAGCCATTACTTTAACTTTGCATTTATAGATGCTTTCTAATAAATGTCTAAGTAAAGCAATTGTTGAACATGGAATTATTGATAATAATAAACAAATTCCTAAGAAACTTAGTCTGTAAATCCAATCATATCTTAAATGTAATAGGAGAGCTTGATACTTACAAAAAATCCTATTCGTGAATACTTTTGTTAGATTAGTAATAGTCTTCAAATATATCTTTATATAAATTTGATTTATCCTGTAATATATTTGCCTAAATATAAGTATACCTTTATTATAAATTGACAAAATTCAGTTGGTCTTCTAATTTATTTTTCATGAATATTCTCTATGACCTATGAATAGTCTTCTGCCAGTCCAAAAGGTATCTCTACTATTATTTGAATATCTTTCTTATAGTTAGCATAAGTTTCTGTTTGTTTTATTTCTCAATTCTGCTGTCAATCTTAACATTCTATAAATGATTTCTTTTTTTATGCAGTTTAGATGTAGATGTAAAGGGTCATCCTAATTGGGCCTTTTCTAATTCTATACTTAGGTAGATATATTTAGATAGTAATCCTACTCTTAATTTGTTTATCATAGCCTTATTTATCTTGGGTATTTGGATGACTCAAAAGAATTATGTGTATCTCTTAAGTCTTCATTTCTCTGAATCCTATCTCATTCCACTTGTTTCCCATTCTCCTCCCCTGACACATGCACGCAATGAAGAAAACCAAATACAAATATTCGTAAGTAAAACCAACCACTTAGACCCTACTGCATAATGGGAAAGGAAGGCAGAGTCATCATTAAATGTCTTTTTTTTTTTTTGCTCTTGCATATCTTTATGAATTCTAATTATCTAGCCTCAAGATTAACTTATTTCTCCCTCTTTTTTCTTTTTCTTCTTCTTTTTTTTTTTTTTTTTTTGGCAATTATTCCACCATACCTAAAAAGCATTTGATCAAATAAATAGAGATGAGCAAATAAACAGTACTACAGTGGTGGCCCTCCCTACTCCTATTCCTATCCTCTGATTAGGGGAGTTAATAAATTCCTGTGTATCCACAGATGGAGGTAATAAAGACAAAAGATGTTAGAACTTGCATAGAAGAAAAAAGAGCAAATTTCTATAAACTGTTGTGTTGACCTCTAGCTAGTCAGTTCCCAATTATCCACTTAATGGAAGGAAACCTTAGCATATAAAATAGATAAAACACAGATACGTCAGAGTTGTGATTCTGTTCAAGTGGCTATAAGAAGTTCAGTTTTGAGTGAATAGACAACTATCATCCCATGTTCTGCTATGGCAGGGCTAATCCCTGAATGTCAGCAAATCTTATTTTTAATTGAAGCTCTCTCCTGACCATAGGTAGCAAACACCTCCATTTGTGGATAAATAGGCATTTACTAAGCTCTTCCAGAGGCACTAGTAACAAAACTATCTCAGCTGTAGCTTCTGATGATAACTTGAGGATTAAACAGAGCCCTTGTGTTGAGTCATTTGCTAATTTAGTTCCCATCAATGACAACATGCTTTTCCCAATGAAGATGCCAAGGGATCCATAAGAATACTAAATCTGCTTATGATGAATGTAGGATGAGTGGAACCAAGAGATGCTGGGTCAAGGAACCTATCAAATTATGCTCTTTACCTAGAAATTTTAAGGCATCTCCTTCGGAGAGGAGATGCAAGAAAAGTACTTTGTACTGGTCAGGCTCTACTACTTCACTTCTGGACAATAACCACCTAACTGATGTTCAGGCCTTCCTGTTAATGTAGCACACGGCTAGTTTGATGAAACTTACACAACTCTGCCCTGTTCATTATTCTATTCAGAAATCTTCCATGATTTCTACATCACCCATCAGATAAAGTTAAAACACTTTACTGTGGAACTTATTCTGGCCCTTCCATCTGACATTTCACTATTCATTTTAGGGAAGAAATACTCCAAAACCTCCATTCCAACCAACTTAATTTACTTTCTGCCTTTTGGAAAAACATTGTCCTTTCCTGCCTTTGCGCATGTTTCTTCTGTCAGCAGTGTCCAAGCTCAGCTTTTCAAAACCCTACCCTTATTTCAGATCTTGCTCCTGAACAAATAGAATGCTCAAGGCACTGGTAGGTGCTTGCTAGGATGCAAAGAAATACAAGATAAAGCTACTTGTGAGAAGCATAGAGTTTAGCTGGGGTGAAAGCATGAATTGTATACAGTTAAATAAGAAAAATTAAATGATAATTCAAGACAACAATGGAGAAAATAAAATAAGACAGTTCCTAATTGTAAAATTATAGTATTTATTCGGGCTAAAATTGCTTTGGGAGTTTGAAGAAGAGAGATGTCACCTTTGATTAAGACCATCGAAAATTGCCTTATAGAGATAGGATTTAATCTGAATCTTGAAAGATAGAATAGATTTTTATGGAAATGATGGGGTTTTCTGTATGAAAGCAGTGTCATGAAGAATATTAAATTATTCTCAGGTCCCATGGGAAAACTGGAAAGGAATGGAAAGTTCATGTAAAGGAGTAATGAGAAAGAACATTTGAAGGGTATTTGGGGGCTCACTGTGTAGGACCTTTTATGACAGGCTAATCAGTGACAGTTTTATCCTGAAAGCCATAGAGAAACATTCTTGAGCAAGAAAAAGATATGATCAGGCCGGGCGCGGTGGCTCACACCTGTAATCCTAGCACTCTGGGAGGCCAAGGCGGGTGGATCACTCGAGGTCAGGAGTTCGAGACCAGCCTGAGCAAGAGCGAGACCCTGTCTCTACTAAAAATAGAAAGAAATTATCTGGCCAACTAAAATACATATAGAAAAAATTAGCTGGGCATGGTGGCGCATGCCTGTAGTCCCAGCTACTCGGGAGGCTGAGGCAGTAGGATCGCTTAAGCCCAGGAGTTTGAGGTTGCTGTGAGCTAGGCTGACGCCACGGCACTCACTCTAGCCAGGGCAACAAAGCAAGACTCTGTCTCAAAAAAAAAGAAAAAAGAAAGAAAAAGAAAAAGATATGATCAAAGTAGTTTTTTAGAAAAACATCTGAAAGTGGCACTCAGGAGAAAGAGACTAGAAGCAGTTAAATCAGTTTGAAAGCTATTGCAATAGTCCAGGTATGAAGTAAGTGCCTCTATTTTAACTCTTATCCCTCTGTATTATAATTATTGGTTAACTCTTATCCCTCTGTATTATAATTGTGAATGCCTCCACAAGAAGGGCTCAATCTGTCTTTTCAGCACCTAGTATATTCCAGGTGCAGATGAATGTTCGCACAGCTCAGATGAGTAATTGAGATAAAAGGATAGATTACAGAGGCTCTATCGGCAGAATTGGTGAAGGTTGGGGAAATGGGAAACAAAATGAGTCAAAGACAAGTTTTCACATGGAAGGATGGTGGTACTATTAACAGAAATAGAGAAGTTGAGAGAGGGAGCTATTTCTTGAGGGAACATGATGAGTTCTATTTAGATACATTGAGTTTGAGATGACTAGTACACATCCAGACAGAAAAGCAAGTATGGTGATTGGAAATGAATTCACAGGTAGAGAGTAGGATTTGGAAGCCATTCATGTAGAGAAGAAAGAAAGCTGATGTTCTAAGCATCTATAAGTGATCTGCTATTGAGAGATTGTCAAGAAAAAACAGAGGGCAAGGACTGAACCTTGAAGAACACCAACATTTGGGGGTGGGTGGAGAGGAAGAAGAGACACAGAGTGAATGACCATAAATGTAGGAGGAAAGCCAGGATGGTGTGGTGTCACAGATGCTAAGGTAGTAAAGGTTAAGAATGTGGTCCATAGTGTCAGCAGTTACAAAAGCCAAAGAGAAGTCAGAAAAGATCATTGAATTTGACAGTTTAGGAGGCTCTTGATAACCTGTGAAAGTATCAACATTATTTCAGTAAAGTTGAGGGGGGAGAAGTCATATTTTATAATACTGAGAATGACAGTAGGTGGTAAGACAGTGGAAGTCACAGGTTAAGCCTCTTGCCTGAAGAAATCTGTGACTGATGGAAAGGAAAATGTGCCCTTTAAAAAATTAAACTGAGACTTGTGCATATTTTTAGGTAGAGGAGAGAGCAAGATATTAAACCTGTAAGAGAGGAGAATAACTAAGAGAACAAAATCTTTTGTGAGTTTAGAGGTGAGGGTGGAATTAAAAGCACAGGATTAACCTTTTGAGGGGAAAAGGGAGAAACTCATACAGGCATCAAATATGCATGCAGAGATTTAGCAATGGAAAGTGGGGAAGATGGGGCGATAGCAGCTATAGTATTAATCTTATGCTGTTCGTCACACCCGATCTTGCATTGTAGTTAGTTGTTTGTGTACCTGTTCATGTTGTTATCTGTGCACTCATCTATGCTTCCTGCCACTGCCAGGTAGGTATTGTCTCCTAATATTTTGCCATCTTCCAGAATAATAATGAATAAGTACTTAATAAATACTTTTTTGAATGAATTAATGCTACCTAGATACCCAAAAGTTTGAGATTCAGCCCTTTTCAGAATTATGGAAATTATTCTGTTACATCCGTCTTTTTTCCCCCTTATTCTACTACTGTTCTATAGTCTCGTACCTACAAGTACCATTTCAAATACATTGGTAGCATTTGCAATTATTATTCAGTGGATGGTGATTGGCTCTTGCAAATTCTAGAATAAGATGGAAAATACTTAATGTATAGTTTATACCACTTTGTATTTTCTAAATTGTATTTAAATTATTTCCTTTAACTTTATTAAATGAAGTAATTTAAGTGATAGAATAATTCTATATATGAAGAATGTAATTTTGGCAATTCCTAAACAAATTATTTGGCATTGGCAACTATTATCAGATTCTTAAAATTATACTTATCTTCAGGGAAGAAACATTAAAAATTGAAACTCTCGTTCTGATAATATGGACGACTAAATATCCTGAAAAATAATATAGAAACAACTAGAAATGTCATATTAATGTAACAAACACTTTTAACTAAGTGACTGGACTCTCAGGAAAGAGAGGAAATCCCCAGGAAGAGAAAAAAGAAAACAAAGAACTAAAAATCCAGATAGTAAAATCTTCTTGGGCCACCTACCAAACTCAGAATTCTAGAGGGTTAAGTTTTAATGGCTACAAGATAAAGGATGGGCCAACGGCCCAAACAAGTGAGGAATTAGAACTGAAAGCCTTATCCCATTCTTCCCCATAGGACTGGGTCTCTAAATGAGTTACACCCTCAGTAAAAGTGAAAATTAGAAAAAAGTCTGCTTTCTGACAAAAACAGACAAATCTTATTTATCTTAATCTGGACTGGTGTGTGAGATGGGAGGGAAAAAAATCCCCTGAGAATTCATAACCACAGTTCTGATAAGGTAAAACTAAAATAGTGGACAACAATAATATGTCAGAGATAAGAAGGGGATAATTGGAATTTTGAAGTATTTTAAGATTTGTTGAATTATGCAAGAGAAGGATAGAAATCATGATTAGCTTTAGACTTTAAGTACGTGTGTTAAAATGTTAAAGACAACTACTAAAAGAAATAGAGTGCATATTTTTGAAAGCAATATAGGATAAAATGGAATTTTTGAAACCTAATCAATCTGATAAAAAGACAAAAATCAGAAAGAAATAGAAAAAAGTAAAGGGAAAACAGAATAAGATGGTAAAAATAAAATCCAACTATTATCAGAAAACATAATATATGAAAATGTTAAAAGGTAAAGTTGTCAGACTGGAATTTTTTTTTTAGATGCTATTAATGAGAGAGACATCTAAAATATAAGGACCCAGGAAGGTTGAAAGTAAAGGTTTGGAAAAAGATATATTAGACAAATACTAATTAAAAGAAAGCTGAGTTAGCCATGAAAATGAGATAAAATAGGATTAAAAAACATTACCAGAAATAAAGGAGGTCCTTAAATAATGATAAGTCACTGGGAATATATAACAATCTTACATGCACCCAATGACAAAGCCTCAAATTATATATGGCAAAGATGAACAGATACGTAAGAAGAAATCTGTAATTCTACGATCCCATCTGCAAAAATCAGTAAGGATATTGAAGATACTTTTTAAAAAGCACACACACTGACAAACTTGAGGTAATGGACATGTATAGAATCCTAACTCCAGCAATTAGATAATCTTCTCCAGCACACATGGAATCTTTATAAAAACTGACGATAGACCAGGTCATAAAATAATCTAGCAAATTTCAAAGTTATACAGATCACGTTCTTTGATAACAGTTGAACTAAGTTAGAAATTAGTAACAAGAAATTTCTTTAAAAACTTTTGGAAGCTTTTAAAGTTACTTGTAAATAACTCATTACTCAAAGAAGAAAACATAATGGAAATTATAAAATCCTGGGGGTGGGGCCTGGGGGGCCAGTCTTAGCATTGGCTCCCAGGGACTGTACTTTGGGACTTTCGCACTCCCTCCTCCTCCTCACTCGCCACAGCCTTATCATGCTGTGAGGACTGTGCTTTTCAGGAAAGAGCTAGAGAGAATAGAGTCTGGTACTCTGTCCCTGTCATCCAACTGACCCTAAATCTCCCAGCCATCAGAAGGTCATGGTGGCTGGGAGTAAAAGCAGGGTGTGTCAGGCTGTCTGGCACTTTCCACTGGAAGAAGGAAGGGTAGCAGTGAGCCTCAGGGGTTCCAGGGGCACTGGCCTCACATTTAACTAGAAAAAAAATCCTCTGGATCCCTGTGGAGGGCTGGCAGGGGCACTGGGGCAGGCCGGCCCTGTGGACATGTTCATTGGCAAGTGTCTGGCACAGCAGATCCTTTTGCCTCGATTTACTCAAAAACTCTTGCTGATTTAGGAAACATCAACTGTTACTCTAGGTGAGAGAAAGGATCACCCAATGAAGATATCATGGTCTTCCTCTCAGGGTATCTCTGAGGCCCGAACCTTACATTCCATTGAGGAGACCAATAAGAAACAAGCTGAAGAATAATCACAGGCTGACCTTGCTTTGCTTGACAGAGCAGGGCTGTGAAAAAGACTGTGCAAGTGGGAATTGTGCAAAGCAATCTTAGCAAGCCACAGATAAAGGTACGATTTTGCCATGGCCATTAAAATTATTTTTTGTCAAAGCATTGAGAACTCTCTTACTATTAGTTATAAATGTATACAGAAATAACAAAATGGTAAAACTAAAAAATAAAAAGAAATTATAAAATACTTAGAACTGAGCAATACTAAAAATAGTACATATCAAAACTTGTAGCAAATTGCTAAAATGGTTCTTAAGTGAAATTTATAGTCTTTTATATAGAAAGGGGAAAGGCTGAAAATTAATGAGCTAATTATTTAACTCAACAAGTTAAAAAAAAAGAATAAACCCAACAAAAGTTTAGGGAAAGAAATAATGAAGATAAGAGCAGATAATAATTAAACAGAAAACTAATAAACATAAGAGAATCAATAAAGCCAAGAGTTGTTTCTTTTAAAAGTCTAATGAAGATAGATAAAACTGTCAAAATTTGATAAAAAGAGAAAGTACAAATAAAAACAATGTTAGAAAGGGGAAAAGGACATAATTACAGAAAATTAGAGACTTGAAAAATAGGAAACTCATAAACAACTTTGATAATATATTTGAAAATTTAGACAGACATTTTAAACAAAAATATAATTTATTAAAATTAACTGTAGAAGTAATAAAAAATGTAATTATGCCTACTACCTACAGCCATTAAAAAATGGAATCAGTATTTTAAAATCTGCCACTGATTATTAATTTTTCATATAGCTTGATTTCAGAAAAAGAAGGAATGCCAGATCATGCTTGCATTAGTATTTCCAGTCAGTGATAACTCCATTTTTCATAGCAAATAAATAAATTGGCATTCTGAATTTATTCTAAAATTAAAACAATACCTAAGAGCCATGGTAGAACATAAGCACTGTAATTGAATTCATATTGAGTCTCACAGGTGATCTTGGTTCCCTTAGAGTTTTTAAGTCTTAGGTCCTTTGTTTAAAGGATTTCCTTAGCACAGAAAAAAAAACAGAACAGAAGATATTCTTTCAAAAATTTTCCTTATAATGATGTACAATTTAAAAACTAAAGGAAATTAAGCTGAACAGATACCTAAAGAAAATTAAAATGAATAAGAAAATATCAAGACTTAAACTTGGGCCAGGCACAGTGGCTCACATCTATGATCCCAGCACTTAGAGAGGCCAAGGCGGAGGATCACTTGAGACCAGGAATTTGAGACCATCCTAGGCAATACAGCAAGACCCCGTCTCTACAAAAATAAAAAATAAAATAAAATAAATTTTTAAGAAACAGACTTAAACCTGATTAATTTATGTTTAAGTGTCCTTAATAGAATTTGGAAATTTGTGAATTTTTAAATAGAATGATACATAAAAGGAACAACATCAGAACTTTTAAACTGAATTTCCCATGAAGCTTATTTATCAAAATCTCAATTTTAGCTGAAGATTCAAGTTAATATACATAAAGGAGAATGATTCTTAAACTTGACCAGATGAAAAAATTTAATTCCATGTATGATTTAGAAATAACTAGCAAATTTATTAATTCTGTGCTAAGTTAGCCATATGAAATTGCTGATATTTTAACATTTTAACCACAAATAGTGGCAATTCTATATGGTTCAACCTAATAGAATCAGAATTATAAGCACATGTGTCTACTAAAGGTGGAGGGAAAAAGGTGTCCAGACTAAGTCTGCCTCACTATTTCTTAGTTGTTAAGTTAAAATTTATTTACTATTTGCTATCTTTTATTCTGTTTTAATACTCCCTGAAGACAAGCAAGAATGGGCACAAATGTTTTATAGAAACATAGTGGGAGAAGTACTTAAAATTGAGAAAATTCTATCTATTAAAATTTGTTTTGAGTAGTTAAACAAGATCACCATTATTCTAGTCTTGCAGCAGCATAAGACCTCAGCTGCAGAATACTAGTATTGGTCAGAAGTATAGTGTAGTTTGGTACCAAAACTAGAGAACATACAATCAAATAACTTATATGTAATAAAATGTATTAATTTGAAATAAAAGAAATATGATTATTTAAGCCTGGTTTTATGGAAGTAGATGAATTAAAGTTGGTATTGAAAGTCACCTAAGATTTGGCAAATACGTGAAAACCATTAGCAAAGACAGACATGGTAATGAATGTAGCCAGTTTGAGATCAGAGATCATCTGACTGAGGCAATTGTTGGGAATTGTTAGCAGATTTTGTAAGGCAGGGCCAGTAAATTGTTTTCAATGCCTGGCTATCTATCTAGAGTTCTCTAGGAAGGTAGTTTCATTGAGAAAGTAATGTTTTAGAGAGATTAATCTGGTAATGGTGAGCAGGATAACTTTAAGCAGAAAGAGGCAGGAGTCAGTGAGATCAGTTAGGAGGTGCCTGCCATAATCTGCATGAGAAGATAGAAAGCTCTAGATTAGA
Source organism: Eulemur rufifrons (assembly GCF_041146395.1). NCBI lineage: Eukaryota > Metazoa > Chordata > Mammalia > Primates > Lemuridae > Eulemur > Eulemur rufifrons. The sequence goes on from NC_090990.1 coordinate 89,314,580, forward strand.
ATGATCGATGGTAGTGGAAATAATAGTGACAAACTGAAGCTGGCAGACATTGTGAAGAGAGACTTGGCAGTGTCTGGTGGCTTACGGGGCAAATCAACATCATAGGCTCCTTCCTTTTTTATTACCTTTACTAATAAGGGATGTTAAATGTAAACAATTGTGTTTTTGTACGGTATTATGTGCACATTTAATTCTCAGTAAATGATTAAGTTTTTATCTTTATATTAGAGATCTATGTTTTATCTTTGCAATGTCTTCTCTTTTTTTTTTTTTATTTCATCTTATTATGGGGGATACAGAATTTCAGGTTACATACGTTGCCCATGTACTGCCTATCCCCCCAAGTCAAAGCTCCAGGTGTGTCCGTTCCCCAGGCAGTGCTCATTGCACTCATCATGTAGGTATATACCCATCCCCTCCTCGCACCCCCCCTCCCCGAGTCAGCACCTTCAAGCGTGCAATGTCTTCTCTTAATATCTGGGAATAAAACGCAAACTAGCCTTAAAAGTCCCTGGCATAATCAAGGACTAATCCTTTTTTAAATGTTCACTGAATACTGAAATCATGATATGGATAAATCTGAGATTATATGCCCAGTTATATATGAAGCATATTAACAATGAGAATACATTATTTAATCAGTTATTTAGAAAACATTTAGATACAGGTCATAAAGCGATTTGTCAATTAGAAGAGATATTATCTCCCACAGTTGATGGTAAAATATAACTCACCAAACTGAAGCTCTGAGATTAAGAAAATCTTATAAATAACTAGATTGAAATGTTCAAAATAGTCATTTTATGCTGAACAATGCTTTGTTAGTTATTTAGAGATTGTTATTTGTAAAACCTAAAATTTTAATGCTTTTTATCTGTGTTTGTCTGGTATTAATAGAATTTGTCCGAGTCGTTACCTCCTAAGTTATCACTTAGACATATCAAAGATTAGTATTGAAGGGCGTGCTATTTTTTGGAGGGCTTTTGCCACTTTTTTATTCAGGGAATCAGTAGTAGATATTCTTTGTAGCTCGTTTCCTGTTTTGTTCAAAGTTTTTCATCATTAAACTTTTGTCTTTAAGTAACCTTTCTCTCTCTTTACGCCATTGCCTCACCTCTATATTTCTTGGCTAGAATATTCTTACCAGCACTAGCGTTCCAGGATTGAGTTTTCCTTGATGGGTTTCATTCTCAGTAAACCCCTAAGGAGTATGACTTAATTCTCTTTAAAATATAAAGAGTCACGTACATATTATTAAAGTTCTTTGAGTTATTTTTAGGAAGAAGTAAGAAAATTGTAGTCTCCATGATTACTCATCTTATTTTTTTCTCTATCACAACCCTTAATACAAAACACATGGAGAACAGGGTAACATGCATGGTGATGAAAAACACAGACTCCAAATCCAGACTGCATAGGTTCTAATCCTGACTCTGCCCTTCTTACCTGTTGTGCAAACATAAGCAGAGTAATAGAATATCTCCTGTTTCTTTATCTGTAAAATGGGGTTAATAGTTCCAAAGGATTGTTGTGATGATTAAAAAGATAACTCTCATAAAACACTTAACATGTAATAAGGCATAATAAATGATGATTTGATGTTACAGTTATCGTTGGTTTTTTATTATCATTATTAAGATACCTGGTTATCGCTAAGAACCACAGATATATTTTCTATCCAAAACTTAAATACCACATAAACATCCCTGAGCTATTTTCTTAGCCTTTACAGTTGACAGTGTTCCTTGCACTAAAACTATTTTCTACCATCTATCTCGTCCAACATTACCATATGAAGCTCTAAGTTGAAGAAATAGAATTCTTGTGGGTGGTATTCAGGTTCTTTAACCAGGGAGAAATTTGTTTTCCTGTTACGTTAAAAAGTAGAAATATTAAAAATAATAATAATTAATAAATCTATTGAAGCCAGGAAAAGGTAGGGAGACTGGACGGCTTCACTTTCTGAGAATTCACCACATTTCTGTACTTAGCACCAATTCATAGGTATTGGAGTGTCTAAGGCATGCAAAGTTGAAAAGACTACTTGTTTGAGTGAAGCACGGCAGTCTGAGTGATACAAATGGGATGAATTAAAGTGACTCTGGGGATTTGTATTTCAGAACAGCTGAATGCTGGTGCCTGTCAGTGCATTGGCTTTAAAGCAGTAAAAGTGGGATACAGCAGAAAATGTCCTACTGAAATGTTGAATGAAGTCTATAAAACACCCAGGTGCTATGGTTTTAGCAACTGTATAAATGCAGTATGTGATTTTCTTCTCTTTGCTCTTGTCACTTTCCCTTATAATATTGTTCTCTAATTCTATCTTTAAGCTCTCATTACCTTTAGAAGACCTGCAGCAAAAAGTATGAAACTTCATGTTGATGAAAGCCTTTTTTCTTTCACATTTTGCCATTTGTTTTTAAAGCCCCTCTTAACTGAAGGGGTACAAACCCATTTCCTACTAGTATCTTATCCTTGCTATTCTGTCTCTTAAAATGTTTTATGTGCCTCCCATAGAAGAGTCATCCTTCTAATTCAGAATTCACTGCATGGAGAGATACGGTATTTGCTTATCTCATTCATTAATAACTTGTGCCACTGACATATTGCATCCTATTTAATGTTGTCATCATTTATACAATATAAGAGAAAATAGATTATAGTAAACTCATTCGCAGCAACACCATATACGCCAAAATTTCAGTGACTTGAATTGGTACCCAAAATAGTTTGATATGTATTCAGTTTTGTATCATGCTTTGTTGAAATGTTATTGGTTTTAAAAAAGGCTTTTGAAGTGAACTGAAGAATTCCTCTTTTGAGATTAACATTAGAAACTTGTTTCCTAAATAGAATATCAAAAAATATTAAAGAGGCTCGTGAATGATTATAATTGACAGAGTATTCACAGTTATTCCCATTTTATAATTCTGTACACAGAATTACTAGGACTTGGCTTGGGTTGCCATTAATGTGAAGCATGTAGTGAAGCACAACCATTGTATGTGCCAAAGTGACTGCCTCTGTGAACATGTGATGTTTTTCTGGTCTGTCGCAACTTGAGAATTTTGCTGTGATATTTTGGTTCCTTATGTAATTGTCCACCTAATTAAAAATTTATAAATATCTTCCCACATTTTATTCACCTTTCCTGCTGAATTTTCTGAACTTACTTTCACAATGGTAAGGTTATTCCCTTTTAAATTTTGCCTCCACCCTCTTCAGAGAGAGTAATAATTGTTACTACCTAAAAGACTGCAGAAAGGATTAAGTAAGATAGATATTAGACCAAGTGCTTAGCACATAACTCTCATTATTAGCTAAAATTATAATTAAAAATTATAGGAAAATGATTCAAAAAAGAGGTGCTTAAATAGCTTTTATAGTACATCTCTCTCTTTTCTAAGTATTTTAAAATCATTTTTTTCTACCTGTTTTTTAAACTATGGTAACTAATTCTAAAAATGGCAGACACTATCAGAATTTTATGTTAAGTATATGCATCTATGACATGATATATGAATTTTGATTAAGTAAGGTTGAACAAAAAGTAAATATAATTGATGCCTATAGATATTTGGCCATACAGATACCTTTCTCATTTAAGATATTTTCAGAGGCTTTGGAACCTAACCCTTAGTTAATATGATTAGCATTTCCCTTTTCTCTCTTTCCAAGCATTGTAATATTCCAGATTTATTCTGAATCACATTTATTATTCAAAGTCCTAAAAAGAAAATAATTAATAAATACCAGTAAGTGTCTGCTATAGGGTTTCTATGTGATTGGTACCTTTTGGTGAAGTATATGTGACCACATCATTTTTCATTTCCGAGTTAAAAGCTAAAGTTTTTACCTATGCTCAGATAATACAGGCTATGTATTAGACCTACATTATCTGAGCATACCTGCCCCAATTCCCCTCAGGCTTTATTTCCTACTACTTATTCCCACTCACTGGTACCAGTCCGACAGGCCTCCCTGCTGCACTTCACCCTAGAAGCTTTGTACTAGCCTTCCTCTGCCCCTAGTCTTCATCCCTGATAAATCTGCAAGGCTGACTTCCTCATCTCCTTAAGTACTAGCTCACACCTCACCTTTGCAATGCAACTACCTATTTAAAATTACTGTACCTCCTCATTTCCCCATCTACTTTTTATTTTCCCTGAAATACTTACCACTTTCTAACATACAGTGTTGTATATTGTTTGCCTTCCTTAACTTCATATAAGTTCACAAAGGCAGAGACATTACTTCGTTTACTCAAGTCTCCTTGATAAGAGCACTCAGTAAATACTCATTGAATTAACGAATGAATTCTTATGTAATAAATATACAGAAATTCATGGGTACACACTACATAAAATTGATAATTTAAGCTTGCTACAAAATGTAATTTCATAAGCAGTCACTGGACTTTAACAGAATCTCAAAAGTCTTTACTAAATTTCTATAGCTAAGTGTCTAGTACTTGGGAAGGCCTAAGGATGGTGGTAGGGGAGAAGTCATAAGAGGGAAGGTGTATTTGTGGTAGTGGGTATATAAGAATTACAATACTGCCCTGCCCTCAAATAGCTAGTCTCAAGACTACCTAATGGTCTTTAGGGGAAATGTGGCAATATATGTTAAATTTTAGAGAAAAATGCCAGAAATTATATGTCCAAGTACAAAAGGAACAGTAAGTCATTGTGTAAGTCAAAAAGAGCGATGACACTGGTGAGCTGGAGTATTTGGGGTGCAGTTTCCTTTTTTTATTTTTGCTCTATTGCCCAGGGTAGAGTGCAGTGGTGTCATTTAAAGCTCACAGCAACCTCCAACTCCTGGGCTCAAGGGATCCTCCTGCTTCAGCCTCCCAAGTAGCTGGGACTAGAGGCACCCACCACAACACCTGGCTAATTTTTCTATTTTTAGTTAGTAGAGACAGGGTCTCACTCTTGCTCAGGCTGGTCTCAAACTCCTGAGCTCAAGCGATCCTTTCACCTGGGCCTCCCAGAGTGCTGGGAGTATTGGCATGAGCCACTGTGTCCAGCCAAGATGGAATATTTGGAGAGCCTAAAGGAAGAAAATAATAATTTAGAATTCGCTGTCTCCCAGAAACCTGCTTCTTAGGGTTCTCCCAAATACATGATTATTTCCTTTTACTTTTAAGGAGATCCAGGAATTTTTTCACATTTGCTCCCTCACAAGTGAAATAACGTCCATGAATACACCATTAGGTTCTGAGGCAGAGGTTGATTCTGCTTGTGGAACAGGCACATCCTCCACCAAAAGTACCTTTGCCCCTATAATTATCAAATTGTCAATATTTTTGCCACACTTTTCAAAAGAAGCACATTGACACAGAGAAAAATATGTATGTTGAGAAAATGATGTTATAATACTAACACACTGTGGATTTAAAGAGCCTCTTTCTTCCAAAAAGCTAATTTTGCATCAAAGCATATAAATTCATTGATCTTGTTTTTATCTCTGTTTGGTCTGGATAACCCAGTTTATTAAATGATAAAGACCAAGATAGGGAAGGTGAAATGGTTTACACAGAATCATACAGATAGTTGGTAGAGTTGCCAAGAAAAACATCCAGATGTTCTCTTAGTTCAATACCTCATCCTCTGTGGAGCTATACTAGAGGTTGTCTCTCATCATTGTAAGTCATCACCTCATCTCAGGTCATTTCTAATGGCAAAGAAAATGAAGAGATAAATTTAAAACTTAATGAGGCTTTTCATAACTTTTTTTGCCTTTCAGTTTGAAGATGAAAAATATTATTTTTAGAGGACGAGAAAGTGAATGAAGCAGTTTCAGGCCTTTATCTACTGAAACAATATTGTACATCTCTTGTCTCAGTCTTAGAGAGTGAGCATATTTTAAGATGACTGTAATTAAAGATTGTGACTGTGAAAGGAACATTAATTTTACAACAGGTGAAAATAATGCAGTGGTGTGTAGCATAAGTTGGGGTAGAGGATAGGGCTGTCTAATTTTGGCCTACTGGAACTAGCATAGATTTTCCTTCACACTCAGCATAAATGTAGCTCTAAGAGCACAGTAGCAGCTTTCCTTGCTGCTTGGGGATTTAAAGTTAAAGGCATCCAGACCAGTTTAATATGTAGGTCTGCAAGTGACTCATCTGGCAGGTTGTTCATCCTGCTCTTACTAATGCTGCTACCTTGTTTCTAAGTGGACATTCTGGGAGTATATATTTTTCTCTGTGCTTCAAAATAGTTATCAATCTTCTGAGAACTAAGGAACCTGGCTATTTTAAAGGCCTATTCTACATCATCAGATAAACTGTGCTATTGTTGGGTTTGAGAAAGGAACATGGTGTAAACTTCTTTTATTCATTAATTGATTAGCTTGGCTTGTTTTCTTTCTTTCCCCTCTTTAGTAGAAATTGTTCAGACTTCAAGAATAATTTAATTTCTTCTTTCTGGACCCAGTAATTTCCTACAAGCTACATCAGAGTTGTGGGGTTTTTTTTTCTCATGATACAGAAAGTGAATCTTTTAAAAGACAAATAAAAATACAACAAACACTGTATTTACTGGAGTTTGAAATGTGGTTGCTCATTTTAGCCAATGTAATTTCAAATAGTTAAAAGCATTGAAATAAATTTATTTAATGAGTTCACATGCCTAAAAACTAAAATTGGATATTTGGAAGAAAGTGAGGAAATGAGTTTCAGTTTTTTTCCTTAGGACATTGCAAATTAAGGAAAATGTTTACTAGATCATTTTATCCTAGCTAATGAAACTTATTTTTCTCCAAATTTGGTTTTTCTGTCAAATATTCAGAGACAAAAATATACTATATTGTAATACTCAATCTCCTGTATCTTCTAATTTGATATAAGAGGTTACCTTTATAGGTTACTTAACAGAGTAAAGATGAGATTTTCTTCTACCTTTACCAGCCCCTCTCCCCAACTGGCTTGTTCCCCCAGCCCAATATAGAATCCCCTAACTTGGAATCTCTCTGTAAAGTCATATTCCTGAAGTGTGAAGGTTTTGCTGTTCAGTATGCTCCAACAAGCTGATTTGCTTAAATTCCGTGCTTTGTGCCATTCCCATGAATCTGAGCTAATTATACTGCCATTTTTCAGAGATGTGTGTTAGAAGTCATGTGTGCCTAATTCTGAAAATCGCTTTTACATTAAGGCTCATTTAACCACTGATGGCAAGAGAGAAGTTGAGAGACTTCATTATTCGTGATACTTTTACAATACAGTAATAGCATGGAACTCTTGTACTGCAGGCATATAAGATGCTATGTTGTCAGCCTCTCACTTATTAGGAATGTTGTAATTTGGCTTACGTTTTACTCGTCAGAATGTCACAGAGACGATATGTTTAGTCATGGAAAAGAAAATCAGTGTCCAGCATGCAGAGATAGTAATAGGGTAAGCACTTCCCATTGCATTTTCATAGGAGGGATTGATTTGTGTGCATTACTGGGTCTGTGTAAAATGGTGTCCTTTTGGCATTAGCTGGATATAAATTTCAGTAAATGTTTTTTCTTGCTGCAGATTAGTGTAATACAGTGAAATTTTTCTGTAACTGAGGGGAGGCAGTGGTTGGGTATCTGTTAATAGCCTGATAGTAACTAATGAGGATGTGCAGTTGAAACGATTGATTG